>NC_140577.1:20398199-20998199 GCF_057381845.1 Rhamphochromis longiceps
AGCACTCAGAAACTGGGACAATCTCTGACAGGAAGAGGTCTGGCAGACCCAAAGCCACAACTGAATCAGAGGAGAAGTTTCTGAGAGTTAACAGCTTGCGTGATAGGCAGCTTCAAGCACAGCTTAATAGTGGTCGTAGTAATCAAGTCTCAGTTTCAACTGTGAAGATAGGACTTTGAGCTGCAATGGACTACTAAAGACTGGAAAAAGCTATTATGGACTGATGAATAAAAAATTGAAATCTTCGGTTCATCACACAGGATCTTTGTATGCTGTTGAGTAGGTGAAAGGATGGTTCCACAGTGTGTGGCATCAACTATCAAATATGGAGGAGGAAGTGTAATTGTCTGGGTTTTTTGGGTGGTACAGAGTGAGAGGTACCCTGAACCAAAACTACTACAACAGCATTCTGCAGCATAATGGAATATCCTCTGGTATGCGCCTAGTTGGTCAGGGGTTCATCCTACAGAAAGATAATGACACAAAACATAAGTGCAAGCCAGGCCAGAACTACCTCAGGAAAAAATAAAAGATGATAAGCTTGAAAACATGGAGTGTTCAGCACAGTCTCCAGACTTAAACCCCATCGAGCTGGTTTGGGATGAACGGACAGAAGAGTGAAAACAAAGTAACCTACAAGTTCCACACATTTATGGGAACTTCTGCAACAGATATGGGAAGAACTTTCTGAAGAACATTTGATTTCTATTGTAGAAAGTCATGGGTGTTTTCAGCGGTTATATCTGCCAAATGTGGCTACATTGATGACACAAAAGTTTATAATACATCTTTCTCTATAAATTGATTTACTGATTTACTGGGCTTTCATTTCAGGGTGCAGTGAGACATTAAACTGCATAATTTCCAATAAAAACTGGAACAATTGTGGTGTTCTGATCAGATGGAAATTGAAATTAAGAATTTAGCGACTCTGATTCCATTTAGATATCACCTATCGATTTAATTCCTTTTTTTATTCTCTTATTAATTCTCATTGGCTTCTCGTTGGCTTCTCGTTGAGTCACCACCATCACTAAACAATATATCAATAACATTTAATTTTTGCAAGTTAATTGCATGCTTTGTTTATGTATGTGTAGATTTCCCCTCTTTGTTGTAATCAGTGTTGGAGCCATTACTCAAAAAACTTAATGTATTACACATATTGTCAGCTTTAACATCTCTCTGGGTTCTTGCGTAGCTTAACATTAAAATGCTATCTGTGCAGGTGCTTACAAAGAGACGAAGTTGTGTTAGCAGCGTAATGTAGTTGTTTCTGGCCTGGATGTAGTTTCCACTTCACAATAGTCCTCCTTTTGTGCAATAAAAATAAAAGTAACGTCCATATCCACCGTGTAGACTGCGCCACCATTTTCCTCCTCCAGCACACAAACTAAAATCAGCAATTCTTGTTTTAATACTGGAACATGCAAACATACATTGATATACAGAGTTTGAAAATCAATATGTGGTTTGTTCAACTTTATTCCTCAAGTAATGCTGTTCTGTATCACTAAAATATTATTCCCAGTACGTTGTTAGTTATGTGTTTTTAGCGCCCTCTGTGGTCGTTTCAAGTAATGCACCGTAGAAATGGTTTGTTTTGAAACAACTTTATTGAACAGGAAGTCAGCTCAAGGAAAGGAAGCGAGCGAAAGAAAGAGAGACATATCGGCACACGGCTTATGGTGTCCTGTCGGAAAATTTACTGTCTACATCTTTGGTTTACGGTTGTATCGCCGGTATGTACTTAAAGTTAAATTACAACTTGTTTTTGTACATTATGTTGCCGCTAGCGCAGTATTTGACCGTAAAGCTAATCTCGGTGCTAAGCTAGCTATCCGCGATGTCGGAGGTCGTCTGAGATGGCCTCAGTAGTTGTTTAAAAGTTTATATAATTAGACGTATGCTGTGTATTAGTACTGCGGTGTATAAATGTATGTTATGCTACGCTTATGTATGTCTTGACTGTATTTTTTGTCTTGTTTTTAGTTTTACCCTTTTGAATGTCAGTAAACCTGTTGACAACGCCCATCGGTCTTCAGAGTGGTGATATGAGAAAGGTGTTCACGCCCTTGCATCAGACATGCACCCGTAACGGCACAGTAAAACGGCGACATCCGCACGAACAAAGATAACGCAGTCATCGCACACTAGAGTGAAGCTGACCACTACTACGCCTGGGAGCAACACGGCATACAGCAGTGAGCCAGCAGTCGTCTAATCAACTCCAACATGTCCAGCAAGGCGTCATCCCTCAAGACCCGGTCCGAAGCTTCGTGTGCCTCCTCTACAGGTTCTGCAGCAGCCAAAGCCAGAGCAAAAGCTGAGGCAGCCAAGGCACGGCTCAGCTTCGCAGCTAAAGAAATGGATTTGAAGGTAGAAAAAGCACAAATAGAAGTAGCAAAAGCTAAAGTCGAGGCATCCATCGAATATTTACAGCATGAAAAAGATGTAGCTTCAGCCATTGCTGAAGCAGAGTCATTAGAAGCAGCTGCTGCCACACAGACAGAAACGCGCAGCAACATCTGTCCCTCAGTAACAGCAGAACGAACTAAACAGTATGTCATTGGCCAATCTACATTTGTGAGAAAAGAAAATGATGCTGCTCTTCAACAATCACAAAATGAAAATGTAACACAAAGTAAATCAGAGCTCACCTGTGATCAGCCACCAAGCCCTAAAAAGGAAAATGACCCACAAAAAATTCCAATTGGTCTAACAGATGATCCTGACTGTTGCCAAAAAACTCCAGTCATTTCCCCTTCTCCCCATGCTAATAAAAATTACAGTACCAATTGGTCAAATCAGGTGTCAGCATCTAGCTTCCATGATGCTAGGCCTTTATACAAAGAGCCTAGAGAATCAAATGTGAGTGACTTCATCAGATACTTTGCTCGTCGTGAAATAGTGGCAACAGGGCTGCTCCAGTTTAATGACAAGCCCCAAAACTTCAGAGCTTGGAAACACTCATTTGAAAATGCTATAAGCGGGTTAGATCTAACGGCAAGTGAAGAAATGGACTTGATGTTAAAATGGCTTGGCAAGGAATCGGCTGAACATGCAGAACAACTCAGAGCCATACACATCAACAACCCAGTCAATGGCCTCAACATGATATGGGACAGACTTGAACAATGTTATGGCTCAGCTGAAGTGATCGAGGATGCACTGTTTAAAAGAATTGATGCATTCCCAAAAATCTCATCCAAAGACTTTGCAAAACTGAGAAAATTTAGTGACCTGCTCATGGAAGTGCAGTGCGCTAAAGCTGAAGGAGACCTCCCTGGTCTCGCGTTCCTAGATACAGCAAGAGGAGTAAATCCAATCATCCAAAAACTTCCCTTCTACCTGCAAGAAAGGTGGATTACGGTAGGAGCCAACTACAAATGCACAAAATGTGTCTCCTTCCCACCATTTAGTGTTCTAGTAGACTTTGTTGCACAAGAAGCTGATGCTAGAAACGACCCCAGCTTTAACCTCACACCATCACCTGATGCACCCAGACCAGACAAACTATCTTGGAGGGCAAACAGACAAAAAGAGATTTCTGTGCACAAAACTGATGTCATCTCTCGCACTAGTTCAGACACACAGAGGTTCCCAAACAAAACTGTACATGGTGAAAAGATTTGTCCAATTCACAAGAAAGCCCATCCTCTCGCAGTGTGCAGAGCATTTCGCATGAAAACACTGTTAGATAGGAAAACGTTCTTAAAAGAAAATGACTTTTGCTTCAGGTGCTGTGCTTCATCTTCACACATAGCAAAGAACTGTAAAGCCAAGGTACAGTGTTCCGAGTGCAACGATGAGAAGCACTGCACGGCTCTCCACCCAGGACCAGCTCCCTGGCTAAAAGAAACCGAACCAGCAGCAGAGCATGGCGGGGAGCCTGACACCACTGAATCAGAGGAGATCACTTCTAAATGCACTCAGGTTTGTGGTGTGAATGAAGCAGGCACTTCATGTTCTAAAATCTGTCTCGTGAATGTCTACCCAGCAGGCCACCCACATCAAGCAGTAAGGCTTTATGCCATCCATGATGAACAAAGTAACAGATCACTAGTACGTCCGGAGTTCTTCGAGTTGTTTAATGACTGCGGCCCTAGTTCCCCTTACTCGCTTAAGACGTGCAGGTACCAAAGAGACAATGGGTAGAAGAGCTACAGGTTATGTAGTGGCAGCTTTAGATGGTTCAGTCCACATCTCACTGCCTAGCCTAATTGAGTGCAAAAATATCCCAAATGACAGAGACGAGATCCCCACACCCAGTGCAGCTAGACACCACAGCCATCTAAAGTCAGTGGCTCACCTCATTCCTGCCTTGGACTCTAACGCCCCCATACTAATGCTTCTTGGACGGGATGTCATTAGAGCTCACAAAGTCCGCAAACAGATAAGTGGCCCTAACAACGCACCCTATGCTCAAAAATTGGACCTAGGATGGGTCATAGTAGGAAACGTGTGTTTAGGTGACGTCCACAGAACTCCTGCAGTAAGGACTCTGTTCACAAATGCAACTGAAAGGGGACGTCCCACAGCATTCGAGCCATGTCCTAATGTTTTCAACATAAAAGAGAAACATTGTGGGATACAAGTTCCACTCAACTTCAGCTCCCAGCTGGCAGACAGTGCTTGTGAACCTGATCATTTAGGATGTAATGTGTTCAAACAAACCAGAAATGACAACTACATCTCACCTTCCATCCAGGACAATGCCTTCTTAAAAATAATGGAGGAAGGACTAACAAAAGACACAGATAACAGTTGGACAGCTCCTTTACCATTTAAAAATCCACGCCGAAAGCTCCCTAACAACAGACCACAGGCCCTGAATCGCCTAATGTCTCTTCTTCGCACCTTTGAAAAGAAGAAAGAGATGAAGGAACATTTCATCACCTTCATGGACAAAATATTCCAAAACAAACATGCAGAGATCGCCCCTACACTAAAAGAGGATGAGGAATGTTGGTATCTGCCATTATTCGGTGTCTACCATCCCCGTAAACCCACGCAGATCAGGGTCGTCTTCGACAGCAGCGCCAAGTATGAAGGCGTATCCCTGAATGACGTTCTGTTAACAGGACCAGATTTTAATAACTCATTGCTTGGGGTCCTAATACGCTTCAGAAAAGAAGCCGTTGCCTTCACAGCAGACATCGAACAGATGTTTTACTGTTTCAACGTGCGAGAGCAAGACAGGAACTACTTACGCTTCTTGTGGTTCCGTGACAACGACATTTCCAAAGAAGTTGTGGAGTACAGAATGACGGTCCACGTCTTTGGGAACAGCCCATCGCCAGCAGTAGCCATATATGGCCTGCACCAGTCTGTCCAACGCGTTGAACCGGACTGCGATGCAGATGTGAAGCAGTTTGTCATGCGTGACTTCTACGTTGATGACGGACTCAAATCTCTACCTACTGTTGAAAAAGCCATATCTCTACTCCAAAGAACCCGAGACGCACTTGCAAACTCAAACTTAAGACTGCATAAAATAGCAGCAAACAGGAAGGAAGTACTAGAGGCATTCCCGACTCAAGATTGGATTATTGTAACGGTCTTTTTACGTGTCTTAACAAATCAGCTCTGGATCGCCTTCAGTCTGTACAGAATGCAGCGGCAAGACTTTTAACTGGTACAAACAAGAGGTCACACATTACTCCAGTTCTGGCTTCTCTTCATTGGTTGCCTGTAAATTTTAGGGTTCATTTTAAAATTTTAGTTGTAACTTTTAGAGCTCTGCATGGTGAAGCTCCCCAGTATATCTCTGACCTGTTGAAACCTCATGCTTCATCCCGAGCACTTAGGTCTTCAGGTCAGAGGCTACTGGTGGTCCCACGTACTAGATTTAAAACACGTGGGGATCGAGCTTTTCAGGCACTGGCACCTAGGCTGTGGAACTCTCTGCCGTTGTCTTTACGCTGTCTAGACTCTACTGACTCCTTTAAAAAGCAGCTGAAGACATTTTTATACAAACGGGCTTTTAATTAATTTAATTAATTTTTACTTGTATGTCTGATCTTACTGTAAAGCACTTTGTGATTTTTATCTGTGAAATGTGCTATATAAATAAATTTTACTTACTTACTTACTTACTTACTTACTTACTAAGATCATGCCAAAAATCTAAAAAACCTGGACTTCGAAAGTGATTCGGTGCCCATGCAGCGTAGCCTAGGTCTCCTCTGGGACCTAAGTAAAGACCGCTTCACCTTTGAAGTATCTGATGAGTCAAAACCCTTTACCAGACGAGGTGTTCTATCAACAATAAACAGTCTCTATGATCCGCTGGGTTTTGTAGCACCAGTCACCATACAGGGGAAGTCGATTCTACGCGAACTTACAGCTGAAAATGGGGACTGGGATGCTCCACTCCCTCCCGAAATGGAAGAGTCTTGGACACAGTGGAAAGACTCACTCAAAGACTTGCCTAACATGACCATTCCCAGAGCATACACAGACATTTCCCCTTCAACAGCCGTGAAAAAAGAGTTGTGTGTTTTTTCAGACGCATCTACCAAAGCCATAGCTGCAGTGGCCTATTTAAAAGTGACAGATGCAGAAGGACACAGTCAAGTAGGCTTTGTAATGGGTAAGGCTAAGCTAGCACCACGCCCAGATCAGACTATTCCAAGATTAGAGCTTAGTGCTGCCGTTTTAGCGGTTGAGCTCGCAGATCTTATCTCAGATGAACTTGACTGTAAACTAGATCACACTACTTTCTACACAGACAGTAAAGTAGTCCTAGGTTACATCTACAACGAGTCTAGAAGATTTTATGTCTATGTCAGTAATCGTGTGACTAGAATCCGCAGATCTTCTCAGCCATGCCAGTGGCACTATGTAGCTAGCAGTCAGAACCCTGCAGATCACGCCACTCGTTCTGTTCCTGCATTCCAGCTGCCGCTTAGTAACTGGCTCACCGGCCCTGACCTTTTACATCAGATTCAGAATTCTCCAAATGACTCCTATGACCTTGTAGAACCCAACATGGACGCAGATGTAAGACCTCAGGTAACCGCACTCAAAACAACAGCCTCAACTAAAGAACTGGGCTCAGACAGATTCACCAAGTTTTCTACCTGGAAATCCCTCACACGTGCTCTTTCTAGACTAATACATGTCATCCACAACTTCAAATCACCACCAGGCAAAGCCAATCACTGTAACGGCTGGCATTACTGTGAAACGGGACTTACTGTGGATGAGTTAAAGCAAGCTCAGAACCTTGTCATTCGAGCAGTACAGCAGGACGTGTATGCTGAAGAAATCAAGTGTGTGCAAAAACATGGAAAACTACCCAAAACCAGTCATCTCAAAACCTTAGACCCCTATCTGGACAAAGAAGGACTCCTTAGAGTAGGTGGTCGCATCAGAGACTCAAACATTAGCCAAGGTGAGAAAAACCCTCTCATAGTTCCTGGCCACCACCATGTTGCAGCGCTTCTCATAAAGCACTACCACGAGCAGACCCAGCATCAAGGTCGCCTTTTCACAGAAGGAGCCGTTCGCTCCGCAGGATGGTGGATAGTGGGCGGTAAAAGAAAAGTGAGCACAATCATCTATCATTGTGTTACCTGCAAAAGACTTCGTGCTCCTTTGAGCACACAGAAAATGTCAAACCTCCCTCCAGACCGTCTCACAACGGATCCCCCGTTCACGAATGTGGGCTTAGATGTGTTTGGTCCGTGGTTTGTGTCTTCACGACGTACAAGAGGAAGCGTCAACCAGAATAAAAGAGGTGGCTGCTATCATAAACTGTAGACCCCTCGTCTCGGTTTCATCAGACCCAAGTGACCCCTTTATCTTGACTCCAGCTGTTCTCCTGACTCAAAAGGTAGCACCCCTTCAGGCTCCAGCTGAAAAATTCACAGCATCAGACCTCTACAAACATCAGTGGCGCCAGGTTCAGCACCTGTCGAACATCTTCTGGGACAAATGGAGGAAAGAGTTTCTCCCTACCCTACAGCCACGCCGCAAATGGCAGTCTAGCCAGCCTAACGTGAGCTTAGGAAATGTTGTGGTACTCAAAGACAGTCGAGTGCCAAGAAATGAGTGGCCTCTTGGTCTCATAACTAAGGTGTTCCCAAGTAAAGATGGTAAAATACGTACCGTGGAAATTAAGGTAGTTAAATCAGATGGTACAAAGGTGTTGACCAGACCTATCTCAGAGATCGTACCCTTGGTGCCTTCTTAACGTGTTGTTTTCTTCAACGTTTAATCGTGGCGTTTATTCACGCCAGGCGGGGAGTGTTCTGTATCACTAAAATATTATTCCCAGTACGTTGTTAGTTATGTGTTTTTAGCGCCCTCTGTGGTCGTTTCAAGTAATGCACCGTAGAAATGGTTTGTTTTGAAACAACTTTATTGAACAGGAAGTCAGCTCAAGGAAAGGAAGCGAGCGAAAGAAAGCGAGACATATCGGCACACGGCTTATGGTGTCCTGTCGGAAAATTTACTGTCTACATCTTTGGTTTACGGTTGTATCGCCGGTATGTACTTAGTTAAATTACAACTTGTTTTTGTACATTATGTTGCCGCTAGCGCAGTATTTGACCGTAAAGCTAATCTCGGTGCTAAGCTAGCTATCCGCGATGTCGGAGGTCGTCTGAGATGGCCTCAGTAGTTGTATAAAAGTTTATATAATTAGACGTATGCTGTGTATTAGTACTGCGGTGTATAAATGTATGTTATGCTACGCTTATGTATGTCTTGACTGTATTTTTTGTCTTGTTTTTAGTTTTACCCTTTTGAATGTCAGTAAACCTGTTGACAACGCCCATCGGTCTTCAGAGTGGTGATATGAGAAAGGTGTTCACGCCCTTGCATCAGACATGCACCCGTAACGGCACAAATGCATTATGCTGGGCTGGTATTGGGCAGGCTGAGGTGTTCATGGGCACTCAAACTGTGACGTGAAAAGATGATAAATAAATGACTGCATGACACAGCTGGGAAGAAGACGCTATGATTTTTTTATTGGTGAAGCTGGACAAAAGTATACAAAGGAATGGGAAAAAATCATAAAACAAATCAAAACATTTTCACCTCACCATCGTAACATCATACTGGTCTATATTCACTGACACTCAGTCACATAGGCAGTATAGGAGAATGGAATAGATGAAAAACACATTTTCATTATTTAAAAAACAATCGATAAGATGATTTGAGATTAGCTTGAAATCATTAATGATTTCCCTATTTCTACAATAGGGATTAGGCATTTTCAACACATGATGACCTCAGTGAAAAGTTTGCTTAGCTGGTCTGTGGAGATGACTGGTGACTCTTTCTCCAGTGGGCCTGAAATTAGTGCAAGTCTTTGTGTTAGAACAACATATTATAGTCATCTCACTAAGTTTCTCCCTAAGTCAGGGGTGTCGAACTCCAGGCCTCGAGGGCCGGTGTCCTGCAGGTTTTAGATCTCACCCTGGGTCAACACACCTGAATCAAATGATTAGTTCATTACCAGGCATCTGGAGAACTTCGAGACATGTTGTGGAGGTAATTTAGCCATTTAAAACAGCTGTGTTGGATCAAGGACACATCTAAAACCTACAGGACTCTGGCCCTCAAGGCCAGGAGTTCGACACCTGTGCCCTAAGTTTTCTATTTGGCCACTAAGGGGCCACAGAAACAAGCTGTGATTTCTGGTCCTTGGGCTGCTACATGCTTCACTATGCTTGCAGGCTAGTAGCTGAATTAGCTTGTCTGCTGTGTGTTTTGGGAAGCCAGCATACTTTGGATTTATAGGAATCTTTCAAGGCTGCAAAACGATGCAGAAATACTACGCAGAGCTGAAAGATCCAAATTTGGTAATAATACTCTATGACCTCATCAGGACAAGAAACAGCTGGTTAGAGCAGGTTCATCATGTCACAGTAGTCTGTCAACATAAATGATCAAACCCACAACTATCAGTATATTTAGCTGTTGTTCAATCCTGGTTGGTGATCAGATGTGCACGCCATCATTTGATATAACACCAGTAAACAAAGAAAGTCTAAAATGTAGCCTTGAAATTTGATCTGAACAGTGAGTGAAATTATCCCAGGATGTTCTCCACATGTGAAGGTGGTTAGAGTGTGGCGTTTCCTACCTTCTTCTAATTGTCGTCTTCCTCTGAAGATGGGATGAAGGACGCAGGTCCTGAAGGTAGTGCTGGCTTGCGGAGGAAAGGATATGTGAGTTTTTCCCTCACACAGTGCTGGTAGGTTCGGTCACAGTCAAATCCAATTGGACAGCAGTGGTAGCCATCCAGACAACATTTGCCCTGCAAGAAACACTTTTAGTCTCTCAAAAGAATAATTATCATAGCTGCAAACTTGTTTCATGGCAGTGGAAGCTAAAAGGAATTTTATTACAATCATATGTCTTATTGCACAAGAGTGTTTAGGCTGACTCACAGGAGAGTAGGGACAACAGGTCCAGCCTCCTTGTGGGTGTCTGCAGCAAGTAGTGCCATCAGGACAGTAGGTGTAACTGTCACAGTGGACCATTGATTTCTTTATTTGATCTGGGACGTGGCTCTCTTTAAGCTCCTGGAGTGGAGTTCCAGGCAGTTCAGGGGTGTTTGGTTTCTCCGCAGCCTCCTTCTTCACCATGGGTATGGTCAGCCACGGCTGGTCTAATTTCTCACAATTCATGGTAACCAGGTTACAGCGATATCCTGAAGGGCAGCAGTGGAGCAGGTCGGCGCAGCACATGGCCTGCAAAGTAAGACCAGCAGAACTTTTAACAACCAACAATCAAGTTACTGCACTGGTGGAAAGTTTCTGACTTTTATGTGCATGAGGACAGCAGCCAAAGCTGATTTTAGCCTTGCAGCAGGTGGCGTTGTTTGGGGAAGTACTCACATCAGGACATGCGATAGAGCATGAAGCAAATCCCCACAGAAACACACCGAATGACAAACACAGAGTGATCGTCAACATCTGGAAGACAGTAGCAAAATGACTGTAGATTTTGTCTCTTTGGAGTATCAAGGTCAGACTTTGTAACTTTAATGTAACACTAACACAAAAGCATAATTCACCGTAGAAGAAGTAAACTTTTTTGTAACCTTTACCTTTAGATAGTGAAGAAATTCAACAGCTTCCTGTGATGCCTTTCACTATTTCCCTTCTGTGGTATCAAACACTGCTCTTTATATTAGAGGTCAGACACTCCCACTGCACAAAAATGAAAGTTTCACTTCACGTGACACCCCTGTGTCCTGTGACTGAGACACTGAAGTACTTATTCAACTTATTTATGCAAGTAAAAGTGAAAAAGTATACACTTGTAAATGTACTTAAAGTATAAAAGTAAAAAATAAATAATAAGAAGAAGAGTTTATTTTTAGACTTTCAAAACACTCAAAGACACCTCGCACTCAATTAAAATTGCTTGTAAAATAATAACAAAATAAAAGTAAGAAGTACCCCTTCTGCAAGTTATCTTGTTCTAACTGCACTCTCACTTACAATATTAATTGTTTCACGTGTTAAAAAATGTGCCCATATTAGCAAAGTGTAAGATGTTTCTCATCCGCTCTCTCCACACACACACACACACACATATATATATAAACAAAATATAGTTTTTGTTAGCTACTTTTAGTTACTTCCAGTTCTAGCGAACTATACTAACCCTCGCTCACGACCACGATACAAAACATTGTAACTTGTGCTTCAGTTCTCCTTTCATGAGGCTTCTCTTTGTGTTATAAGTTGTTGCATTTCATTAAATCCTGATCCACAGTTTCTGTTCAGGTGCTCGCAAACTACTGCCAACACATAACTGAGTACACACAGACCTATAGAGAGAAACGTGCCTCGAAAGTGTTACGAGACTGGTGCGGTATTTATGCACAATTTTTCAAGTTCAGCTTCACGAATCAGATAGTTTACTCCTTGAAAAAACGTACAAATGTCTAAAACAGGTAAAATCACTCTCACTTCCTCACTTTTTTTGTTTGTTTGTTTTGCTTTCAAAAGTCAGTGCACATCTGCAGATAGAGGGATCACCGTGGTTGTGCATCACTCTGTCGCCCTCTGGAGTGAGTGTATGCCAACTAATCTCTGTATATTTTAAATATAGATATAATCCATGTAATGTGGAATAAGACGTTGATGCTAATCTTACCATTCTCTGGTAATAGCAGGCTAACACTAATGTTAGCTAATGACTAATCCTGAATAATTCACTAAGTCGTAGCAGTTTATTTAAACCATATATTCCCTTACTGGATGTTATTTGTATCCCTACTGTGTAATGCCTTTAGTTGTTAAATCTATGTTTTCTGTTGGAGAGGTGTCTTATTCTGTTTTTTTAAGATAAACGAAATGCCTACTTTAAAAACATACATTAAAAGGAGGAGGAAGAGGAAGCTCAGATGTCCCGGTTTTACACTGGGACATGAAGGCAGCCTACGTTTGTGGATCTGTGCAAAGCTGGCAGTCTGAAATTCTCAAAACCAGATGTGGCGATCCGTGCGCACATATTTAAGGTTTTGTAAGGCAGCCAGATGAATGTGAGACATTTACATGTACAGAAAGTTTTTGGAAGAGAAAATCCTCAGATTTCTGAAGCTAAACTCTAATTGCTTTGTAAATGTGTGTGCACTGGATTTGGACCATCTATTTTTTTGTGCAATTTTATGCAAATCATTTGGTTGGATTTTCATGCCTGGCTTCAATCGAGTGGGATTCAAATTACCCCATTTACCTTAAATATGATATTGTTTGGTGTGTTTCTGAAGGAAAAGAAAGCCAATTATGGTGTTAATGTTTTATTAATCTTGTGTAAGCAATATATACACAAATGTCATTATTTTAAGAGCAAACCAACCCTACTTCATTTAACTTAACTAAGTTTAACTTATATTAAAACTGTGTCTACAGCCAAGCACTGTTTTAATGTCTTTATATTTTGATCCAAGCTCATAATAAAAATCTATGACTCTCTCACACAAAAAAAAATGCACACAAATCACTGCACACTGGAAATCTTAGTTTACACTTTGTAAGACCTTTCTCTCCATATAGACCCAGTCTTTACTGGTTATTGCCACACTTCTTCCTTTTGACATGTGTTTGAGTGTTGGCTGTAAAATGGAGCCTGTCTTTGTTTCACTTCCCTTTTTTTTTTTTTTTTACCATAACTTTACCATTCCTCCTCCAACACTATTGTGTTACTGTCTTTCCTCATCTAACGGTGTTGCACCATCAGCTTCTTCTTGATTTCTCCATAATTCTAAATCTGCTGCCACCTGCAGAAACCCGGCTGTGGTGCCTGATTTGCAGCAAACTCAGCATGTCTGCTGCTATATCCAGTTGGTCAGATAGGAGACAAACAAAGTAAAAGAAAGAATAAAACACACAAAAATAAATACTTTTTTTTAAAAAAGCTTTCACCTTCCAGTCATCCACTTCTTTATGTGGCAGTGTGACCTTGCAACCGGTCACACCAACACACCAACATTTTGCGGCATGAAAACTCACATTTCTATCATTTTTATTTGGAAATGTTCTCATGTTTTAAACTTTCAATACAAAAATTTGACTTGAAAACAGCAGAAAAGCCTTTGATTTTTCAGTTTATGAAAAGAATCCAGACATTAGACATTTTCAACATGACCGCAGTGGAAATAAATGGTTGCAGGAAATCTTGTGAAGCTAATTTGTGAAGTTAAATGGTGAGAAGAAAAAAAACCAGAAGTTAAATGGTGACTGTCCAGTGACGCAGAAGTATCAATTTAAACACAAAACAGTCAACAGATACTTAAAGTAATCTTACGTGGATATAACATCAATTACCCACTTGCTGTCTTCTTGTGAAGCTGATCGGCTTCTATCTCAGATGAGGCAGTGTGTCTAACAATTTTCAGCAAAATCTTGACAAATCTTGAAGTAAAATAGTTTAAAAAATTTTAAAAATTAAAAAAAGAAAAAAAATATATATATATATTCAACATTATTTGTGCAGCCCCGAGAAATCTCAAGAGTAAGAATTTCTGCATTTCAAGGAGGAGGCCTCGCAGGTGTATCCATACTCACAGCAGTGCAGACCATCTGCACAACACTGGCCCTGAAATCAGTCAAAAGTGTTTGTGTTAGAACAAAACACCAACCTTATTCCAGCAAGAGGTGATGGCATTTCTGGGATTTATGTACAATCCTTACCAGTGGGTAGGGACAGCAGTTCCACTGGCCTGAGGATGCCTGGCAGCAAGACATCCCCCCCTGGCAGTAATGTAGGGAATCACAACGAATGACTTGAGCCTCAGGGGAGCCGACGTGTGTTAGAGCTGGTTCTGGTATCTGCAAAACGGGAAGGACAACCTAACTATTAGCCTGTTCCTCTTATCCAAAAATGAGTCCATTCATCAATTCTCTTAAATGGGGGATAAAGTCTATCTGAGCTGTCACTCAATGTACACTTTGTATGTAGGGATGGGAATTGATACAAATTTATTATACATCGTAGCATATCAAAGACATTACATTTGCGAAAACTGACTGCATGCTGTGGGTCAAATGTTTGCAGGTGCTTGCAAAGTTGCTTCAGCAGCACGATGCAGTTGTTTCTGTCCTGTATGCACTTTGCACCTTACCATTGCAATCTTGTCCTTTTAAGCAATAAAAATCAAAGTAATATCCACGTCCAAGACTGTGCCACTGTTGTCCTCCTCTGACAAGAGGAACCGATAAACAGAGTGTGCAAGCAGACTAACAACTCCAAGGAACTGAACTTTTTCTGTGTGTATGTGAGCGTGTGTGTGATTTTATCTAAAAGTCCTTAAAAAAACTGGTTTCTTTTTGTATTTAATTAATCAAGTTAAACCAGGATTTTTTTTTTACTTTACTTGGCCATCTAAGGAGCAGCAGTATTTCTGAAACCCACGAGGAAAACTACACAGAGCTAAAGGATGCAAAGTTGCAAAAATCAGCAGCTGTCCAGGTATGCTCTCATCGTGGTGAGAAACAGCTGATGCACGTGCACTTCTTTTCTTGTCACATATAAAATGATTACAGCAGTCTTGCAATATAAGTGAGCAAACCCACAGCTGTCATCACATTCATGTGACTGGTGAACTCATGTGATCCTGCGTTATTGCTTTATTTATTAACTCCTTGATTCTTTGTGTAACATCGCTTCTTTTCAACAAAGTGAGGAGTTAAAGCGACAGGCAGCCTTTAAATGTTGTAAGCGCAGTGTGTCCTACCTCGTTCATGCTCTCTTTGTCCTCTGACATAGGGATGACAAAGGCAGGTACTGAAGGCAGCGCTGGCTTATAGAGGAAAGGGTATGTGAGTTTCTGTGCAGCGTCCTTCTTCACCATGGGAATGCTCAGCCACGGCTGGTCCAGTTTCTCACACAGCTGTGTCACCAGGTTACAGCGATACCCTAACGGACAGCAGTGGGCCATGTCTGCGCAGCACACTGCCTGCAGAGTGAATAAGACTTATTTCCAATCTGACTTCCAAAACCAACAACAAGCAAAACAATAAATAAAAAAACAAAACAAAGCAACAACACTAATGGAAAGTTATATTTGTGTGAATATAGACTTACTTTTGGATACTGACAGCAGCCATATCCATACTCAGTCTTGCAGCAGGTAGAGATGTCTGAGCAAGTACTCCCATCAGGACACGTGATAGAGCAAGAAGCAAATCCCCACACAAACACCTCGACTGACAACCACAGAGTGAGCCTCGACATCTGGAGGGAAGAGCATCACAGTGACTTTTTCCTTTTCCCTTTAATTCTTTTCAACTGACATCAAGGTGATATTAAAAAGTAGATAAAGTGCATATTTCTTCGCAGCTTACAAGTCAGACTTTTTGATCATATGTACTCCTGTACCTACAGTTTCACGTTCGCTTCTTTGAAAACTTCTTGCTCTCAAATTAAACTTACAAAAGAGGATATTAAACCAATAAATTGCCCATAAAAGATTTTAAAATCAAATCTTTGAGTCACAAACCTTCAGATAGGGAAGAGATTCAACAGTTTCCTGTCATATATTTCGCACTTCCACTTCGCACTGAAACTTGCATGGCTTTTTATAGTGCAGGTAAGACCCGCCCACTGAGGAGCAGCTGAGAGCTTGACTTCACATCACAGCACTTCTGTCCTGTGACAGTCATATAGCAGTTTTTAAGGTTTCTGGAACTACTGTAGCTCACGCCCACAGATAAAGCTTCTATTTTTAAAGGGAAATGCATTGTTTACTGGGAAACTTAAAGATTAAACAAGGCTTTATGAGCACACATTAACCTTTCATACCTCGCACTGTTTTGATCACAAGACCTGCCTGTGAAGTCTCACTGAGACACAGTGCTGTCACTGTGATGAGTGGGTAAATGTTCTCAAACTTTTATTTGGCCTTTACGCTCACAGTTGGTGAAAGCTTTATTTTTTTTATTATTATTGAAATCACCTAAACTACGAAATGCCAGCACATCTTTGCTCAAAGGAAACCAATACCCCCACCCCCACCCCCACATTAATTCTCAGTTCCCACTTTTATACGTTAGGGAAATTACTGCATGCCAATCCATGGCTAAACGTGTTCTACTCTGCATTTTTCTATCCAGGTATGCTTTTACTGCACTGGCAGCGCATTTGGGATCATTGTCATGATAAAAAATGAAGCTGTTGCCAACCAGATGATTTCCAGATGGTATTTGCATGGTGGTCCAAACTCTGAAAGAACTTTGTTTTCATAATGCCATCAATTTTGACAATATATCTCAGCCACTTGCTAAAATGGCCCCAACCGTGACAGAGCCTCCAGCGATCACTCTCCTGCATTTATAGATGGCAATTTGAAGCTAAATTTTCAAAGTTCATAAGACCTGTTGCCACTGATTTTCTGTCCTGTTCTTGTGTAACTTGACATTCCCCAGCCTTTTCTCCTTGTTTCCTTTACTTAGGAATGGCCTTTTAACAGCCACCGTCCCTCTGAGACCATTTCTGATGATCTACCTGCTGTTCACTGAAGCTGAAGGGCCCGATGCACCTCCTAGGTCTTTTCCCCCCCTTTCTTAAGGATATGACTTTCAGATGGTGTTCATCTCCTGTGGAACCACTTTGTTGGTATAAAAAAAAGAATTTTATTTCTGTCAGTGTTATCTTTGCCATTTTTCATAGACTGAAGCCTAGATACAATTTAAAACTGGTTCTTTGCCAAGTTGTGTGTAGATACAAATAGGTTCATCCCTCAGGTTGTAAGGTGCTGTTTTTATGCTTGAATCATTCACAGGTCAGAGTTAAGTGGCTTAACAAACAAAAAAAAATCCTCTAAAAATGTCAGGTAGAAGCACTGGGCTGAAAGTGAGTGAAAGCCTTTCAGAAAGCCTGCAGAACTGTTGCTTGAGACCACTTGAAAAAATACGAGTCTGGCTCCTTAGAGACAAAATATGGAAAAATGAAGCTCATAACACTTTCCACAATGGTGTCACACTTTCGGCTCCTGTGGTTTCATCGGTGAGGCATCTCATTCATTTCGAGGTATGACAGATTCAAACACAAAGTCAGACTCATGGTTCAGTAACAGGCATTTAAAGTCTTAGTGAGGCTTACATATTTGTGTTTCTTTTTCTGGTTTCAGAAACAGAATGGAGAACTGGGTCCAGCAACCTGGAGACCTGCAAACAACACTTTCTGGCCTCAGTGTTGTAACTACATAACAGCAGCAAAGGTTAAAACAATACTTTATTATTGAACTCCATTGTTTGTACAACTACACTGCAGCGTAACAACTCATCTAACAAAAACAATTATCCCTTGTATTACTGTATGACTGTGCAGCTCATTTCTTACAACAATGGCCAACTTCAATATGAAGCTGGCGAGACATCTGGTCATCACGTCTACATGCATCACGCAGGCACTAGCATCAACAGCCTCGTGTAGCAATGAAAGATGTCAGGTATGAAGCACAGAGGCTAACTCCTAGAGGGCTAGCGTTCTGAAGGCGGTGGGGAGTGCCAGGCACACTCAAATCTCCAGAAAGAGATTTGGGGGGGGGGGGGGAGTTCAGTCCTGTCTTTGAGTGAACTTCAGACCAATAATGCAGAAAAATCATGGTGGTAAAACAAAACAAAAAAGATATGCACTATTTGTTTCCACTTAGAGGGACCAGCACTTTCTTCCCAATTTTCACTTCACACATAGAAGCCGAGCATTTAGGCCTGCTGCTTCCCCTGTATAGGTGGAAATCCCCAAAAATTGGATGCGAGTAGTTTTTGGTAGTCAAAGGCAAACATGACTCTACTTTTGAGCTGTCAGAAAAATGGAAGACATGTTTTCAGTCGAGGTCCGAGTCCGACTGAGACGCCGTCTTCTTTTTCTTTTTTCTGCCATGTTTTTTGTGCTTCCTTTTCCTCTTCTTCTTGGATTTATCCTGGAAAAAAAAAAACTTCTGCATTTTAGCGACTGATTCGTCTTTTGAACGATGTACAAAGATCTACTGCTCCGCCCACAAAATCTTGTTTGCGGACTGTCTTGAAATAGGAAATGAAGTAAAATGTCTCACTGTGAATTTCTCCTTTTCCTCGCTGCTTCTCTTTTTTTTCTTGGCTTCAACCTGCAGGAGTAGAAAGTTGAAAGGTGACGAAGAATTTAAAAAAAGAAAGGAAAAACAATTCCCCTAATATTTCACAATAGTGGAAATTTTGCAACAGCTGTAACAGCTGTGTGGTCAATCCAGGATTAAAGATGTTGTCAAACATAAGTCTTCATGACTCCTTTATCCCTCTTCTGAATTATTAAATACAATACATGCAGTACAGATCACTGGTTAGTTAAAGATGGGCATGTGACCCAGTTTGAGATTATCATTTATTTATTTATTTTATTTATTGCATCTTGTGTTTTGTAATTTGAATATATTTATTTACTTATTTAAATTCTTAAGGCTGTTTTACTCCTATGTTCAGCAGTTGCTATTTTTAAAAGTGCTTTATAAATGAAGCTGGCTTGGCTAAGAACACCATTTAATCGGATAAAGAAACTTGACACAAAGATTGACTTCCCCCTACAGTAAAGAGACACGAGAGCTTGAACATCTGGTTGCATAAACATTTTAGGAAAAATGAAACCGATTTGACTTTTGTTCTGTATCGCTACTGTATCCAAGTACGAGGTTTAAAGAGGGACACCAGCGAACGGCCTCAATCTGACAGGGCTGAAATGTAAAAGGCTCCATTGAATAACATGAAAAATGGTTCAGTTTGACTGCTTGAATGATTAAAGTAACTAAGGCTTTGTCCAGATAACTATCAGAATGAAAAGGTAACAATTCAAGACATAAATCAAAGTGGTTCGTATTTCTATCCGATGTCTACATGTGCATCTCAGGGTGAATGCTTAAATAAGAAAATAACATCTAAATAAATAGTGCTCAAAAAGTCAGCAGACAGAAACAAACATGTGATTTATTCAAGTATTTTGGTTGGAGGCTTCTTTTATGTGCAAAACAGGAGGATCACTAATGAGTAACCGACCCCTTTGTGATTACAACAGAAGCCCTCTGAAAAACTCAGGTGACATCTGGACCAGAGCCACTACAGGTTTGTATTTGCCAATTAGCTTTTTATTTTTATAAGATTATTTCTGTTAGTTTCAATTTTTCCCCTAAGACATCTAGTTTTCTGATTTTATTTTACCAAAACATTTTTTCTGATCTAATTTTAAGTTCAGTTTTAATCAGCTATAAAAAGCCTTGGTCTGCACAAACAATCCGTTCGTGTGCAAACAGCAGTGAAGACAGACTGCCATAAATATCTGACCTGAGAATAAGATCGACTCAGCTCTGACCAAAAAAAAAAAAAATTATCAGGGGAGCAATTACAGTGAGGAGCTATTACATTTAAAAGCCGAGAGGACCAAATAAGCAAAAGAGGAACAAAGGATGAACAAAGAGTAACGCTCAACTACTTCAAGTCTATTTGTTAAGTGAGGCGATGGATACATTAGCAATAAAAAAATAATGACTGCAGAAATGTGTGATAGAGACAGAAATAATACTTACTGCCTCATCATCATCAGAGTCAGCAGACGACTCTGATGATGAGCCTTTATAACTTCTCTCAGCCTTCCTCTTTCCTCTACGGCTCTTTTCATCCTGATGGACACAAGATTTATTTATTTAAGTTGTTTCGGGAAGAAAAAAGCCAGAGGAATGCATTTTAAATCAAGTGTCACCATCAAAATGACAGATAAGTGAATAACGGAATAAAAGTAAATTACCTTATCTCTGTCACCTTCTTCCTTTATTCTTTTCCTTTTCTTCTTGGAAAAAGAAAAAAAGGACAAAAAATTACCACCACAGTCCATTTCTATAAAACTGCAATGAATCGACTACAACTACATGCAGCATTAGAAAGAAAAACCTTGCTTTCAGCATCTGACTCATCCTCTGAGCTGTCCGATGCTCTTCTGGATGACGACTTCTTTCTCTTCCGCTTCTTCTTTACAGTCTTCTTTTCATCCTGCACGTGCAAACAAAAACTGCAATCAGGGTTTTACTGTATGTGAAGTAAAGCAGGAATCCTTCTAAGATCCATTAAAGTCTTTATAAATCTGATCTCTCTATAATGTACAGTTTTTTTCTTGTTTTTTTTTTTTTTTTTTTACTTTTGGGGGCTTTTTACCTTTCTATTAAGGTGAGAGAAGGCAGGGAAAAGACATACAGCATATGAAGTCAACAGCCTTGTGGCACACGGGTTGACTGCTCAAGCCAAAAAACTTGCATCGCGAGTTAGTTTTGATAGTAAACTGTCATCCAGCAGACTCCAGAAATGTCCCAACCCAAACCCGTTTAATGCTACATGCCGTGCAGCTGTATTGTGTTACACTAGATTAGGTTCAAATAAAGCACATGAGATTAGGGCTGCACAATTAATCATTAGAAAATCGCGATCTCAATTCATACTTATGTGCGATCTCATTTCCAAATGACAACGGTTTAAAAAATAAAAAAAAAATTTAAAAAAGGAATAAGAAAAAAAAAGAAAGATGACAATTGTACCGCATTTTGATCCGGGACATAATCTGCATGAAAACAAGCGCTTACTCTTCCTGCTCAACAAATGACAAGGGCGGAGCCTTATACCACGTGATACAGAAGCCAGCTGGCAGGGAAAAAACAACGGAGAGCATGTGAGAGATGATGAAGCTGCAAAGGCCAAGAAAGTGACAGGAGAAAATCCGTCCCGGTCAACCACCCCAAACAACAATAACAGGAAGCTTATACAGCGCTTCCCTATACCCGTCGAACTCCCGCAGGCACAAAGAAATTACGGAGGCTATTACTTATCACCTGGCTAAATATATGGCTCCCATCAACACTGAGCAAAACAAGGGATTTAGGAAAATGATCAACACCCTAGACAAACGCTACACAGTGCCGTCACGTAACTACTTTTCAAATGTTGCACTACCTGCTCTATACACACAGTGTCGAGCAACGGTGGAGGCGGAATTACAAGCAGTACAACATTTTGCAGCAACGACAAAATGTGAGACATTTGTTGTTTTTATGTTCAGTCTCAACTGTTACGAAGTTGATGTGCAGTTAATAAGTGCAATAAATATTTATATTGGAAAAGAAAATCGTGAGAGAATCGTGATCTAAGCAAAAATAAATAAATCGTGATTCTCATTTTATGCAAAATCGTGCAGCCCTACATGAGATGTAAAATGAATCGTAAAAGGACCTTACCTCGTCATCTGACTCTGAGGAGGAGCTGCTGGAGGAATCAGAACTCGATGAGGAGGAGGAAGATGAAGAATGCTTGACCAAAACACAGTGGAAGCAGGGTTCATTAGATATGAGGTTATTCGATTGTTTGAAAAAACAAACTGCATTTACAGGCTTGAATAAGAGACGAGTTTAGAAAACATGCACTCTGTGTGTATGTATCAGTAACACGGCACAGCTGTTAATCAAAATACTGGAGGTCTCTCCTCACCCTGCTGGATTTCTTCTTCTCCTTCTTCTTTTTCTAAACACAAATGCCAAGCAAACGAAGCACAGAGAAACAAAAAGTGAGTAAAGGTGAGAAATAAAAATAATACTTCATGAATCTGATACAGGATTCATATCATACCTCTTTTTTGTCTTTCTTCTCCTCCTTGTCCTTTTCACTTCCGCCTAACATTTTCTCTCTGTTTTTGGCGAGTTCTTTCCTCCATCTCTTAAAAAGCAAGAAACAATGTTACCAAAATAGTATGTGGTGTTTATCCGGTAACTGTTTCAATAAGGTGCAATATTCTCATCTAATATGAATTACAATGTGGCTACAGTGAGAAACAGTGATGACGCTTCAGATGCTGTACACAATAAAATAAATAAAAAAAAACTCTCAAGCTCTCACAGTACGGGCACGTTTCCATTGCAAACACAGATTTCCCCTAAGAAGGTAAAATATGTGCTCCGAGTCCATTGTATCAAACATTCTCACACTTGTACATAAACAGCCAATTAATAATAACCAACTAACCAAACAAACACATCTTTGGACTGTGGGAGGAAGCCAGAGTACCAGGAGGCACAGAAAGGCTCCAGCTGAACAGGATGTTTGAACAAGTGCACCCCTGTGCCACCCACAAATTAAATAACTTTAAGATTTCATTTGTCTTTTTAACTTATAGACAAGTAAGGCCGCCATGGAGTATTAAAAGTAAGCTAACTCCAGAGGAAAACTGTTGATTAACAGCCCAGTTCATGCCTGTTCAAATACTCTGTATATAATGCAAACGTACCTCGTTCATTTTGTCCTCAAAGTCAGCCAGGGCTCGAGAGCCCTTTTTCTTCTTCTCCAGCTGTTCCTTTAGCTCCTCCCTGATAAACACAATAAATAATTTTTTAAAAACGGATTTAATTCCAAAAGTGTCACCTTTTGGGAAAGACTGAATTATTCTAGTTAAAGGTGAGGTTAGTATTCTTATTTAGGAATCACTAATAGCTTTATTTACTTAATACTGTTCATACGCTTTAGAGTTTTGAATTTATTATAACCCCTTAACAAAGATTGTGCTGCCAGATATGTGCACCTTGACTCCTTTGGCTCTTTAATAGTACACCAAAAATGTTCTTGTGGTGATGATAAAGTGAGGACACCACTTTACACCACTAAGCTGCAAATCTGCCCTTTACTTACCATGTTGGTCGAGGTCTGCTTAAATAATCCTGAATGGTTGGCCCAGAGCCCTGTACCGGCCCCCTGGCTCGTGCAGCAGCAATGGGGTTAATGTAAGCCTGAAACACAGACAAAAGCATTCATTTCCATCCTTCTAATAGAGGGACACTTAAAATATGGCATAATGCATTGCAATTCACCAGTACTACATGCTGGATCGCTAAAATAGCTGTGAAACAGGGCAAACAGAGCCTGGGCATGGGGTTTACAGCAGGACTCTGCTACTGTGTAAGATTTATGTGTACCTGGAGCCTCCCCGAGGCGATAATATCATTGGCTAACATTAAAGGGGGAGACACTTGGAAAACGCTCAAAAGTAACACCAACATTAACATTAGCAGGCACAGCGCATTTAAACAACATTTAAAACAGGGACTGGAGTGCACAAATTACAGTAGTAATCAGTAAACAAGTAGTTGCTGTATTTTCTGCCAATCAACGACGGTCAAGGCAGTTCGCCTAAAAACCTGAACTACTCCCAAATTTAGGATTACCTTCTGATGCACTAAGCTAACGTTAGCTTTGCGTCGATCAAGCTGTTTGAAAGCCTAAAGAAACCAATCTACACTGTTGCATTTCCAAGCTAAGTGTGTATATGCGCGGCTAAACTAACCACCGTACACAGCAGGCCTAGCATCACAATACCTAGTGGACACGTACGTAAGCTAACCAATGCTAACTGCAGCGCTAGCCCGTTTATTTTTATCTTGTTTACTAAATGTCACGCGGTATATATGCAAATAATTTTAATCAAATTATGCGGCACCACTCACCACTCGATTGTCTCTCTTGCCCATGTCGAGTCAGCAATGGGGAACAATATCCAAAAGAAAGAACAACCATTTGTGTCACCTTGCTAACATTTACGTAGCCACTTCGAGTTGATAAAAGCTCGACTGATTCTTCTTCTTCGGCTGCACAATAGGCGGCTGCCGTCGCAAATACTACACTACTGCCCCCTTCTGGAAAAGAGTAGGATTTTGTGTCAGAATCCAAGTAGTGTTGTGCGACATTGCGAAATAAGCCAGAAATTAATGCTATTACTAATACTTTTATTTTACTTCTTCTTCTGGCCGCTCCGTTTAGAGGTCACCATAGCTGATCCTCTTTCCCCCATCTCACCCTATCGCAAGCATCCTCCTCTGTCACACCAACTCTCTGCATGTCTTCCTTTTTTCTTCTTGCCTTGCAGCTCCATCTTCAACATCCTTTGTCCACTATATCCACTATGCCTCTACTGTACAGGTCCAAACCATCTCAGCCTCGCCTCTCTAACTCTAACTGCTGAACCTGAGCTGTCCGTCTGATATACTAATTTTTAATCATGTCCACTCTGCTCACTACCAGGTTGACATCTTCATCTCCACCTCCCGTCTTTTTGTCACTCATACATCATAGCAGGTTTCATTATCATCTTGTAAACCTTCTCTTTACTCTTGAGGTTATTCTTCTGTCACAAATGATCCCTACGACAATCTCCTCCCTGCCTAACCCCTTTTTCGCCTCTCTTGTGCACTGCCTGTTGCTTCGCATGGTTGACCCCAGGCATTTAAACTCATCTACCCTCACTATCTCTGCTCTTTGCTGTTTCACTGTTACACCTGTTTCCCTCTCATTCATACACATTGTGAGAAAGTATTAAAGCAGGTGGCATGTTTCAGTTCCCCTATGATATGCAGAGATAAGGAGTAGGTTGTAAAGAAGAATAGAAAGCAGGAAACTACAAAGGAACAGTTGGGGAGTGTACCTTTCTATGTGAACGTTAGGGGGTGTGGCCTTGAATGTCATTGATAAGGAAACAACGTATTCTTTGTATGACTCGGTTTGCTGACTGTAGTGGGCGTAGGGTGGGCTCACCTGTAACCCCCGTGTCTAATCATGTGATTTAAAGGTTGCAAGATGCTTGTGGGACTACTAGATAAATATAGGGCAAGTCCCTTAAGGGAGCGCCCAGAGCCTTTATAATGAACAGATTGAGGAATTGCTCCTCAGATCCACTTGGTGCTTGCTGTGGCTGCATGTAGTGTGATCTCCCAACACGCATTGGTAATAAAGCTTTGATGAACGAAAACTTCAGCCTCATCTGACTCTTCTTCTCCAGCTGGGATATCAAACAGATCGGTGAGGTCGAGAAGTGAACCTGAACATGTATTCTGTTGTTTCAGTACTTTCTCTAGTCCCACAAAGTCCGTGCATTTCCTGACCTTCTCCATCAGCACTGAAAGCAAACAGATTCGTAGCGCTCTTTCTCAGCATGAAGCCACACTCCTGCTCACTAATCGCCTCTTTCCCATTTCTTCATGTATGCCTCACGAGCATTATCCCTCTGTATTTACTCCAACCCTGATAAATAAGTCCAAACAACATTAATAAAAAGCTGCTTTTTATTCAGCTGGTGCAACATAATAATAAGACACCGATGCATTCATACACAAGTATAATGCCAATCTGAGTGATGGATGAAGCGACGTTCAAAAATAGTGACACTGCTTAGAGTTCAGCAGTGGAGTTCAGTTGTTATGAGACTGAAGAGCATTACAGATCGGTTAAATCATAAGAAAGCACACAGTGACTGTATTAACTGTAATGAGATTAAAGCAGTCAATATTTTAAATGTAAACCTCCGTGTCTAACGCATTTGTAGCTTTCATTGCATTGTAGATGCCACTTACACCAGAAATGAGTCGTTATCAAATAGAAAAAAAAAAGAATAAATCACACAGTGTTAAGCAGACATGTATTTCTGTCATGTTTGCCACCTGGCCATTAGTTTGTGGCAAGAACAGTTTATACAGGCAGTTATCTTCAGACAGTAAGAACTACAGTAACATATATTTGATAAATAGTAAAGACAGTAGATTGTGATCAATGATACGATCCTTAGACAGCTTGACAGAGAACCTGAAGAAGTTGTATTGTAGTCATTCAGTAACCCAGAGATGTGCAAACTGTGCCCGAAAGGTTTCGGACGTCCGTGGAGAGAACCTGAGAAAGTCAGAGATTGAGTCTGTGTGTGTCTGTGTCTGTGTGCTAAAAGCACTACCTGTTACGAAACCCAAAAACAAAAACCAGTGTTACAAAGTTACTGTTCTGCAAGAACTACTAAATACAAAAATACAACTCTGGAAAAACTTGCTTTTACCTCGCGGGTCAAAACTTAACTTGGATAGAACGGCACGCCAAGGTAAAATAAAGCAGAAACTGTACACAAAATATTGTGCATCACATCGTCATCAAAACTACTGGAAAATCCGTAGTAGTTCTCAACACATGGTAAAAGAAATCCATCGGAACAACCCACCCCACGCAAATAAAACAGAAAACAAAGAAACACCTCTTGCCATGCAACATTCTGCAGACCCTCGCTACTCTACGTCTATCCGTTTTAACGACATGTCTATGTGCTGACAAACGCACATATCAAAAGGTTTCTATTGTTACAGCTTGTACTTTAGAACTAGCACAATTTACTGTACAGTACCAATGCTTTTCCTTTATACATTCCTTACAACGTCAAACTATTCTTACACGGACTCTACAATCCTTTAACGAGTTGGCATCACTGGTGTAAGAACACTGTATACCCCAGCATTAAAAAAAAAAAAAAATCAAGTTACAAGTATATAAGACTCGTCAATAAAATTAAAATTAAATACAGAATATTAGTGACACAAAAGTGTGCCAAAAATTCTACCATGTTGAATGAATAGTGCTTGTGGGTCTCTCTTTGACACTTCCTGCAGATCTGTCTGTGCATTACGGTATGATTTGGAAAGAAATAATTGGATTTCACAATAATTATAAAACAAAGAGTTCACGATGGTACAGCTAAAAGTCATTAAAAAGTCAAAGTCTATGTAAGTGGTAGGAACAACTCCAAGATGTCTCATTGTCTCAGCACCGATATCAGCCCCGTTACGAGTTCCTCAATGTGTGCAGAAACCATTAGAATCCCGCTACTGGTCTGCAGTTACTCTACACTTCCACAAGGTGGCACCATTATTATAGGTAAAACTGGAATGATAATGGACATGGCAGTGGGTGGCTGGTTTGTGATGCCTAACAATGTCTGAGTGAGTACACGGGTACATGAGCGTGCTTATGTCAGCGGCAGTGGGGACAATAAATGTGCGTGTGAAACGTTCGTCTTCTCACTGCACACACCAGCAGTAAGCAAGCTATTTATAAAAACAAACAAACAAGACAACAAAAATAAAGAGGCAGGTGAGATCCATCCAGGCTCTGGTCTGGTCCTCTATCTCTCTCTCCTGCAGTCCAGAGTCTTTTTTTTTTTTTCCATTGATAAGGATAAACACTGGGCATAAGGAGGTTTCCGCTCTTCGGACTCTACAGTCCCAACTCCAAATCCATATGAGGATTGGGTCACTTTGCATTGTTACACAACATTTCACATCCTGAAAGCAGCATTTACAATCCATCAGTTCGTGGAAGGATGACAGCTTGTGTGTGCAGGGTTCTGGGGGGCATTTGGTGCCATCCGTTTGACGCCATCTTCACCCGCTCCCTGCTCCCCAGAGCGTTTTATACGCCCCAGGGGGAAAGTATTTGCCCACTGCAGTCTGTTTTAGGCTTCGTTTTATATGTAACGTAAAACCAACATTAATGATGCTTTTTTTGACACTGATTATCAGAAAAAAAGCCATAAAGACAGAACATTTAACGAAGCTACCTATTAAGGAGTGCGAATGTTACCGCTCTAAACCGTGTCACACTTTGCATCAGCTCATACAACTCATTGCTTATCAGGTTTCTGGTATCAAGGGTCTCTACCTTTCAAAATAAAGTATCTCCAGGTGACTGCTGTTGTGATTTGGCCTTTATCTTTCCGGAATAAATAAAACTGAATTGAACTAATGTGGCTGAGCGCTGCTGATGGAGACCCAGATGTGCTGTTGTTTAGTTAAGATCACGCCTGCAGGGCCCAACAGCTGGAAAATCTCATTACTTGTCAGCCTGTATTTGGCACTTAGGGCAAACATTAAAACACAGCTCGGCAATCGCCCTCAATTAAAGCTTTCTGACCAATAACTAAGTGCTATAGGTTGGTGGTGACGCATCTTTGCAGGAGGCCACTGAGGCCTTGAGGAGAGAGATCAATGAAGCAAAGGATAGATTTTGAAATTCACAATGTAAACCTCATCACAGTGTGGCGTCATCATGATGGAGAAAAGCTGCAGTACTCAAACACTGATGCCTTTTCTGGACTCTTAAATATTTTCTTGAGATGGTGAGCTCTCCTGTAACCAGCTGTTTTGTTTTTACTTGATTTGAGTGGATTTGTTGAAAGGGAAACCTTTTTTTGGTAATCAGTGCCAAAAAAACTTTAATGTACTTTGATTTAACGCTGAAATAAAACATGACAAACTTTTTAGGAACGCTACGGTAAATACTACTTATAGCCAGGGGAACGTGGGGGGGGGGTTAAAGGGGAAAAAAAGAGGACTTTCAGGCACTCCTCTCCTCCATCGTGGACTTGTTGCTGGGGATGGGCTGGGCTGCGTACACACTTCTGCTGTGGCTGTCCACGCTTTGAAAGTAGGGGTGACTCAGCGCAGTGAAGGCCGATATTCTCCTGGACGGGTTGAAGGTGAAGAATTGCTGCGGGGAGGGAGAGGAAAAGAAGATAATGAGAGACCACCAAGTATAGATGCTTGTTTACATTTCTAGGTTGAATAAAATATTGCGTGCAGCTCGGTTCCCACGCTGTTTTTAAAATCAAAATCGATGCTCCAAAATGCAATAATCCTGATGAATGATCGATTATATTTGTGCTTTTATAAACAAGCCGAACTACAAGTTGGGTATAAATCTGCTCGATGGTGAAGTAAGCGCTTTGCTTCATGCATTTATTTTCCACACATGAGGATTTCAGGCTCCATGTTCAGAAAAAAACAAGGAGTTAGAAGATATAAAATGTATATTAAAAAAAAAACAAAATGGTACAAGGTCGTCAAGGTTACTGACAGAAGTTGTTTTGTTAGCTTAGCTCCTCGTAGCGCTTTGGCACATAAATAAATGTGCACGATGCCATAAAGGTGACAGTGATGCGCAAGTGACAGCTTTAAAAACATTTTCCATGCAATCTTTTGGGGACACACATGAGAGTTACACTACAAACCATTAACAAGGCCCGTCCCTGCTCGTCCATGTCTGGAACTAGGTCTTCTAATGGTTTCGGGGGCCGGGGTGTGAAGGCACTCTGTGGCAGGGCTACTTCCTGGGGCCAGTCTTCTGCCGAGGGTACCCCAACAACACTGTGGAATCATACAGATCATCAGTGTCTTCATCATCGGCAATGGGAAGCATTCACCACTTAATTCCAGTTCAGAGCATTTTTAAGGATTATCCATGAGTGTTGGTAAAGACTGGGGGGGCACGAATACATGCACCCCAGAAAAGCAGTGTGGGTTCATCTGATGGGTTTTTCATTAATTAGAAAAACAGTAGATGAGTGCATGTTCTGCCCTTAATGTTTAGGCAAAGGTTTGACTGAATCTTCCAAAATTCCACTGAGTTGAAAGAAAATATAACCGAGCCTGAGGAGAAATGGAAAACAAGAGTAGTCATTACTTACTCAAAAATCTTTCCAAGCTGATCAACATCCGAGTTTCCTCTAAACAGCGGCCTAGAAAACAGAAATTATAAAAAGGGTTAGTTTAGTTTCTACATATTATGTTGCAAAAACAAAACAAAACCCGGAAATGCAGAAAAAGTAAAATGTAAAGATTCGGTTCTCTCTTTTGTAACCTGCTTTAGATAGGAGTCATTTTCCCATGGTACGCTGTAAGACCAACAGCCCTGACATATAAGCTTTTGGCTCGAGGAATGTGGGACTCCGATGTGAACGTTTTGAAGTAGCCACACGCTCGCAGCTCCATCCCAGGAAACAGGGATTGTGGAGCAGTGTTGGTGGTGCTGCTGAGGATGGGGAGGGAAGGAAACGGGGGATGAAAGGAGGGAGGAGAGCGGCAGCAGGGCTGCTGGTGGTTCCTGTGGCTTTGGGCAGTCTTCGGGTGCCCGTGCTTGGCATGGGATCAGCACAGATTCCAGTAGTCATCATCAGCACAAGCCTGGCAGTCGCCACACGGGACAGAAAAAGCCTTTTTATCCCGTGTGTGTGTGTGTGTGTGTGAGAGAGAGTGCGAATGTCTGCTTTTGCTCTTGCTGACTGAAAGCGTGGAGGAAATTGGGAGGAAAAGGCGTTTGAAAGAAAAGTTGGATTATCCTAACAGAGAAAGAGGTATAGGAGCTGGAGCTTCCTGTCAAAGTTCCTCTGAGGGGAAATAAGGAGGTCCTGTTGTCACAAGAGGGGACTTGTTTAACATTGCACACACCACCACTTTTAGGCTAAACGAGATTAATATTTCTAAGTGTTCCTCACAAAACGAACACACAAGGCTCAGAAGGGGAAACAGCTCTCTCTCTGTTTCTTTTTTAAAAATACATTCCACTTCTTTACTGTGTTTGCTCACCAGCAGATGTCAATGTAGTGCCAGGGTATCATCATATAGATGTGCCTTTATGCATGCCTGTCTGCATTTTGTATCCAGGCCTTAGTACACCTCAAGTGCACCCCACTTAACTGAACTCAACAGAGACTGGTTTAGCCACCATGTGCTCCTTGTGCTTTCCCACTTGCAGGAAGCTTTGCATAGCTTACACCCACACTTTCCTACAGTGGAGACACTGGGGATATTAGTCACACAAAAGGTGTTTGGAACATTTTTACTGTGACAGCAGACTCCCTGTCACAGGCTTAAGTTTGGAAGTGGAATTAAGATCTTAGTTTCTTTCCAGTGTTCAGAAATGGTGTCCTTGAGTAACGGATGTCTCAAAAATGATTGCATATGCAGGTCTTTTAGGGCAAGGCACCGCACTGAGAACTTTGAAAGGCATGTAAGATCAGACCAAACCAGTTTCTGACTGTTGCAAACGAAAAAAAGAGAAAAAAAAAAAAATCACCTACAGCAAAGTTATCATGCCAAAACAAGTAGGGCTGATAATTCCGAGAGGTCCATTTTTAAACCTGGAGTGGTTTGTTGGTTTGTTGAAGGGGGATAACTGGATTCACACAGAGCTGGCCGCTGGCATGCACACACAGTCAGCAGCTGAGTGCGAGTGCTCGCGCCCTGGCATCGTTTCCCACCCTGAGATTTGCACGTACAAATCCCAATGCCCATGCACAACGCCACACAAGTGGCTGCAGTGAAAAGGCCGAGACCGAGTTGGGACAGGCAGCTGAGTCACGCATCCTTTAGTGCCAGCACGGCGTCGTCCCACATTCCTTTGAGAGAACCTCTGGAATGCGCGTGTGAATTCGCATGTTTGCACGTGAGCGTCTCGAACTATCTAAGTGGGAGCTGGAAAGAAATGAGGTGTGTGTGTTGGACTGCGGACTTTTCACGCAGGCTATCCCGCGCTGTACTGCATGCACGCGTGCATGCAAGGGTGTGCTTTTGAGAATTTATCAATCGAGTTCCAAACTGTGAGAAAGTCAACACGGATGTGGGGCCTCTCCCGGGCCATTAACGAACCGCGTTCAACCTTTTTGGTTAGGGGAATGTCAACAAGCACAAGCTCTCTCCAAAATTCATTCAAACTGTGACTCACCCAACACCATCCCAGCCATGCAGATGCAGACTTGTATAATATTTGCTCAAATTCCTTTGAGAGCAACTATTCTCACTACAGTACATAGTCATTAAAAAGACTTTTAATGACCATGTACTCTAATAGCATGTTTGGTGGTGAAAGTGAAGAAGAATGTGCTTATGAGTCATGAAACCTTTGAAGTCTCATGACTCAAAGAAAGACTTCACATGTTTCTGGCCTGAGACGTGACGTGGTGCGTCAAAAATGGGGGTCATGGCTGCTCGTGGGGGGTTTTAGGCTTACTTTCAAAATTACATCTAACCTATGAACTGACTGTTTCTTCTTCACTCAGCCTTTTTCACTCTGTGCTTATAAACTACTCTGCATTTAAATCATTAGTTATGAATCTCTGGTGTTCTTCCACAGGGCATCTTAACCAGTCGAGTCAGATGGCTGGCCCTCTCTGAGACAGTTTGTGTTGGAGGTTTCTTCCTGTTAAAAGGGAGTTTTTCCTTGCCACTTTCTCTAGGTGCTTGCTCATAGAGGTTGATTGTTGGGGTTTTCCTCTGATATTGCAAAGTGAAGATGCTACAATAATGCAAAGTCCAACCCGACATCTTGCAAACCAAACAAAATCAAAGTAAGCGACAGAAAACAGGAGACCAATTATTTTTCCTTTGTTTTCTATCATATATGTACAGACGGTTTAGTCCTGCAGTGTAGATGCTCACAGTGGTGAGTATAAACCAAAAGATCAGGGTTAACAGCTCAAAATGCTTCAGCTAATCTTTTTTACTACTCTTGATTCTAGGATGTCAGAGCTCTTTATGTCGTCACAACTCTGGTTCTGAGCAGTCGCTTTACCTGACCAACTATCTGTTTCCGAGGGGGCACCCAATCAGAAGAAAGCTGACTTAAAGGATGATGGACGAATGAAGGGGGCTCCAACAAGTTCTAGTATAAGACAAATTTGACTTTCAATCATGCAAAGATTTTCTCTAGTGGAGCAAGGAATAAAAATGTTTAGCTAGCAATGAGCATAACAGATCTCCTTTAAAAGTGGTAAACAATTATTCTGAAAAACAGCTTAATTGTGAGCATAGAGGTCTGCTTTTGTGCCCGTGAGCTGTCAGCATTTCTAATCTCAATTTCAATATAACTGCAAAACTAACAAACACTGCTTTCTCTCAATATCTTGCTTTCTTTCTCTTCTCCCAGGTGCCCTTTAATCTCTGACAGGTGGCCTTTTAAAAGCCATCTTAATCACCTGCTGAGACTGAGCAGAGAAGTGCGTGTTCGGGTGCGTTTGTGGCCATCAAAGAGCTTTGCCTTACCTTCTACCTTAAAGCAAAGTTGGGCAGATGCCAGATTTTGAAAATGAACTACACAAACCAACACACTTCAAAGTTTATTGTGTCAGGGTGCGAGGAGATGTACTGCATTCAACTGCTCACTCTGATCAGGGCTGCAGGCAGAACCAGTCTGTGCTTTTAAATGAGCACCATATAACACAAGGACAGACCTTTTGTACACAGATTAAGCACACATTGTTTCTACTATTTGACTTAAAAATGTTTGATTACAGATCAAGATCAGTTTTTTCACGACTGTAAAAGACGCATTGATGGGAAATAAACTTTGCTTTGTTCTCTTCATTTAAAGCCTGACCTTCAATAAAAAATTCCAGCTTGACCTTGCCACAAGTATGGAAAGTACCATACATCACTGACATTGAATGAAGTAGTTACGAGCATGACTGTGAATACATTACCTCTAAAACTTATTCGAAATTCACCCATAAACCGCTGAAAATATTTGAAATGCGGTGCACAGACACAATTTCTGAACGCCAATGACGAGGATAACGTTTTATACCTGGCGCCACAAACTGAAAACCTGTAAATGCTTCACCTGCTTTGCATGATTCGGAGTTTGAAATAATCCTGCTTATTTTTGGACCGCGGCCCCCTTTAATTCATCACCGGTCTCCGTTCCCCCCACCCTTCAAGGCCGACTATGAGAAACTTTTGACAGCAGAGGGGGACTTCTGTGACCACAGCTGTGTCATTCAGATGACCATACAAGGGATCTCTGCTCTCACCGAAACCTCTGCATACGCTGACCTCATGAAACTTTGGCCATGTTTCACGATTACACATCATTATGAAAGTGCACATATGGCGTGTGTATGTGTTTTGTTTTTTGATAAATATATGAACAACAGGAAAATAAGGAAACTTGAAACAGTTTGAAAGATGTCAAATGACGTGGGAACGTAAGTTCGAAGAGAAGCTATACTGTGAAGTGGTCTCGATTTAAATGTTGCAAACTAAGAGAATGAAACCTTAATCCTAATTATAAAACTAAGTATCAAAGCAGTCTCTCACAGTCCCAAAAGACCCATCTTTTTGTCCTATGTGTGAAAACTTGTAAAGCATCATTAAAATACGGTCACCTGCCAAGATTTAAATAGCCGGCAAACAAATTGAGCTTGATCAAACAACTCTTAGATCAAGTTTCATCACGGCACCATTTGTCAACAAGATACTCCGAAAGTGCCTCTGCGTGTTTTTGTGCAGCACGACTAGATGTTAGCCTTGGGTAACCTTTTGATAGAGGAACCTATACATTCCCATCAGGTCCCAAGTACAGAGCGTGGGTTGCTGTGTGCGGCCTTGCATGCTGGGGTAAGGAGTCGTTTGGGGAAGGAAGCAGGGCTGCTTCTCTTGGCACTTAGCCCTACCTCAGAAAGACTGTTATTATCTACTGTAGAACACACCACAGCCTGGCGCGGCCTCTCTACTCTCAATTAAAGCATACATTTTATACATACTATAGCACCTTAAAAACATTAAATCAACGTCGTCTTAATTTGACGAGGATAAAACTGCATCTTTTTGCCCCCGTCTTTTCTTTCTTCCAAAAGACCAAAAACAGGCAGTTGTAACTCTTTTTTTTTTTTGGGTGAAAACTGTCCGTTATTAGCTTGGCTCGCCAGCATGAAGTTCGTTAGACCACAAACTGACAAATACCTACACCAAGTAGAAGTAGAAGTAGAATCTAGACTTGCATGCTGCAACCACAGCAGACAGCAGTGTTACTGTAATGGCTTGATAAGCCAACCGAAATGTGATTCCTCGCTGCTCATAACGCATCTGACAGGTGTCATTTGAGGAAAAGATGACTACAGTAAGAAACTCCCAAATAACCGATTGTGACGAGTGATTTCAGTTCGTGTTTTTCAAGTTAAATTAGAGCAATGATACAAAGGACGCCCGTGGCCCTCTTCGTCGAGCTGCTCCTTTGTGAGCGATTGTAAATACAACAGTCAAAGAAAACTTAAAGCTTTTTCATCTGTTTACATGGGAACATTTTTATGAGTATTGACACAAGGGGTAAAAATCAAACTTGGGTCACAGATAATAACTGGATTTTTGAATTTATTTTTTTTAAACCGTAAATGTGGTCAACCCACCAGTAAAGAAGACGTTTTGATGTCTTATACTGCCCCAAAAATGTGTCTATTATATTATTTAATTCTTACTATTACTGCAACTTATATGATAAAATGAACAGTCAGATAATTTATGAGGGGGGCTACAGAGACTTTTTTTTTTTTTTTTGCCTCCGTGACTCAGTTATCAGATTTTATTGCAAACAAGTATGAAGGAGTATTTAATATTAATGACACAATGACTTTGTTCCAGTCCCCCATATCACTTCTCATGTCTGTAACCTCCCCAAGTGATTCGGTTAAAGTGCTGTGCTCACTGAGGAATGTCATCATTACTCAATCATTACTTAACAACACAGTAAAGGGACTTTGGTGGGTATTTTCCCTTCCACACTGCTTTGGCGTAACCCAAATAAGAGAAATTACAATAGCTATCAAGAGTTTGTTGGAACAGAAATAAAACTTCATCAGTCTTGGGTTGGACACCCTTTTCCCTTCAGAAATGCCTTAATTGCTTGTGGCACAGATTCAACAAGTGGCTCTAAAAATTCCTCAGAGTTTTTGCTCCACGTTGACATTACGGAGTCATTCAGTTGGTGCAGATTTGTCGGCTGCACACCCACGAGGTTAATCTTCCGCTGCACCACATGCCAAAATGCTGCATTGGATTGATATCTGGTGTCTATGGAGGCCATTTGAGTACAGTGAAATCATTGTTATGACGATATGAGCTTTGTAACATAGCACTTTATCTGCCATCAGAAGATGGGTACTCTGTGGTCTGTGGTCATAATATTCAGGTAGGCTGTGGCATTTCAACCATACTTATTTGGCATTGAGCATAATTTTAAATGGCACAAAAATATCCCACACACCATCACACCATAACCAGCAGACTAAACCTTTGATACTAGGCAGGATGGATTTATGCTTTCATGTTCACCCCAAATTATGACGCTAACATCCGAATGCTGCAGCAGAAATAGAGACTCATCAGATCGAGCAACATTTTTCCAATTATCTGTGGTTTAAACTTGGTGAACTTGTGTAAACTATAGCCTCAGTTTCCTTTTTTTTGGCTGAATAGGTGGTCTTCTGTTATTAAAGCTCATCTGCTTTCAGATTGGACATGTTGATCGGTCGTCTTGACCATGTCAACACGTCTAAAAGCACCGATTCCCTGCTATGTGATCGGCTAATTCGTATAAACAAGAAATTAAGCAGGTATACCCAATATAGTGGCTAGAAGTCTCTATACCATGCAACGTCACATCTTGGCAACAGGAAAGCGGGTCATCTATAAGGTCTACATGGCCTTAAGCACAGCCCCGAATCCCAAATTGTCTCTTATATAACCGTTAGCCTAAGTGTGTATATCACAGATAAAGACTTACAGTGCATTGAATAAGGTGTTGCACAGATGTGTGTGCAAATAGGTGATGTGGTTAGTAAGACCCAGCAAAGTGCTATTAAAAAAAGATACCAGTGAAAACAATCAAGACAACATGACGCTCACAAAGAGTCTGAATTTGAAGACCAAAGTCTAACATGTGTTTAGACTTTACCGCCAAGGTGCGTCAACACTAAACCTCTGAATGAAATGTGATCGTGTGACTCGGGAAGCATTTGTGAAAACTTCGACAGAATCCTTCCACATTATGTTTATTGTATGGTACACTGCTCAACAGTAAAAGTACCAGAATCAACATTAGTGGAAGAAACAAAGGAATACGAGAAATGCTTAGAGACTTTAACTGAAGTTCAAAGTCAGTCCAGATTTAAACAAGTATAAAGCCCAGATAGCTTTGCCCATCGGCCTCACCTTCTCCTGAACATCTCAGCGAAGATACAGCCGACACTCCACAGGTCCACCGGTGTAGCGTAACTTGACTGGAGCAGCACTTCTGGGGCTCTGTACCACAGCGTCACCACCTGTAACACAGCAGAAAACCCGTCAGGTTTTACTGCACAAAATACACACACAGACACACAAGTCACTAATGCACAGGGTTAATGCTTCTCTGCCCCCATCTTGAGCTTACGTAAGACATGAAATCATATCTGGCAGGACAGGCCTCCCTGTTCCCATTCTGGTGTACCCACTTCACACAATCTTTCCACATCAATCCACCGGGGAAACTCAGAACTGTATGTTTATTTACAATTGCAGCGTGAACGTCAGTACAGAGGAGCACCTATTACAAAGACGCACAATACATGTCTCAAACCTGGCAGACAACATGTGCATGGGAAATGAAAAGGGGGTGATTAACTGATATCAACCGCCCCGCTCTACCCCTCCTTCCTGTCAAAATAGAGAGAGAGGAAAAAAAAGAACACTTCCTGTCTTTTATCAGACTACCCTACATCCACCTGAAGCATCAACAGCAGCCATTTTGTGCTACTTCAAACCTAGCATGTTTTCCAAATTTGTCCCTGTAACTCTCCCTGGGACCTCGCAGTTTGTGTGTGTGGAGCCATGAGCCTGCAGGAAAGCAGCAGCATTGTTAACAGCTACAGTAGGGAAAGCCTCCAGACAAAACTCAGTGACCCCTAGTAAGAGAGTGGACGGGTTCCAGGTGCTTTCCTAAACTCCAGATTTTTCCTACAGCTTTTGGCTGCAGTTCCCCCTCCAGGCACTGCAGGCTGCTTATCTGGATCTTCAAGTCAGGGACGAATGTATGTAAGCAAAGAGGATGCACTGTCACGTAGATATATTTATAGACTTGGCTGGCTCTGCACAAGTATGAAGGAACAATCATTGGATTCTCCCCCTTTTCTTATAAGATCTTATTCAGTCTTAAAATATGCTTGAATAGGTCATTTGAGAGGAATGATCTTCAAAAGAAGTACGCAGTTAAATATAAACTATTAGTGAATGAACTGGGTCATTGTTTATGTGACCGGCACAAGTTGCTTGTGTGTTTCTGACTTGCAGGATTGTGGTGAAAGGAAACTCATGTTGGGTCTGATGCTCCACACTTTGCTTTCAGTATTTTTCAAAAACCTCTGAAACTGCTCTAAAACTTTCAGACACTCACAGCAACCAGGTGACACTTTCACAGACTCTGATTTGGATGATGAGGGTTTATTACTGGAAAGCTAATGAAATCCTCATAAGTCCCAGGTGGGCTTTCAGTTGATTGCCAACTAGCCTAAATTACATCCAAAAACTCCACAAAACATGCTACAAGTAATCAGACAGTATTAGTTTAAAGTACTGCAGTGACTAAAGGGTTTATGGTTGCTGGGCTGGTGTCTATTTGCATAGATCTTTACCTGCACAGAAAAGAAGGATTGTGGAAATGTAATCAAAGCACGTTCAAGATTAAAAATGCATGCATTATAAGCAGCAACAGTGGCTGCAGAGGACAGTTTTCATTGTTTTCAAGCACTCGGTTTCACTTCAATATTTAAACTTCTTTCTCTGTTATGTCTTCTCCACAGCAGGGAGGGCCGGGGGTAGTAGCTAAAGGGACCAACAATAGCACAAACACAAACAAACACAGGTAGCCCAGATTACAGTTTGCTCTACATATGTGACAATGCCATCGGGTGCACATACACAACTACGAAGATAAGGGTGTGCAAAGGTCTGCAGAACACATGTGTAGGGGTTTCCTTGTGCAGTGCTGCGTCAGGAGTCGCAGGTAGTGTACAACTGGATTTAAATACATTACTGGCAGCCTAAATAAATATTCTAGGCCAATCAATTACCAGGTCATCCGGCCATGGAATAGGAATTCCACGGAAATCACTTTATATATGACAGTGGCACGAGAAGATGTCCTGGATATGTGAGGTGAACTGAGCAAGTGAGCAAATCTCCAAGCCGACAAGTGAGATTGATAAGAGGAATAAAAACCTGAGCCGCATTTTTTCTAAAGTGAATGAGACTATTAATAGAGCCGGGGGCCGCATTTTGCAGATGTGTGATACTTTCTCATCTCTACTTCCTGCTTCAGTGGAAATAGGGCGGAAGTTGAGGCTAGTTGGCTGAGATCCGTCGGGCGAGTCACGTGACCAGAAATGAGACACGCATCTGCCAAGTGAGCACACTAACGAATTTTAGAACAGTGAAACCTCAAACCTCAAAGAAAATCATGAATGGAAGTCGCACAGCTTCCCATAGAGCCGGGCTACATACTTTCATTTTAATCAAGGACAGGACTCAACACAGCATTGCTACATTTTTGTTGGAATTTTTTAATTTTTTAAAAGAGATTTTAAGTTTGCAGCAAAGTACTGAGCTCAATCTTCAGTTACAGCATATCTGCATCTGGCGCCTATGGAGATATTGCCATGAGACGTTTAAATGCAGGTCGCCATTTTTAAACATGGATAGATGCTTAACCGACAAATGGCCCGCTCCACGTCTTCCTCTTACGCTTGTAGTTGCAGGCTAAAATGCATGTGACCTCAGTCTATTGCATGGATTTGTCACCCTGCAAAGTCAAAAGTCAGGACTCCAATATACACGTATGCACGCACGCACACATGCACACAAACTCACACTCTCACAAAGCCTTCTAGGAAGAACCACAGACCTAGAGCTCGGGGTATATCCGCCTCAGTGAAATGCAGTTATTCGAAAACCCAGCCACAACTGCAGATTAAGGCATATACATAACACATGCATGCACTTGCAGACACACCGGAAGATAGCTGTATTAAGCTTTATTTCAAATATGAAATTACACCCCAGCCACTTGCAAAATACTAAACCATTTTTGTAGCCGTGTATTTATGGCCTTGCATGCCTGCACTGAAGGATAAGCCAGCATTTACTCTAGATTTGTGTTTTTTGTCAATGGTCATCATAAAGGAAACTAAAACCAAAAGCAGATGATTTTTCAGTACTTTCCAATTTCCCTTACTCCATCTTTGACACTTAAATTTATTCCTGCTCAAGACATAAAAAAGTCACATATTTAAAAACATATTTATAGATCATTTTCATCCATATTCTTTGCACTAGATAGTGTTTAGAGCACCAGCTCCCTTTTCTCCATACATCCTCCCTCATCTCTATAAAAAAAAGCCTATTTCTCTGTTTCTGTAAGTCTATAAAACACACGTGTCTAAAATGCAGTACAGCCCAGACTTAAGTTGGAGAACCTACTGTGTGCATGAGTGGGTTTAGATCACACACAGTTTGACACTATGCATGGAATGCTCAAGCCTGTTGCATCCAACCCCTTGAAAGAAATAAAAAACAACAACTCATCCCTACAATGCTTTGAGACGAGGCCTAAACACACAACCAAATAACTGTTTTCACAGAGATGATTATAACAACATGTGTCTGCTACAAAATGAAAAAAGGACATTCCACACTTGTAATGTTCCCTTTTGCCCCCCCCCGCAATCTTCTTCCGACCACGTTTGCATTCCTCCTTCCTTAGTCTCGCTTTCTCACCCTTCTTATTCTCTGTTCTGCTTCACAAATACCCTCATTATACACTCCTGCTCTCCTTTTTCTGCACGGGCTACATGAACACACACAAACTCATGCACGCAGTATAACGAAAAGTCAAAAAAATGGGTCGGTCGTTTTGCATTTTCAATCTGCCTGCGTCCATCTGAAACCCTTCTTCGCCTATGGCACGGAAACAGAAAACCCAGGAGGTGGTCAGATAAAGCCAAATGAGAAAAAAGACAGAGCAAGCTAAGAGCAACACAGCGAGAGAGAGAGATGTAGTGAGTGCACGAGGCTGACTCCAGATTAAAGGACAACATTCTCGGAATTCCTTTCTGCTGAGACCATCGTCCTCAGCCCTGCCTGCTGCTCTTTCCTCCCGGCTCCTCATCAGGGAGGAAATGGCTTCTCCTACCCCCGAGGACCTCCAGACCTCCTAGGTCAGACCTCCAAGCCTGTCCGCCTTGCAACATCCGTTCCAGTGCTGCCAGTGCATGCTGCATGTACGGGGGGGCTTGTATGACAATAAGGTGCATGCACGTGAGCAAGGGTGGGGTTGGAAGTAGGGGCATTTGGTTTGAGCTATGTGTGAGTATTTGCATGCGACTTAGAGAGCACCTGCTTTAGCTTGGATGAGTATGCTTCAGTGCCAAGAACCTTCTTGTGCTAGAGTGTGTAACTGCAAATGCATGCAAGTCATCTGCAGCATGTGTTTGATGTTTAAGGGATAAGTCAGTTTATTACAGCCTGGGCTTTATTTTTCCCAGATTAGTGCATCTTTGTTGTCAGTGATTAGCCCGTGTGTTTACCAGTTAACTGAAGCAACATTTCGAAATGGCAACTTTCCATCGAATCAGAAATATATAACATCTGAGTAACAATTATGAACAATGAACTCTGGGACAGGCCATCACCCCCCACGCCATCACGGTGCCGAAAATTCAATCGAGGTAGCTTTCAAAATAAGGTCAAAGTGACTTTTTGGTAAACAACAGCAACTCTTATCTGAAGTAAATCTACTGCAGAATGGCTTGAAATTGGGTGCGGGGCAATCTCAATCTTAATCCAAAAAGAGATGCGGTGAAATGCCCTCATGGAAGCTGCTCATACCACACGTCACAATATCGCTGAGCTGAAGGATGTCTTTAAAAGTATGTTCCAAAAGTCCGCCAGAATATTGTGCAGGGTCTGCACTTTTGTTAAACACGTGTGAAACCTACGCTCGCCTCTTTGCCAATGTCGTTAGAATCACAAATATTGGCTGCGGTTGCACAAAGTAACAAAATAAGCCATAAACACTATAGCTCGGCTAGAAAAACAGGACCTACACTGTAATAACCAGAGTCAGTCATTCTTTTAGGTGAGCAGAACGTTTTTTTGAACTATTGGAGACCACATGCTTCATTCCTCATCCCATTCTTCTTCAAATCTCCAGACGTCTTCCTGTCAGTCAGCGTGACCTGATGTCATAAGGGGCTGCAGCGCCAGAAGCGAGGAGGCTGATGGCGCTTGGCTCTGGGCCCATGTTTACATTCCCTGTCACTGAGGAAGCCTAGGATGAAAGAGCACCACTGCACAGTGATACACGCCCTCCACACACACACACACACACACACGTAATCGAAAAGAGCAGGATTGTCGAAAGTCGATATTTTCAGTTGCTGAATCAACCGGAATAGAGTGGAGTGCACTTAGGTTTGAGCACATTCCTGAAAACAATCCACAACAAGTTGAAGTCTTCCTAAGAGAACCTCAGAGGAAAACGTATAAAGACTCCGGTGTATGTGGGCTGGCCAACATTTGGGTGAAGCAGAGCGGATGTCATAATAATAAGCATTAAACAGCATTGTGTCTCCAGAGAAACGTCAGCAGTCAGCCATCTTGTAAACACCATTATTTCATTCCTCCTTCACTTTTCCTCTCGCTCCCTTTTTTTTGTTCTGCAAAAAAAAGAAAAAAAATTCACAGCCTCCGATAATCACTCTGCCCAGACCAGGAAAGAAAATAAAGGAGAAAATTTAAAAGAAAAATGAGGTGGGGGGGAGAAAAGGTTCATGGAGACAGAGACGCCTGTGGGATGGACTGAGAGAGCGCGAGAGAACTACAGGGGCACAAAAAAGAAAAGTGCAAGAGCAGCACACAAACTGTATACAGTAAAACGAGGGGCAGTGAGACTGCTGCCAAAGTATGCACAGCGTACAGGAATGCAGCACGGGGCCCTCGGCACACAAAACAAAGACAGCACAGTCAGTGGCTCTCTCTCCCCAGTGCTACCACATCCGCACATCATTAACTGGAAAATTCCTGATATATGCTGTAATCCCCCCCCTCCTATTCCTCTTGCTGCTGCTGGTACAGACTAGGCTTTAAAATCCAGGTGACTGGTGCATGTGCACATGTGATTCACACGCACCAGTCAGTAGCCTCCTTTTCCGCACCTGCTGGGTTGCCAAGACATCGGCAACAATTAATACAGCAATGTGCAGAAGTACGAAAGTGTGTGTGTGTGTGTGTGTGTGGGGCGGGAGGGGGGGGGATGGGATCTCTAATCATATATGTATGTGTGTGTCAGTGTGTGTGTGTGAAACCCTGCGAGTGTTTGCTTATGTCAAACTGAGGCCAACCCCTTTGCTCCAGCCGGCTGCAGTCAAAGCATAGAGGATGACTTTTCCTTTTTTCCCATGTGGAGCCGTTTGAGGAGATATCTAAACATTCCCACATTCAGTGCTGCACGTGCTCTCCTGCGTGCACTGCGAGGACTTTTTCCCCTCCCTCCCTCGCCCAGCCTGCTTGCCTCTGTCTCTCTCTCTCTCTCTCTCTCTCATTTCTTGCCTGTCCAGAGCAGAAACACATTGTTTGGCATGAGGACAAATTCACAGACATGACGATCCGCTTCATACTTTGTCATCGCCGAGTTATTTCATTTTCGCCGAGTTATTTCATTTTCGCCCGAATGTTTCTGAGCTCTGCTGCATTAAACAGTGGCGGTGCATAGCTGATGTCTGACATAGTTGGACGATTGCATCGGCCCCTACAGCATGTTTTGGAAAGAGGCTTTTTTTTTTGTTGTTTTTTTAAACATTGCATTTGGTTTAAGGGGGGGGGGGGGGGGCACGACACACCTTATTTGCATGATCATCACTATCTTCTAAGAACATCATGACACTTTTTCCCGCCAACAGATTTTAACTGATATTTGTAGTCAAACGAGCATGCAGAGGTGGGAGACACTTTCATAGTGAAAATGCAAATGCAGACTGAATACAGTCAGACTGCTCTTGAAAGTCTTGTGGAGTTAAAAGCACGTCTGCCGTTTGAGCATGGGCAGGAAATCTGGTTTCAATTTGTTTAATGTCGTCTGAGATACGGGTGTCTAATTCTGGTACGGGTAGTGGGAGGGCTGCGAGAGGGAACCGGGGGGAAGAAGTGGGAAAACACCTTTGATCAGGTAACAGTTACAGTCCCCTGCATGTCACCAACCAACATTTTACGGGAAGTGGTGGCTGTCGACGTGCAGATTGTTTGAGACGAGTCTATTCAAAATTATGCAAATCAGAAAAGCAGCAATGAGTAAAAAAAACAAAAAAACAGTGTTTGTATTCAAAACAAGTAAGCCTCAGTTTAGCCAGGACATAAAATTCCCTTCGGCTCCCATGTCTCTCAACACACTGATGTAAGATAAGATCAGAGGCAAGACAAAAAACATTTTCACCACTAATAAGCTTATCTTGTCATTCCCAATGATGGCTGCGCGCTCCATGTCTTTTCAGTTAAAGCTAGAAAAACACAAGAGTTCAACAGACACCGCTCACATCAAAGTCTGCTGGCATTCCCCTTCAGTTTTCCAAATTCAATTTGAGTGGCAACGACATGCGCGTGACAGACATAAGAGCGGAACGCAATGGGCATCATGGGATCATCCTGTCGAGCCTTGTATGACGATGATTATCAATGTGTGGATGGCAACAATGGAAAGACCCCTATGGTCAGGTTACAGGAAGTTATTTATTGGAAGCTTCACCTAACTTGACCTGCATGAGTCACATGAAGCTGAGGGGATTCCCTTATCTTACCGTTAGGAATTTTCTTAAAAACACTGAGCTGGATTTCTCCTCAAGCTCAAGGTTTAACATGAACTGATATGTTTCATGCATTACGTATATGGTCAATAGGGATTAGCTGACCTTTTCATTAATTAAATAAAACATTCATTAATGCACAGGAGTGAAGAGAGAGAGATGAGTTCCTCAACGTGCATCCATTTCCATCATTCCAGTTATGCAGAGTTGCTGATTTGTTACAGAGCCCTGAGCTGGATAAGCAGGAGAGGATCGATTAATGCTCAGATGATGGAGGCAGATTTAAAGGACTTTTCTGCTAGAATGGCTTCATTTCCCAGAACTTTAGTGGGAGTGTTAACGAAAAGTGTAAGAGTTTAGTGTAGGAGATGAAGTTATACCAACATCCTGTTGATCCTAAGTGGGCAGAGCAGATGCTGTGGTGTGTTTGAAGGGAAAAAGAGATTCACTCAGATGCATAATCAACAATAACCAGCCCCAAAAATCCACCGTGCATTAGTTATTTCCTAAACATTCAAAATTCATCCACCCACAGCTATTACAAGACACCATAAAGTGTGTTTTCATTGTTACTAGGCTACCTGTTGCCTTTTTTGGTAGTTATTTTAATGGTTAGAGTTCATATCCTGTGAGACTGAAATGGAAAATTCTCCATAATAAAACTCTTGAAATGACAGGAAAAAAAGATCTCTGCCTTTATTAAAATAGATCAGAGTCTTACTAACATCCAGCAGTTATGGTGCTCTCTACCAAATAATCTACACGTTACAAACTGTGTCTGTCAACTAAAGGCATGCGTGCTCTTGTTTGTGTGCTCCAATGTTTATGGCCTAGTGTTGGTGCTGACATGTGGAAACTGTCTGATGTGCAGACTCTTGTGTGCAGAGAAAGCCTCTTTAAGCTGTATTTGTTCAGAGAAACACTTTGCACGTCTGTTTCAAAACACTGCTGTGACTCATGAAATACATAGTTTGTATTTCATGATATTTTATGTGAATCTGTTGCATGTGCTTTTCGTTGCAACTGCCTCTCGAGATTTATTTATATTTACCTACTTGAAGTTATAACCTTCGCCAAGGAGGTTATGTTTAGCATTTGCATGATTTCCCGTCTGTTAACATAATAGGTCGAAAGGTTTTGAATGAATCCTGATAAAACTTTGTAGCGGGTGTCGAGTGGGGTCATGCTAACAATCCATTAAAATGTGGCCTACATCCAGCGAAGGTCTTCCACGCCAACTTCATGATTTGTTACAAAAATTGGCGAAAAGACTTAGATGTGATGTGTATTGTCAAACTGTAGAAAGTACTGTGCAAAGATCTAAAATATGTCACAACAATTAATACATGTCACATGTGATATTTAAAACGGTTTCTCATGGGCTCTGCAACATGAAGGACGTGATACCGGTATGTGGGGTGTCACATTTGACGTTTCACCTCATTTTTACATTTCACGTCCCTTTCTTTCAAGTTGACCTTAAAATCTGCTATATCTGTAAAGTTATGACAAGAGAAAGAGCTAGTTAAACGTACTGCAGCATAATATAAGATCATAAGATCAAGTTATTCATGCCCAGTTACAAATAAATACCAATCATCTACTACCTACTCCTACAAAATGTTTGTGTATTAAAAGTAAATGTGTTATGCCATGTGTTGGCACTCTTTTAGTGCTTTTTGGTGAATTTATTATAGATTCTTCTTTATGTTTTCTGTTCACTCACTGTACTGGTGATGCAAATGATTCCTAGAAGGTTCACTGACACGCGTCACCTGCAGGGTTTAGGACGCTGTCACACTGGAAGCCGGTCAGGCCTTTAAGAACTCGAGTATTCATTTTAGATGTTGAATGAAATGAACGTTGTGCACATTTATGACAGATTCTCTGAGAGTGTATTGCATGTTTGTAACATCTATAAAGTAGAATATAGTATAAATTTCTACTTTTGACAGCTCAACTGAACTCTGAGTGGAATGAATTTTAAGAATGTCACAGTTTTTACATTTACAGCCACTCCCTGTTTAACGTGGTTTCTCTTTTTCTCTAAACCCACTGGCCCGAAGAAGGGCCGACACTGAGAAGTCACAAATTACTGCATCTCTGCAAAGACTATGTGCAAAGTCTTTTAGTTTTACAAATTAAACAACAGTCATCCCAAAGCATTTCATATTCTGAGATAAAGACCCTACCAGTGATTTAAACGTCTTGATGCATTCTCAATCATCCAGGTAAGTAAATCTCCAAAAGTTGATTCTGTTCATCTGGATGTAGCATTTTCCTGCAGCTTTTATAAGACTGGGGAAACCTGCAGTCAGCTGAGACTGAAGAAGTCACTTGGATGACTGACGAAACGTTTCTCCCACGGAAAACGCTACATCCAGATGAACAGAATCAACTTTTGGAGAACCCTACCAGTGTTGTCATCCTGCTAACAAACCCAGCGTTTACTAAGTCCATTAATAATCTCATTACATGTTTTCTGTCACTTTATGCATTTAAGATGCAAGAAAAAGTTGTGCTACTCTGTGAGTTGGTTTGTTTTGTATTAAAATGATGTGACACTTCTTCCCATTTCCAAAAAGATTTTGCTTCAAGTGCTTTGGCAGAAGGAGGATCTTAAAGAGCCCTCTGCACTCTTTCCTGTTATGTCAGATTAACCCATCAGCTTTTCCCATCTGCCTGTCACTCAAGGCAGTACAATGAGGCTGTAGCCAAACTAGGGTCATAAAAAAAACCCATCAACAAAGCAATGGTCCCTCAGGGACTGCCGGGGGGCACCCTAATCTGGACCCCCACACAAACCCTTTGGGTGGTCTCCCTCCCCTCTCCCTCTTTTTACTCTCCACCTCCTTTCTACGAGAAGCCGATTTGGTTGGGTTGGGGGGCAATCACTCATATTCATTCATGCATGCACCCGGACTCCATGACCCATTTTTAATGCACGTGTATTAGCAAGCCACCATGTTGCTATGTGAGGCAGCAAATTCATCACAAAAAGAGAAGTTCAGGCAATGCTGGTAAATCATCAGCAGAAAGTACAGCAGTGCTACTTTCAGTTAGCAACACTGGGGGGAAAAAAAAAAACCAAAAAAAAAAACCATAAGAGTGAGTGAGGGACTCTTTGACAACTTCATGCAAATGTTCATTTCAGTCATCTTGTCATTCTAGAAGTGCTAAATGAATCACTTTGAAAGTGAGAGAGAACCTCATTCGCTTAAGCAACAGCAGTTCTCTAAAGCCCATCTGTCTACCAGTAACGGTGGCATTAGGTGACTAAATATGTAACTGTTGGTCTGTTGGGCAAAGGGGAAGATCCTCTTAAACACTGTGTGTGTGTTGCATACAGTGTAGATTGTGCGCTTTATTATTAGCAAGAGGAAACAATGAATGGATGAATGGAGATTGTGTATGTGTGCGCGTTTGTTTGTGTGTGTGTTGGGCTGATAGGGGGATTCCAGATGCAGGAACATTCATCTGGAACCGAAGACCCCGTACTCGCAGCTCCACACCAGCGCGTGCATGTGCTGAGACACACACACACACACCCCCCATCTCGTTTTGTGGCCCAATCTAACCGAGGAAGGAAATGAGTGCTCGAGTGTGACTGCAAACAGATTAACATGTTATGTGCTGCTCTGTGTGTGTGCGCGAGTAGTTTCGGGGACTTCATAACTGCTGCTCATATGTGAAGGTGAATCCCCTAGCAAGTATTCTTTCCTCGACAAAAATGCCCCCGTCTAGTCATAAAAAAAAGAAAAGAAACTATCACACCTACTTGAGACAAATCCTCAGTACAACCACATACACACTAAATATTGTGTAACACTATGCAAATTCTATGGTTAATCATGTCTTCATCTACTATGAATAATCATCAGTCAGGATGATAGATAACTGAGGAAATACTTATCTTAATCTAAAAAACGTACCCTGTATGATAATACTGAGAAATTATATGTTTATGGCGTGGCCTACGATCATTACTCAAACTGAATTTCTTTCCTCTTAAAGACTAACCCAGTTAAAAGCAGCTATCAGGTGTAACCTTTGGAACCGTAACTCATCTGTACTTTCCAATAACTGCTGCCTTAATAATGAAAGTGCAAGTTCACATCAGTGTTTCCAAGACAAAGACTTTACCTGCCAATCTGCCCACTTATGTGAATGCCTCCCAGGGTATTTGTTGAGTAATCTTAGCATTTAATTTAATTATTAACTTAAAATTGAACAACAATGCCATCCACAGTGGATCTACCAACAGACACGCCCTCCATTCTTATTTATTAAAGTCGCCACCAACACGTAGCCGACCAGAGCACATTTTATACTCTTCTATTAGGAGCAAGTCCAAGCTCATGTACATGCCTGACATTATTGCCAACAGAGTGTGAAACTGATGACTGAAAATATCACATCTGGACTTTAAGAAGACAACGTACACAAAGGTCACTGGGGCATGCATGCTGGGATGGTCAGCTTACTTGACATTTTTAATGGGTTTGGGGTTTTTCTTGAATCTGGAGATTTGTTTCATTAAACTGCCTTTAAAACCACCAGAAATGGTATTTCTCCATAAAATTGCCTACAGAGCACCAGAAGTTGTTACTGTGCAGTAGATGTAAGCATGTCGGCTTTGGCTGTTACACAGAGAAGAGCACCAATGACAATGCCACAGACGAGCAGAATCAAAGCTTGTCCTCTATCAGCTCAGCTTTCTCGACATTTATGTCACCTGCACCCAGGTGGATTATGGTGGATGCAGAAAAGTACAACACCAGCCTATCCAGGTGCATGCACTTTTTCCTTCTGACATATTTCTGCCAAAAGAAAAAATAAATTAGGTTTTTGCCCCACTCACATGAGCCTTCAACAAGCCTTAACATAAGGTAATGACACTATCCCAATGGACTCAAAAAGTCCAGACACATTAATGATGAAATTTCCTAAAAGGCGGGCAGATCAGAAAAGCTTTGAATAAAAGTTTTTTTTAAAAAGGAAAAAGAAACCCAAAGTACTGAGCTACTGTTGCTGCCTACCTTGATCTTGAAAGTCTCATCTCTCCTCATTTTAAACTCTTCCAAAGACTCTTTTCAGTCCCTCTCTATATATATTATCTGGTCATCAGAGCCCAGAGCTCAGCAGTTAGGCATCAAAGTCCCGACAGCGGGACGGGAGGGGTGTCTGTCTCTCCTTGCCTGTTCCATCCCTGTCTGCGACAGCCACTGAGGGATTCCTGAGGCAGGCCACGGGGCCCCTTGGCTCTCAATTTACACAGAGAAATCCTATCATTTGGCGCTGTTCTGCCGAGCTACCCGTTGATGCCCTGTAAGTGCCCGCTACAACACATTAGACGCTTTTCATCCAACTCTCAGGGGATGGGAGGGAAGTTCAAGGCAGTGTGTCTTGTGTTGGGCTTTGGGGTCAGGAGTGGGATCCACCAAAAAGCCTTGAAGACAATGTCGGCATGAGTTTGAAGTATCCACACACACATTTTATGAAGATCCTACTACAAAGTGCATGTTCGAGGATGGTTGGTACAAATAAATAAAAGACAACACACACACTAAGTGAAACCCTGTAGAAAAGAAAAGAAAAAGGTTTCGAGTCAGTTTTTGAATGTAGTTACAGCTGTAACTGACTTCAGGTCAGCAGGCAGGTTGTTTCCAAACAGCATCACAGTAACTGACAGAACCTCATGAAACTTAGGATCTAATTCTGGAAACAGTTAAAAGACCTGCACCTAATGACCTAAGAGGTCTGACTGGGTTATAGGCACTAAACCAGTCAAAGGATTTTAAAGGTAATTCTCTGTTAAACTGGGAACCAATGCCTTCAGTACTGGAATAATATGTTCAAGTTTGCATGTACATGTAAGGACTGTAGCTGGTGCAGTGAGCTTAAGTCATTCTACTGATGATTCTAATAGTCAGTATTAAATAAATAAAGACTTACAACAGTCTAACCTGCTAGATATGAATGCATGGATCAATTACTCAAAGTCAGTTTGAGAGAAGGATTTTCAATTTTGTTTTTATCAATTTAGGTGGATGTAAACAGTCCTCGTGACTTTATCAACATGACTGAGATGACTGTCCAAAATAATGCCAATGTTTTAACCTGCTGACTGTGTTTGAGAAAAAGTGGTGATAAATATGAACAGATTTTCTCTCCTATTTTTAGAACAACAAATATTTCCATCTCGTTTCTGTTCAATTCAGAAACGTTTCTGACTTCCAGCAAATAATGTCATCAACGGATCTTATTCATTTGTGATCGCTATAGCAGTATAACAGTTCACCTTTCTGTGTTTCGGCGATTTTTTTTTTTTTTGTGCAATTTTGAATGCTTTGAGTTTTTTTATACTGTCAATCTCGTGCGAAGTCTCCTGTCCAGTACAGAATACGTTCACCTTGTCAAATTTACATAGATCTTCGATCGCTAACAGTGTTACTCAGAAGTGCTGTACTGTAAGTCTTCTCCCCAACAAACACAACACTGTCGACGAAGCATTTTGCACTGTCAAAGGCACCGAAAGGCAGAGGAAGATGCTAACCATCGCACAAAAAGTTGGACTTCTGGACACAATCAGATAAGTCAAACTTTACTCAACTCATTCTTCTTGCTTCCTCTACTTCTGTACCATTGATTCATTAATGTTGGATTCTCTGGCAGCTGCTCTATTCCCATGTTCTGGACCTGAAAACAGGGTTTGATCTTTGGTTTCATTCTATAATATAATTCTATAATATAATACTATTTTCAGAACGTAACTCCCGCGAAAAACGAGGGAACGCTGTACCAAGCAGGAGCATGTGAAGGTTAAAGAGCGATGGACCAAAGAAGGACCCTTGAGGAACTCCCAATGGAATTTTCATTGTGCAGATCTAAAACTGCTAATTGAAACATGAAAACTTGTATCCATTAGGTATGATGGCAACCAGCTGAGAGCCCGACACGTTAAAACCAATTAAATCGCAAAGCTGTTTAATTAAATCATTACAATCAAGAGCCACAAAGTCAACAATGGCATCAAGCACAACAAAGAAACAGTCTGTGGATCACTGTTGATCTTCAGGTCACTGATGACTTTAATAAAGGCAGTTTCTGTGCTTCTATTGGTTCTGAAACCTGATTCAGTTCAGGTGCTTCAGTTGTTTAGTTAAAAAAAAAAAAAAAAATTAACTATGAAATATTTTGCTTTGAAAGATAAGATCAGAAGTAGGTCTATAATTATTAATTGCCAATAAATCCAGCTATTTTTCTTCAGTAGTAGTGTGATTGCAACTCAAAAGAAGAAGAAAATAAATTTAAAAAACAAAAATCACCATATTTCATGGTGAGAAGTCTTGACGCGCTCATTCAGTCGGGAACCCATGCGCTTACAGTTTTGCGAGTATTTGTTTTGAAGGCCTCCACTGGATGAGACCAACAGCGTTTAAAAATATGACGACCATAACTCACCACTGACGTGAGCGCCATCTGGAAGCTGTAGATGCGAGCTAGACCAAAGTCGGCCAGTTTGATCTGTCCTCCGCTGGTGACCAGGATGTTTTGGGGTTTTAGGTCACGGTGAACCACACGGTGCGAGTGCAGGAAGTCTAACCCCTGGAGCAGCTGGTACATCATATCCTGTAAAAGAGCCAAAGAGGGAAACAGAGGGGCAGCAAGGACATAAACTTAATATGAAGTTTAAAAATGGATGGTTTAATTATGAGACTAGTACAGCAACGGCACTATTGAACACATACGGCGCAAAAAGGGCTGAGCGGATGGTCGTGGATGTTGATTACATTTGCAATATGATTACGTCTGACCTGTTGGATCGTCACTTCCGAAACAGTTCGTGCTAACTGTCTACACAAAGTCTAGGCTGCAAAACCTTGCACAGCTACAAAGATTTGAATCCATTTCTCCTTTGCCCTGAGCAACGAAAGGCCAGAGTGACAACAGCCTGCAGTGAAAAGCATTGTGGTACGGAGGGAGTTAACTAGAGGAGGCCTGCGTCTTTTCTCGTCGACTGTGGCAGATGTTTGATAACTGACACACACACACACACACACACACACACACACACACACACGATAGAGGCAGAAAGAGGCCCCTGCTTTGTACAAGCACAGATCTCTGTTACTCAGCAGCTGTCCTGCTAGATTTAATTGGCACTCGCTCGTTTTTTTTCCCCTCTTTTTTTTCTTTCAATGCCCCAAAGCTGACCTCAGAAAATAGCCATAGGCACCGCATCGCCCACGACACAAAGGGGAAGGTAAACTGGCATGAGCAGGAATGAACAAAGCAAGCTAAGACTTGTTCTTTTCAAATAGGAATACTCTCAAACAGGTGCCACACCTGTAAACAAAAAAACAAGTCATTCCAAGGGATTGTGATCAGGTAGTTTTGGCAAAGGCTGTTTAAGTAAATAAAAGTCGAGGGAGTGGTATTTCAGGTTGAATCCTAAGACCAACTTAAAAGTGTGTGTGCGCGTGTTTCTTTTTTTAGCCTCGCTTACATGTAGCACACAGCAGAAGAGCTTCAGGCACCTTCTCTGCTGAAAATACTTCATTTGGTTTAGGTGAGATGGGGGCAACACCTGAGTAGACCCATTTGTTCTGGACAATTACCTGGTCCGTGCTCAAGCGGGCATTAAGCAGACTTCGTATAAAGGGAGCTGCAAGTTCAAGTCTGTTTAGCGAAAAGACAGAACGATCCCCACGGTTGTGCTCTTGGATCTCCGATCGGGTACCCTCTAGAAATAGCCAAGGTTTGCGATCCATGTTTGAACACCCCTTTCTACAGCACCCATACTCCCTCCTACTCACAAGACACCCCCCCCCCCCAAAAAAAACAACCCAAAAAGCACTCCGCCAAGACCTCACAAGTGACATGGACCTGAGCCCGCAGCTCTATTCAGTGGCCGACCAGCTGGTGAGTGAGTCAAAGGGGTCTGCACACTGAAGCAGAAAACATTAGCGAGCAGTGTGGGGCTGGCTGCTGTGCGGGCCACAGAGGAGGAGACAGGGCACCCTGCTCACAATACTGTGCAGATGGGGAGTGATGTGAGTGTGTGTGTTTGTATACACAAACTAACAATGTTCCCCCTGGCTTGGTGCAAGTATGAGCGCATCCATTTCCAAATCCCTGTGTATGTGTGTGTGTGTGTGCACCTCGGTCTGTGTGAGGGTGCATCAGTGTGTGGGTGCCCTCTGACCAAGGACAGGCAGGATGTATAAACAGACCTTCCTTTCTACATCTCCACTGAGCCATGACCTCCCGAGGAGGGCAGCAGACAGACAGGACCATAGGACAGAGGCAGGCAGTTGGTTATTTTGTGTCTGTGTGTGTATATACAGGGTGGGGGGGGGGGGGGGGGGGGGGCTGACACAATAGCACGGCCCCCCCACCCATCAGTTCCTCTGTGCTTTAAATAGCCATTTCACCATGCTTCCTTTCAACAGCATTTCCTAGTAAATACTAATTATCTCACAAGTGTGACCTTTGGACAAACACATAAACAGTCTTGGCCTCCGCGGCCTGAGTGTCATCTTCTCTGCACTATCAGGTAGAGTCACAGCTGAGTAATGCAAAATATTTCAGTTACGTTCTACATGGTCAATATAACCACTGACAGCAGGCAAACATTAAGTTTATGCATACAAAAATATCGTTTATAACTTCTTAAAAATATAAAGGCCACTTGTGGCACAAAGCGATCCACCTCCCTCAAAGCTGATTCCAGCTGCAGAGAGATAAAAGTGGCTCACACAACTGTCTTCAGCTGGCAACGCTTCAAACTAAAAAGCTCCACAAACAACTTGGCCAGGAGGAAATAAAAAAATAAAAAAAATAAATAAATCACACAAAAAAAAGCAACAGATCTGACCCTGAAAAAAAGAAAAAAGAAAAGAAAAAGAGGTCCAGGGAGGGAGGGAAAAAAAGTAGTCAGCCCATGCAAAAAGCAGTCAAAAACATGGCTTTCTGAGTGCGCCTCCTTTTCTAATGCAAATGTAGCAGAGGCAGCCATATTGTTTATTGTAGCCAGGCACAATATGGGACATCTGCCGGTTAGCGTTAGTGTAATTCCCTCCCCATGCTTCATTAACCTCTCTTCTCCCCCTTCTTCGTGGACCCACAGAATAGAGTTGTGGAAGCTTGGATGATGGTGGCGGAGGAGGGTGGGCGAGCCCCAAGCGGTGGCCCGGCTGACGAGCGCTGAGGTTGGGGCAACCTGGCTGCTTGATGTCCTTCCAGCTCATTTGATTCCTGGACGAGGGCCCCTTGCATCAATGACCATGTGGTGGGTCTCGAGCCTGAGTGGGTGGTGTTGGGCGGAGGGCTGAAGTGGACAGGCTAGGTCAGGGTGGGGTGCTTCGTGCTGCGGTAAGACCGACTTTGAGAAAAACTATGCCTCTCCTTTCGGAGTTTAGGGCCACTGGTTGAAGGTAAATGTTTTTTCACGGTTAAAGGTGGACACGTTCACACTCAAGGGTAACTGCCATTTAATCAGATGGGCACCGGTGACACACGTCTGGACTGGGATTCAAAATCTGGAGTTGTTTTGGGGGGAGGGGATCCCCTTCGAGTTACTGTGGAGTGTCCACTGTCCCAGCAATAACACGGGATGGTGCCTGGCTGCCTCTGTAGCATTGTCGCTGTCCTTTTGTTCCTTGAGGCCTCAGCTGTTAGGAGAAAGCAGAGCCTGGGAGGGGGCTTAAGGGGTGGCCACATTGTTCAGAGCCCCAAAACGCCTCCTCAAACTTTTCCAACGTCAGATATGTCCAAGCATGGATAGCGTAGATGGTTAGACGGGTTGACATCTTATAAAACTGGCAATCCCACAAGTAAGCCTACTTCAAGTATTGTCAGGCCAGGTTTGCAGAGTTAAGAAAGCTGGCCGAAATGTAACTTCTCTGTCTTCTTTCCTTTCCAGTACAAACCACTTCCTCATCTTTTCTTGAATACTGAGCACAACAACACAGGCTTCTTAGTGGAGGTATGTACCAGTGTCCAGATGTTTCAACACGGCTTCAAATGTGAACAGACCGTTGACACATCTTCACACGTGGTCTGAGACTAAAAGAGGGGAGCGCTTGTTCACTACAGTCGTATTCAGTGCAGTAGCCTCTACACTGCCACAGAAAGAATCTGAGTCATTCGGGGTTTATGATCAGTCCTTTCGTTGATTAATTCGTTGAGTCCTATGCGACAAGTGGTCAGAGATCTGCAACCATTGGTTCGGCCATTTAACAAGACAAATAAGCAACAATCTTTTGATAAAACTGCACATTTTTACTCCATCCACTGGCACTACAATTATTAAGGAGTTGTTTTTAAATTAAATTAGCTAAATTCTAACCGAGAAAAGGACCTTTCTTCCCACCCTTTACTTCCATTAAATCCCCTTGGGCTATGTCCTTATTTTCAGTTTATTAAAAAAAATAAAATATAATTAGTTAATACAGCTTCATGGGACTCAAAACAACTGACTAGCTAATAAGGATTAACCTTCTGCTGAAACGGACTCAAAAACTGAAAGTAGCTATACATAATGATTGTGAAAATTTCTGAAGCGTCGAGTTTCCAGAAAAACGCTGCAGTATTATAATATCTGCTGCAGATGTGATCGGCGCACACATCACAGAAACCACAGTCTGTATCAACTTCGGCAAAAGTCATGGGAAAGCCTCAGGTGTGATCTACCCGACTCGTCTACGCTTGCACTGCATCCCACTGACGGCGTGGCTCGACACAAAGCTTTCACAAGCGAACCCAGGCCCGGGGTGATGATCAGCGGTTGCCGTAGCACCCGAACCTCTACGTTTCAAATTTGACACTTCAAACTCTCGAGGCTCCTCTGTCTAAAAAAAAAAAAAAAAAGAGATATACCTTTCCAATATTATTCATGACACATCAACTGACCTTGGGGTGAAACCCGATAAAGATCTTTTTTTTTTCTTTTTAAATGTTTCCCACACGAACTCCACTTTAAAAAAAAAAAAAAAAAAAAAAAAAGAGACCATAACAGAGGAAAGGAGCTACTTCCGACCTTTTGGCAAAGTGTAACTGGATGCTCAGTGGATTTATTTAACAAATTTCCCTATTCAACAACTTTTAGCACACAACTTAGAGGGCTCTGTTTTCAAAGACACACATGGAAGATTTTTAAAACTGGCTCTGTGTCTGTAATATTGTGTAAAGTCGGAGAGAAGGGTGAAAATAGAGAAGGCAGGGATCCTTTAATTTGGAGCCCATCTGCCACATGTGCTGCCCCTCAGAGTGCCCCAGTAACTCTGATGTTGGAGGGAACTGCTCTGCCTTCTGGGTCTCTGGCCAAGAAAACCCACTCAGAACCATAGAAACATGGCTGTGTTCAACCAATGCTACAGCCGCAGGAGATTAACCAGGCGCTTCCTATATACACTTCAAACAGAAATAATATTTAAAATAAGCCTCCTTGGGGGGTTTTTTATTGGAATATTGTGCAATAGGCAAGCACACACACATTTATAGTGATCATTAAAATGGAAAAAAACAAAACAAACTGCATTTACATTCCACTGTAAACCTAAATTAGAACGACAGCGGTTACCTTGATGGTCTCAGGCGGTACTCCAGGGTCAGGAGCCTTTTCCAGGTAGGTGGTCAGGTCCTGATCTACATGCTCAAAGACCAGAGTGAGTTTGGTTTCTCGGTCAGTCCGAGAGACTGTGCACACATCAAACAACCTAGGATAGGAGAACAGATGGACCAGATCAATACAACTGATTGAACGGGGGTGCACTAGGCTAAGCTCACTGCTGCTACACAAGGTAAGAGTACATCTACACAACATCAAATATTGCCCACAGGCTCTTATTACTATATAGACTATAATTAATCACCTTCTATAACAGACTGTAATTTAAGATTTCAGATTCTTATGCCCCATCAGTGAAGTAGGTAGGGTACTGCATTTGTTTTAGAGTATGAACACAACAATATATTATTAATATTGTAATATAGTATTTTAAATAAGAAGTTTATGATACCAGACAACGGTGTAACTAAAGATATTATCAGCAGTGTTGGGGAGTAACGGAATACATTAACTCCTCTCTCTGTCTCTCGCTAGCAAAGTTGACCCAGACAACAAAGTAAAGCTAGTTTTTGGCTACGAGCCCGACACTGACCCGACGTATTAACTTTACTACGGTTTGGAGCCGCAGACCTGTTTTATATACGCGGGAAACAGTTTTCTATACAAGATGGCTGCAAAAAGTGCAGCTTTACCTAATGTCCACCCTACTGTTAGTCATTTTATATTAAGATTTAAAATCTAGTTGGTATTGGTATGGCAAGTATCCTTCAGTAATGGTAATAAATCACACAGCAATAGTACATTCATGTAGTTGTAAAAAGCATGATAATATATTATGTAATCCAAAGTATTTAGAATACGTTACTCTCATTGAGTAATGTAACGGAATACGTTACAAAATGCTTTCTGGGGCATGTATTCTGTAATCTGTAGTGGAATACATTTTAAAAGTAACCTTCCCAACACCTATTATCAGTAACTGATCAGGGTCATTATGATAGCTAAATGTCAGTGTGTTTCCTGCTATGACAAGTGCTAATGCAAAAGCACAACCAGTTTTCTTAAATAGATAAAAAGATAATAATTAAAATGTATTAACAACCTAGCTTTGAATAAAAATGTTCCTCATATTAAAACCAAGAAATGAATCTGTATCTACCACCATCGCCAAGTTTTAAAGAACGGGACTGCTCATGTTTTCCACTGTGTTTCATGACCTTTTCTTTTAACAACACTCAGTTGTTTTACTTTTGAAATTAAAAGGTTTTTTCCATTCTCGCTCGATGCAGAAATTGGCCTGATCAACACTTCCAGGTGTTCTTTGTCATATTTATTTCACTCAATAATGTGCCAGATGTTTTAAGTGGGTGACAGGTCTGGGCTGCATGGAAGCCAGTTTAGCACCTGGTCTCTTTCACTGAGCCACGCTGTTGTAATATGCGTAGAATGTGGTTTGTCATCATCTTGCTGAAATCAGTAGGGGTGTAACAATACTTCAAAACCACAGGTTGGTTCATACCTTGTCATTTTTGTGCCTTAAGACACAGGATCGTCCTGTTTTTGTCTTTTGAGATGGTTTAAAACACCCCTATGAAAAAAAATCCTCCAATAAAACCATCATAAAAGCTGGGATATGAACTCATAAATCTGGACCCCCGATTTATCCTATGGGACGATAACAACATCTCCAGCTACGGCCACTGCTTTTTTGCAAGCCTTTTAAAACTTTAAGACTATTGAGCCTTAAACACGAGCACCTTGGTTTCCCAAGGTGACCAACTAAGGCCAAGCATCCAAATTATGTCAGTAGACCTGCCAAGGAAGGCTTTGATGAAAAGCTGGAAAGGAAAAAAAAAAAATCTATCCAGTGTGTCCTCTTCAAAGAGCACGGGACTACAAGCAGCATTCCTCAACCAGCACTATGACAACTCCTGACACGCTATGGGACGTCTAGTGGAGCCTGCCTGCAAAGGCAGCATCTTTCATCGTGACAACATAGAAGACGAAAAGCGCCTTGATGGATCTCCACCGAGCACATGTTGCATTGTCATTAAGGGGGTTAATATATGCAAGAGAGCAAAAACTAAACCATTATTTTCTTTCTCTTCTTCAGTCTACGATATAGTTTTTTTAGCAAAAAAAAAAAAGTTTAAATTAACAGGTTAAAGTTACATTTTAAGTGTTGCTCGTTTAAAAGATATTTTGAGTTATCCTAATATTCAGAGTTTATTTTAACTTTGAGTTGTCCTAATGGACAAGTATAAAATTATTACAAGCCCTAATTAAACTCAAAGTTTGGAAGTTTGCATTAGTTATGAAGACGGAAACTAAAAAGTAAACATTTTCCTCAAAAACTAATTTAGTCCTGTGGAGGAAAAAGTTTTGACTTAAGCTGCCAAAAAACTGGAGATAAAAAAATAATGAAATAAGAAAAGCTCACTGGCTTCATTCATGATCGTTGCTGTACTCGTTATATTCATGAGGTACCGTATTAATCCAGTGTGAAAACATCTTACACTTTAATGCAGGCACTCATTTAACTTACCTACAGTTGTAAAAGCACAGAAAAGAAATAACTAAATCTCCCTGGAAACTTGTTTACTCCTCAGAGAGGCATCATTTGTCCTTGCCAACAACCTGTTAATCAATGGGTTTGGTCATGCTGGAGTCAGAGGAGTGAGTGAGAGGCGATTCATTCAAGGTATTAGTACTGTGCATGATGTCAGAGAATAGAAGGCGCCCTCCTTCTGAAGCACTGGGGTTAAACGCCCCTCACAGCTCGATTGTTGGCCTACAATGGAGGCTTTTAGCAGACACTGAACATATGGAATGAATAATGGGCCTCATTACAAACATCCAGGGGTTGCCTGGAGTCACACAGAAGGCCCACAATGCACTTTTCCTGGCCCTGTGCTGCTTGGCTATGCTAGTTGGCTAAACTCAAGGGTAGAGGAGTTTCTCCGATGCTTTAAAGAGCTGCTGGTTTACGTGCTTTAACAAACAAATGTTGCTGCATAATATGGAAAGCGTCTAGTGAAGCAAAGTGTATCCATCCATAAATATAACTGACCAAAGATCGTTTTAATACTTGCTTACATGTCCGTCTTCCAGTAAGGACAAACCCCCACTGTGGACCCATTAAGCGAAAGCCACAACCATTATCCTCCATTATTCATTGATACGTTGGGGAATTATTGTTAGAGTCACAAGGGCACAAGCCATGCCTCTAAAACATCCATTTAGAGCTTCCCCTTCAATCCCAAAGCACTCGATATTCAGACTAAAACAAGCACAAGGTCAGACCTTGGCTTGTGCCAGCATGTGACGCAGTATCAGAGTCCTGCTCTCTCAGTGAAAAGTCATTACAAAAACCAAAAGAAAATGGCATCTGTGTGCAAAACAGTCAGAAGGAAAACTAGAAAAATATAGCTTCTTTTGTTTTTAAATATGCAGTATTGCCAACTGGCATTGATCGTGCCAAGTGTCATACTGGAGGCCATTTGGATAGGATAGAACAGTACTGATGGGCACATGAGTTTAACTACAGAGACAGTTATGGAAACGCCAGCACATGATCTCACTAAATCAACATGGGAACAGCTTTAATGTGCGTTCACATTGATCCTACAAGTCTTAGAAACTGTACTGGGGGGATGGACACCATTCTTCTGAAAGACCTGGTGTTGTGATGATGATTATGAAGACCAGGCAAAAATCTCCAAAAGGTGTTTAGTTGGGCAAAAAGCCCAAACCCTTGGTGATCCCTGGAACCCTGCAGACAAGGGTCATCCTGGAAGGGATCACTGCCATGCTACAGAAATCACACCGAGAGAAAGTTGGTCTTTAAGGTTGATTTGTGGTCAAATTTCACTCCAAGAAGCCATGTCTCACTTATCAAATACAAACCAGTGGCTGTGGATATATCGATTTAACGAAGGATTTATACTCTGCTGTTTAAGTAATCAGTAATAGACCGTTTGTGCTTAGTCACCTAAGGAAGAGTGGCTCATCGTTTTTTCCTGGCATATCACATTGCATGCATAATTCATTAAATGTGCAATGTAGACCACAATTTCCAACCATATTAACTACTGTTCATCTAGATTTAAATGCAGGCTTGCCAACTGAGGAGTCTTTCTGATGTATTTGCAATCAGTAGCCCTACAATGAAATTGTTCAAAGTCGCTTAGATCTTTTTATCTTCTTGATGCAGAATCATAATCAGCATTACCACGCATGCCAGAACATGGCGGGATGTTTATTTGATTGTTAACTGTAAAATTCAAAACATTTGCTCTTAAACTTTTTATTTATTTCATGCTTTTATTTTGTTTGTCACATTTCTGTAGGCTCTCTAGATCAAATGTATCTCGCTGGTTGGAAAATCATGTATACCCATTAAAAAAAAAAAAAAACTGAGTACATACCACATAGCACAGACCATTTTAAAGACTTCGTCCAATGAAAATCGTTACATGCACACGTGTTAACATGTGATTATGGTGTTGTTGACTACTCCCCTTTCGTCATGAGTGCATAAGCAGTCAACGGCATGGCTGCGCAGGCTTGCCAGTTTCAAACACGTGGATTCAGATTGCCAGGGTTTCACATACCTAACAGAGTCATCTTAAATAGGAAAATTAAGCGTTTCTGTTTAGCTTCTGTTGTAACAGTTAAAGAAAAAAAAAAGGTAACTGCTGGTTAAGCAAAACAATTGACTGAGAAATGTTACAACAATCCTCACCTAGTAGGCAACGTAATGTCACGTGGAAACTTAAAGGTTTCACTGAATGCAATGTCTTGTATCAAGTAATCCTGGGATGAGAAATATTTTGAGTGTTCTTAAGAGTATGGATTTCTAAGCAGGTAATTTCAGTTTTGTTTTGTCTTTTTGAAGATATCAGTATTTTTATAAATATTCCAAAATGTGAAAGGAGGTCCGAATGTTGAACGGCTACATTGTATGTCCGATGGAACCTCACATGTCTTCACCATTCCTAATATCAAAGGGATCTTGACCAAGCACCCCTAAACACATAAACATGCAGGTCTCGCTTCATTCTGCAAGTCAGCGATAATAGAGGCTAGGGTAGTGGAAAACCACCGCTTCCGAAGGATGCTGCTGCATCTTATCTATAGATGAAGATTTGCACACATGAAATATGCATGAGGTGACAAATGTGACTGGTGCCAACCAATCAAGATAAACCGGGGCGGGCTTTTGAACTAAACAGGAAGTTGAGAATGCACAGGTGTGCGCCTAAAACCTGCTGATAGTGACAGCCTCCAGTGTGTTGTTGTGGAGCCTGTGTTGCCTGCAGGAAACTAAAAGGGCCACCAGCTTCAGACAAGTCTGCAAGCAGGCTTTGCCACCAAAGGTCATATGAGCCATCACAGTTGCCACAAGAGACCATCAAAAAGGAAGTAATGTATACTTAGTCTCATATGCATATTTCTTTCACCTCCACCACCACGATCCCCCCACCCCTCCCCTCCATCCTGTCTCTTAAACATAAAGCAGGTTGGTTCCCCACCTCCGCTCACCCCTCACTTACCTGACAACATTGGGGTGCTCAAAGGCTTCAAGCTGCCTCAGCACCGCCACCTCGCGGATGGTGGAGAGCGGCATGCCTTCTTCCTCCGTCTGGACACGAACTCTTTTTAGGGCAACAAAGCGTCCCCCGTTCTTCAAATCTCTCGCCTTGTACACTTTCCCGTAGGCGCCTTCTCCAATCTCGGCCACAGGCTCATACTGAGTACCAACACTTTCTTTGTCCATTTTTGCAGAATCCACCCCCCCCCCCCCCCCCCCTTCTTCTTCTTCTCTTGTTGAAAATATTGCGGGGAATCCCGGGAGAGGATGACGAGCCAGACTCTCTTACAAAGGCATTTTCAGAGAAAAAAGTTGGCACATGCAATGCCTAGATGACAGGGAGACACAGATGGGGGAAGACACCATCTTTGTCAGATTTGGTCAAAGAGTGCTCCAGGTAGGCAATAAAAAGACTGTCATGATGTTTTATTCCGACTATCAAAATGAAAAAAAAAAAAAAGAACCGCTGCGTCCCAAGTTCCACTCCTCCTCCTATTACGCACTGCAGCTCATGTCCTCCTACCTCTAACATAAAACTAATGTGAAAAATAATTAAAATTAATCCCAGTTAACCCCTTTCAAGGCTTGCTTTGCATCCAATAATTTGTCTCGTGCAATCAATAATTCACCCCGCATGCGGTGTTGCTCATGTAATCTTCGCACGAGCTGTCTCGGGTTTTTTTTTTTTAAATTATTTGTTATCACAACATGCAAAAATGACCATATATTTCACCCGCTTCTTCGTTTTACGCCAGCAACAAGATCAAACTAGCAGCCCTCCCTGTGCTGGTTTGTCAGAGTTTCTCTTTGAGGACACCCAAACTTGCGAGCACGTGGCTGCATTGTCTAAACTTCCTACAGCAACAATCCATTTAAAACCCCTTAAATGTCGCTTTCCGAGCCCGAAACGGTTCGAAATGTGTGAAACGACACCGCATCCGAGTTTCAAGTGTGTTTTCATTAGCCTGGGTGGCTTTCCCGAATTTTTTTCCAATTTATTTTGTGCGTGGACGCAAAGTGTGCCAAATAATGGCTTACATTCTAATAAATCGGGGAATTGATCATGTCACCGTTTAAAACCTCATTGGGTTGCAAAGCAAGCATTGTCAGGCTCATAAAGACACTTTGTTTTGCACAAATATCTGCATAAATATGCCCACTTTCAGCGTTTACCTTGTTTTATGTTGTCAATACAACGTCGCAACGTCGGCATGCCCGGTATAACGCTGAGGACGCTTTCGTGTGTCGGATAAAAACTGCTCCGTCAAATGCATCCCTGTCCACTTTCCTCCATGCCGGGGCCACACAGGTAGTTGACGGTGCAGGCTCTAACCCCCCATCCCCTCAGACTACACCAGCCCAGGCAGACACCAAAATCGAGCGGAGGAGGAGGTGGCGGCGGTGGTGGTGGGCCGTACGCAAACTTGCGCGCACACACTCTCACTTCAAGTTTGTGTGTGGAGGGGAGGGGGTGTATGATTGGGAAGGGGGGGTCATAGGACAAAGGCAAACGCGTGATATAGCCCTCCAGAACCACGCTCTTCTTTGGATTTTCTCCTTTCTTTCTTCGTTTTTTTTCTTCTTCCATATATCCGCGGATAGGCCTATGCAACTGCAGCCTCGCTCGCCTTGTGTGAGCTCCGTCTCTGCCTGGCTTTCCCACGCCGGCTGAATGTGGCCTGACCCCCTTCAGAGAGGTTTGACACGGAGCGGGGACATTTCCGCATTCCTCCCCGACTACAAAGGCACACCGCCTCCTTTTGCTCTCCCTCGGCCTCCTCGGTGCTTTACCATTCATAGTCCTCTCCGCGGGTTTTGTCTCCTGTGTCAAAACCGGGAGCACGCAGAGATCGGGGAGGGGAGAGAGGAGGTTTGTTAGATGGACGGCCACACTATCTCCCTCAAAACTATTGAGGAGCTCCTGCGGCAACAATGCACCAGCAAGAATGCAATGTGACAAGCTCGCCCTAGATGAGCCGGAGGGGTCAGGTTCAAGGCCCGGTGGCTTGATCTGTGGCAGGGGGAACCCCCCTCTGCTCCGGTGGTCGTTTGCAAGGCATAACTAATGAACCTGTTTGTTTATTTATTTTAGAAGTTGGACATTTCTACAGAGTATCAGCTTCATCTTCACATCAGGATGAACCTCTGATTTATTTCACCTAAAAGGAGACGTTAAGAAAAATCTACAAATCCGTTTTTATGCATTAAAAGAATTATTATTAAGTTTTTTCTGATCTTAAAATTGTACCAGCATCTTCAGAAAGATTTGTAAGTCAATCAGCAAATTGTAGAATTTATCATTAGTTACTGCTTTATTTGAGATTCATGTTAGTCCCCGTTTTTTCTGACATCTGAATATTTTCTTAAAAAAATAAATAAAAATACATTTGTACAGATAAATGTATATATTTATCTTTTATAATTAAATATTAGTAGAGCTAAGTTTATTTTCATCTTCAAAACTTATTTATAGTGAATACATATAAATCAATAATATTAAGAAAATTTAAAGAAACCACTAAAAACAAATTTTAAAAACAAGAAGTAGTTTCAAACTTTAAAAGCTATAAATTTGACAATTATTATGGTAAATTTCCTCTTTTTTAACTCTCGTGCTTAAATATTTAAATTAGTTTCAAATTCCAACAATTTCATGTAAATGATCAAATTTTTACTTTTTTGTATGAAAGAGTCAAAAATGTATTGTTTTGCTTTTTTCCTTCTACTTCTGGACAAAGTTTAGATGTGACAGCACTTGATGTCAGATTGTCCCAATGAATAGCCAATTACAGGCTTGTAAGTAAGCCCCCCCATGATCATGCTTTCATTGGAACCCATGTTTTCAGAGAGTCATAGATGATCACAAGAAGGTCATTATCCCGGTGCTATGATTTTCATGCAAACTTGTCTTCCATGCTGTTTGCAGAGTTCCCCGATTCCCTGTGAAAAGGTAAAACTTTGGGGGGGATAATGACATGGAAGTATCTATGTCAATCTCCCTCCGCCCAGCCTTGTACGCAACCCCACATTTAAATAATTTGCATCACAAAAAACGCACAGTGCCGACAGAGTGTCCCAGACCAATTACTGTAAATGGGGACGTTTACATTTTTTCATCATCATTGTTCGTGTGAAATCAGCTCTGAGAGCCATCGCCCAGATTGAATACATTAGCAAACATACTTCTGATCTGGCTGGAAAACAAACCAACTAGATATGTTGAGTGCAGTATAGAGATGAGAGAGTGACACAAACCTCAAACGTTCACACACACAAAAACACTTTCTGAAACTGTAACCGTGTAACTCCACGACTTCTACAAATTACTCAATAGCTAATTCATAAAGTTCTCAAGCTTGTTTTGTTTTTGTTTTTTTCTCATGCAGGAACTGTCAATGACAGGATGGTCCAATTAAGAACATCCTCCTTTGGGACTAGCACGATCGGAATTTGATCTGATTTGATGTTTAATGCATGTATGAATACACGTACTTTTTCATAAAAATAAGAAATTGGAAAAAAGATTGGCCAAGGATTTCATTTATGCTAACTTTCGCCACACTCAGTTTAGCTGCTCTTATATAGAGACATCTTTAAACACTCTAATTTTCTGAATTTATTATTAAGACTTTATTATGAAAAAATTAAATTTCCCCTCCTTTTTCAAAATAAAACCAGTGGCAGTGTACAGGATTCTGACACACGCTTGCTAATCTTAATTTACAGAAAACAATGTGGATGATACTCATTTTTAAAATTTTCTCCAATTTCTCATTTTTAATAGTTTTTTTAAATAAAGGCGTCCATGCTGTGTTAATCAGAATAACCACAGTTTCCTTCAGAAAAACTAGAAAACTCAAAAAGGATTATTTTTCATTATAAGTAAATGTTCTGCATTCAAAATTCTACTTTAATTTAAAGTTTAGTAGTTGCGACACTAAATTGCACTCAAATATTTGTAGTTGTGTAGTAAAATGATATTCTGTAACAAAAGAAAAAAAATACCTATAAGGGTCTTATTCTGTGTGAAAATATTAGGCATTTAACAATATTTGGCTGTTGCTATTTTCTATGATGAGCCTACATTCGGCATCATAGGGTTGCAGATTTTTTTGAACTTCCCTATTTTATGAAATATTAGATAATTTAGGGAAGTTAACTAGGAAGTTTTGGGGGATGTTGCTAACACTCACAAGAAAACCAGACAAAAGGCAGCATGCATTTGCTGTAAAGGATTTTTTTTAAGACAAAAAGCCTGAAACCACCAGTTTCATCTCTGAGAATGTGTAACTATTAAGAAACTGAGTTTATGCTGAAGCAAAGCCAAACACCCGAGCTTGCTTTTCATCTCAATTTTCCTGAGAATTTACATTTGGCATTCGTATCGTGGAGGAATGTTTCTTAACAGAGCCACTCCTTTCATGTTCTTGAAAACAAGAACAACAACAAAAAAGTTTGGGGATTTAGCAAGTAAAATTCCTTATTACCGTACCATTGTGCGACCCTATTTATTGACAGGTTCGCACAATTGTTACGAAAGGTTGTCGGGACATTTTCTCAGGTATGAACAACTGGCAGCTTTGTCTGTCTGTGATAACACAGTGTGAGAGGTTTGGGGCAGGACTGCTGAATCAGGAAAAGGTGAAACCAAATAAGGAATCAAGTATCAGGCAGGCTCTGTTAAACTTTCTAATAACTCCTGGTAAATTATCTATAAAGGTATACGGCTTTTTCCCCTCTTAAACTCATTAAAGGGTTCAACTAAAATGAAAAAGAATAAAAAAGGAAATGTACAGGACATTAAAAAAAGCTTAAAGGATTAAGTCAGCAAAACACTCCAGTGGGTCCCCCTGTAGGTTAATCACTGCAAGCAGTTGCTTTTAGATTACTTTTATAAAAAAGATTTAAAAATATATACGTATTTAAAATCTGTATTAGTTACATTTGGATTAAGAGGAAAAAAAGAGAAAACGTCAAAAGAGAAGACAAATCATTTATTAACTGTCATGAAGAAGAAGAAACCCAGAACACGGCCTTAATTGAAACCAGTTCACACTGCAATTTGAAGTCGATTTGAAGTAGTCATACCAAACTGCTGCTTTAAGCGCCCCAACAAGGCCATTTCTATCTTTCACTCTGACTCTAAAACGTAAAAGAGAATGCAGTATGTTTGTGTGCGTGCGTGTGTGTGTGTGTGTATGTGTGTGTGTGTCCGCACGGCAGCTGCTGATCAGCCTAGCCAAGAGAGAATTACGGCCCTCCCGTGGGGGAAGAGAGAGGGGCCAACAAGGGACAGGTGACTCCTAGTCTCTCCCAGATCTCCTTACACCCACCCACCCATCCACACACACACACACACACACACACACACACACACACACACACACACACACACACACACACACACAGAGGGAGAGATTGATTGTGGGCTGGTCTACCACATCCCACTATAACAGAGGGGGATGTCCATATCACAAGGCAGGGGGTACAGTAAAATTAAGCCTTTAGGCAAACAGCTGTCTCACCTGGGGAGAAAGCTGATATGATGTGTGATATCGGATGCCTTTCTAAGCCCTCAGTCCCATTGTTGGGATTTACAAGCATCACTTAGTCTGCAGTTTTGAACCAGCCGTCAGCAGCTTGATATTTAAGTGACATTTTGAGCGTGAAGACAGAGGCTGGCGTGATGCGAGCAGACAATCCGACTCTGTTCTGCGTCTCTGACTTGATTTCCTTTCTCTCGTCCAACCAGTGTTAAGTCCAGAGTGTTTGGTAGAACTAAAGCTCCTTCTCTCTTCTTCCCCTGTCCTCCTCTTCTCCCCGCCACCGGCCCCCAGACACAAGCCTCTTTCTGTTGGGGCATCCCCATGGCAACCAAGCCACTAACTTGAGGAGACGACATAAAAACCTGCTCTTTTAGGGGACACAGGGACACCTGCTACCTCCGCCGTTGGGGAGGGCCTGGGCCTGGACGCAGAGCCACGTGCAGACACAATCACATACAAATTCATGTGGTCACAAACGCGCACACATTTCCGCACAAACGTAAACAGAGGGTCAGTGTGACATTCAAATGAGGCCTCAAGCTAGCATCTGCTCCCCTTTGGACGCTAATCTATCTTCCAATAACATTTCAGGTTGTTTTGGTGGCTTTTATATGTTATGGTAAAAGGAAAAAAAGAAAGAGTTCAATGGAAACAAAAGGCTGATTGTTAGTTTTAGTCTACAAATTTTTTTAATGTCTCAATCTTTGTAAGCTTCTATCTTTTTAGACAACAGTAGTTTCTCTAGCAAACAAAAAAAAAGGTTCTAAGGGACTGGCATGCACCTGCTCTGCTTACCGTCTAGGTTTTCTATACAATATCCATCAAAATACTGAATTTCTATGTAACAGTTCACCTCATCAACCCCAGCAAACATTTCAGCATTGAATAACTCTCACCCGAAAGTCCAGTCTTGAAAAATACACTTCGTCAGGCACAACTCCCCAACTGCTCATTAATGCAAAAATTTAAACAGCCAAACATATGCCAGCAACCCAAATGTTTAGGCATGTAGTCATGGTCAAGTCGACTGCTGAAGATCAAAGTGAGGATCACAATAAGGAAGAAAGCTGATTTAAGTGATCTTGAACATACCAGAGAGCGGTAGCTATCTGAGTGAAAATGCTTTGTTAATGCCAGAGGTCAGTAGAGAATGGCCATACTGTTTCAAGCTGATAGGGCAACAGTAACTCGTTACAATCAAAGTATGCAGAAGAACATCTCTGTAGGTGCTGATCCTTGAAGAAGATGGGCTACAGCAGCAGAAGACCACACTCCTGCCAACTCAAAACAAGAAACTGAGGCTACAATTCCCATGGGCTACCCCAAAATTTGATAATTGTGGATTGGAAAAACATTACTTGGTCTGTCCCCAAAGTTTTATTCTGTTTATCTGGATGTAGCGTTTTCAGTGGGAGAAACGTTTCGTCACTCATCCAAGTGACTTCTTCAGTCTCAGCTGACTGCAGGTTTTCCCAATCTTATAAATAGTACATTTGCATAATGAGTGAAACTAGTTTATAAGATTAGGGAAACGTGCAGTCAGCTGAGACTGAAGAAGTCACTTGGATGAGTGACGAAACGTTTCTCCCACTGAAAACGCTACATCCAGATGAACAGAATCAAGCTTTAGGGATTTATTTACCTGGATGATTGAGCATGCATCAAGATATTACTTGGTCTGATGAGTCTCGATATCTGCTGCAGCATTCAGATGGTAGGGTCAGAATTTAATGTAAACAACATGAAAGCATGGCTCTAGTTCACTGCACTCAAACTGTTTCCACAATCATCAGATCTCAGTCCAATAGAGCACCTTTGGGATGTGGTGGAAGAGCAGATTCACATTATGGACATGCAGATGATAAATTTGGAGCAGCTGTACGATGCTATCATACCAATATAGAACAAAATCTCCAAGGAATGTTTTCAGCACCTTGTTGAATTCGTGCCATGAAGAATTAAGGTAGCACTGAAGCCAAAAAGAGATTCAAACTGGCACTAGCAAGTTGGCTGATGAATGTGGCTCCAAAATGAAAGCATCCCAGACTTTCTTCCTTGTCTGCCCAGCAAAAGGAAGTTTATATCAGGCCATATTATATTTTCATCAGTTAGAACAAATTTAAACAAAACTAATCTGTTATTAAATATACACACATGTCATAAACTATAGCTGTGTCTAAAGTCAAACGAACACTGCAGCATCATTGAGAGTTAAAAACTGTCTAAATTAAGTTTAACATCCTGGCATCCATGAAAACTTAAAATTATGATGTACAGCTCTGCTACCACTTCCAACATAAATGAAGACAGAAAACTAAACAGCAGTGACGTTTCTTGGGTTACTGAAGTTGGACTAGCTGGTATATATAATTATGTGCTATGTGATCGCTAGCGACACAGCTATGTTAGCATAACATAAGTGAAGCTGGAGGATGCATGCTAACTTTTTTCGATTCAAGAAAAGTTAACGTAAGGGTTCCCGATGGTTAAGGACAAATGCAATAGCATGGCAGGATGCTGTAAACAGACCAAACTTCAGCCAGAAGAACAACTGAGATAATCCATCCACAATACGAGGTTAGTCATTAATATACTGCAACAACATGGGAATAGAGCAGCTGCGAGAGAATTCAACACTAATCAATCAATGGTACGGAAGTGGAGGAAGCAAGAAGAGTTGAGTAAAATTTGACTTATCTGACTGTTTTGTTTCACATAATGCGCCTTATAATCTGGTCCACCTTATGTATGAAAACAGACCCGTTCATCGACAGTGCGCCTTATATGTGTGCCTTAAGGTACGAAAAATACGGTACATAGACTAAGTTATAGGATCTAGATCGGGCCTATTTAAACTTGTAATTTTCATATCGTTAAAAAAATCTCATTAAATTGCACTTCAATAGATCCAAAATGCTGCTACTAGAAGAAGACATTATATTTTTCCTATGTTAGCTTCTCCCGAAGTCCGGATTTGCCAAGAATTGATTTTGAAATCTGGGACTAGCACAACTTACAGACTTTTGGTGTCCTATTATCCCACCAGAGTTCCAACATCAACAGTATCCCAACCGTTCCTAGATTTTCTAAAAGTACAACGGGACGCAGAACCTTCAGTTATCAGACTCCTCTCTATTAAATGTGCATAAACAGCCTTTTTCTGGAAACCCCCCACCTTTTTAACATGACTTTCTTATCCTTCGGGGCAAATCACAAGTGTCAGTTTCGTGGCAACCAGATGCACTTTGAGAAGAAGACAATATAGGCCTAAATACCACTTTCCAACATTATAATACATCAAGTCATTCTGTTGTCATTCTGCTCATGGCCAATGGGTGAAATCTCATCAAACAGACAGCAATTTAAAGCTCCAGCAGACCCATCAAAGGACCCAATTAACAAGTGTCAGTTTGGGGTCACCCTCCAAGCCGAGGCTTCCTGCGTCCTCCTGTTGCCGGTGGAATATTCTGGAGAGACTGCTGAGTGAACCTCTGGTGCCTGGCTGCTGTTATTTAAGAGTATTAATGATTAACTGAGAGTGCTATTGTCCCCTCAGGCCCAGCTGTCCCTCCTCTGCCGTTGATCCACTCCGATGCCTCCGGGCCACTAAACTGGCTCCATTCATGTGCTAAAGTGACAGCTGCTCTTCACATTCCACAAAATATTAACCGCAGAGACCGGAAAACAAGCCGGGAAAAGATAAATAAAATTTGACAGGTTTCTTTTGTCTTTTAAAAGGACGGCTGGTGATTAAAGGGTGGATCAGAGGGATTATTTCAAGTCTGCGCCTTTTTACAGTTAAGTAAGCGGAAGACAGAAGGACAGATAAATTTAGCTGTGTTGGCCCTTAGTCATTCAGGGGATGTGAAGCAAATGAACTCAGCAATTTTACTGTTAAACTGAAAGACGCCAAACAATGTCCGAACACGTGGCCGATTAGAGGTGAAATCAGTTAAAGAAAATGTATGATTGGGGTTATACGCGATGAGCAAAAGTCTGCTGTGTGTGGGAGTTTATCATCCATATCAAAGCCTTTATTGCCATGCCGTCTCCTTTTATTGTGCTGGGCTGTATTCAAGAAATTTTCGGTTGGCGTGTTTTTACCTGGGAAAGACCTGCGGACTGACTCTTCTGATGAAATAGCTGGAGCCAAGAAAGAAGAGTTTATAACTGCTATTTAATGTGCAATTTAAAGTGGCATTTGGAGAAAATGTACAGGATATGAATCTTGGCTTTACTCCTGTGGGAAAATGAGAGATAATCCTAATTAACCTGCATAAAGAAACAACAGAATAAAGAAAAAAGAAAATAAAATGAAAATTATCTGCACGCAATCGCACCATGCATTCTGTTGAATGTCTAAATCCTTTTCTGCCTTCTTACTCTGGAATCACTCACTGCAAAAGCAAAAGTATAGTAATCACTATCAGTAATTCAAACCTGTATCATCCTTACAGCTATATTGTTTTACAGCATCGGTCTTTAAAGAAATCTTTAAGCTTCATCTTACCGCGTACGGCACTTTAACAAGGTCTTTCAAAAGCACCGCTGGTGTTTCATTAGCATTTGCAGCTCTTTCAGTGTATTGTGAAGAACTGTTATTCTGTCACATGGAGATGGTTATCTCGCCTTATCTGTAATCAGCTGAGTGGTCACAGATACTGTTTGTGCCTGCTGTGCGAGCACAGGTTACTGAGGGTCATGTGCCCTTTACTGCTGTGCTTCTTGAACACAGGTGGGATCTAATTACTGGTAACGTGGTGGATTCTTTCCAGATCACCTTCAATTAAAGGGTCTTGCCAAACCCCTTTCTCTCTTTTTTCTTTTTCCACACACATAAACACATATTTTACATCCCAGCTTTTGATTTCTAGTGTGCATCCAAAGATGGATGCAACCGCAGTACCATCTTGCAAAGCAAATTAACAGCCTTGGAGCTCGTACCTGCAGGGTAAGCCTTATAATAATGAGTTTTGGTTAAGCCTGAGAGTGGTTACTTTTGAGACTGTAGTGAACAAAGTAATTCCCCTCATACCATATGTGGGTGATGGTTGAGCATAGTTCCTCTTTGCTTTTGCACTTTTGCAGTGCATCAACACAAATTTTTGAGTTTTTCCTCCAGTAGCATTGCAACCATTCTAGGTTTTTAAAAGCTGACACACCACAAGCGACTTCAGCCGCCCCACTGCCTTGTCAAAAACTCATTGGCTGATGTTCGAATAGGCGTGTACTGGTTACTGGCTCAGTGTATGTGTGGCTCATTTTGAGCCTGCAGTTTTAGTTTTTTGATTTACAATAGTGGTAGTGCAGGGAGTCCTCCTAAAAAAAGATACAAATAAGTAGCAGATGTTCATAACTCTGGAGTTTACTTTGCCAGAATTTGATAACAGGAAAAGGTTAACACAGTGAGAAATACCCCTTTTTGCATTGTGAAATACCTCTTTTTGCTTTCTGTTAGAGTGAGAGATCCTCATACGTGTCCGTTAAAGCTACTGCCAGCAGGTGGTTACGTTAGCACAGACTTGGTAAATTCTGTTCAAAGGTGAAAAAAAGTTTACAGATTAACATATCACATCCTGTTTCTATCACTTTTAAACTGTCCCAGATATTTATTTATTTATTATTTTTAGCCTGAAAGAGTCCGAAAATCTTTGGATTTTAAGACTTTGCCTTTGATTAGCCATGTGTTCGCCTATACATATACTAGGAAAGCTAAGGTTATTTATGGCGGGAAAAAAAGCATGTTTGAAACAGTCATAAGTGTACTGAGAGAGCTAGCTTCAGGATCATCTAGCCTCCACTTGACATATTGGAAAGTGGCTGTAAAAGTGTCTCTTTGTGGATTAAAAATAACTCCTCATTGCCACTGAAACTCAAATCACCAGAGCTTGTTTTACTTCCCACTTCTTGCCCCACTGCAGGGTGTCCTATGGAAGTACCCTTAAAAAACATCATCAAGTCATTATTTCCTTCCATTCATTTTCTTCTGCTTATCTGGGGCTGGGTCGCGGGGGCAGCAGCCGAAGCAGAGAAGCCCAGACTTCCCTCCAAGGCACCAAGGCATTCCCAGGCCAGCCAAGAGATATAATCGCTCCAGAGTGTCCTGGGTCTGATCCTGGAGTTCTTCCCAGTGGGACATACCCGGAATACCTCACCGAGGAGGTGCCCAGGAGGCATCCTTGTCAAAGCCCCGAACCACCTCAACTGGCTCTTTTCGATGTGGAGGACTAGCGGCTCTACTCTGAGCCCCTTCTGTATGGCCACTCCTCACCCGATCTCTAAGAGAGAGGCCATTCACTCTTTGGAGAAAGCTTATTTCTGCTGCTTGTATCCACAATAGAAGCTGCTATTATTTCCACATATGGAAAACGACTGGTGCTAATTTCTACTCTTATTGAGTACACAACATGATTTCTAAAAGCCAAACCCAGTCACACACATGTATTCATGCAAGTGCTTTTTTCGATGCCTGTACATACACGGATCCATCAAGAGCAACTCAGTGTCGTGTTCAAGGATACTTCATCATGCATAGTGGAGAAACTGGAAATCAAACCTCCGACCTTCTGACTGGTGGATGACCCAGTCTACCTTCGGTCATGGAGAACATTTTCTGCCTGATACCTCCAGGGAGAAAACCCCGGCTCCTCGGTTTCTCAACAGGAGTGACATAGCAGCTCTGGTGGGCGGCGGCGGATCTGGCCACCAGTGTTGGTCAAGTTACTTGCAAAAAGTAATCAGTAACTAACTACTGATTGCTTCCCCCAAAAAAGTAATCCTGTTACTTTACTGATTACTTATTTTCAAAAGTAATTAGTTACTTAGTTACTTTTTAAAAACAGGATTTACAACCTGAATAGGTAATAAAGCAATAGATCTTTCAGCCCAATTCTACTTTTTATGCATACTCCATCATACAAAATTTAATCAAATGAAAAAGTCTCTTTTTAAAACTTGTTTTATCAGTTTTAATCTTTTAACTTTATGCATCAAGCAAAAATTAAATTATATGCAACATTCTCTGACTGGAAGAAATTTGTTTAATATTTAAACCTATTTTCTGCACATTCCAGCACATAAAATAAAATAGTTTTTTTGTGTTTACACTCAGTCTTTCAAACAAGTGCAAGTGAAACACAGCAGAAAATAAATAAAATCAAAGACTCAGACTGTTGTTCTATTTTCACCTGTATTGCAGGAGTAGGGCAGGCAGAGGTTTGCCCTGGTGAAGGTGTGTCGCAGCAGGCAGTGGAAAAATCCACGAGTTTCTCTGTGAATTTCCCATTTCGTGGCAGCGCACTCGGTGCTTGCTCGGAATTTTAGGGGGTTTTTTTCACTGTAAAAAGAAGTTTTCTTCCCACACACTGCACAACGGACACTAATGTTTTTGTCACTTTTTACGGAATCAAACTCAAAGTAAGGTCAGTACTTCCATGCTTTAAACGCTGCATGCTGATACTCTCTCCCGCACTCGATATATTATCCACTGTTGATCTGCAGACAGCTGTTGCCACAAACGTCGCACTCGCTTACGTCATTGTCATGAGACACTCTCACAAGAAAATCACGGTTTTAGTAACGCAGTAATGCAGCGTGCTTACAGTAATCTAATTACCTTTTTTGCAATAGTAATCCCTTACTTTACTCGTTACTTGAAAAAAGTAATCGGATTACAGTAATGCGTTACTGCCCATCTCTGCTGGTGGCAGCAACTTAGTGGCTCAGGCGGCCGACCATGGGCAGCATTGCAGCTCCAGTGGCCTGCCATGGGTCCGGTGGTGGCGACATAGCGACACTGGAGGGCAGCTGCCGATCCAGCAGTGGCAACAAAGCAGTTCAGGTGGCGTGACCTCCTCACGTCAGGTTTTGTGGCAGGTTTTGATGACGTGCTGACCTCCAGCTTGGGCTGAGCAGGTCCCTCAGGCGACATGGTGACCTCCGGCTTAGGCAGAGGAGGTCTGTCAGGTGACGTGGCAACCTCCAGCTTGGGCTGAACGGGTCCCTCTGCTGCACAGACCTCCGACTTGGGCTGAGCAGGTCCTGGCGGTGGCGTAGTGACTGCTGGCGGTGGAGATGACGATGGTGCAGCAGCTGCAGGCAGGTGAGGTGATGGTGGGGTAGCAGCTGCAGACGGATGAGCAGAAGATGCCACAGGTGTTTGTGATGATGTTGGAGCGGCAGCTTCAGTCGGTTGAACAGATGATGGTGGTGTAGCAGCTGCAGGCAAGTGAGATGATGGTGGGGCTGAATGGGCCCCTCGGACCGTCCAGCAGGAGTAGACGCAGGACCAGAAGGTGCAGAATCCTCTGGCTGAAGCAACGCTAACTGCCACTGCACAGGGCACACAGCCGGCTTGGGATGCTGCAGCTGGGGCTGTGCAGTGCAGATAGTCTGTTCTAGTAATGGCAGTGATATGCAGCCCTCAGTTGTCTGAATGAGCTTCTCAGAACATCCAGCAGAGGATGAGAGTTGCTGATCCGGTGACTGAGCTACTGACTGAGCTACAGGCTCTGCTACTCTGGACTCAGAGGGGCACAAGGAGAACAGTCACCAAACACGGACTCAGAATTAGCTGTCAGTTCATGTTCATTTTCTGGCAACACAGAGGTTTTAAGCTTTTAAGTAAAAAGAGGCTCCAGTGTGGGCCTCTTTTTATTATTAACAGACTGGGCACTGTCCTTGGGTTTAGATGAAGCTGTCTCTCTTTCTTGTATCTCTGCAAAAACATTTTCTCCAACAACAGAGTCTGTTTTACTCACTGTGGCTCCTTGCGCGGTTGGCCCAGAGTCAGCTGATTCTTCAAAAGCCACAATAGTGGGTTGATTGGTGGTGTGACGAAGGCACGGGCGCCATCTCCTCCATGAAGGTGGGACCACATTAGGGGAAAAGGTCAACTCCGGTACTTTGGCATGTAAATCCCTTGTGGAAGGATTAATAAAAATAAGAGAGTCCGGTTTACTCACTGCAGTGATGAGGGCCGTGGGTCCGTCACCAGCTGACTGGGCTGAAGCCGCAGGAGTGGGTGGAGGTGTAGTGGGATAATGATGGTGAGGGCGCCGTCTCTCCCGTAAGGGAGGATGGAGCGATTTGGCAGCAAACATTGACTGGAATGCCAGCCGGAGATGCTGGAAAACCCATGCGGCAAGGGCTCCCAGGAGCACGGCAGAATCCTCCTTCCTCGGGCCGCCAACAACTCAAACAGGAGCTTGCCCTCAGATCCATTACAATACGTGTTATTTTTTTAAAACCCATAAAGTTCAGGGGAAAAGATGTGGAGGACAGAAACTCATCAAAGAACACGACCTGTACGTGTCTCTTGGTTGGGTCCGCAGCCCGGATTATGCTCTGTCAGTAATCCCATAGCTGTGAGAGCAGTTCCTCCTCCGTGGCGACTCCTGAGTCCGCTGGGCCCATTGTGGCTGGCTTGTTCTGCCACGTTGAGCTGGCAGACTGTGGGAATGTGGGGAAAATATGACCCAAAACGCAGTGCGATGAATGCATTGGGTTTATTTACGGTGAAGTACATAGTACACAACAATAAATCCCCTGCATTTCCAACTCCAGTGTCGTGTCTTCTTCCCAGTGCTCGTGCTCCGTGTCTCCGCTCCTGTGATACTTGTGCTCATTGCACTCTTGTTCCCGCACTCCTGCTGGAAAATCCACAGAGGTAGCCGTTAACTAGCGACAGACTAACACTCATTGATTTTGCTGAAAACGCTGACGGGTAGTCACGTAACAATCCAGCGTCGAGGAGCGCTCAGCCACACTGCTATGTTGCTCCCAGATGATCCTGATCATCTGCAGGTGTGTGTGTTCCTCCTCCAGCCTCCCAACGGGACACACCAGGAAAACCAGGACACCACACACACGCACACACACAGTACAAAGGGAACCCAGGGACACAAACACAACACATAATCACGGTGCACACCAGCAACATATAAACAAGTCCAAAACTGCTCATGGACCCTGGGTCTGACACCAATTTAGAATCACTAATGAACCCAACCCCACTAACTGCATGTCTTTGGACTGTAGGAGGAACCCAGAGAACCCAGACCGAACCCATGGGGAGAACATGCAAATGCCACAAAGAAAGATGGCGGCTTCAAAACCAGGACTAGCTTGCTGTGAGGCAACAATGCTAACATTGCTAAGGAGTATGTGGCAGAAAAGACAGCTACACATTTACTGCCACCAGCTAGTTTATATTTTTGGCCACTGCTTCCAATGGTAACTCCAAAGTCTAAAACTGTGCCATCAGGAAATGAAAAGCACACTGCAAGATACTGTCGTGGTCTGGGTGGTTTTCCACAGCATCAGCTCCTCCCCACTGGGTGGAGTCTTTGTTGTTCCTCACCTGATGGCAATCGTACCAGCAGTATTTATGACCAGCGCACTCAACTGGTCTTCGCCAGATTATCTGCCAACTTTAGTCAGTTCTCGGCCTCACGTCCATTCCTTGGTGACTAATCGTGTGTATTAACCGTATCTCTGTTTTTCTCGTCAGCCTCTGAAACCCACCTAGCAAGCTCTCCTGGATACCAGTTTGCTGCCGCCGGTAATCCCTCTCCGTTTTGGAGCTGCCATTCTCTCCTGCCTGCCTCCCTGCATTGCATGCAGCACCCACCTGGACCTCTCCTGCCTCCCCCCTCCACGCAACCCCCACCTGCAAGCTTGTAAGACAGCTCAGTGTACTATCCTTAGATTCACTCGCAACCCTCTGTGGAATTCCCCTGACTGCTCTGTCCTCTGTTTCAGTGCCCTGGCCCGCCACAGTTTCCCCTGCCCAGTACCTGCACCCAGTTATCCCTGCCATCTAGTTATCATCACAGTATTTTTCTCTCGCCTCAGACATCTAGTTTATGTTCATTGATTCTAGTCTGCACTTTCTGTTAGCCTCTGAGCATTGTAAAATAAAATCTCTTTTCGTTACACCTCACCCCTGGCCTCCGGTTTTGAATCTGCACTTGAGTCCATCCCATGTCCACGGGCCACTGCGCCTGACAGATACTACATACCAAACCACCATCACTGGTCATATAGGCTTAATATACACCCTTTTTCTCCTGGATTGTTGTAAGCATTGTGTAGTTTTCTCTTATTCTGCAATAAGCAAAGCAGACAAGCACAGACCTGAGCAAAGGGAGTACTGACTTTCAGTTTGGGATCATGCTCTGTCTTAACAGCCAACAGTTTACTGCTGGAGAGAACATAGAAGTGGCTGTGTTCATTCAACTCTGTATGCATGCACGTGCACCCACCCACCCACACACACACACACATACACTCTAGTTTGGTTTGTGGCACGTGTGATGTAAACACTGATTTTTTTTCTCACAGAGGTGCATGTGTTGAACCAAATGCTGCTGAAGAATTAATTAAGCAGTGAGGAATGACTGCAGTGGAATAACTTGTGCACTTTAATTTCTCTAGCTTAGAAAGCATACACTTTGCACCACGCAGACGTTTTACTTAATCACGTCTGAACACTAATGAAATCTAGTCTGTGTATCTATTTTTCTTTTCCTCCCAGTATGACACATGTCTCAGATGAAAAAAAAAAGAACTTATATTCTAAACAGCAATCTTTGAATTCTAATCTCTCTAAGGGGCTCTAGACCGGAGAACAGGAAACAAGATAATATGTCTGTGTGTGTACAGGTGTCAACTATGTAAACATAACTGTTGAGGAAAGTTTTTATCAGAGCTACACCTGCCTTTGACAGACACTTTGCCGCATGCGCTACAGTGAATGGGCTTTTAAGAAGGGCATATAAAAGAGGTATGTGCTCAATCACATCCACAGCATGTCTTTTGAATTACTCAAGCGAGGGAAAACAACAGCAGCATTATATAGGAAAAAAGAGAACTGCATAAAAATGCCACCCCTTTTCCTATAGATTTACACTGAGCTCTATGCTCTGGGTGTGTTTCAGGCATACAAAGCTGAGTGTTTAACTGGAAGCTGAAGAGGATCTGGGTTGCAGGCAGCAAGATTTGACATCAGCTTATTTCCTGTCATTGACTGTGGTCACATGGTGAGTGCGTGGGTGCTGGATACTGGAATGCGTTAAAGGGGTGAGGCTCTTGCCACAGTGACACACACACACACACACACACACACACACACACACACACACACACACACACACACACACACACACACACACACACACAGAGGAACACTTGGTATACAAGCTGCACCAAAGGAAGACATACAATTGAGTGGCTTGTTGAAGGATATCTGGTCGTCATGCAGATAGAGGTCGGATGTGTGGAAAGCAGAAGAAGCCTGAATGCACACACACAGACACACACACACTGTTGAAAGCTTCTCACACTGTTTTGACTGCTTTAGGGTGGAGGATGATGATGTATTCTTCAGGAGTCGCACTTACTTTATCAGAGCACTCTGGGCCTGATAAAAGTGCCACACTAGATCTAGAGTGATTAAAGGGTTCAGCATGAAAAAAAAGCCACTCACATGTCAACTTAAAGTGAAACATGCGTCTGAATCCGCCCACACACACACGGGTGTGCACTCACACTCACTCACGCACGTGTGTGTCCAACATTCAGTGTTTTCCCACCGTTATAAATCTATGAGTGAATGAAACTTCGTCATCCAATCGCAACGCTCAATGCTGTGCAGCCGTCCCCCGCCCCCTCCCCCCCGTTTGGTTCCGCTTAACCCCGCGCTTTCTTTCTTGTTTTCTTTCAGCTACAGACTTACATTTCTACATGTGAAACTGACAAGTATTTACATTTTTTTTATCCAAGGTGTGACATGCGCTGATCGACGGACTCAGACTGTGCACGGCTGCTCTATAAACTGCTGGCTCTTCCTGTGACCTCGTCTGTGTTATGAGATAAATAAGGCATATTTGAGACCTCACATCTGTACACTTCCACATCCTTTCTTTTGAAACCAAAGCAGCCTCTGGCATTACATCAGAGCTTTATTTTTTATTTATTTATTTTTATTTCCTACAAGGAAGTGAGAAATCAGTATGGATGGTAGCCTATAGTATATCAAATGGGCCTATGACAACCCAGTGTGGCTTCACTGTAATGACTGCTCCAGACACACACACACACACACACACACACACACACACACACACACACACACACACACACACACACACACACACATGCATACATGCATACATGCACATGAGTGCCAGTAGTGCAGCCTTGATGTGGGCTAGTGTGCTGTGTCTGCTCTGAGTGTCTGCAGCTGGAAACCAAGGCTGCTAGGAGAGAGGAGGAATGAAGGAGAAGAGAGGAGAAGGGTAATAAAAAATGGTGAAGGAGGTAGGGAGAACAAAAATATATAGACGTTTGGCTGAATTTTTAAATTAATGAGGAATGAAGAGAACTAAAAAAAAAAAAAAAAAGCAATCAGAGTTTGGTGAAGAGTTGGAGGCTGCAGGAGGCAAGGAGCCCAGAGGGGTAGACTCATGTTGAAATGTGGCAGACATGGGCTGGGAGGCTGAAAATGGAAAATGTGACATGTCGTAGCACAACCAAAGGGCCCCCATTTTAGGCTGTGTGGGTGTGTCACTCAGCTGCTGAGTCTTGGTTTTGGTAAGGTGGTCCAAAAAGGCCATATCAGACCCTGATGCACTATATGCAAATTATATACTGGTGCAAGCCTTGTTAGGTCAGAGTGGATCACCTTTTTACCAAATGTCGAAGGCAGTAAAGCAGGAGCACTTCTTATTCTGTCATAAGTGACATTTGCGTATGCTGGCTAGTTTGACATGATCTTGATCCCTTTTAATCCTGTAGCTGTCATGGTCCTGGGCCATGTTGGCCCAGTATTCTTGGTTCCTTGTATTTTCGCTCCTTATTTAGGCCATGTTTTCTGAGGTGTCCTGTTGTGGTGTTCCCTAAGTGTTTTCCCTTTGTGACTCTTACCCCCTTTGTGCCCCTCTGTGTATTTATGAGCTCTCGTCTCTCTTTGTGTTTAGTCCATGTTTCCCCCAGCCTGTTATGTCTGTGTTCTCCCCGTGCTCTCTCTCCTCCTGTCTGAACCTCTGTGTACTTCCTGTTTTACTTTGACAGTCTCTCGTCAGTATGCGTCATGTTGTGTTCACTCCTGCCCTGTCTCGTTATGTTTATCAGTGTCACCTGTGTTCCCCACCTGTGTGTAATCTCCCTGTGTTCTCTGAGTGTATTTAAGTTGTGTCTTCTGTCATGGTAGTTGCTGGTTTGTCTGTGTTGTTTCCCCTCGGTCTCCCTGCGTCTTCCCGTATGTATTTCCCCGGACCTCCCTGCATCCTCGTTTCTGGTTTGTGTTATTAGTTCTACCCAGTTTAGGTTTTCCTGTTTCATGGTACCCACACCGTTGCTGTTTGTATTTTCGGTTGTCAAATAAACACTCATCTGCACCAGAGCTGCCGCATTTTGGGTCCTATTTCAACTCCACACGGCTTCCCCCGCAAACCGTGACAGTAGCTCTCCGGTCAAGGAAGGATGGCTCTGCTTTTCTATAGCATCACTCACCAGGCCTGTCAAGTCAAAAGGTCAGGGTGTAAACCAAAAACCCATCCTAACCTAGCCATTAGGCAACCTCTGTTTAGTTTCTCAATATCCTTTGGTCTTGTGACAATCTGTTGTTCTGTTTTGAATGCAAATACCCCCCATTTTGCACGTAGTGCTCTTGCTATTAGTCACAGCTGGAATAATCAGGAGCTGTCAAAATATTATGACCTATTAGGAACTTACTTACTTGCACAAGCAATGTAGCTGCAAAATGTCACAGATTTGAACAAACAGTTGTGAGCTTTAATGCTCCCTTTTTCTTGTCGCCTTCTCCTCAACCAGTCAGGGCAGATGGCTGCTACTTCCTGAGCCTGGTTAGCCTGAGATTACTTCCTGTTAGAAGGGAGCTTTTTCTTCCCACTCTTTCCAAGTGCTTGCTAATAGGTCCCCCCCCCCCCCCAATACTGTAGGGTCTTTAACTTAATTAACTGAATTGAATTAAGGTATTTATTTATCTTTTTTTTTTTTTTTGGTGGGGGAAGGGTGGGGGTGTCAGGTAAGAATCTCAAAATTAAAGAAAATACAAAATTTTAAGTCCTTTAAAAAAACATGAATCAGGGTGGGCCATTTATATGGATACACTTTAATAACATGGGAATGGTTGGTGATATTAAAGTCCTGTTTGTGGCACATTAATATATGTGAGGGGGCAAACTCCTCAAGATGGGTGGTGACCATGGGGGCCATTTAGAAGTCGGCCATCTTGGATACAACTTTTGTTTTTTCAATAGGAAGAGGAGTGGATCAAAATCGTGTTGATATCTGGTGAATGCAGTAACCGGGTCATTGCAGCAGATTTCAATGCAAGACACTCTACGAGACTACCCATCTCCCATGCTACAGTCAGCAAACTGCTTGCTAAGTTTCGTGAAACTTGTTCAGTCTTGGATTTGCCAAAATGTGGACGCAAGAAAACCAAGCATTCCTAGATGAACAGTTTCCTGGAAAGTGGATTGGTCGTCGTGGGCCAGTTGAATGGCCTCCAAGGTCTCCCGATCTGACCCCCTTAGACTTTTATCTTTGGGGTCATCTGAAGGCAATTGTCTATGGTGTGAAGATACGAGATGTGCAGCACCTGAAACTACGGATACTGGATGCCTGTGCTGGCATTTCTCCTGCGCTGTTGCTATCAGTGTGTGAAGAGTGGGAGAAGAGGGTTGCATTGACAATCCAACACAATGGGCAGCACATTGAACACATTTTATAAGTGGTCAGAAACTTGTAAATAACTCATGAAAGAATAAAGTTATGTTGAAACCAAGCACACCATTGTTTTTCTTGTGACATTACCAATAAGTTTGATGTGTCACATGGCCCTCTTCCTATTGAAAAAACAAAAGTTGTATCCAAGATGGCCGACTTCTAAATGGCCACCATGGTCACCACCCATCTTGAGGAGTTTGCCCCCTCACATATACTAATGTGCCACAAACAGGACTTTAATATCACCAACCATTCCCATGTTATTAAAGTGTATCCATATAAATGGCCCACCCTGTACATGTGCTATAATAATAATAATAATGGATTGCATTTATATAGCGCTTTACAATACCACTATTCATTCACTCTCACACACTGGTGGAGGCAAGCTACAGTTGTAGCCACAGCTGCCCTGGGGCAGACTGACAGAGGCGAGGCTGCCATATCATGCCATCAGTCCCTCTGGCCATCACCAGTAGGCGGTAGGTGAAGTGTCTTGCCCAAGGACACAACGACCAAGACTGTCCGAGCCGGGGCTCGAACCAGCAACCTTCCGATTACAAAACAAACACCCAACTCTTGAGCCATGATCGCTACATATCCTTAAATGCAGTATAAGCTCTCTTGTGGAGCACTTTGTGACATCTGTCTGTGAAATGTGCTATACAAATAAACTTTTACTTACTTACTTTACAAGACAAATTAGAACCTTTATTTTGAAGGGTTGTGCAGCTTATTGTTGCAGACACTGTAAGACTTTGTCCTGTAGACGATGCGCTGACCCCATCTACAGGTGAAATGGAAAACTTGCAGGCTCTCTGTAATAAAGTGCAGTAAAAAGGACAATTGCAGCAATGTTTTGTGTCTTTTAGGTGTTATCAGCACCTTTCAGCAACCACAACTATTTTAAATGAATTATTTTATTAGGATTTCTTCACTGGGACCATTTGAAACTGTCTTTGAGGGGTGCCAGATTTGCTGAAGAATGTGCTCCGATAAACAAAAGCTTAATTGACTTTTTTTCTTTGTTAATATTATTATTATTATTATTATTATTATTATTATTATTATTATTATTATTATTATTAATAAAGCCACTTTTAACCATTAATCATTCTTTTCAGTTTTCTCAGTAAATAGGGATCCCATGATTAAGTGCTTGACAGCAGAAAAAAAAGAGACTTTCTTTAATGGTGCCATCACCAAACTAGGCACTCATTTATGCGGCGTACAATGGCTTAATTCATTCACTGTGCAGTTCATTCCCAATCCAACCCTTTATGAGGGTGGTAATCTACAAAGTAAAACTCTTCTGCACAAGTCACTGTGGGAAAAGCATGTTAGTGTTTAACATGTGACTATTTTTAACCTTTTTTAACATCTTCTCAGACTATGCGGGATCGCTGGACTGACAGGAAAAAAAGGTGCTTTTTAAGAGCTTTATCTCATTATCTCTACAAATGACCTAAATTAAAGTGACACAGTCTCCTCGTAGTAAGAGCAATGTAAAAAAAACTCCCATTTGCCATTAATGCCATAAGATGAAACCTTCAGCTTTTCTCCAAGGAATCGTTTTCCCCCCACAGCGTCCTCAGGGTTCACAGACAATATGAAAATGTGTATCTCTCTCTGATTTTGAGGAGAGTCTTTAGATGTCCTAAAGGCATATACATTCCTCGGTCTTACCCCAGTATCACTCGCTTTGTCTTCTTCTTCTTCTGTTATTTCTAGAATTACAAAATCATTCCACACAGAGTGGCGTTTGCTGACTGTTATGTCAGCCGAAAGCGCATTAAGCCAACAAAACTGCTGTTAGCAGGTAAAGGCTTTATTTCACAGCCCGGGGGTCTGAGGCAGCAGACAGCTGGTCTAATGTAAAGACACAGTTTCCATTCTGCTCTTTCACAGTTTTATGTCTCATCTTCCCTTTGATATAGTGCAAATCCTCAACCTGAGGGCAGCTCAGTGTGTGTGTGTATGTGAGAACACACTGTGTTGTCTCTCAGCCATGTGGACCTCTTCGTACTCTTGGGTTCACATGGGAGGGGCCTAGAGCTGCATGCAGGAAAGCCAGCTCCTCTTATTTCCCTGGCAAATGTCACCACAACCAGTCACATTTCTCTCCTCCTCCACCACCACCACCTCTTCTCTTCCACACCTCTCCTCTTCCTCCATCCCTCAGTCCTTGCACTGCCTGTCAGAATTCCCACATATCCCCAGAGGATAAGATGCCATGGAGGCCACAGGAAGAACTGTGCTGTGTGCCTGCTCTGCCTTCTGCCTTCTGTTCATCCTAACAGGTGAGTGCGGGTTTGTGTTGAGTTGTCACGACAGGACGTTGTGCTCGAGCTGTCAGTGTTGTGTTGGTGTAGTGATGGCTGCTGCTGTGGTTACTGTGTTTGCTTGGTTGGTAGAAACTGAAGGGCGAGCTGAGGAAGTTTTCATGGTGTACAGTAACAAAAATGTTCACTCACATCGTTGATGTAGTTTGTTTGAGAAACACATTTTCAACATATGTAAACCTTAAAATATGGATCTTTATAGGCACAAGAACTCCATTTAACAACACCCAGAGTGGGGTTTGTGTTTTTCTTTTTTTTAAAAAAAGCAAAACTTGACATTAATATCTTGTAATAATTTGGGAAACTGGTTGACAAGCTTTTTAAACTGAACAAAATTGAGCTCCCGACGGTGTGTTTAAAATCTCAGAGCTGTAAAGTTTTCCACGTAGTCCGTCCTGGTTCCTTTTGCATGTCCTTTCCATACTCGTTGCTGCATGACTCTACAGAATTAGCTTTTCTGTTCTGTTGTTGGCCGTGAGTAGACATAAAAACAGGGTCATTTGGAAAGAAGAAATGACCTAGGCCACAGCAGTGTGACTATGAGATAACAAACGTGTAATAGTGCGTGTCGTGTGACCTGATAAAGCCAACAGCAAAATCCCCCAAGTTTGGCTTCCCGTCTACTTTGATGTTTGTATCAACAGCCATCCTTGAGAAGCCCCGTTCGTCTTATCTGAAAAAGGACAGAAGATGGTGGCGTTTGGATACGTGCGGTGAGGTGACTCTATTTAGTATCCAAACAACTTGGATGTGTGTGAGGGTGATAAGAGGCAGGTGCTTTTGGGTCTCCACACGAAAGTGTATGTGTGTACGTGGGGGGTAAGGCCACCAAACGAAGCTTCCCTCTCACCTCAGAGTGTTTGTAATCATTGTGTCTGTAATCACCACCACAATATCCATGTTGTTTGGGGACAACAGTGAGGGAGCGGGCTCGGCACACTCCTCCTCGTTCTGCCTTTTCACCGGATCTCGGCTGGTGTAAACACAGACACACTCCTGCTACTGACACACAGACACACTCACACACACACACACACACACACACACACACACACACACACACACACACACACACACACACACCGAAACTGGCCTGCGGTCTTATAAGAATGGGACGTGTCACCGTGGTGTTTGTGCTGCATGCATTATTTAGGACATAACAGCAGACAGTAGATCTATTGTGATGTTCAACATGAGCAAAACATGACAGCTCAGAGGAACAGCAAGGGACATGAGGGAAAATATGGTTTTACAGGAAAAACAAAAGTTTCTCGAGTTTTCGCCCCATTTTTCCTATCGTGATTGCGCAGTATGATGTGTAACACAAACATAATTAAGTCTTGATGAATTCAAAGTTTACATTTTTTGATCTACAGCCTATAAAAACTGTTATTCACGACCGATCTTCAAGACATTTCTTCTGTGCCGAAAAAAGAGAAGATGCACAAACAGAAGCGAGACAAAGACACTCGAGCACAGAAAGAGGAAGTTGAAAGAGATAACTATGAACAAAAACTGTGAAGTTTTCGTGAGTTTGTTTCACAGCAGCACTGCCTACTCACATGCTGCTGCTTAACTCAGCCTGGCATCCAAATGGACTCAATCATTTCACCTCATGTAAAATGTCAAGTGAACACAGGTCGCAGCACAGATGTAATTCAGTGCATTTTGGAAAGATGTGGTCATTTAAAAATGTAAATTAATGACATCATTCATTCATCAGGCTGAGTAAAACCACTCGACCTTCCGGCTGAAGTGGCAGCATGCGCTGGAAAACACTGATAGCTCTATCGGCTGTTTGTGTTTTTCAAGGTTGTCTGTAACAAACTGCCCCGGCAACCTGCCGCAGCTTTAACAGACCACAAGATGCAATAGATCAGCAGTTGTAGTTACTTCACACAGCTCAAGTGTTTGTTTCGCAACGAGTTGCTATAAAAGAGACAGAGCCTGATCCTTGTCTGGCAACAATGTCACTCCGTAGGGAGTTAGGTCAATACCCGGAGGGAACCCATGCAAACACAAGGGGACATGCAAACTCCACACAGAAAGACCCCGGCCTGATAGTGGAATTGAACTCAGGACCTTCTTGCTGTGCGGCAACAGTGCTAAACACCGTGCCACCGTGCTGCCCACCCCATAAGCCTATTGTAGTTTTAATTGTAGACATTAGCTTGCTGGAGTCATCGTGTATACAAAGAGTTTCTCTGTATGAAACATGATGTGTCACATGGACAATCTAACATGTTACCTTTCACTGGTTGTGCAGTAATTGAGTTTTCCTTCATTCCTTCTCCCACCACCTGCATCAACTCAGAGGTCAGCTCCGAACTGATTCACATTGATCCGTCGGTGAGGCATGTCACTGAAGGGGACTCTGTGTTCCTGTCTGTGAAAACCAACTTTTCACCGGACAAAGCAGAATTTCAGGGAACTTGGTGTCACACCGGGATGAGCAGCACCAAGCCCAGGATTTTGGTGACATTCACCAAAAAAAATACAATCTTAAGCATGAAGCACCGTGACCACCTCGTCTTCAACAACTCCACCTTTTCTTTGGAAATCAAGAACTTAAACAGAAAAGATGAAGGAGATTATCACTTGAGCATCAACATAAAGCATGATAACAAACCAGGAGACATTGAAGAGGAGAAAACCATTCGTGTAACCGTAGATGGTGAGTTGCATGTTTCTCAGACCTTATCTTTCCCATAATTTAATTTTATTAATTAGCCATTGCTCAGATATTAATTGTTTCTTGCCTTCCACCCCTGACTAGTTCCCGTGTCCAAACCAGCCATTGAGAAGAGCCCTTCCTATGCAGTCATTGAGGACAAAGCAAACGTCACCTTGACTTGTTCTGTTGAGAACGGAACAAGAGTTATGTTTAAGTGGTTCAGGGATAATGTTGCATTGGGTCCCAGTGACAGATACCACTACTCCCAAGATAACTCCACACTGTTAATCAGCCCTGTGAGAAAAGAGGACAAGGGAAGTTATCACTGTGTGGCCAGCAACCCGGTCACCCGGGGCCAACACAGCAGGGCTGCGGAACTCAACGTCTACTGTGAGTAGCTGTAGCTTATTCTTCGGTTTCTGAACCCTGTAATGACTGTGTTCACGTCTGAGAGCTGCTTTATAAAGGTTTTTATTTTATAGAAACAATTAAAAATCTAAAATGTCACATATGTGTTCCTGTACTCATCCTAAACCTTGTTGTTTTCTCTTCTCCAGAATAGCTGGAAATGTTGGGTCATGTGTAAATTTTAGTGAGATCAGCCTACTTACTATCAGCTTAAAAAAAAAAAAAAAAAACATGTGCCTGTTATGGGATGGTATTTGCATGGGAGCAGACTTATCTTACAGAGCTCCTCTGTTCTACTATAAACGGCGTAGATGCACTGATAGACTTTATTGGATGTGCCAGTATGAGGCTGAACTGAGAACGTACTGCATGCGTAATTTTTCCTGGGTATTCGTTTTAATGCATTTAAATATTTACAAAACAGACGACTTTGTATTGAAGCGTGACAAAAGAAAGGCGTCGTAGGTTTTGTCTACAGCTTCCTGCACTTTTTTACCTCCACCTCTTTAGTCTTGTGTGTTGTTCTCATCTTGGCGGTGACATCATTTTTGTTTGCATAGGCAGATCGTGTTTGTGTTTCAACCTGCAGGAAGCACTCTTGGTTTCTTTCAGTTTTACTGTATTGAGTTTCTAGTAAAGCCGGTCTCCTTCTAATGTTTGCTTTCACTGGGAAATGCAATAAAAAACCAGCTGATAGTGAACTGGGCTGTTTGCTACTAATAGCTAATTGCTACTACAGTAATTCTCGTTTAACAGATAATTTTCTTATTTAACAGTTAGGTTTTATCTAAAATGTATATTAATATGTTTGTGAATAATATGCTTGACTGTGTTGGAAAAAGACAATTCTTATTTTAAGTTAGAGTAGTGCGCTTTCTCGACAGCCCACGTTCGGTGCTGTGCTAGTCCACCCCCGCCTCACCTAGGTCTCAGTGTTCTCCACTGGCACTGTCAACACACCCACCCGTATTTATCCCACTACTCCGTGTACAGACCTGTGACCCTGTATTTAGAAACTCACTTTTCTTACCCTGCTTTCCTCTGCTACCCAATCATGCCTTAGAGCTGAATGGTTCATGAAAATTACCCACAAAGCAACATCTCACCAGCAAACTGTCATGTTTTTCTCACTCTCCACCGGCCCACACAGATGGCCCTTACAACCTTGAGGTGAACTCTGTCCAGGGCCTGCGCACAGGGGAGGTGTTCACCATCAACCCTGGGGAGCTGGTCTTCTTTGAATGCCAGGCTGACTCCAACCCACCTAACAACTATGTGTGGATCTCCAAGACCCGCAATGCAACTCAGATTGTCACAGAGGGCCCTCGGCTAGAGGTGCGCTCCTACAGACTGGCCCAGGCTGAAGAGTACCTTTGCCGTGCCTTCAACAACGTGACGCAAAAGCAGGACGAAGCCCAGTTTACTCTGGTGGTGGCCAGCTTGGGAACAGGTGGGTAGAGGGTGGAACATGGCAAAAGGGAGGAGAGCGTGGGTAGGTTTTGGGAATCCTCTAAGATAAACACTCTGCAAACAGTGTGTCACGCAGAAGAGCTGGGTGAGCGTTTCGAGATAATCCTTGCCAATGATAAGCACTGACCACCTTTTGGGAACAGTTAGGGAGAGAAAATACTATAACTGGAGCATTACACTGCGTAAAAGCTGACAAGTCAGACCAGGTTATGGCTATAATGAAATATACAGTACATTATTATAAAACTAAGGTTATATCTGTGTTGCTAGGCTCCAGTACCTGCAGCATGTATTTAAGTTCAGTGGCTGGGAAAGTAAACACTGGATAACAGCTGTTATGTTTGTTGACAAGGTTTTATAGCATATGGAGTTTCTGTGTGCTGAATGCAACATTAATATGTTGCCTGGGTGATACTGAGAAAAGGACATTTATGATTACTGCTGATACTGGCTGATTTAACACGTTGTTTAAGGAGACAACAGATGCCCTTTTTTTATTGACATCGAAATCTTTTAAATCTTTTCTGATGATTACAGTTTTAAATTCAAGCATTTTACAGACATGTTAGCCACTGTGGAAAGCTATACTATCTACTGTCTGTAAAAGAGGATGATTTATTTATGTATTTATTTTGGCACCTGACCTGATCATATTTAGATAAATTGTGGATAAGAGAGTGTAGTTCCATATTTTCAGCTAATGCTTGCTAGCTTGGTTAGTTAGCATTGTACCTTGGTTTGGTTAGATACCTGCTAATTAATGGTAACACATAAATAAAATTGGTTTCATTTCTCAAGAAAAATAAAAAACAAAACAGACCACAGCTTAAACACATTGCAACAAACAATAGTTTCCAGGAAACTGTTATAAATGTCAAGTTCAGTAACTTCATTTAGCTAAAGTGCTACCTAAAAGACAGCTAGCTAGATACCGTTAGCCTTTATCTTAACTCACTGGCTACTAAAAAAACCATCATACATAAAATTTAACACATTTTAAACTGAAAAGTAAATTTCACTAAAGCTTGCTTGTTTGCTTGTTTTTGTAGCCGACTTCAATATCCCTGAGATATCTCACTGCAAGACACAAAAGCACGATTTCAATAACACATCTCAGATTTCTATGTGATAAACAGATGCTGCTTCAGTAAATGAAAGAAAATGTTACAAAAAACTTTCTTTTAGCTCATTGGCCAGAATTTCCTGTATTCATAAAATATACATAGTAAATAGTGAAAAAAATAACATGAAAATTGCAATTTAATTGTTTATCTGTTAGTTAATTACTTTGTTGAAGTATAAAGGGCCACTGCACAGGAATCTTAAATTTGGGAAAACTATGAAAATAAAGTTTACGTTTTCCAAAGCTGTCCAGTGGGCCAGGTTGGGGGCTGTTTTTTGCCCCCTGGCACCAAGACCAACTTGTTAACTCTGTCATTCCTACAAAACTGGATTACTTTCAAATGTGTGTTCATGTATCATTCATGTGACTGTTGTTCATTAACAGGGAAAGAGAAGCACACCCAAGAGGGTAACTCTGTATCACCGCTGGCAGTCATTACTGTCTGCTCTTTTTTTGTCATTGGCCTTATGCTGCTGTTCTTCCTCAGGAGAACCTGTCATCCAAAGAGAGGTTAGATACTGTTTTCTTCTGTTGCTTTGGGAAGCACTTTTTTTACAGAACCATATTTGTTTTTAATCCCTGTGAGTTCAATTTTTCTTTCCCCCTGGTTTCCAAGCTCTTGAATGTGGAATTTAATAAACCTTTTCCACAGCAGTCATTTTGACTTGAAATGTAATTAGAAATGGTATTAATTAATGTCATTAGTAACACGTGTGTTTGCCTACTTTTTCATGTGGAAAAAACAAAAACAAACAAAAAAAAGAAAATGTTACTGGGAAAATGTAAATGACTTGCAAATGTTAGATTAAAGGAAACAAGGGCAAAGTAACTTCTTTATTTGAGGAAGTGAAGGTCACATTTGTTATGCTGTCGCTTGCATGCGTGACTTTATATTTTTCTCTCTTTCTCATTCCCGTTCCCCTCTCTTTTATCACCAGTGCTTATGAGCATTTACAACAAGTAAGAACCTTTATTATGAAATTATTTCAAAAATCTACCATTGTGTCTTTTCCCCACATAAGCTTCAATTAACATTTTTATTTTTTCTGAGCAGACCGTTTTCAGAGCAGAAACGACCACATCGTTCAGGTAAACGTCTTTTTTGTTCACAGATTATTCATTTTTCCCTCTTACTGTCAAAAACATTAATTATTAGTGATCCCCGCATAATAACTCTCATATTTATTTATACACATGCATTATATCATATTTAACAAGGAACTGGATTGGAAATAGTAGATGAACAGGGCATTTACTGGACAAATCAGCTTCAAAAAAGCAAGTTTGAAAGCTAAACAACTTAACTGACCTTAACTCAAACAAGATAAGGAGAATTTAACTCAGATTAGAGCAGTTTTATTTTTTTAGATTTATGACATCATATAATTTACCATGCCATTATAAAGTCTGATTGGCTTTAGACATTAACAGCTGTACTGTAGCAAATGTTTTGCTCTGATTTATCAAAATGTGTATCAACAGGTCACGAGGATGCAACCGAGGACTTTGGCATCTACGAGTTCGTCTCCATACCTGGGAAGACGGAATCTACACAGGTATTTTCACAACCAACGAAGCAGCAACACTAATTTTGTCCAAAATCCTTTGTTTTTATAATGCTTTTAATTTGCACGTACGACTAATCCACCAGGCATCGTGCAGATCTTTGGCTCGTCTCGAATCGATTCAAGATATGCATACTACTATCTACGATGTGATCAGACACGTTCCTGAAACTCCGAGTCACAGTTTGCTGAAGTAAAGTCTGGCTGGAGAGCGGAGATGGAACTTTAAATGGTTTAACTTGAAGACTTCCTTGTAGCTTTATTCTCTTAAGTCTCTGTTATCAAAGCCTGAAGCACTGGTTTTGGTGGCCTGGTTTTTTGCACAAGGGATGAAGGAGACTTGTGGGATTACACAACCTGATAGTGCACTGCTGTTGACGAGAGTTTTGGACGGATGTTAAGTGTATTTTGCTGACATTGGTGTGAAATGAAAATGTATGTTCAGCTCATTTTTATTTTTTCTGTGAAAGCATAACTGAAGTTAAAAACCTTTTGTTTTCTGTTTTAAGGTGAAGATTATATAAAACTAAGCAAATTAGAAGTATTCAGTTTTACCTTATTTTGAAGATTTTCTGATGCATCCAAGGTGCCGAAATTGCCACATTCCTTGATTTATTATTTAAAATGTAGATGAAAAAAAAACCCATGAATATTATCATTTTAATTTAGCGTTCCCTGCTGACAGAGTATATTTTGTGAGAAGTGTTATAATTAATGCAGTACGAAATATATATTCAGGTTAACTGTAAATATTGTACATGGATTATCCAGCAGATTCTTTATACATATTATTCTATTCCTATGTTTCACTCTAATCTATTTATTCCTATTAAAACTTTCAGCCCTGCTTCCCCAAATGTAGCATTTTCTCTCTTCTCATAATGGACACAATGAAATGCTCAATGAAAAGACAATGATAAGGAATTCGTAATTCATTATTGTACAGTTTGCATTCACATGTTTGTTTTGTACTTTATTAAAAATATAACTGTTTACTACTCTGGTCAATTGGAGTATGCGCTGTTTGCTGACATCAAACAAGGACAATGTACTCTAATCTGCGAATTCTGCAATTATGTCCGTATTTTTGCTTTAGTTTGCCTTTTTTTTTTGTAAAAAGGCAAAAGCAGTAATGGCTTGAAATGAACATTTGTTCTTTCACACTTCCTGGAAAAAAAGAATAGCTGAAGCCAGCAAAGCTGTCAGTTGTTCTGTTGCTTCACAGTCCGTCTTTGTCTGATGTCTTGGCTGTAATCTCTCTCCCCGCAAGAGTTGTGCTTGCAGTCCCAACACTGCTGCAGAGCGCTAGCTTCTTTCAGCCTCGCTGTATTGGTATGCTGTGTACCTGATAGAGATAGGCAGCGACAGACGGATGGTTCAGCATGTGGCGTAGTGCCCTCCACCTGCTCCCGCTGACACCTTGTCACGAGTAGATAGAAACGAGTGTGCGCTTGCTCCTGTTTGTGTGCGCGCGCATACATATATGTGTTGTGGACAGAAGAAGAAATACAGAAATACAAATAAAGGGGCAAGCGTGGAGAGAAAGTCAGAAGTAGAGTGATTCATTTAGAAAGCGGAGGCCAAATTTTTATATGCAGCTCATTAGAAATGCTCCAAGTTTGCCAACCTTGGAGAGTGAATCACGTAAAGGAACTATTATGCAGCTTATTATCACCACACTGTTGTATACTCATTATGTGGTACCATGCTGAGTGCATCTTTTCAGTGTGTGAAATGCTATAGCACAAAATGCTGGCTACTATAGTAAATTATTATCAAACTGTAGTTGTTTCTTTTTTATCCCATGAACATTAAAAAACAAAAAAAATCTAAGTCTAGAACTCCTGCTGAATTCTAAGGTGTGACATATCACGACGCTCTCCTGCATAACAACAAGTTGTTTATTAAATCTTGGTCTAATTTTAGCTGTTGAACTGACCAGCCGAGTGTGCTGTGTCTTTGTGGTGGCATCTCCGGGTAGGGGTTGCCATCTGTTCCGTCTCAGTGTATACTTAAAGGGAGGCTCCACACTGTGGATGACTGCCTGACAAACAACAGTGGAGTAAATTCACCTAAGGAGAGCGACCTCACCTTCATTTGACTGGGAAATAGCCTGAGGCATCATTAACCAGGAACTAGAGCTCACAGTGCCTGCTGTGTGCAGCACGCTGCTTCCTTTTAACCAAGCACAGCCCGACATAAAACCTAAGGGGGCAATTACAAAGCAAGCTGAATAGGTCTGTGTGTGCTGTTTTGGGAATGATTTGGAACAGTTTACAATGCAGAGCCTGGCATAACTGCTTGCTTGGCAGAGATGGACCTGCGTGGCACTGAATCTGTGGTGACAGCGGGCAAATTCTTGGTCATGAAAGGAAATTTGCTGCACTAAGGAAAGCCTGCTTTATTGTGTTAACCTGTATGTATATAATGTGTATAATACAGATATACAGACAGTGGCTGTAGAATTAAAAGGAAATTCTACTTTATTCTTAGGAATAAAACAAACCCTGGAGCTGTTCGGAAACCGGCCCATGTGTTGTACTGATAATAACTTCAACATTATCACACACCTTATATTTTATTCATTAATTGTTTTAATTGAATCATTAGCATAGAAACATGTGTATAGGTTAATATGTAAGGCGTGCACATTAGTGTGTAAAAGTCTTGATCCACCCAGTCCTTTTGAGCAATAGTTCTTCAGGCTTTCTGGGGGTCTTTCAAAGGATTTCTTTCGACATTGGCTGCTTTTTCACTCATTTGCCGTGTCGTCCTTCAACCATTTGTTTGCTTGTTAGGCCACTTAACACTGACCTATGATTAATTTATGATTCAGACATATTAAACTCAATGGATGAACCAGTGTTGTGTCTGCACATAGCACACAGCTTAGCTTAGAACAAGTCCTTAATTTTATCTTTAGGCACTTTGTTACTAGCAGACTAGGCTAAAAACATCATTTGCTCCCATTTCTTTTATTGAGTCCATTCAAAATGTCAAAGACAACACAGCTGACAGACATAAAGTAGTATTTTTGCACCAACAAGGTGATTCCCAAAGAGCTGTCAGATGAAAATTCGGCACATCTTGATGATCTGCAATGAGAAAACTGAACAAGTGGAGGAAGTGGAAGGCCTAAAAATTGTTTACAGCAGATGAACATTTGAAAATCATGTCAATAAAATAATTAAAAATAAAATCAGCAAAGACCTGACACAGGACCTGACAGTTGCTCTCTGGCTCTCAGAGATGGTCTCAGTGGAAGGGTGATCGTCAAGAAGCCATTCTTGAGGAAGTGCAACAAAGAGAAATGACTGAGGAATGCCAAATTACACAAGACCTGGACTGGAAATCAGTGGCAACAGGTTTTTATGGAGTGATGAATCCAAATCTGATCTTTATTCATATTGTTGTCAATATGTATGCAGGAGGTACCACAGTGAGTGTCCACAGCCATCTGTAACAAAAACAAGCAAGCAGGAGAGGGTCTGTCATGGTTTGAAGCATTATTTAAGGCCGTGGTGCTGTGGATCTTTGTCAAAATTGATGGAATTATGAACACAGAAAAGTACAGCCATTGATCTGCCGTGCAACATGGTGGAATGAAACACATTGGTGAAGATTTCATGTTTCAGCATGGCAAGTACCCCAAACACCCTGCTAGTGCAGTAAAAGCAAACCTGGAGAGAGAAACACACAGTGAAACACTATCAGTCACAAAAAGAGCTTTGAATGTCATTCAGACAGAGGACTATTCCTGATGACTACTTAAAGAAATGACAAGAAAGATTGCTTAAGAGAGTTCACAGTGTGTTGAATGTTTTAATACCAAATATTGACTTTGAGGCTTGTTTGAATTATATAAACCCTATTTTTGTCTTACATACTGGATTTCTATGTATGTTTGCACACGCCTCAATAAACTGCTGCACCTGTTTCCCAGTTTTCCAGCAAAATATAAATAAATGTGGTGTGACTCAAGATTTCTGCAAAGTATTGAATAAATCCATATACAGAGATTCAGCCTAAAGCCATGTAACAGAAAAATAAGCATATGTGTTGCCATGAACATTAATGATGGCTCAGTTTTATTCCAGTGTCCCATGGCAGCCTCATTTCAGTTTTAGGAAAAACAATACAGCCACTGTGGGTTTTTTGTTTTTTTTAATTTGTTATCATTTGCACCCATATTTTCGTTATTTTTTGGCACAAGGAGGCTAGATGACTGCTAATATCTCTGTTAGTTTACTACCATCCAGTGGCGTATGGCAGCAGTACATTACTGTAGAGTCAATCTTTGATGCCTTGTTTATATTTGATCATATTTTATTTTTTAATTTCATTTTCTCTGTTTATAACAACACGTACTTCGGATTTCATCCAGATGTTTTCATTTTTTATACATGTGAAAAGCCTGACAACAAGAGCACAAGCTCTGGCTCTTAAAAAATACATTTCCCAGAAGGCTTTGCAACGTTCTGGTTCCTGCCCTGCCAGTCACGTGAGACTCAACTATGGCTTCCTTCTCGTAGTGATGGAGGTGCACTGTTGACAACAAGACACAGTTGGAGCTTTACTCATTTTTTTTAGCCGCTGATACGACTTGGACTTACGATGCAGAAGATCAAGTCTCTTATGGCCCGTCAGGTGAGCACAGCAGGTGTACAGAAACTACGCTGCCGGCTGTTTGTCTCTGACGGGAGCCGGTAGTTAGCACGACAGCCTGCTAAGCTAACTGGCTAATTTGACAGCTCATCGTTTGGTTCATTAAGTGAAACGTTCAGCCAGACTAAGAGCTGTTTCAGTTGTTTCCTTCAGGCAAATAAGGCATGCACATAGCAATTTACCTCACGCCCCGGTAGTTGAGAGTTTAACACAATAACAATAACAACACAATACAATAATGGGAACTGGGCGGATAGAAGGAAGTTCTCAGTCTGCACATGCAGTGGTGTTTGGCAATTGGTCAAAACTGAACACAACAGAGCATATCGCTTTCAGAAATCTGCCCCTCAGTTCCACTTTTTGCTGTATGCAGTAGTGTGCTGATGAAGTTCTGTGACAAGTTACAGATTAAAAATAAAAACACAAAGAGTTATGTTAAAGCTACCTGTTGTTTGTAGTTTTACTTTGGATTTTATTTTGGCAGGGCCTGAAAAGCCCCCAGGAGAGCATGGCAGACCTCAGTCCTGTGGAGAACCTGAGAATCCCGAGCAAGGTAAACTTCGACGACTTAGACTGCAGCTGTCTGTTTTGATGTGCTGTTTGATGCATGGACAGTGTTCATCATAAAATCAAAGTTTCTCCATCTACCACTTTGTGAGTAGATGCTTATCTTAATAGTTTTGCTGACAGCTTTTTAAAAGCTGCCATATTTTATTGTTTTCGAGTCACAGTGAACGCCATCAGGGAGGGATTGTTTTAGCACTGTTGTTGGACACAGCTGCAAGTTGTAACACAGACCCTGAGTGATGTCTTTGTCATTACCCAGAGTCAGCACTCATGTTAGTAGTAATGGCACCACAAGGCTGTCGGTATTACTAGAGATTTAATTTGTTAATCAATGTGTTGATGATTCATTAGCTATACACTGGATTTCATTTTTTGTGCTTTATCTAAACAGCAGTTGTTATATTATAGTTATGCACTACTGAAGGCTCCTGTTTATATCAGTTAAACAGACTTTATGTCAGTGCTCCTCACCTTACTCAATTTGTGATGCAGACACTGTTATAAGAGTATTTGAACATTTCTGGCATGACAGCGTTTCAAATTGCACTCAGTCATGCTTGGTCACAGGAAGCGTTTGTCACTATCCCCTTTGCATAAATTCAATTCGTCAAGTGTCGACGAAGCAAAAGGCAGAGCGGCTCTATTTCACATTTAGTTACTTACATTCATTCTTAGCATCACTGTGGCTTTTCACTGTAGTGATGACCTTCAATAAATGACTCTGAGTACAGTTTTGTTGCTGTATTTGTTCACAGCGCTGGGAGATATGAGCCAGGTCGACTGAGCAAGACGTTTAACCTTTCTGGGTTTTGAACACTTAGCGTTTACATTTTCTTTTTGTATGGTATGCTGTGCTGATGTAGCGTGTGCTTATTTTCTGCTCAGGCTAATGCTGTGCTGTGATAGATGAGACTAAAAAGAGAGTGCATTTTTGTCAGTTCACCAGTGGCGGTTAGGAAAGATTAAGCCGACTGAATTTTAAAATCTGCTTCCAGATTTTAAGTGTCTGATAAGCTCATACTTAGTGTGTGTGTGTGTAATATATATATGGGCTTATGCGTCTAATTGATTGAAAGCAGACTGTGTCTTCAATAAAGATTTCAGGGTTTGTTTTTTTTTCTATGGGCACCTCTGTCTCCTGGCCTTGGTGTCAGGTGACATGGTCAAACTGGATATGCGGTAATCAAACACTTGTTTTGTTTTTTCCTTGCTTGTAACATTCTCGTTTGTCAGTGCTGGACTGCGGATTCTGTGCAAGACCTATCACACCTGCTTTATTTGCCTTGTGTGTTATGAAGCAGTAAGGATAATAAGACCGAAGTAATGGCTTCTGTGCATGTGTTCATGTGGATGTGTGAACTGTAAGCAGACAGTATGCCGCTGTCCATCACCTATTAAGTTGCTCTTGTGTGTGCACTGCAAATACCTGCCTGTTGTGTATTGAACATACACACAGGGCATCATTGTTTGTTGGCTTTATACTTTGGCTTCATTTACTTTGCTTTCATTAATGTGCTGGACCTCTCAGCTTACAGGAAAATAAGATGGGGCCACGACACAAGCCAGGCTTCATGTAAAAGTAGTCCTCCTTCATTACAGGAGAAATAGTCCTCTGCAGGAGTGAGACCGAGGTGCTATTATATGATCATTTTGAGAAATACTGAGATCATGATTATTTAACGCGTCATAACCCAATTAAAATTAAACTTCCTCCATTAACATGATACTGACACCCACTGATTGGAACCATTGCTGTGTTTCATTTTTTATTATTATTAGTATTTTCTGTACCCATGAGTCACATCGTTTATCATCCTTCACATGCTGACAGCAACATCTGGCTAACTGCACGGGGCAGGCCTGATGTGTGCGATGATTAAGTAAATGCTGCTATTCAGTTACTGTTTGGACACAGTTTGAGGGTTTGAAAGCAAGGTCAAGATAAATGTGCAGTAGTCGGTCTGTGGCTGATCTCTCTTTTGTAGTATTTAAATGGAAGGACAGCCATTCAACACATTCATCAATAATGAAAGTGCCTGTTTGTTTCAGTCTGGCAGTGGTGGGTTAACACAGTCTGAAACAGGGTCATGACCTCATTAAATGGGCTAAAAAGTATTTAGAGGCAAGTTTGTTTGTTAGATTTTTTTAATTTATCAGTTTGACTTTTCTTTTAGTGATTAATAGAGGTTATTAAACTTTAGATGGATGGCCCTCATGTGAGATGCTTGGGGATCAGTGTTATTTTACAGGGGTAGTGGAAATGGGTGTTTTAAGTTATTTGAATGTTTTGCTATATTGTTGCAATGAAAAATTACAAGATTTGCAAAACCCTTTAAAGATGTCAGAAGCTTTTCTTTTGATTGGTAAGCCATAAAAGGGAAGAAATAAATCAGCTACGTCGGGGGCGGTATTTTCACTTTCTTTTTGTTTTTTTGCAGGGACGCAGGTGTCAGGCTGATTATGTGCACATACGGAGGTCAGACTCTTGGCAATAGCATCAGTTTACCCTCAGGGAAAGCTAGTCTCAAAGAACATCTTATCCCTTGTTCTCCTGGTGCTGTGTACCTAACACCTTCTACAAACATGTAAATCTGGGTCACAGCGAGACATGCGCTTAAAGTTAACAAGTTACAGTCTGTTCGAGATGCCAGTATGATGCCACCTCAGTGTGATGAGTAACAATTGAAAGCTATGACTCAACAGTAGAGCCACAGCATTTGAATAACAGAGATCTTGAGTGATGTCTTTGTTATTGCTCAAGGTCTGTGTTATTTTATCTGCCATGGTAGGAAGATTTTTACCAAAGCCTTTGTAGCAGAGATCGGTAACTTGGTTTTGGCTTCATTGGGCAAACAATAGTAATCATAACCTATTAGCATATTTTAGTTCAAGACGTCCTCATGTTGGTTTTGTTTTCTTCACTGATACGCTAGATGAGATGAAAGAAGTGATCCTTGAAAGGTGTTTGAAAAGCAGGTAGTTTGTTCAGAAGATTCTCGCTGTATTTCTCGGGACAGTTAATTTCTACAGTAGATGGTGTCACCTAAATTACTGAATGATCAGAGCTACCTGTTGTTGCTTACGTGACTTGAAGTTGTGCAAGATGGATTGTTTTGTTTTGATCTTGCTGATCTCATGAGAGTCCAGCTGCCTCGCAAGGTAATGTGTTTTCAGGCTTTATTAGATCTAGCCTTTTAGGAGTGACTTTACAATTACAGATCTTTCCAGACCCCATCAAAAAAACCAGACAGAAAAGATAAAAGATGGCGGTAGCTACTGTGATGTCATCTACTGGTTTTTGAAGTCCTGTTTGCTCATCCACTAGCATCCAGTGGAATATGCTCCTTTTAAAAACATAGTTGACCAAGATTTACACTCCACAGTGTCTTTTTTCCCTCCCTGATCCTGGTTCTGCTGGAGGTTTCTTCCTGTTAAAAGAGATTTTTTCCTTCCCACTGTCGCCAAGGTTTTGCTCATTGGGGGACGGATGTCTGAGGGTTTTACTTATTGTAGGATCTTTATTGTAGAATATAAAGCGCCTTGAGGTGACTGTTGTAAATATGTGCTATATAAATAAATTTCAATTGAATAGAATTAATTTTTTATTCAGTGTGACTTAATATGAGGCACTCAGCCCATAATTACATTAGGAAAGTTTTTACAGAGGTAAAGTGAAAAAGCAGTTTTCCCATAAACTTCTACAGGATCTTTTTGCAACCACAGCTATCGCCCTCTGGTGGCTTTCAGATAGAATGCAGGTTTACTTAGTTTATTTTTCTGGCCCAGAAGCTATATTAGTGTTGTTTTTGGATGCAGTGAATTAAGTCACATGGACTCCTGTGTGAAGCAGGTTTTAGCATACCATGGATACCAGAGCTTGTCTGCTGAATAAAATGGGGAAAAAACTGCAGTAGGAGGGCTTTTTAATTTCAGATGCATACTGAACAAGATACTTTTGGCTGCTCCCTTATTCTCACACACACACACACACACACACACACACACACACACACACACACACACACACACACACACACACACACACACACACTCACGAGAATTAAATGGCTCTAAGCCCTCAAGCTATTTTTCTTTAACAACTTTGATGTTTTTTATTCTTTTTTTTTAATCTCAGTGTTCCTAAGCTGCTTTGTGGCTTGTCAGTAAAAACAAGCCAACCTTCCACCCCTGTCCAATCCTTTCTGTTCAAAGCTGTTGTCTCTCTGTGAGTCACTGTTAAGAGGTTTCTTTGAAGGGGCTGTCAGGTTTTTTTTTTATCTCTATTAAGTGATTGCAATGATAACAAAGCCTAGAATAAAATTTGGTTTGGTTGTTTGGTTGCATTTATTTATTTCCCTGTTTTTTTCCAGAGAAATGAATAAATGCTGGTTATTAAAAAAGTTTGAAAGTCTCTGAGCCTTAATCACGCTCCTCGAATGTTGCTTTTTTTGTGATTAAGAAAAATCAAAGATTTGCTTGATGTGCGGATTTAGCTGTTTACTTTGTTTGCATCGTGTTGAAATTAATATTAGCAAAAGCTTTTTAACTAATTCACCATTTTCTCACCAATTTATGAATAATTTCCTAATCTCAAAGCACCTGATAATGAAAACAATCCTAATTACTCACAGTGTGTTATAGGTTTGGTCATACTGTGAAACATGTAGGCAGGTAATTTCAGTGTGATTTTGTGATACATTGAAGACAAAATTCAGTTATTTAAACCTATAAAGCTTGAATTATTTTATAATGGCCAGAAATTTTCATTTTTTAAAGCTTTATTGTTTAATGAACAATGTGATAAATGAAAAGAAAATCATATGTTTAATATTTGCAACATCTGATATGTTTGTGTAATTTATTGCTAAAACCTGCAGGTTTTTTCAGGGAAAAAATAAACCGCACCAGTGATGTTAAGGTCTCAAATCCTCATGTATCAAATATTAGACACTTGGTGTTGTAGGATGAGGTTTGCTTTTGAGAGACCAGCAATTTGTTTCCCCAGAAGCCTCGGTCGTGTTCGAGGTAAACAGCATTTCATTCATACAGTAACCATGTCCAACCAGCAGGGGTCACCCTCAACTTACCCACCGCTCATCTTTGCCAGATTTAAAGCTCTCTCCAGGCACACAAAGGAGCACACGTTCTCTCCTAAAATTATGGGATTATTGATTGGATAACTACTTCTATTTGCTAGTATTTATTTCCTGAAGACAAGGCTTTGGGATAAATCTGTGAGGAGGGCGTGTTTGATAATCTCTCATTAGTTCACGCAGGATGTCTTGAGGGAGAACAGCTTATTTTTATAGTTTCATTTTATGGCTTCAGGATCCAGTCGGGTTATGTAGATAAGATATTTTGTAATTATTTTTTCAAAAGCCAGGTCATGCACTCATACAGTGAAGACGCTGCATGGCATGAAAACAGAGTGCTTCTCGTGCTTTCGGCTGAAAGAGAGTGTTGAATGAAAGGTAGAATAATCACGTACTTCCATGCAGAAATTCAGCTGTCAGCGTTGCCTGGATTGTGCGATCGTGGCTGTGAAAGACAACATTGTTCTTAATGGCAGACGAATACACAGGCGCACAGTTAGTCTTGCGTGCATATACAGCACTGATTACAACGAGGGCGTTTTGATTCGTTCACGTAACGAATGATTCTATGGTGGAGATAATTGGCCCTTCTCTCAGTCTCTACTGTCTTCCATCCCATGTGTCTCTCAGGATTTTCACAAACCTCCTTTTGTTTATTCAATCTTTTTTGTTTTTATCAGCGCTGCTGTGTTTGTTGAGCAGTTATTTCTTTCTTTATTTTGTTGCCACAAGCATGATTTTCCACATTCAACCAGCGCTCCAGTCGAACATATCCCCCTTTGATTCTCGGATAAAGCTTGTAAAACGACCCGCACTTAGGATGCAAATAGATTTCTAATTTCCGCAACGAGATGAAGATTTCATTAATTTGTGGAAGTGGCTGGGCTGGGGGCCGGGGTGGGGGTTGAAGGGCTGTTTGTTTGTCTCTCATCCATCAAAGTGAAATTTGATCAAAGCCCCACAGCGGCTCACGGTTCGGGTTTCTCGTGTGGGCCGCGGGGGCGTTTGTTTTGCTTTGTGCCTGCACGGCGGCAGGCGAAGGGAATTATTTAACTCACGGCAGACCTTCAGTGAGTCATTCACTTAAAGATGTTTCAAGTTTTGCGCGTCACTGCAGGTGGGAGACTGAGGCAAAGAGAGGGAAGGAGAAAGACACTGACACAAGGTGAACTGCCTTCGAGTGGCTTCACGGGAGCCACTTCATTGTCTTCTGTTTAGCCCACTCCTCTGCCTTTTTTTTGTCTTCTTTCTGCCAGAACTTCTCCTAACAGTGAGTCATCCTCCTCATCCCTCCTCCCCTTTTCACTTTCTCTCATTTGAGCTGATTTCCCACCCACCTTTTTGATGGCGGAGCGTGATCTCCTAACTCTAGCCCTCCTTTTCAGTCTCACGCACTCAACCACACATCCCCCTTCTCTCCCCCAGGGGTAGGGTGGGGGGCTCCGGCTCGCTCCTTCACCTGATTTAAACACGGCACACTCGCCTCGAAATGGGCGCACTTGAGATTTGCACACTTGCACAGACACACGCATTAAACACATTTCAATGCTCGGTTTGAATCTTCACAGTTGCCTCGTGTGAGTGTATGAAGGGTTTCTCTGTGTGTGTAATTGAATTAGACGAAGCTATATTTTGCTGAAAATTACGCACAGCAGCATCGCCTCATATAAATGTCACTCAGCGAGACACGCTGTCATCCAGAGAAACATATTTAGTTATTTGGGTGGCACACTTCATCGCCTAGCTTCATGCTTCTTGCTGATAGGAGCTGGGAACATATTTGGGGTTAGGCAGGTGTGTAACAAGGTTTTCTTGATCAGTGTCTGCTATCTCGAGAAGGTGTACGTTTAACGAAGTATGCATATAAGGGTGTATATTGAATTTTATATTGCATTTGTCCCATACTTCCGTATCCATCCTCGTTATCCCCGAGCTGCTGGTCTATTTTTAGTGCCATTATGCTTTAATGTATCGATCCCACACAAACAAGAAGTTCGACTTAACATAAATGAAGGGCTTCCTCTCAGAATGTACTCACATTACAGAAGATGTGAGTCCTGTGCAATATCACTTAAATGTCAGATGAACCAAAATTGTATCATCTTACAGTAATTGCATTACACTGAGCAGTATGGTATTTGCTCTTTTCTAAAATGAAAATAAACCGTTTAGATTTACTACGTTAAAGCAGGAACTCTGGGCGATAAAAATAGGTTGACCTTTTATCTGTGAGACTGCTTTGTAGTGTTCCCCACAAACAGATTTTACTTTTATTCATCCATCTGAGAGAACCCCATCCTCAATGCCCTCATTTTAATTTGCGAAGATGACTCACTGCTAACCTGCTAGCCCTGGGCCTCGCTGTCTGACGTTTCCACACCAGCAGGCGAGGGTCAGATGAGCTCCACCTATTGCATCTGGTGATGGTGTAAATGGAGCAGGTGGAAACGTTGCTCAGATTTTGTTTTGCACATTTGCAGAACAAGGGCTGTCTTTGCTAATTGCACTTCAAGGTGATATAATTCAGACTCCATCCAGTCCACATTACTGGAAAGGACGTTGATTATTGCTCATAAAGTATAAATAATATTTACATATCAATTAAAAAATGGTGGAAATGCCTGGCTTCTCAAATAGAGAATTTCAGAAGAAGTTTGAGAGCCACCACCAACAGCCTGCTTCCTACAGGGAGTGCAGAATTATTAGGCAAGTTGTATTTTTGAGGAATAATTTTATTATTGAACAACAACCATGTTCTCAATGAACCCAAAAAACTCATTAATATCAAAGCTGAATGTTTTTGGAAGTAGTTTTTAGTTTGTTTTTAGTTTTAGCTATTTTAGGGGGATATCTGTGTGTGCAGGTGACTATTACTGTGCATAATTATTAGGCAACTTAACAAAAAAACAAATATATACCCATTTCAATTATTTATTTTTACCAGTGACACCAATATAACATCTCCACATTCACAAATATACATTTCTGACATTCAAAAACAAAACAAAAACAAATCAGCGACCAATATAGCCACCTTGCTTTGCAAGGACACTCAAAAGCCTGCCATCCATGGATTCTGTCAGTGTTTTGATCTGTTCACCATCAACATTGCGTGCAGCAGCAACCACAGCCTCCCAGACACTGTTCAGAGAGGTGTACTGTTTTCCCTCAAATCTCACATTTGATGATGGACCACAGGTTCTCAATGGGGTTCAGATCAGGTGAACAAGGAGGCCATGTCATTAGTTTTTCTTCTTTTATACCCTTTCTTGCCAGCCACGCTGTGGAGTACTTGGACGCGTGTGATGGAGCATTGTCCTGCATGAAAATAATGCTTTTCTTGAAGGATGCAGACTTCTTCCTGTACCACTGCTTGAAGAAGGTGTCTTCCAGAAACTGGCAGTAGGACTGGGAGTTGAGCTTGACTCCATCCTCAACCCGAAAAGGCCCCACAAGCTCATCTTTGATGATACCAGCCCAAACCAGTACTCCACCTCCACCTTGCTGCCGTCTGAGTCGGACTGGAGCTCTCTGCCCTTTACCAATCCAGCCACGGGCCCATCCATCTGGCCCATCAAGACTCACTCTCATTTCATCAGTCCATAAAACCTTAGAAAAACCAGTCTTGAGATATTTCTTGGCCCAGTCTTGACGTTTCAGCTTGTGTGTCTTGTTCAGTGGTGGTCGTCTTTCAGCCTTTCTTACCTTGGCCATGTCTCTGAGTATTGCACACCTTGTGCTTTTGGGCACTCCAGTGATGTTGCAGCTCTGAAATATGGCCAAACTGGTGGCAAGTGGCATCTTGGCAGCTGCACGCTTGACTTTTCTCAGTTCATGGGCAGTTATTTTGCGCCTTGGTTTTTCCACACGCTTCTTGCGACCCTGTTGACTATTTTGAATGAAACGCTTGATTGTTCGATGATCACGCTTCAGAAGCTTTGCAATTTTGAGACTGCTGCATCCTTCTGCAAGATATCTCACTATTTTTGACTTCTCTGAGCCTGTCAAGTCCTTCTTTTGACCCATTTTGCCAAAGGAAAGGACGTTGCCTAATAATTATGCACACCTGATATAGGGTGTTGATGTCATTAGACCACACCCCTTCTCATTACAGAGATGCACATCACCTAATATGCTTAATTGGTAGTAGGCTTTCGAGCCTATACAGCTTGGAGTAAGACAACATGCATGAAGAGGATGATGTGGACAAAATACTCATTTGCCTAATAATTCTGCACTCCCTGTATGTCCACCTTTATTTGAGTTAACAGTCTTTCTCAGGTCGGGGGGGAAAGTAAATAGTTCCTACAAAGATTTTCTGCCATTCCTCTGAGCCAATTTTCTTTGTTTCATTTCCTGGAGGTTTTTGTTATTGTTCTTGCTCAGTTCTATTTAAAGTATCCCAAGGATCAGTTAGCTCTAACTCTGACTTATATTTCTGTGTTAAATCTACACTTATAAGTGCATCGCAAACCCAAACCCTTCTGAAACACAACACCTAACCTGACGTGCACCTCCCCAGAAGTCTTACACATTGCAGACAACACAGGTATAAATGGTGGCAACAGCATTATTCTTGTTCCAGCTTGTTGACCTATGACTGTATCCCCATCTACACCTCAAAGTTCAATAATTAAGTTTGCTGATGACACCTCCATTTAATTTCTAAAGGGTTGATCTGACTGAGTGGTTTAGGGACACATGATCTAGTCTTTAACACCTCCAATGCAACAGAAATGGTCATTGAATTCAGGAGGTCTAAGGTCAAGAACCGCAGCAATTTCCTAATGTTGTAAACCTGCTCAACATTTGGCAATAAACCCCTTTCTGATTCTGATTCTGATTCTGATTCTGAAGAAACAACATCTCCCACTCCACATACATTGTTGAAATAGTGGCGATTGCGTAGAAGTAACCGGGAGTCACCCTCTCTGTGCACTAACACCTCCCAGTTGAGATGAGTGGGCACAATAAGGGCTCTTCTTCCTCAGAAACAGGCCAAACTTTCACAGAAACCGTTGATGAACTTACACAGGAGTACAGAGGAACCATCAACACTGCTGCAGAAAGGAAGGATCTGCATCGAGGGGCGAAGGTGTCTGAGCGCTTTGTTTCTATAGAGCTCTGCACTCACACTACGCCACCAGGATGACGAACAAAGCAGACGGTATCATAAGCAAGGATAATAAACATCCCGGACATTCTTTGTTTGAACCGCTGCCATCCAGCAAACGGTTCACAGCAATAAAAACAAGAACTAACAGACGGTTTTTGGAGCGATGGCTTCCACCTATCTAATTTCTGGAAATAGGCTTCAGTACTAGACACACATGCAAACACACACAGTATAGCACTGAGGACATTTTCATTGGCTAACAACACTTTAAACGGACTAGACTGTGTTTAAACCTGCTGTTTTTCTCCTCTGTTGCTGAGTTTACCACTAACTTTATTTTTATCTAAACTTCCTTACATATTTTTATTTATGTATTGTTTTTTAAGTTAAGACGAATCCAAAGGGAATTCTGTAAATCATGTGTAGTAATGACAATAAAGATCATCCATTCACTGAAAATCAAGCTTCACCGTTCACAGTCCAAATTTATCTTGGACTGTTCTGATAAAAGAATGCGCTCTCACTGTTCGTCAGGCTTCTTTTCATGCAGCACTCATCCTGCAATTTTGTACGGAAGAGCGAGCAAGGTTTTGGACACCGTCCATAGAGGTTGACAAACTCTCTGAGCTGTCACGGAAACTCTGTTGATAAGGCTTGTAACAAGACCGAGGCACTTGTTTGTCTGCATTTGAAAGTAGCTCACTGTCTGTGGCGTTAATTTAGGATGAGCACGTCTCTGTGCTTCTAATTAGTGATATTATTGCTTGCCATATAAGTCATGATTTCCACTGATATCTGGTTGCTCATTTTGGAACTATGTTCCTGCATGCATGCTAATTGTAAATCACAGGTATATTCCATTTTTATTTAATTTAATTTAATATATTAAAAAAACCTTTCATATATTCTGTGTTTTAAGATGTAAAGTGAAATATTATATAAAAAAACAAAACCTTAATTTGATGATTTTAGCTTCTATCTCATGAAATTCTCAATTCTTATGGTCAGTCAAAATAGAGTCCCACTTCTATATAGTATGCTCATTGTCACTCATATTCGTTGGGGCTCCTTTACCATGAATTACTGTGTGAGTGCAGTGTAGCATGGCGGTGATCAGCTCGCGGCACCGCTGAGGTATCACTAAAGACCAGGTTTCTTTGATAGCGGCCTTCAGCTTGTCTGTATTTATTGGGCTGGGTGTTTCTCATCTTCGTCTTGACGGCGCCCCGTAAATTCTGTGTAGGGTTCAGGCCAGGTGAGATGGCTGATCAATTGAGCACAGAAATTACACGGTGAGCAAATTATTTGGTGGGAGTTTCTGCAGGAACAGGAAATCAGCCTTTATGCTTCATCCAGACTCTTAGATCTTGATTTACAAATAAAATCAATTTGCTGTCATGTTTGGGACAGTTGTAGCCCTTTTCCTGGTGGTGGTTTGATGCACCAGCCACAGTCAACGTTTCAAAGCTCTCCTACTTTCTTGATTCAATGGTTGTTGTTTTATTTGTTTGTTCGTTTGTTTTTTTTATATAAAAATTGCTACAAGGCTGCTGACATCTAAGATGCTTGTGCACCTTTTCCTATCACACAGAGAAGGGTGATAGGAGCCAACTTTCCATTAATATGCTTGCAACCAGCCAGCCTTTTCAGCAGTTACCTTCAGCGGGGATTGTCATCTGGACAATTGTCCAGTCAGCAGTGTTTACCATGAGTGTGGTTGTGTTGGGGAACCAGACTGGGAGCAGCGTGGCATTTATACTGGTCGAATAGTCACTTAAAGTCTAAATGAAATATTTTAATACTGGAGTTCTGTTTTTCATGAGCTATAAGCTAAAATCAGAACTTTAGGTGCTGTAAATGTAGAATTGATGAAAATGACTTTTTTAAAATTAAAATTATGGAAGAAATTAATTTAAATATTTTAGATACACTAGTACTTGTCAGATTTATTTCTGATAGCTGATAGCTTTTGAATCATTTGACTTGCATGCCCACTTCTGTTCTGTGGAGTGAAATATGAAGCCAGATCCAGAATAGGCTAATAAAAATTAAAAAAAATAATGTTTTTCCTGTTTAGTCTGATTAAATGCTGCTTGGACCTTTTTGATCAAAGTCCCTTGAAAGGCTTGCAGTTGGTTCAGATGTTTCCTATGATTACTGCAGTTTTTATCCTAAACACATGCTTTTTTGTGTTAAATAAGCTCAGCGTTTATTATTATTTTCTGCTTATTTTTTGCTTGAAACATAAAAAAGTGTCATCCTCCAAAAAATGGGTATTACACTTATTATTCTCATTATAGACTTCAGTGGAACCCGAATTCGGTTTAATTTAAATGTTTGTGATTTGATATTCTGATGTAACTGCTGGATAGATTGCCTTAAAATTTCATACGGATATTAATGAATACTCAAATGAAACGGTAAACTTTTTTTAAATTTGTGGTAACTTTTCATCCCAGCACTTTGGTACTGACATCTGCCTGCATCTCAGCTCATTAAGGCAGTCAGGAGTGGGCTTTGAAACCCTTCATCTAAAAGACTCAACGCAGCAATAAGCCTCAGCGGATGCACCGCATGTTAATCAATAAGGCTCTGATGTTTCTCAGAAGGGAATCTCTGCTCTCTTCTTTTAGTCATTTGTGTCTTTTTGTCTTTCCTCTCATCGCTGCCTCCCTCCCATGACAGCCAACCAATGAAACAAGCTGCAATCTTTTCCTAAAGTCTATGATTAACATTTTTCTCTTTTCATCCCCCCCGCCCCTTGTCAACGCCCTTCCTTTACCTCTCCTTGTCCCTTGTTCTCTGCCTCATTTAAGTTTAAGGACAAATCCTTCACCCTTTAGCTTTGTCCTTAAACTCCTCTGGAACTCTTGCTCCTCTAATCCTATCTCTCCCTCTTTTACTGATCTTTCCCCCGGCAGCCTGCTGATATATCCTGTTTGTTCTTTTTTTCCTTTTTTTTCTTCCTGTGACTATATCTTGTTTATTGTTTTGTGGGTTTTAATGTAATAGTGTGTACCTTTTCTTTCTAGTACTTTATACCAAGGACATCTTCTAACTCTGTCTCTCTTTGTTTGTCGCTTTCTCTCCCCGCCTGTCTCGCCGTGTTGCAGGAGGAGCTGCGGGAGCTGAGGGAGCAGCCCATTGACCCCCAGGCGGAGCAGGAAATCATCGACAGCATCGAGGAGGTCTACTTCTCAAATGACTCCTTCGACATGGTGCAGCATGAACTGGAGGTCAGATACTCTGTATGATTTCCAGCTCTTGTGCTATTGACTGAATGAGCTCCACTCACCGGTTAAGCGATAACAAGCGAGACTCGCTTGCAAGTTCCCACGCCCCCTTTCATGAAATCATTTCATTAAATCCACCACGTTTCAGTAAGTTTGATAACAGAAGTATTGCATTTCTAATGTGAAGAAGTATTGTTTATTGTGCTCTGAACCCCGTCTGGCTGGCAAAAATAAAGCTTTTTCACCTGAGCTGCTGTTTCTTACATTTCTGCTGAGCCGCATGCATACAATTGACGTCTGGATTGATGGATTGCATCTGCTCAACAGAAGAAGGGTGTGAAATCTCATTAGATTTATCTTGGTATTTCTACACCATCTGAAATGAGACTCTCAGTCAAGGGGAAAGTAATTACCTATCATCCTTTGGGCCATGGATTTGTAATATCTTCTTTCAGTAGCAGAGTTTGTTTGCTGTTTACCTTCACTAATCAGAGTTATGATCTGGGGAAGTATATTTTAGTAGATTATTTTTGTTTGTTTTTCTTTTCTTTGAATGAAGTAAAAGCTACACCTACCTTCAGCTTAGGCTCTTTGAAATACCTCCTGAGGTAGCTTTAAAAATTAAGATGCTCAACAGTGAGGATTAGCTCTTGCAAGATGAATGAAATCCCCGCTTTGGCCCTTAGCACCTGAAATTTGATAGTGTCATAGTTCTGCTTTGAATATATTTTTCTGTCTGGCACACTGAGCGAGGACTCGTACTGTGTTAAAAGCCAGACGTGGTGGGAAGCAGCATGCGCTGGTATCCAAGTAAGCACAAGCAAAAAGACTGGATGCTAACAGCAGTCTAAAGAGGAGGTTTTGTAAGCAAACACTAAGGTTGCATGTTTGAATTTCTGTGTGTGTGTGATTATAGAAACTCCCGCCCGAGTTGAACCTGCAGGAGTTGGAGGAATACAGAGACAAACTTAAAAGGCAACAGGCAGCAGTAAGTATCTCTTTCCCTCTCTCTGTCTTTCATACAAACTCAAACCCGAAGGCACACAAACACAGTATGGTGTCAGACCATGTCAGTGTACGTTATGATCATTTCTGCCTCGTGCTTGTGAACATTTCTAATCTACAGATTGTTCTCTGTAACTTTTTCAAATCATCTTTTGTTTTTCATTTTATTGTTTTATTTGACATGGAAACCCCTAACTGTTTTTGTAGTTCTGCTGAAGGTGTAGCACGTGATTTTTAAAAAAGAAAAAAAGTCCTTCCTGGAGCCATTTGTAAGTTAGTTGTCCAACTAATTGTTTTGCGCGCGCGCGCCTGTGTGTGTGTGTTAGGGCCTGTGTTAGTTGTGTAGTAATCAAAGTGAAAGTTAGAAACAGCAGAAGGTCTCGTGCTTTTATTTCTCACACTGTGCGGCTCTGCTCTCTGTCATTCTCTGGAGCCATAGCTGCTCGCTCATCCAGTGAATATAGCAGGTAGAAAGAGGGCACTGTTTCTGTGCCAGGAGAGCACATTGTGAAGCAGTAGGGTACTGTAGATTGTCTTTATTTTCCAGGCCTTTTTTGAAAAAAGAAAGCAAAAATGGCTAAAGATAAAAAGTAGCTAGGTAACGGCAGTGAAGTGAACTCAAGCACGATGATCACTGTTCAGTTGAGGAATGTCAGACAAACAAATTGCCATGGTGTTTGAGTCTGCGTAAAAAATCGAATTGAATTTATATACAGATATAAAAACTTGAAACTAAATAGTTAACCAATACCCGAATGCCCAAATGGTCATAAATAGATAGTGACTGATTGTAATGAATTTGGGAATCTCCCTTTCAGTCTGTTTTTTAGTTGGGTTTTACCGTCTTTTGTCTTCAGTGCTGCCTTAATTATTAAAGGCACAGATTAAATATGATGCTGGAGACAGTCCTCAGAGATGTCGGTGCATATTAACCTGATAGCATCAGACAGTTGCTGCAGAATTGTTGGCTGCACATCCATGATGTCTTCCACCACATCCCAAAAATGCTCTGTTGGATTGCGATCTAGTGACTGTGGAGATCATTTGAGTACTGTGAACTCACCGTTATGTTCTAGAAACCAGTTTGAAGTGATGTGAGTTTTGTGACATGGTGTGTTATCCTGCTGCAAGCAGCCATCAGAAGATGGGCGCACTGTGGTTGTAAAAGGATGCACATGGCAAGCAGCCATCAGAAGATGGGCGCACTGTGGTTGTAAAAGGATGCACATGGCCAGCAACCATACTCAGGCAGGCTGTGGCATTTAAACAACGCTTAGTGCGATTGGTACCGAGGGGCCGAAAGTGTGCCAAGAAATGATCCCTCACACCATTACACCACCAGTAGCCTGAGCTGTTAACACAAGCAGGATGGATCCACGTTTTCATGTTGTTTACACCAAATTCTGACCCTATGATCGAGACTCATCAAACCAAGCAACATTTTTTTCAGTCTGTGTGAATTTTAGCTTCAGTTTCCGGCTCTTATCTGACAGGAGTGGTACCCGGTGTCGTCCTTTGCTGCTGTAGCCCACCATCTTTAAGCTTGGATGTTGTTGTTACCATGCGCTGACTTAAGTGTTGGAGAAAGTAGTTCACGATGCATTTTCTGCTAGTTTCTTTCTTTAAAAGTGTCAGTATGACACCTACACTACATAAAAAGCATGACAATAAAAGTTTGTTGGATGTCAAAAACCTCAGTTGACCCTGTCTCAAGGTCCAATTTATTAAGTTTTTACTGGAAAATAGAAGCAATAAAATTCGTTAAAGCCGACCTTGCTGGTTCACACTGTCGAAACACATTTTAAAATAATGATGTACTTGAAAAGAGAGTTTTCATTTATATAAAAGTGTTGAGTTTCTTCATTTGCCCCATTAAGTCATGGCAGGTTTTCCCGCACTGCTGTAATTTGCAGTTTGAGACCCATAGTCAGCACTGTGACGCTGAGAGTTTGTGCAGCTCTAGAGGAACGTAAACAGCCCAGAACACTTTTTACTTTTGTTTTTTGATGAGATGTTTTAAACTGCAAAGAAGGAATGAAACAAAAACACAAAAAAAACCAACAAATGCTCGATGCTGACGACGCTCAGTAAAAACTGAGTGAAGGTCAATCATTTTGTGCCATGACGTCAGTGCCTGCGTTTTCATCCTCAGCAAACTCATTTCCATAGCGGCTGCTCTGTTGAGGTTATTCAGGTACTCGCAGTTTCAGACGGGAGAGATGGCCTGTCAACAAATTGTATTTATAGCATCATGTGGCAGAGCAAGAAGCACTTTTTCCCTCTGCTTCTTCCATCCCCACAGTCCAGTGCAGATATTACCCTCCTACCTTCCACCCTGACAGGCTTCTGTACTTTTGCCCACTGCTTTGTCTCCATTGCTCCTTCAACTCTACTGCTATCCTTTTTTTTTCACATCGATTTCCTCTATGACTCTTATCCCTCTTTTTCATGCATGCTGCGCTTCCCTCTTCTGACAGTAGCCCACAGAGCTGCCTGTTTAGTTAAGAGGATGCTTTAGACTTTCTGCCCCGTGGCATGGTGAGACCTGTACGTTTCTACAGTCTGAGTACACAAAAGCACCCTCACACATCCTCTCTCAGTCTCTCACGCTTTCTGTCTCTCGCACTTTCGCTCTCTCTCCCTGCCTCCCTGGCTCGCTGGCTGTCAGCCTGCAAGCACGTCGTGGGAATGGCCACAGTAATTGGTCCAGTGTACTGTCAGGCAGAAAATCCCCAGCTAAGTTTCTCAGCAAGCTCATCAAATGCAAATGTAAAATCCTGTGCCTACGAAAAGCCTTGACCTGTTTATCTGACTCAGTGGCCTGAGTATATTCAACATATCATTTAACCTTGTTTATTTTTAACTAGTTTAAAATCTCAGTTATGACTTTATTTAAGAGACAAGATAAAAGTATAAGAAAAACAGTTTACAGTTATCAGGATTTGCAAAATGCGATGAATCTATGTGAAAATGAATCGCTCAAAAGCTACTTAGAGTCAGTTTTTCTATTAAGGATATAAGACTGAGACGGTGGGTTATAGAGGTGTACAACATCTACTTTTAACAGAGTCTTAAAGAAAGGTTTTGTGCAGAAAAGTCTTAATTTCTCAGACAGACAAGCACCTCATCCTAAATGTGAGGCATGGGGGAGGAAGCATCGTGGTTTGGAGCTGCTTTGGCTCCTCAGAGGAAATCAAAAATGATTTCATATATTTTCAGAGGAGAATGTCAGGGCAGCAGACCTGAACCTTTAGAGAGGTTACGCTACCTGACAAAACAGAAATATAACAATGATGACAATGAAGTCATATTAATGAATGATGATTTTAACCCAACTGATATCCCCAACATACCAGGGATCTGTAAACTGTTCTGTAGAGAGGATTGACCCTGACATCTCCTCCGTCGTTGTGCCAGTCTCATTAACTTCTGATGGAGGTTGTTGCTCCTAATAGAGGTTCTATAAGTTATTAAATTCAAAAGTTCTGTTTCTAACAAATACCCTATTAATCATTTTGATAGGAAAAAAAGTAAAAGTCATTGTGGATTTAATACCTTTGCAGATATATGTATCCTTTACTATTCCTTTTAAGAATTAAGACAAATTCCTACACGGAAAATAGATAGATGGAAATCTCTTCCTACCTTACATGAATAATGATTATCTGTACTTTTTGGCTTTTTCTTTTTAATGTAATGTTAAAGCCATAAAAAGTGCACCTGTCAGTTCTAGTCTTGCTAAAGTTGTAGGAGGTTATTTGGCATTTTAAAACATGGAGCCAGTGCAATATTCATCCATCTTGTTGGGTTAAAGAAACGAAACACTTTTTCAGTGGTAAATTAAGGTTGTTGGAGTATCGGGGTGTGTGTGTGATTGATTTCATGTTTTGATTTGGTTCAGTGTGGCGAGTTCAAAGACTTGTTTGGCAGTAAAATCGATGTTACCTTATGCAAATTAGATGCAAGCTTTGAAACATGCTGCCGGAGCACAGCTTAAAGGACTGCGTCATTTTCCACACTTTGGAAGAATTTCTGAGACAATGTACAGCAGAAGTTGCAAAGTTGTTCTGTGAAGTCATGCATATGCATGAACTTTGTGTTGTGGGTCTCTGCAGCCAATTTTGTTAAGACTATTTCTAAAGGTGGGCAGTGTGTGTGTGTGTGTGTGCACTCTCTGACTCTCCTAGTCACACGTGCACATGTCCATGCTCATGCAATCATCAGCATGTGAAATAGGGCATTGCACTTTGAAGGGGCGATAATAGTGCTTTTGAGATGTTCAGCATAAAGCTGTCCTGCGATGGCTGATACCGTGGATAGGCTCCACACCTTATTTATAACACTTGGCTGTAAGCTTAAGTGCGAGCTTGAGTTAGTGCGGAGCAGGGGGTCGAGTACAAGAGCTGAAAGTAACAGTACTGTACGGGTAACTGTGTTTGCCATTGACGCAGGAGATGTGTGAAGAACTGCTGCAGCGACTCTATTTATGTGAATGATCTGCTGCAGGGTGAAGCAAACTTTCTGTGGTTTCATGGGTGAGAACAACTGCCCCGTTCCTCTGCCACAGTGTCCAAGCTTAATTGGCATCTGTGACACGCAGCTGGCCCACAGAGGCTCGTCTCACAGCTAATTGCCTTTTCGTGCTGCGAGACTTCAGCCCATACGCAAAAATGTCAGGGTTCAGATATGTGATCTGCCGATGCTTTTTCTCATCATTTGAATGTAGCACACAAATGCTGAAAGGCCTTAATTAAAGTGGACGCTCATGCTTGCTCATACATCTAAGGCCTTCTTCAAATCCTATAAAAAATTTGAAAAGTAATTCCTCCTCCAAATCAAGGCCTTGAAAGTTTGCAGTAACTTGTCAGTGTGTAATAAAGTACAAATATGCATGACCAGTGCTTAAAGAAACGGCTTAAATGTGGTACCATATAATTTTATATTGCTCTTCCCATCTATCTGAAAGTGGCTTGCTTTTTAGGAATGTAGGCAGAGTTGATATTAGCAATGCGAACGAACATTCTCCATTTTTAATGAAACATGAAAGCTTGAAATGAATTCCCCTCCTGCAGCACTTATGAATTCTGTTCCTCAGCTCAGTTTTTAAAATGTTGCCAGTCCCTGCCTTACTGCCTTATTGCTCTCCATGTGTGCATCAGGTTTTAGAGGTGTCCTGCTGTGGGAAAAAGGATGTTTCAGGTAGAGCATTAAAAGGACCGCAGATGGTTATAAAGCAGGTAGTGCTGTTTTTTGTTTTTTTTTTAAAAAAGAAAAAGACATTTGCCTCCATTTAGTAGCCTGACTGACAGAATACATTATAAAAGGCACTGAATGTGTTTGGAACAAAATCCATCTATAAGCAAGTGTCACTACATGACAACCATTCATTATTTTGGAGTAAGAAGCCCAAGTCCCTATTGAAATCAGTCAAATTGGGAAAAGAGACACAAATTTAAGTTCAGTTGTCATCAGGACCAAAAATAAAAACAAAACACTGTTTATCTGCTCAGTGGCCTGATTATATTCAGCATATAAGAGCTTAACATACTTAGTGTCTTTAACCCACGTTTAAAAGCTTGTTTCCCCTGCAGGTTATGCTCCTGCTGCTCAGAGATGGATCACGTTAAGGCTTCATTATTGGTTGAGTCCATCTAGCCAATGCAATAAACATGTCCAGCTCATTCTACAAAGCACTGAGCAAATGCTATGTATGCAGTTACACCGACTGTATAAAAAAGACGGATGTACCCTAGTGGTTTCTAGACTGAGCCTTTTTGGTAGTTTAATGACAGCATTTGAGATCTTACCGTGTTAGTTTTTTTTTAAGCAAAAAGTGTCGATATTTAGACCGGACGGCGAGGTGCTTGGTTATCTGCTAGTATTTGCCAGTTTGTTTGGGCCTCGTCAGTTATTGGCACTTCCACCTTGCCTTCACTTTTCATACACTAGAGCAGTGGTGTCAAACATAAGCCCTGGGGCCCACAATCGGCCTTCAATCTTCAATCTGGACCATTGGATGGCTTTGAAAAACGTGAAGGGAGAGACCAGTTTTAGACTCTGAACTGTATTTTCACAACTTTTCCTGCCGATAATGAATTCCCCCATGGTCATGCACAATACACCAAAGTAATTAAATGATAAATTTCAGTAATTTTACACATTTAATACTTACAGTTTAAACCTCAAGAGTCATGCTGACAAGTTTCTTTCATTTACCAAAGCAGCGTTTCTTTATGTAGAAACACTGAGCTCCAAATGTTAAAATTGCTCTTCTTTGTCTTATATGAAGTCATTTCATTGATTAAATGTCTAGTTACACATCTTTACACTGACAGAGTTTTACCAGAGATCAAAGTGGGCTGTTTGTGGCTGGCGATGGAAAATAAATTTGACATCCCTGCCCTAGAGGTTGCCGCTTTTTAGGAATACAGGCTAAGAGAAACATTTTTGCAGCCATACAGAAGAAACAATTGTAAATCTGTCATGCGTCAGTGCCGTACCATGATTGGCTCCTGGTGTGGCTTTGATTAGCTCTTTAGCATCTTTTTCTCCTGTGAATTTTTTTTCACTGTTGTTTGGTATTTTTTGGGGGCGTATTGCTTGTGTGAGAGAGCAGGCTGCTTTCCACCCCCACCCATCCAAGGTTAAATATGGTTTTATAAGACTGAGAAACCCTCGCAGTTTATTTTACTTTAGCTAGCCTTAATCAGGAAACTGACTCATATGCCTCAACTATACAGCATTTGGTATAATTATCACATGTTTGTATTTATCTGCAATACACCATATTTACTGTATTTTTAGTATACAGCTTTCTTTACAATGATTTGGTGTCTCTGTTAGCTTTTTCTAACAGAGTATGTATATGTGTGAGTTTCTGTGTAAAGTCTCTGAACCTCATATGTTTATACCAGTTGTTGTTGTTATTATTATTCTACCACTATAAATGCCGACCATGTTTATATGAGTTGATTATCATTCATTTTCGACCGCTAGATTTGGATAGTATTTACTCCAAGCACCGTCACTGCTTTGCAGCCCAGTTACTGCACAATTAACCTCCATTAGAGCAAGCTGAGATTTAATGACTCTGGCCTTGTGGCTTAGGTAGGAGGGTTTGGGTACTCATAGCTGTTTTTCATTCAACAAAAAAATAGAAAGAAGTTTAGAATTGAATCAGTGAAATGCCAATAGGTGGCGTTATAGCATTATTTTGGGATAGGTTCGTGAGTGGTTAAGGGGGTTATTCTGGGCTCACATTAATACGTTACCTCACTGTTTTCTGTGTCTCCACCATTTTCTTGCCACATTTGTTGCGCCTCTTCTGAGTACTGAATAATTTTTCCTTGGTGAACAATTTATGCATACATTTAAATCTTAATAGAGGCACACACACACACACACACACACACATGCACACACATGCTTTAACCCTGCTGAAGGAGCCGCTTCAGCTGAGCTGCGTTTCCCATCTGTTCAGGTCTCCGGTTTGCTACCACGCATACTTAACACACTTTGAAATGTCATCCCCACCCATAGCCTCATCTGCCGCGTATCAGCACATACAAAAACCTCCTCGCTACCTCGACTACTCGTGCTTATTCTCTTCTCCTGTAAAACTCCACTTGGTGCGTGCTGGCTTATGTAGTTGCACGGTAAATGGAAGAGAGGTTGCTTACTGTGAGTGGGAGAGAGATTGGTTGGGTGCTGCATAAGCGATTGTCCTTTGCTGTTGATCATGTATCTGTAGTCAGGTTTTAAAAAAAATCCAAAGTTAAGTTGCTTAGTATTGAAATTACTGCTTTTTTTGTAAACGTGTTGCTGGATAAACTTCTTGTAGCACGTTGTTGGATGATATCCTGTGACACCTATGACATCTTGAGCTCGGAGAGAGCACGTGCTACAAACTGGGGGCATGGAGTTCAAAACATGTGGTGCTTAACAGCGATAGTCATGCACATACACTCCTTAATGCTTGAAAATATTTAATTGAAGGCATTTTGACAACTAAACAGGATAAATAAACTTGAGTGGACCCCACCTTGTTCATTCAGTGTGACCTTGTTTGTCTGATCCTTCAGTGTGGATGAAGCTATTCATTTTCCATTGGCCTGCTGTGTTCCTCACTTTTTCCCCTTTCTCCACTAAAAGTTGTGATGGGCGTCACACGTAGCAGAGGTGGGTCAGCCTGATCTCATGACCTCCTTTAATGCTGTGTTTTGTACCATATGGGCGCAAGCTTTTTCAGTAATTAGAATCAGAATCAGAATCAGAATCAGAAAGGGGTTTATTGCCAAATGTTGAGCAGGTTTACAACATTAGGAAATTGCTGCGGTGCTTCAGTGCAAACATAGTGTCATAAATAGCACTTAAATAGACATGAAAAAATAAAAGTAGGAATAAGAATTAAAGTGCTACGTAGAAAGATATGTGCATGAGATATACATGAGATATATACATGAGAATAAGAATTAAGAGTGCTACGTAGAAAGATATATACATGATATATACATGAGTGCAGGTGGTGATCAGTGCCAAACATGGAATGATGCAGTGAACACAGCGTAGGGTCATGTGTTAGTGGCGGGGACAGTCATATGGTTATTGTTCATGTGTCCAACAGCAGAGGGGAAGAAACTGTTCTTATGGCGAGAGGTTCTGGTGCGAATGGACCGGAGCCTCCTGCCTGAGGGTAGCAGGTCAAACAGACTGTGTCCAGGGTGAGAAGGGTCAGCTGAGATCCGAGCTGCACGCCGCAATGTCCTGGAGGTGTACAGGTCCTGCAAAGATGGGAGTCTGCAGCCAATCACCTTCTCAGCAGAGCGCACAACACGCTGCAGTCTCTGTTTGTCCCTGATAGTGGCTCCAGCGTACCACACGGTGATGGAGGAGGTGAGGATGGACTCGATGATTGCGGTGTAGAATTGCATCATCGTCCGTGTTGGCAGGTTGAATTTCTTCAGCTGCCTCAGGAAGTACATCCTCTGCTGGGCTTTCTTGATGACGGAGGTGATGGTGGGCTCCCACTTCAGGTCCTGGGTGATGGTGGTACCCAGGAAGCGGAATGAGTCCACAGAGGTGATGGGGGTGTCAGTCAGGATGATGGGGGGGAGTGGGGCTGTGTGCTTCCTGAAGTCCACAATAATCTCCACTGTCTTCTGGGCATTCAGCACCAGGTTGTTGTGGCTGCACCAGGACACCAGACGTTCAACCTCCCTCCTGTAGGCAGACTCATCCCCGTCAGAGATGAGCCCAATAACGGTGGTGTCATCTGCAAACTTGATTAGCTTGACAGACTGGTGGGTGGAGGTGCAGCAGTTGGTGTACAGGGAGAAGAGCAGAGGAGAAAGAACACAGCCCTGAGGGGAGCCGGTGCTGATGGTCCGGGAGTCCGAGACATTCTTTCCCAGCCTCACATGCTGCTTCCTGTCCGTCAGGAAGTCAGTGATCCACCGGCAGATGGGATCAGGCACATTCATCTGGGAAAGCTTGCCTCGGAGATGGTCTGGAAGGATGGTGTTGAAGGCAGAGCTGAAGTCCACAAACAGGATCCTGGCGTAGGTTCCTGGGGAGTCCAGATGCTGCAGGATGAAGTGTAGAGCCATGTTGATGGCGTCATCTACAGACTTGTTGGCTCTGTATGCAAACTGCAGGGGGTCCAGGAGGGGGGCCGTGAGGGTCTTGAGGTAGGAGAGAACTAGGCGCTCAAATGACTTCATGACCACAGATGTCAGAGCCACGGGTCTGTAGTCATTTAGTCCAGTGATCCTAGGTTTCTTGGGGACAGGGATTATGGTAGAGGACTTGAAGCAGGCAGGCACATGACATGTCTGCAGTGAGGAGTTGAAAATGCCAGAAAACACTGGGGCCAGCTCGTTTGCACAGTGTCTGAGGGTGGCAGGAGACACGCCGTCTGGGCCGGGAGCTTTCCGAGCATTCAGGTTCTTAAACTGCTTCCTCACATCTGCTTCATGAATATGAAGAGTTGTGGTGGGAGGAGGTGGTGTGAAATCCTCTTTTGTGTGGGGTGAGGAGGGGGGTGTTGTAGGTGAACAGTTTGAAGGTGGTGGTGGCTCTATGGAGGGGGGAGAGGTGGGGGAATTAGTGTCCAAAGTGCCTCTATTGTTGGGGCCGTTGGAGGTGTGAAGGCTGCCTGATGGCTCGTCAAAACGGCAGTAGAAGTCGTTAAGGGTGTTGGCTAAGAGCAAGTCATCAGTGGAGTGGGGGGTTTTAGGCTTGTAGTTTGTGATATTCCTAAAACCTTTCCACACAGAGGCCGAGTCATTCTCTGAGATCTGCTGCTGCATCTTCTCAGAGTGCTGATGTTTAGCAATGTCCACTTCTTTAGTGAACCTGTACTTGGCCTCTCTGTAGCAGTCCCTGTCTCCGCTTCTGAACGCCTTTCTCTTTTCCAGCCACAGCTTTTTGAGTTTAGGAGTAAACCAGGGTTTGTCATTGTTATAACTCACCCTGGTGCGTGATGGCACAATGCTGTCCTCACAGAAGTGGATATAGGAGGTGACAGTGTCTGTAAACTCGTCCAAGCTGTTAGAAGCAGCCTTCAATGTGTCCCAGTCTGTGGTCTCCAAACACGTGCGAAGCTCCTCCACAGCCTCGTTGCTCCACAGTTTTTTAGTCCTCACGACAGGTTTGGAGAGCTTCAGCCTCTGTCTGTACGCGGGGATTAGGTGGATCATGGCGTGGTCAGAATTACAGTTTCACCTTAGCTGTAAATCAAAGGCATACAGAGGGGAACACAAGAAATCACAAAGGGAAATGAGGAAAAGGAGAGTTCTCTCAGAGAAACAAGAGTTACGTTATTGAGAAGGACGCTGAATGAAATGAAACAGAGAATGCGAGACACTCCCTTTAAAAGGATTCAGCTGCGTAGAGCCAGAGATGCAGACATCCCTGATTGTTATTCTCAGCCCAACCTCAATAGCGAGATTGCGTGGCCTAAACAGTTTCTGTGGGGTGACATTTGGGAAGAACATCAAAAAGTCTTCATTCATTCTTCTTTTTTTCATTTTTTAAATTCTACTTTTCACGTTTATCGTCTCTTTCTTTGTCTTCAGGTTTCCAAAAAGGTCGCCGATCTCATTCTGGAGAAACAGCCTGCTTATGTGAAGGTAAGCCTCCAGTGTAGGCTCAAAACCACGCTGAATAACGTGCTCTGTATTCCAGCTCCTGACGTTTAATTCCAAAACACATCAGTCACTGTTTAAAGTGACGTCTTTTCTCAGCCTATGAGATGCGATAATTGGACGTAGTTATTTTGACGCTGTGGGGTTGTCAGTAGATGTGTTTCTGTGAATGTGTCATCTAAATACGCCAGCAACGATGATGACTGAATTTTGGTAACCATGGCAATAAGAAATCTAAATCCATTCACGGATAAAGAAAACGGAGGGGGGAGCATTCTAGTTTTAATGCAGAACGTAGTTGGGATGTGAATGAAAACTTAAGTCTATAAAACCCCTTCTTTGGTCACCTAGTGATGAAGGTCCTCCTATAAAGACGCAAACCGGGGGCGGCCTGGTTTGCGTGGGGTGGGTTCCATGTGATGGCAATCTTAGGCAATCGATGTGGGGGTTGACGTAGAACAAGACCTCCAAAGCGCACACGCTGGTCAGTCACAATGTCCTGGAGGGGACGTGTGGCAGTTTGACGATGTACTTGATCCCCGGGATCCGTCTTAGCCATCGCTGCTGGGCCACATTGAGTCTTTTGGCGATTCTGGCTGATGCTTTCCACGTCTCACAAACGTAGATCGCGGTAGGTATAACGATGGAGTTGAGCAGTTGAATCTTCGTCGCCAGAACGATCTTTCAAAGTGTGCTTACGGATCAGTGGAAAGAAGACCAAGGTCATGAGGATAGGCTATGTGACAACACAGGACCCCATTATGGTAGGATTGCAACCACTGGAGGAAGTGAATCAGTTCACCTACCTGGGCAGCATCCTGGCAAGTGAAGAAGGCAGAGCTGGCTGTCAACTAATCGAAAGGTCAGCGGTTTGATCCCCAGCTCCTCTAGGCCACACATCAAGATAGCCTTGGGCAAGATACAAAACACCCAATTGATTGTGTATTATAGATAAAAGTAAATATTAATATAAAACTTAAAAGCCAGTTGAAACCATTGTCAATACGTCTATCTCTTAAATAGCCTCGGTTTCTAGCATGTGTCAAAATCAGTGTTTTCACTGAGGTTATCTTGTTTTCAGATGTTTGGTATGGTCAAGTATATTTATATAGCACATTTAAAACAGAGTTGACAAATGTGCTGTATATTAAAAGTATTTAGCCCAAAGAGAAAAATTGGACTAAAACTCCAGAAAAAATGAACACAGTACTCAAATATGCAGTCGCAGGGAATACCAAGCATTTATCCTGGCCAAACAGCAGATGACTGACAGCTTTACTGTGCTATCTAGTGAAACTGGACTGAGATCACTGGCATTGTGAAGCCATCTGAAGGTCGGCCTATGAATAGTAAATTGATCATTATTTTCGCAACCCTCCCTGTGACTCTGCAAAGTCACGATAACAGCAGAGTTTATTAGCAGACACTGGCAGAGGTTTCAGTGCAGCGTTTCCATTCACCCATCCCAACTCGCATTCAGTCAGCCTACAGCCCTCTGGATTTTTCAGGGAGATTCCATATTCACCACCTGAACATCATAAAGCGAAGGATGATGGGGTTCTAGTCTCAGTCAGAAAGATTCGGAGACTAATATAAGCCATCGTGCTGGTCTCTTGATTTACTCATATCTTAGAGTATCTACACTACAATAGGAACAGAGGTTTCTCTCCTGTGTTCTTGAACGTTTTTCTTAATTTTTTTTCCTCTCGTGTGATATTTCATCAAAAATGTTGCACAGAAACACACAACCTAAGGGTACAATGCCACTACTCCCCAGCGCTTGCTGTGTGCAAGACATCAAAGGGCACACAAATTGCACAGACACGTACGCTCATGCCTCAGTGCTTGAAATGAAGGGCTGATAAGCTCGTGATGTGATTCATAGCTATATAGTGACTAACATCTCTCACTGCTATTGGTGTCCTCCAGCGACACATGGCCTCCGCTTGCACTCGAATGTAATATGGCTTCTTCTTCGTGTTGACGGATACTTGGACAGCCAAGCCAATATCACTAATTCATGCGTTTGTAATTCTTTCATAGTGTTTTTTTTTTTGTTTTTTTTTGTTAATATGCTCAGATTTTCCTGCAATGTTTTTTTTTCTTCTTTGTGCAGATATAACATTTTCTGTGAGGTCAAGGTGTTTCCAATTAAATTGCTATATTGATAAAACGGGCTGCCGGGTGGTTTGAAATAAGTGCCTGCTCTTATCTCGTCAGCTTTAAACAGTTTTGGATTGAGTGGCCAAACTGCATGACCCTTAGGCTTGTCAGGAAGGGGAGATTACTTTGCTGCAAACCTGGCTGTAATAAATCTGCAGGTAGCCCTGACCAGGTCACTCAGCACTGCTGCAAACAAATGGATTACACTGGTAGTCCGTCATTTTCCTCTGGAACGACTTATTTATCAAAATTACTGTTTTCTCTTCTTTGTTTTTGCCTTTACTTCCAATTCCCTTGAAGATTTGTAATTTACCCAAGTCTGATGGTCTTACTGTGGGCTTCTTCCACTGGCAGGACTAGAATCTGGTAAGAAATATATCTGCCAGCAGGATTAGTGTCTCTAGAAATCTGCAGGTATGGTCACATACCCTTTAGATAATCATGTGTGAATGTGGAGCTGTGTGAGCCTGCACTTATATTTCCTAACTTTGCTTCCCAGTGACCTTAATACTACAAAGTGAACCGGTCCAGGCCAAAAACAGCAGCATCATTAGGATGTATAAGCAGGATAGGTAACGCTGAGCCAGTGCGAAGTCAGTGTGCGTGCTGGTGGTGGGGGTCACAGAATAACCTCTTACGAATATATGAATAGAGAAGCTTTGGAAAAATATCCCTTGTGACTAACTACCTCCTTCTCCTTAACCTTTGCTACCGACACCCACAGAGCTGTGTTTGTGGATGCCGTTGTAGTCAGACCGTATGGTGTGACTGCATTAGAGTCATCTCACTTTTCCTGTTTATGTACAGTACATAGAAATGTACAGTAAAACATGTTTTTTCCCCCTTCCATTCAAACCAGCTGTGCAACCTTTTTTTATCTATTAAAACCTGCCCGGCCATTTGTCAGAGCCCACCACTGTGCACAGTTAGTGCATCTCCTCTTGCACAAGCTAAGCTGATTGAGCCCTCTGTCAGGTTAAGTGTAGCTTACAGATAAGGTAGACAGCTCGGAGCTGTGGTGTAACAACAAATTGGAGCCTCGGGCTACATACTGAGCGCTCATTGTGTGGAGTGTGCGCGTGTGTGTGTGTGTGTGTGTGTCTGAAAAAGTATGTGTGTTTCTGGTTGAACCTGTATGTGTGAGCATTCAAGCTGTCTTTGTGCTTCCCCGTGTAATCCACAGGTAACAGAATGCATCAGCACCTTTGTACTAGCTCACTGTGGCATTTGTTTAACTGCAATAACTGTTGAGTGCGGTATTACTTTATCTTGATAATGATCACCAATATATGGCATAGAGGATGGTAGATACTGGAACACAGGTGATTAGGGTTCATGGGTTCATCATTGACCTGATTTTCCAACAAGTGCACATATCCTGTTATTATATAGACAGTGTATTTTAACTTGCCATTATCTTTGGGAGTAAAAAGAGAGATTTTAGCTGTGAGAGTGATGTCTGTAACTGAAACTGCACGATCCCCTTCGGTGTGAACATTCGGATGAGTCTGGCTTCAATAAATGTTGCTTACGGTTGTTCGCCTGCGCTGCTCCCAGCGCATGAATCTATTTGTTCCAGTCAGTTTTTCAGTTACACCTGAGGTAAACCTGCTGAGTCATCCAAATCCCAGCTCATTCCTACATCTTAGGGCAAGTTCTGAGGACATATTTTAAAGTATAACCGAATTACACGCAAATGCTACACTGGTACCTGCTATTTTTAACCTGCTGCTTATGAATTTATCATTAAGAAATACTCAGATACTTGGTGACTCATACATGTTTGAGAATAAAGATCAGAGAAATCAGCGTTAGTGTTATAATGAGCTTAAATTTTTTTTTGCTTTACTGAAAAAAACTAAATTTTAGTTGAATTTTTTATAATGTTGGGTATTGCAGTACCTGGCACTAATGGTATTATCACAACCAAACACTGATCATGTATGGTTTAATTGGATTGGCTGAGAAACACTAGAATGCAATGGAAAAAGACAAAAAGCTCTTATTAAGACTTTCCTGGCACCTACACACCAAATTTGATACAATACATTGTAACAGCTCTGGCTTGAAGCTTCTACATTTTCAGTTATTGTTGATTTTTGTCAACGAGGTGATAATGTTACTTTATGCTGATTGTTGAGGGCCCTGTGGATGGTGGAAGTGCACTGGACTTTAAAAGTCCACTGTTGGCCTCGGCATGGATTTAATTTTCATAGAAATGTTCAAAATACACTTTTTTAGTATTTATATCCTGACACATGAATGGTGTCTTATATTCATCCAGAAAAACATCCATATCACATGGTGTACGTACCTTAAGAGAAACCTCTGACTATTACATGAGCCCTTGCAAAGTGTTATGAGGACTTGACAAGGTCTTTGTCAACACTCAAGATCATAAGGGCAGATCTGTTTGAATCGGCTTATTGTTCTCGTACCCACAGCTGAAGTGCCTCTTTGGTGTTGTTGGTTTATTTTTAATGACCGTGGAAAATTGAATTTCCCTGGATTATATTCCATTGGTAAAAGGTTGTTTTTTGCCTGACAGTGTTATGAGGATTTTTTTCTTTTTGCCAACACTGGACCTTTCTTGTGGAAAAGTAATACAGCATTATAAAAGAGGATCAAACAACAAGCTTCTCCCACCTCAGGCATGACATCTGGCAGATAAAAAAAAAAAAAAAAAGATAAAAGCACAAAGAAGACAAGGAAAGTCAAAAATACGACGGTAAGCTGTTTGTCCGTTGGCCCTGTATTGGCTAAGGGTGTGCTTGTTCTCAGCCGAGGTCATTCAAGTGGCATAATAACTGCACTCTCGGAGCAAAGTGCTCATTGATCCTTTTCTAAATGTCAACACCGAAGGGAAGGAAGACATTCTCTGATTTTTCTCTGTTTTGAAAGTTATTCTCCTAAACTGTGGTATACTTTGGCTCTGATAAATTTCTTACAATAAGAACATCATTTGTGTTATCTGTCTGTTTGCAACAGAATGTAGATGGAATTTGCTGTTATGTCTTTATGTGCTGGATGGGGGAAGTGATTGTTGTATAGAAAGTATCATAACTGAGCAAGTGTGGTGATGTCTTTATGTCGGTGAGCTTTCAGAACTTTTGTCCAACAATAAACCATCTTGCAATGGGACTACACCAGCCATGATGTCTCTGAGTTCTTAAAGGCTCATGTTAAGGTTCACATCGACATCTTGTTTGGTTGTAATGCTCTCATCTTGAATGCCTACCTGCTGCAGGTGTTGTCTCCATGTTTTTTCATACTGTTGAACAGACAAACAGAGTGAAAAAGGGTGAAAATAAATACCAGCTACAGTGTCACATCTGGTAATAACCCATTTCATTCTAAAGTCTTTTCTTAAAGCACTTAAAGGCATAGTATGTTGCTCTCTCTCTTCTTACCATCTCATTTCTTATTTACAGGAGCTAGAGAGAGTGACGGCGTTACAGACCAACCTGCAGCTGGCAGCAGTCATTTGCACTAATGCAAGGAGGTAATTGCGTTCTGTTACATATCATCTATTCTGAGAAACCTACTCAAACAGCTCATTCAAAGTGCATCTGCATATTAAGTGCTTTCCTCATAACCATAATGGCTTTCATTCAGATATTCTCAGTTTGTTGATGTGGTCACATTTGAGAAATATTTTTGTCTTGTTGTCTTAAAATAAAGTAGCTGTCCAAAACCTGCCACCACACATGATCTGTTCTTTGTTTGTTCGAGCCGCTATGTGGTTTGTGTGGGTGGTATAAGACAAAGCTTTATGCTGCCAATTCCTGAAGGTTTCGATGGACATGTAGCATACAATGCTATGTAACAGTTTCTTTTTATAATAAAGTGTAGATGGACAAGATGTGTTGGGGAAATGGCATCAAAGGTCTTACAGGGCTGGATTGAATCATATGGTTACCCTACCCCTGTCACTCTTTTTAAATTTAAATAATAGACTCTTGTTTCATGGTTATTCCTTTTGAAAGCTCAGATACTCAATTATTTCAGTGATTTGTATAAATAGAAAAAGTCATCTTCAGGTACAAAAGTCTAGGGTCACCTCTTATTTTATTATATTTTACTTCCAGGGTGCCAGAACTTCCTGTTTTTCTTGGCTGCTTGACATTGGCTGCTTTTTCACTCATTTTCAGTCCAGTCCTTTTACCTAACTGTTTTTGGAGTCTCCCTTTTTTGTTTTTGTTTGTTTGTTCATGAAGCTATTTAGCACTGACCTGAATCACTCAAGCATAAAAACGCTTAAGCGATGAACCAGTGCTGTGTCTAGACATAACCAACGACTTAATAAAGAACCAATTATACATTGTATCTTTAAGCAATTTGTTAGTGGCTTATTTCTTGAATTTAGTCAAAAATATTGCCAAAGGTATAAAATAGTATTTTTGCACCAATAATTCCCAAGGAGCTGTTAGCTGAGAACGTGGCATGTGTCAGCACTGTGTGCTGTGCCCCCTTAATAAGTTAGAGGGAATGGGACAAGTGAAGGACAAAAGAAGAGGTGTGAGGAATAAACTTACTATCTACAGAAAATAAACAGTATATGAAAGTCAGGAAAGGCAAAGGCCTGACAATGGGACCTGAGAGATGCATCTCGCCTTTCAGTTAATCCATCTGCTGTTCACTGAAGCCTCATCAGAAATGGTCTCAGTGGAAGGACGGCTGTCAAGAGGCCATTCTTAAGAAAGGGAAACAAGGAAAAAAGGCTGATCTATGTCAAATTACACAAGACCTGGACTCAAAATCAGTGTCAACAGATGTTATGGAGTGATGAATACAAATGAGACAGTTTTGGTTCAAATTGTTGCCATTAAGTATGTAGGAGGTCACGAGAGAGGTACTATCTATAGAGGTGTCATAGTTTTGGCTGCATTTCAGCCAGCAGTGATTTGGGACCTTGTCAGATTTTATGGAATTATGAGTTACAAGCTTAGACCTCAAGATCTTTACTCAGCACTGAAAGCATAACAAAATAATGGTGCATTCATCTATTACTCTTAAAGTCTACTACTACCTGGGCTATGGTTCTGTGTGTATATATCTTCTCTTGTGCTGCTTACCGTCTTGTTTTTGACCTCTGAATACTTGGTAACATTGACCTGAGACTTCTTCTGCGAAGGCAACTGAGTGTGGCAAAGGAGGGATTCACCGAGGCCAGCCTCGGTCTCCTGGCCAATCAGAGAAGGCGACAACTGCTAACAGGCCTGCTCAAGTCTCTGAGGACCATCAAGACCCTGGTAAAGTTAACTCACATGGTTTACTATGCAGCTTTTTTTTTTGGGGGGGGGGGAGACCAGGGAGCAACCACGGAGCAACCACAAGTTTCTGTGTTTCAGCAGCTGCTAACAAGCACTACATGTTAACAGTGATGTATTGACCAGTGAGCATGGAATAGACTATCAATGAATTTAAGTGACTTCGCTGTTGTAGTTGAATATATCTGTGGTTGGGTAATGAGTTGAGCTCATGTCACCTTTGAAGGGGGCAACGAGGTGCCTTAACAAACATGAAGTTTCAGGTGTATATGTGGAGAGGGTGCTTTGCGCTCGCATATTTAGGTGCTCAAATTGCATCCTACATACAAAAAGTTGAGCTCGACTTCTAATCATTCTTCAACAATTCAACAATTCTCAGTATCACACATCAGTGATCTTTAATTGGTTCTTGAGGTCATCCTGCAAGGATTCATTCTGTTGTTTTGGTTAATTCAACTTTCAACATTGTAAATTCTGACTTTTGTCTTGGTGCTGTCCTTTGAATTACTCTAGTAATGAATACATTTTTCTGTGCACTATTTTCTTTCTACTCTTTTTATTTACTAATGTGTATTGGTTGACCTGCAAAATCATTTAAGTATGATGTAGTCCTCTGATTCTGACTGACCTACATCGCTCTGAAATAACTTCATAAACACAGTGTGATGTTACTGTTAACAAATAAATGCAGTCTTCAGTAATCACTGCAACAGTTTCTCTACACATGATTTAAAATTAAGCTGGGAGTTAATCAGACATGCTCTCTTTTAATCACTTTAATCATTTGCTCACACTGTAATCAGAAAAATATGCTGCCAACATGATCACAGCAGGAAGCGCAGAGCAAGTTTGAATAGATTATTAGTTCGTATTGTGTCCTCTTAGGTATTTGATGCTGTATTCATGTGTTTTTCTGCTTGTCATTGCTCCCCCTCACAGCAAAGAACAGATGTAAGACTCAGCGAGATGCTTGAGGTATAGTAATCCCTACACGCACGCACACACACACACACACACACACACACACACACACACACACACACACACACACACACACACACACACACACACAGTAAAAGGTCAAACATCAGTGGGGATTCAACATTGAAAGCAAAACCCACACAAACATGAGAGACAAATACAAATCTATATGTGCTGTTAAGGTCAGCAGTACAGTATATGGAATAGATTTCACTGCCACTGTGTGTAATCCTTGGTTATTTGCAGAGTACCTGCTGTTATAAGCATTTTAAGAAAATTGTAGTATTAGACTGGATCAGAATCGTAAATCTATAGTAAACCATCATCCACAGCTTTCACCTGGTGTGATTATGGACTAGTTTTTCCATTAAGCCACACTGAAAATCCTATATTTTTGTGTCATGTAACATGCATTAAACATTATAACTCCTCTGGTTCTTTAGGAGGAAGATTATCCAGGTGCAATCCAGCTGTGTCTGGAATGTCAGAAGGCCGCCAGCACCTTTAAACACTACAGCTGCATCAGGTAGAGTACGAGCAGATTGATAGAGTGATATGTTACCGTATCCAGCGGGAGTAGGCATCGACTTCATTTTTCTGTCTGGAAAATATTTTGTTATGAATATGATTTTCATGAGTTATGCTGTTGTTTTACATCTTCCATTGTCAATTCTTATTTGGGGTAGAAGAAATTTAGAGATTGACCTGATTTTAAAATATTGATTGGTTTCTCTTGAAATGTGTCTTTTTTTTCATGGCTGGAATCGAATTGCTCTGGTGTAAGACGTAGCATTAACAGGGCTTATGTCCCCTTGTTTGCATTAGGTGTGATATCAGAGTAGTTTCTAAAAGTTTTAACCCTCCAAAGACATTATTAGTGCGCTGATATTTCAATCTGAACCAGAACATCTTTACTTCAGCCACAGTTTTCTTTTTAAACATTTGGTTTGGTGTTTTTGGCGAGCTTTAATTCTGAAGTCCTCAGATTGGAAAACACATATTACCAGTTACAGGCAGGAAGCGTGAAGGTTGTGCCACAGAGATAGTTAGACTGGAAAAACTTATCAGAGGTGGTGACAAATGTAAAGCAATGAGTAGCTTCTTTATTTTTACGCTCTCCTTTTTTTTAAATGTAAGAGTGAGATTTGAAAAGCTTTAGGGATGATTGATGCAGAGAAAATGGGAAATATAGTGAATACTTGACGGTTTGTAGCTGGGTGTTCAGACCTTTTTATGCATTGACAGATTGATCCGGGATGCCAGAGAGATGAATAATGATCATCTCCACCCATTTCACCTGCCCACGGATCCATCTTTTTGTTTTCCTTTTTAGTCAGTTTCTTGACAGTCACGACTAATGGCTGTCCCTCCCTGAGCCTGGTTCTGCTGGAGTTTTCTTCCTGCTAAAAGGGAGTTTTTCCTTCCCACTTTGGCTGGTTTTCTTTGTATTATTGTAGGGTATTTAAATTTGGTGCCCTATACATAAAATGGAATTGAACTGAAAAATTGTGTCTGTAAATTGTATTACGGGACACTGTGTTCCTAACAGCCTGTTGCAAAACAAATAATTTCTTTAGATTGTCAAAGATAACACAGTTTGATAGATATAAAAGATTATTTTTTTGAACCATGGAGGTTCAACATGTCAGGCCAAAAAAAATCCCCCCAAAATAACTACATACAACAGAGGGACAGTATCTGAAAGACATATCGTTAAGGAACAGAAAAAAATGCAGTGAAAGATTCCCATTGCCTTTGCAAACATGCACATGCAGATTTTATTTTATATCCCACAATGTCTTAACACAGTGGAGCAGAAAACAAAGGCAGCCTCGTTGTGATGCCAGAATGACAACCTGACTGTTGGGAAATGGTGATCAATAAGGCGGCGTTATGCAGAAGGGATTGTTTTGGTGTGGAAAAATCCTCCCACTGTCCCCTCCCGCCTGCAGCTGCCGCCTATACATGTAGCTATCACCCCTGTTTCCACCGTCATTAATTTATCATCATTGCAGTTTCATTTCGAAAGTGATGCTCTTTAAATGTGCTCGACTGTGGGTGCGTGGATTAGACCTTGCACCATTTGCCACCAGTGTCAACACCCACCACAAGAAGCCTATCAGTGCAGTAACTTGTTTGTGATCATCGTAAAACTTGTTCTTGCAGTGGAAGTTTGCTTGCTCTTCACACTCGTGCTGTTTTTTAAATTCTTCCACTGTTTCTTCCTCCTCAGTGGATGCAGTTTATAACATGGGTACACTGATTACACATCTGTCATGCTGCGCAGTAACAAACTGCACTTTCTGTCCATACCCCTTAGGCGGCCCGTTGCCCGTCTGCTACACTTCCATTTAACCTTGTAGCGATGCTTTTCCATTGATTGCTGAAGGTTGTACATTTGTCATGCCCACTCTTCGTTTGACTCCATTTGTTCCTTACCCTTTAAAAGTCAATATCGTCTGCCCATGAAGGTACTTAAACGGCTGTCTTGGTCCATTTTCTTCAGGCAGCTTAAGGACCCCATGTGTCCAGCATTGTATTCACGAAATGTGAACTCCGCTGTGATCTTAGAATTACAAAGGCGGTGTGTTAGGTTTGTAGCATAAACCTATTCGCTGGAACGTTAAGACAATATAATTACACTGCTAAGCAAGACACAAATAGGCAAAGTTCTTCATGTTACTCGTGCACGGGAGAGAACCGGACAACCGCTTGACTCCAGTTGGTCTCGTCCGTCCTCCTGTAACACTGCCCTTTTATTGAGGTTACATGAATATGCATAGGTTCATTAACATACGACGTCTACATACAAACAAAGAGTACCTTGCCTGTGTGTATGTGTGTGTGTGTGTGTGTGTTGCTGATCAAAGGGTTAAACATCCTTGGTCAGGAAGAGGGTAGCCTCCCCCTCACCCTAGATGGTTCATCCTAGATAACACGGTGAGGAAGTCCTGCAGTTCATCTAAACAAAGAGCACTTAGACTAGAACAGACGTAGCTACGTTAATCCTACCATAAAACAATAAGACACGGTATGACCTCTCATGCTCCCAAAGTGCTGTCTAATACACACAAAGTTTGCAGACTATCAAGGATCAAAACCTCTACCAATCTACAACTAATTACAAAACTCTAAGCATATATAAGTAAATATTTCTAAGCATAAATGACAATCAACAATACAAATCTAACATTTCCCCCCTTTTTGACCTTTATGCTTAAAAAGTTCCCAGGTATGAATACCTCATGTCTGACAGTTTCAATGCAAACCTTTTTATACTCAGCATATGTCAAATCACCCTAAATTACTGAAAAGGTACACAGTTTAATAAATGTATTAGCAGTTACCCCATTCATTGAGCTCATCTCTTGGCAAACTACATCTTACGAGCAACCAAAGAAATTGTTAATTTAATAGTGAAACTAAAAAAGTAACATTTTCAAAAACATCTCAGCTTGGTGGTGCTTCCTCCGGGTGTGCACATCACATGTCTCTCTGCAGAGTGGTTTAAGCTCTGCAGGGCGTCATGAATGTCTCTTCCAGTTGTTTCCATCACTGTCCATAGGACCAGAGTCCAAATGTATGTAGAATAGACATTCAAACATACCAGTTGGTTTTGTTGTTCGTCAACATGGGTCTCAGCTATTTCCAAGCTGCAGACCTCTCAGCACTCTAGTTTTATGGCCTCTTACCAGCCCCCATCACCTGACTTCAGACCTTCGTCTTGTGAGGGGGATATTTATGACTCCTTAATTGTCCACGCTCTGCAGAGAAACACCTCTGTGGAAAGGGTGCAGGGTTCAGTTGTCTTACTGCTGTTATGATCCCAGCAGCCTTCAGAGTGTCATCGTATGCACAGTATAGTGGCACAGCATTAGGTGATGTTCATAGGAAACTGCTGTCATCACCACCATAGCTTCTGGTTCCTGTGCTTTCATAGAATCATGATGTCATCCCCGAACTCCTTCTGCGCTGTCGATGGAGCTTGGCACGCTCCCCTCATCCCACGAGTTTTCATGTTCCAACGCTGCTGAAGGTTTAAGGCAGAGCACGTCGTACACCTTAGTTGTCTTCCTCAGCGTCAATATTGAATCTTTCATTTTATTTAAAATCTCCTGGAAGCTCAGTAGCACAGCTCTCTGTGTGATGTCTGCTGTGCTGAAGATGATCTCTGATCCTCCTGAAGCCTCTCTCCTGGCCTCAGCTCCCATCTTGTGGACGATCCTCTCCTCTATTTTGCAGGCAGTTTCATGGTCCTTGCTGTGGCTCCAAGGTCTGATCTCATGATGGGCCCCAACCAGCTTGACCTTTGACCTCAACCACTGCCTGGCTGTCGGCTATGCCTGGAATGGTTCACGCTTCTCACTGGGCCTCTGAAGATTTCTCAGGAGATTACTGCTGCACCTGTATTTCCTTGCTAAGAAGAAAAACTTCTATTTGGAGAGCATGTCAACAATCATCAAACCACATTCTTTAGTTCAGTGAACTTCACTTATAGGCCATCAAAGCCTCATCTGAACATGGATGCACCACTTGCATAGGTTTAATATTTGTAAATAAAACGGCTAATCACACAAATCACTGCAACAATAATAGTAAACATTGTTTAATGTTAATCCTTGCACTCCACCTCTTGACGCATGGACATTCCCATGCGTCAACTCACCAAACCTGGATCCCTGTCTTAAAGAAAAAGATTAGCTAGATCATGTCCCAGGCAACATCAGGGCATCTCCTCTGGAGTAGCTCCGTAACCCTGCAATAAAAGATGTTAGCGTGTGTTGCATATTAAGTTTGCTTAACACCTGGCTCTCCCAGGAGCCTGCATACACACCATCACGGCCTGGAAAGCAAAATCTGGAAGTGAAATCAAACTTCATACCTGTAAACAATTGTATCATAAGAGTAATAAGCATTCAACATCAGCAAGACAAGTGTCATGTGCAGGTTTTCTCAAATCAGTAACTACAACTATTACCCTAATTCACCTCAGACATGGATTATCCCATGTACTCTGTTAACATTAATGTAATCAGTGACTTCTCTTAAGCAAAGTCACTCCACTCATATATTATTATTATGGGTTCAAAAGTGGCCAGCAAATGAGCCCATAATAAACTATTCCATAAATACCGTAATCTCTTATTTGTTTTACCCATGTCACTTGTCCGCTTCAGCTGAATCTACCACAGCATTCTCAAAGAAACAAACATTAGCAATACACATTGACTGTGGTCAGACGGAGGTCAGACACAGGTCAACGGATTCTAGAGGTGCCATAAAACACCATTAAGTTAACACTCGCTGTGGAAACAGTAACACTGGTCTCATCACAGTATGTCTCAAACTATATTAATTTCTCCATCAACATATGCCTGTAACTACAGTTTTCTTCACACATAAACCCAGAAATCTCGTAGTAGAGAAACATTAGCCAGTATTCCTATAAATCACATGATCAAACACATGAAGAACCATAATGCTGTAAAAACGAAAATGCAAATGTTAGCGCTTGCGCAGGCGTATGCATACTTTGTCACAGATATCTCTGTGAGCACACAAGCTAGTGAATGACGCACACATAGTAAATTCACAGACACAGAAAATGGCATTTAAAATGTTAAATCATCACGCAACCTCGAGTGTTGCTGTCATCTTTCTGCTCCTGTAAAGGGAAGCACACACAGACTCATCTGCACCCCTGCCAGGCGGGGGTCAACTTCACACAGTCGTGTTACATCAGTAAAGTCTTGTCAGCTTTTGTCAGCTTTTACCAGTCAGTCAGTTTGTTTTCCTTTCACTCACTCATTCATGCATTCATTCTTTCTTTCTTTGCTGATAGTGGAACCTATCGTCGCATTTAGTTTCCACTCTCAGCAAAATGACGTCATTTCAAAAAGAAAAAGAAGAACTTTAGTTTGGATTACATCGCTGAATCCTTTTGGACTGGGACTGTCATTTAATAATTGTCCCAAATAAGTGGCTTTCTCCAGAGTCCATTTAAATGTGGAGAACTCACTTGGCACAATTTTCTCGACGACGTGTAGCGCTTTTAATTCCCGACGTGCAGATCTGCTTAAAGAACAGAGATTATCAAACAAAACTTTCAGTGCACTGTGAAAGTATCAAAATAAAAAGGCCTTGTTAAGTCATGACACAAGCTCCTCATCTCAGGAGGGTAAATCATACCATTAGCATGGTTCATCATACCATCATACTAATCGGCAGGCTCAACTTCACAACAAAAGAAAAATCATCAGCTAGATTCACTCCAAATCAACCATCAGCTGCACAACACACAACATAATCCTAATGTCTTATTAGCTATGAGTTTAATTACCAGGTCTGTGCTCTTCACTCATTTAGGCCACAGATCTATTTTATTCAATTTTCCTTTTCCCTTCATCATAAAACATGTGACATGCTGTCATGCACTTCACAAAACAGTCTGTTCTGACGTATTCAGAGTTGTGTATCTAAATACAGGATTCACTCGCACATCAAAGCAGGAAACTCAGTGTTTTAGAGTCTCTACTCAACACACAACAACTCCAACACATCTCATTCACTCATACTAGAATTCAGTCACCTTTCATTAATCTAAAACCAATCAACTAATTTGCATATCAGCTATTAACCCACCAAGTTGACAGGACGACAGAAAAGCATGTTCAAAATAGTATCACAAAAGACAATTTCCCTCATACAGTAAATTACATGTGCTGCCTCAATCAAGCAGGAAGCTTCTCCCAATTTACCATTTTAACAACTAAATTTATTGTCTGATCACTGGTTGGTCAAACCAGGATCTTTTTTCTCACAAAAGTTAAATTGTTGTCCTGCAACTTGGAGAGTCAATTTTTTTTCTTTAGGATAAATTCAGCATTTGATAACAAGTGTCTGCTAAATTGACACTATTGTAACACTGATGAAAGATAACAAGCTAATTTTCATTACATGTGTTTGTGTTATTAGGCAGGTCCAATGCATGTCTGTGGAGCTGCATCTCCAGCAGAGCATGTTCTTAAAGCTGCCTTTCCTACACACTTCTCTGCTATTATTTAATCATTTCTTAACTAATGTGCTATGAGTCTTCATGAGTCATTTTGTGTTTGGAATTGTTAGTAGGGTTAATGCATGTTCTGCTTGTGTGTGTGTGATTTTGTATATGTTTCTATTTTCGCAATGTTTCAGACTCCGTCTCAATTTTCCAACTTAAGCAGTCAGTTTTCTTTTCCCCAGGTTTGCTAACCCAAATTTTGATTTCCCACATTAAATAATTCCTATGTGTTCTCACCTAGTCTTCTCACTCTGTTGTCCTCTCCCACTTCAACAGTCCAACAGCCGGCAGTTCTCCTTCAGCTTTGTCCTGTGTCCCACTGTCTCTTCTTGCCATTTTACTCCACAGGTGGCAAATGTCAAACTCCAACTGTTCAGTTCTCCTCAAACGTTTTCTTCACATGCACAGTGAAGTCACAGCCACTCTCACTATTGTCCTCTGATGCGGTTGACTTCGTGCTAGTGGCTGAAGTGCTGCTGCTGCTGCCTTCCTGGGCGACTTCTTAGCAGCTGCTGCCGGTTTCTTGGCTTTGGCCGCGGCGGGCGTCTTAGCTTTGGTCTCAGTAACCCTGTTCATCTTGAAGGATCCGGAGGCCCCGGTGCCCTTGGTCTGCACCAGAGTGCCCTTCGCCACCAGACTCTTGATGGCGGTCTTGACACGGGCCTTGTTCTTGTCCACATCGTAGCCTCCGGCAGCCAGAGCCTTCTTGAGGGCGGCCACGGACAGGCCGTTGCGCTCCTTGGAAGCGGCCACGGCTTTCACAATCAGCTCGCCCACGCTGAGGCTGACCTTCTTGGGCTTGGAAGTCATCGTCTTCTTCTTCTTGGCCTGAACCTCGGCGCAGGGCGCAGGGCGTGTTTATGATGGAGCCTTTCCCACCACAGCGCTGGCACGTTGAACGCATCATGAAGGGTCCATTTCTTTCATGTCGCTAGCCAGCATGCTAGCTGCATGTGGCTTGCCCGAGTCACTCAGTCCTTTTTGAGCATTTCAACATGCTGCCACCGCCATCTTGCTCGCCCCTCCGTGGAAGTCATCCAATCAGACAGGAAGATGGGTTTGCTTTCTTCTGCTGCTGTTTATCCACATTGCTGCTGCTTTGCTGGGACTTTTTGTGCTCAGGACTTGCTGCTGTCTCTTTATCATGGAGCTGCATTCCTTATCTTCAGGGAGGAGTGAGCTCGCTTGTGAGGTTGAGAAACACATGGCACTGTAAATAAGTCAGCCAGAAACTTGGCCTGCATGTTTCCAATGATGTTAAACTATAACTTTCTTCCGACCGCTGCATGTGGAAAATTGATTCAGGTCTGCTTTTCACCTGAAAGTGACAACTAAGACATTTCATTATTATCATCACTGCTTAATCAACACATATCTCTCTCTCTCTCTCGCTCTGTGTTTTTGTGAACGGTCCTTTCTTAAAAGCAGAAAATGAACCTTTTTCCTATGATTATTTTTTTCTACAATATAAATTCTCCCTCTTATTCACTCTTTTTTTTTAATTTTTTTTATTTACAATAGCTGGTGACCTGCAAAATCACCGCTGTCACTCACAATCAAAGGCAATTACTCTTGCACAGTGCACAAAAACACTGTGATGTCAGACACATTCACACTCACTTTGTCATCTGCAAAAATAAATCACATGGCTGATGATATGTGCCATGGTGATCCGTAAATATGATCACCAGTTTATTTAACTATTTTTCAACCCAACAAACAAATAATCAAAAACATGATGCTGATGTTATGAACACTCTACACACAAGTCAAGATGCAGGAAAACTGCTCATGGAAACGTTGCACACTCCAGTTATCACAGTTATCATAGCGCTGTTTCCCTCTCTTAGAGTAGTTCTCAGACAGCTCTCGATCTGATAATGTGTAGCCTGCTCATCAGCTCAGAAGAAAAAAAAAAAAAAAACTGCAACGCAACATCACACAGTAGTTGCTCTGCCCACAGCGGCAAAGTCTTACACTTTCATATTCAACTCAGCTTCTCCATCATGTACTTTTAGATGTTTCATACAGGGTTGAGCATATTAGTTGTTTTCACAGATGTGCTCTATATCTCAACAATGGCTCATAATAAGACGACAGTCTTCCACACAGGTCAAGTGCCTCTATGCACTTCATTAGTTTAAATATTTACCTATATCACTTCACCTCACATGTCATCGTACTGAATTTAAGCAATCACAAGCGTAATGTAGATGACTTTTAACAACTATCCACCTCAATTACGTCTATGGTCTGGCACACAGGCTGAAGAGTTAACGTTTTGTGTCAGCAAGGGGTGGGGGGACAGCCACCCACCAGAGCATAGCTGCTGATGTGGGCTGGCCTTCTCCACACGCTCTTCAAGGCTGGTGTGTTTTCTGAAAACTTCTAACATTTTAATCTCTTCCATTTTTAAGCCTGCGATTAACCGCACGGCTCAGGTCCGCGTGAAACCCGCGTGACCGCGCTCGCGTGAACCCGCGCAGCTGTGGAGCCGTCGCTCTCTCTCTTTTTTACATAAATACTTTGTGCTGCCAGGAGCAAAGTCCAGCACAAACGTCTGTCTCCCTCCGACTCACTCTTGGTTGCTTAGAAACCCATGATAACAACAACAGTCGGTGTCACAGACCACATGTTCTGCTCCGCACACACTCACACACAACAACAACAACGATGACAACAATGACAACGACAACAAAAACAACACAAAATAGGCCTATCGTCCAGCACAGTCTGGACCCCGCGGAACTTCTCAACGCCCCACAAAGCGGCGGAGAACTCACCTCTAGCCACACAAAGTAGCGAGGAACCTCTTGCTCCACAAAGTAGCAAGGAACCCGGGTATCGCTACACAAAGTAGCGAACTTCTCAACGCCTCACACAGTGGCGGAGACTGCACAACGACACGGTTATAGAGTCGGCCTCTTCTCAACGCCTCACACAGTGGCGGAGACTGCACAACGACACGGTTATAGAGTCGGCCTCTTCTCAACGCCTCACACAGTGGCGGAGACTGCACAACGACACGGTTATAGAGTCGGCCTCTTTAAACTTACTTGGCGTTGCTTAGAGTGTAATATCAGCCCGAATCCCGCCGACCGTCATTCATCGAGGAGAAAAGACAGACCGCGAATCCACAGGAACTTCCTGGCTGACGTCAGTCTTTCAGCGTGCCTCTCCCCCCCTCGGTGAATGCGATTCCAGGGCTCCGGCTCTCGAAGGACCAATTAATGTTAGGTTTGTAGCATAAACCTATTCGCTGGAACGTTAAGACAATATAATTACACTGCTAAGCAAGACACAAATAGGCAAAGTTCTTCATGTTACTCGTGCACGGGAGAGAACCGGACAACCGCTTGACTCCAGTTGGTCTCGTCCGTCCTCCTGTAACACTGCCCTTTTATTGAGGTTACATGAATATGCATAGGTTCATTAACATACGACGTCTACATACAAACAAAGAGTACCTTGCCTGTGTGTATGTGTGTGTGTGTGTGTGTGTTGCTGATCAAAGGGTTAAACATCCTTGGTCAGGAAGAGGGTAGCCTCCCCCTCACCCTAGATGGTTCATCCTAGATAACACGGTGAGGAAGTCCTGCAGTTCATCTAAACAAAGAGCACTTAGACTAGAACAGACGTAGCTACGTTAATCCTACCATAAAACAATAAGACACGGTATGACCTCTCATGCTCCCAAAGTGCTGTCTAATACACACAAAGTTTGCAGACTATCAAGGATCAAAACCTCTACCAATCTACAACTAATTACAAAACTCTAAGCATATATAAGTAAATATTTCTAAGCATAAATGACAATCAACAATACAAATCTAACACGGTGTCTAGTCTGAGCTTGTGTGTGTGTTTTCTTCTGTCAAAGTAAAATTATTGGACTATTACACAATTAAGGTATGTCGTGCATATAATTATAAATGCCTGCTGCCATCATGATTCTGCAGAAATAGAAAGATTGTGCTAGATGTGTTTGTTTTATTGTGCAGGAGAAGTACAGCTCAGCATGTGAACAGTTTAGAGCAGCCTGCCCAACATCAGCAAGCAAGCGTCACGAGTAATAGTGTGTCACTTGAATTTGTGTTTTCTTGCTATGCTTTAGAGATCATGATAAAGGGGTACCCCCACCCCCTACCCCCCGAGCATATTCAGAGTCAGCTCAGTTTCTTTGGTCCGATGGATGTTTTTTGGGGTTTTTTTTTGTAGTTTCCCTGCCCATTTCTGTATTTGTGGCTTGTTACTTTTTCTGGTGCTTTATAAGTTTGGAAGGAAGATGATAAAGGCGACCAACCCCGTTCCCTTACTGACAAGACTTGACACCTTAATATGTACCAATAACGATGTCTGGATTTGTCCAAGGGTGTCCATAGTAACCTGTGTAGGCGGAGATCACTCGGACTTCTGACGTACACGTAGTCATTTTGTTCTGGATGCCTGAAATATGACAGAAACCACTCAGTTTCCACTAGGTTACCCCTAGTAGGCATCCAAGGGGGAAAGAAGTAACATTTTCATTGATTTGTAGCTTGCCCTTTCCAATAATAAGCAGAAAGTATCGATCGTGTCTTAATTTCTCCAGCAAACCAGTTTTAGTGAGACATGTTGTCTCTCTTTAATATTTGGATCTAACTGGGTTTTGATGTTAGCTGCTGTACTAAATACTCAGTTTATCAGATTAATCAGAGCGTATGCATCTGTATCCAAGGTTTGCATAAGTTTTAGTCCGGAAAACAAAGTAATAAATTAACAAAAAGCAAAATAAAAAAGGAAAGTGACTCAGAAATCTGATAAAATTTACAAGCGTTACTGAATAATCCATTACATTGTATCAGCTTTTGGTGTTACCTTGGAGCCAGCAAGTCATAATAGTACCCATGCAGAACTCCAATAAAGACATTAGTTGCAAATACCTCAGGAAATATTACATAAAATCTTGTACCTGAAAAAAATAGTAAAACAAGCTAAGCACATTCTAACAGTCTGACAGGATCAATTTCCCCCGCTGCTTTTCTTTCTAAACTCTTTTATCTTTAAACTGATTCCTACTTACCCTCTTCTCTTTTAGCTTTCCACAAACCTCAGCTGCTTTCTGTCTGGCATAATTCTAGCAACTGCCATCCCCTCTCCCCCATCTTTCACTCTTCCAAGGTCTTTCCCTGCTTCTTTGTTGCCTTTCTACCTGTGTTGTGCAGTGGCTATTATAACTCCAGCAAAAATGTCACTCTCACAAAATCTGAGGATCCTGCAGATCCTTGAAAGCACAACACACATCATCTGTTTTAGTGAGTCATCAAGTCAGTGTGAAGAAACTAGCCCCAAGGCTCTATGGACACCTTTCGCCAGTTATTAGTGAAAATGGGGTGAAAAAACCCTCCTAAATTCCATCAAACTATGTTTCAATGCTTGTTTTCCCTGCGGGGAACAGATTGCTAATTAGGTTTTTCCTGCTCATCTGTTATTTATGCATTCTGTCTGATCAGCGATGCCTGCCAGTATATAGGGAGGAGCTGCATCTGTGCATTAAACCGTATGTACTGGACAGTGACGCATACAGAGGAGAAGGACTGAACAGCAGTAGGTGATTGGCTCTCATTGACTTCTTGTAGATCTCAACAACCAAGAGGTCGAAAATTTTGTGCCAAGTGTGCTTAAGTTAGGCTTAGAAACTCATTTAAGGCTTCAGTAATGTATGATTAAATCAGCCACTTTAGCTCACTGGATATCATGCATTCTGTGTAGATGTATTATTAAAAGTGCAGGTGAGTCCACTGCTGTAAACTAAACCAAAAGACTAAAAAATGACCTAACTGCTGTTCAGGAATTACAGCCATTTCTTTACATGTACTCCCTCATTTTTAGAGTTTTAAACTGAAATGGACAAAATAATTGAATTTTAAATACAAGGATTATTTTTAATACTTGGGTAAAAAATGTAGTCTGTGACTGCTTGAAGTCCTGAACTCATGGACATCACCAAATGCTGTGTTTCCTCACGTGGGATGCTCCGCCAGGCCATAGCTGCTTTTTTATGGGTCTCTCTGCTTTCAGGTTTGTCTTCAGTAACTGAAAAGCTGCTTTATTGGGTTGAGATCAGGTGACTATCACATTCTTTGCTTTGAGAAACTCTTAGGTTGCCTTTGCTGTTTGCTTTGGATATCCACTTGCGCTGTGAAGCACTGAGTTTTGCAGTATTTGGCTGAATATGAGCAGAGAGCATAGCCCTGTCCACTTCACAATTCATTGCTTCTTCTATCAGCAGTCACTTCATCTATAAACACCAGTGACCTGGGTCCACTGGCAGATGATAGATGATGTTTTATACTTTGGATCAGGAGCTGTTTCTCTCCTTTTCCATAATTTTCTCTTTCCATCATTCTGGTGGAAGTTCATCATGGTTTCATTTGTTCAGATAATTTTTTCCGGACTGTCCAGACTCTTTTAGATGTTTTCTGGCAAATGTTAATCTAACCTTCCTGTTCTTGTTTAACAACTGCACATTGCTACATTTATATTCATGAAGGCGCCTCTTGGTTGTAGACCTTGATAATGATGCACCTACCTCTTTGACAGTATTCCTTACTCGGATGGATGTTGTGAAAGGAAACGATTTGAGCTTGTCCTCTTTTTAAGAATACACTAGATTGTGGATTTGGCTACTCCTAATGTTTTTGCTGTCTCTCTCAAAGGTTTATTTAGTAAATGGAGGCCTCCTTCACTTGTACTAACATGTCTTTCAACCTTATATCAAGAGTTCCTGTGAACAGCTACGAAATGCAAGTTCAACACTTGGGATCAACTCCAGATCTTTTATCTGCCTAATTTGTCTTAATGTAGTGAGATAACCTGGCCAAGAAACCTGTGTGTCAGTCAGCTTTCTAGCTACTTTAAAGCCTCTGAAAATGGGGAGCTATGTATAAAAATAGCTGTAATTTTTAAACAGTTAATGCACTATCCTTTAAAAACCCTTTGAATCAAAGCTGAAAGTCTGCACTTCAGTCAGATATTGATTATTTGATTTAAATGTGGTGTGCAGAGGCAAAATCTACTAAAATTGTCTTTGTCCAAAAACTTGGACAAACTTGCAGAAGTTTGCAGCTAGCAAGGTAGACAGCCAAGGTACACACTGAAAACAGCTTCTGTGTTTGGTGATATTTGAGGTCTGCCACTAAAGAAAAAAGCAACCGAGGTTGTGCTCGCGTCAGCCTACACTGCTAATGATTATATTTTTCTTTTATGCTTTCTCAGTACTTTTTAGCTCGCAGTTTAGCTCCTGTTACTCTGCACTGCCACATAATACACTTTAATGTTTCATAAGGAGAGACTGCTAACCTTGAGTTCACCTCTGCACAGAATCAATCAGGGATTGGTTTGGCCTCTTACATTCTTTATTTTGTCTCTCTCACGCACACACACAGACACGTTATAACAAACGCAAACTGTGCTCCACTAGAGGCTACAGTACCTGGCTTACGGATCACACACGAGTCTTAACCGGTCTTTCACACAGGGCTGTGTACGTGTGTGTTTGTGTCCACTGGCATGGACTCTGCATGTGTCAGTCCAGCTCCCAGCGTGCTACCGCATAAAAAGGAAGAAGCAGATTAGCAAACGTGCAGCAGCTGTGCTGCTGAGCTCAACCTGGCACTACTCCCCGAATCACTCTGCCCCACCTCTCCTCCTGCAGCTAAGCAAAAACCACACCCAGCCACCACAGGGGCATTTATCATCCTGGCCTCTGCCCTTCTGGTGGATGTTCTTAGTCTTGCTCTACTTTGGGCCTTTCCTGTGTACATTCAGATTTATTAGCATTGATCAGTTCATCCCTCTGGATGAGCCTGCTTTCCAGCTGCCTTCCAACTAATTTTCTTTATCTTGGCTTTTAATCATAGAGGAATTGGCTGTGACTTCCTTTTTCATATTGTGGCCAAGAGTTTCTGATGTTATCGTTGCTGTCACGCATTTGCATCCCCGACTGTATCTCATACCTGTGGTAAACAGCTTAGTCATCACTGAAAGTTAAACTGAGGCTGGCTGCTGCAAATCAGTCCTTCCTAACTTTTATTCTCATCTCTGCCTTTTTTTTTTTCAGTCTAAACACCCACATTTCGCTTTGTGCACCTTATAAACGCACACGCATGTCTACACACGTAGATACATTACCGAATTTCAAAGTGTCTGACTCATTTATTCACCTGTTTTGCAAACTGCTACGTGCAGCTTCTGTCCCTTTGCGGACTCCTTCTCTTCTTCCTCACTGCCTATCCCTCACTGTAGCTAGATGCTTAATTAGCAATTTGTTAAGGACACACTCTCCCTTCGGCAACTACACACTCACAAGGCACAACATAAGAGCAGGCTGACCTGAAAAAGACCCCGAGCGAAGCGGTGACAGAGGCAGGAAAACAGTGAAACAGAGGGTGATTATGAATGGATGCAGTGGCGGGGAAGTCACAAGGGAATTGAATCGGAGTCTTGGGATCTGCAAAATAGTCATGTTTCCTGTTGATGCTTCTCAGCTTCAGAGTTGAAAGTGTTCGCCAGGATGAGTCGAAATCTGAACGCGCGCCAAGGATGCGTGGGCATTTTGTATCTCAGATAGCATGATGCTTGCACAGAAACACACACTATCAGCATTCACAGTTTATTTCACTGGCACACATATTTCCAAACTTGGTTTTCATCCATCAGTGATTTTCATGTTTTTTTAAATAAACCAATTAGTTGAACTAATTCATTCATAATTTGATCTTCAGTATTGTTTGTTATTGTTTTTCTTTACAGCTGAAATGAAGTTAAATGGTTAAAAATGGTGTGCATTTGGTTTAGAGTCATTTGTGATGGACATTTTCTAATATTTGTTGTCATTTCAAACAGATCAGAAAATGTAATTGACAGCAATTAAATGTCTTAAATAAAAAAATTATATTTTCTCATCCACCTTCTTATTTCCACAGCGAGTTGAATTCCAAACTACAAGACACTCTGGAGCAGATCGAGGTATGTGCGTCCATGCTTCGTCTCTAATTCCATTAGCAGAGAGCAGTAAAAGAACGTTTAGCAGTGTGTAATATGGAGTTCTAACCTCATCATTTTCCAGAAGCCTTGATCTGAAAGAAGCAATTTATGCTTCATTTTGACATTTTTTCATAGTTTGCCTTTCTTATTCTGGGTCTGCCAAATATTGACACATTCAGAAAAGTCGTTATTATGAGTGTGCAGGCATAGTAAATTATCTGTTTCATCTCTGGCTTTGTCGTAATATGTGTGCGTGCATATGTGTGTGTGTGTGTGTGTGTGTGTGTGTGTAATAAATGGTATGCAAGGCAATTTTCTCTTTACGCCTGCTGCTGCGCCTGAGTAGATTAATTACTTACAGTTTTGTCCGTAAACAAGAAGGAGACGTGCTCGTGTGCACATCCACCTGCCTGGGTGCTCGTTTGTTTACCTGTCAGCATGAGTTAGTTAAGAAGTGATGCAAAATCCTTTAAAATCATAAAGCTACTACAGTCAGAAGCACTTGGACCATCTATTGTGCATCTAAGACGGTCTTTTAAATGTATGAATATACGCGTCCCCAGCATATGTTGTATACGTAGTCATCTGGCTCTCTTAATTACTTTACTGACTAGTTACTTCCTGTCGTGCAGTTCTAGTTTTTTTGCTTTTTAAGGCATGAGAAAATGATTTGCGATGCAAGGCGATTGATCATTTAGCCTTTATCAGCGCTGTGCTCTTTGAGGTCAGCTCATTGTTACACATTACACACTCTCATGCTAACTTTCCTTGCCTCCCCTTATCTCTTTGTCAAAGTCTTAGACACACACACACATCCACATCCAATTACCTGCCCTTGGCTGTGTGTGATAGCTTTACAACTGCACGTCCATATCTAAATCCCCGGTCTTAAGAACGATAATCCCTCTCTTTTTATTTTTTCCCCCCCCTTTCCCCTTACTTTGGCCCTTTTTCCCCTCTTTGTCATCTGCCTATTTCTGGCTCCAGGAGCAGCTTGACGTCGCTCTGTCGAAGACTTGTAAGCACTTCGATGTCTCGCACTACACCAAGGTCCAGCTGGCCTACACACTACTGGGGAAAACACAGGTCAGTGGTTTGACTGGCCTGCAAGGGTCAGCGGTAATGGCTAAACATGGATTGACAATAACCTGCTTATTTTCTTTGTTTGCTGCAACTTTTCTTTCGTTTGACTTTGTCTTTTGCTCTTATGGGGATTTTTTTGTGTGGACCTGAAAGATAACTCCATCCTTTCAGTTTCTGTCCTTGATGCTGTTGTTTTCCTTTTTGCACTCCTCTGCTACTTCGGGAGTTTGTCCAATTAGCTGCTAAAGTTGGTCCCTCATGTTTGCAACTTTTTTTTTTTTTTACCTTTTAGATAAAAGGAAAATCCAGAAATAGTTTGGTTAGAGCCAAGAAAAACATAAGAATGGAGTTTTAGTAAAGTTTTTCTTTGTTATTAATGTTATTACACCTTTTTAATTAAATGAGTGTATTTTTAAACCAGCTTGTACATTTTGTGTTTTCTCCTTGAAATAAAGCATATTTTAGTCTCTCTGAATGAGCATGGCCACATCATAATTTTCCAAAATGATCCAATATTCAAAACAAACAGTGTTTGCCTCGGACATGTTTAGCTTATTTGAAGCTGTAAAGTCTTTATGTTAAGAACCAAAACAAAAAAATTACAGCAGTTTCTCAGGGAGACACTATAATAGACTTTAACCTTGAATGACACTGCTAATATCTTTTATTAGTAACTCCTGCCTGTTTTTTCAACTTTTGCTCCCATGTTCCCGCCTGAAATCGAGTTACACTGAGAAGATGAATCTTCTGCAAACACGATATCTTATTGTAAAGCTTTAAAATGTTAGTCAGTCTGCTGGATTTTGGTGCATTAGTGTGAAGAGGTTTCGCAAAATCCCATTATGGCACCTTGTCCACACGCCAGTGTTAGTTTTGCAAAGTTAAAGACGAAATTAGAAAGCAGAGAGCAGTGTAGCTGCTAACGTGCTGAATATCCTCACAACCTGAGAAACTTGCTTTGTTGCTTGCTTTGTTGAGAATGAATGATTCCGTACAGTCATTGTGTTAAGGATGATTTACAGGACACACTAGCAAACTAAGGAGCTGCTGTTGTTGTTGTCGTGTCTGTGTTTATCTCAGTTAGTCATTTTCTTTATCTTCATCTCAAATTTTGTTTTTGCCACATTGCAGACAAATGCGCTCTTTTAAACTGTTCCTTTTTGATACACAAATTAACTGTCTGAAGGTAGTAATCAGCCTCACAAAATGCCTAACAAACTGTAGCAAACTGTGCCAAACCATTTGCATCCCCCCCCGTTACAATAGTCTCTTGGCAGTCATTACCTAGCTGTGATGGGCTGGTTTCATTCAAGCTAAATAGTCTGACAGATCGCTTTATTCCATTTATCTGTTTAATTCTTCTGTTTGGGAGAAGAAGCTGCAAAATAATGAGTCTGGACATGCAGTTTATTGATATTTATGCCTACTAAAGGGGACTCATGCTGATTTTTTTACATTTTATTTTCCGCCATACATAACGCTACAATCGCCGAGGCTCACGTCAAATTTAGCTGAAGACGAGGTTTATTGTCACGAGGGCGGTTTGCCATAGTTACTTCCCTTTTTTTCCCTCTTCTACAGTCTAGACATTGTACAGCCAGTATTTTCTTTTTTTTTCCTCATGTGTTTTTGGGTCAGATGAAGTGAAACTCCCCGAGAAAGAAGAGAAGAAATGTTTAAATGACTTTTGTGCAAGCAGGGTTTCACAGCGGATTTTGGGGGGAGCTACATTTTGTGGTCATAAGCTTTTAGTAAGAAATCTAATTGCACTGCAACACCCATTACCTAGGGCTTTGCTCAATACTCTTCCCACGTCTCTTGCGACTGTTGTGTCCTCATTTCTCAAGGGTCCCACAGTGAGACGGTGGGTAGGAGCTGCAAGACAGTAAATTGGGGGTAAATGTAAACTGACTTTAGAAAAGAATAAATTATAGCAGACACAAACCGACTGCATAACTATAGTTTTTTGGGGCTTTTTTGAAAGATAAGTGCTTTTTTTTGTATTTTTTAGTTATGAGTATCTTTTGGAATTACTCTTACAAGAAAATCTTTAATGAAACTGTCAGTTAAGGTAATAAATCAATGTATTTAATCACTATTTTAGGTTAAATGAGCCTACTTTGTGTGAAAATTCCGCTTTAGGTCATTTTGTTTTAAAGCCCTCGCTTTGCTGTTGTTGTTTTCTTCCCATATTTGTCACTGGGATCTTTTCACTGTGAGCTACCTGCCCACGATCAAACAGCAGGCAGACAATATTGATGTTGAGCATCAATAGAATATTCCCCACGGGGGTATGTGGAGACAAAAACAGTATTTTATTATTATTTTTTGTGTGTGTGTCTGTTTCTTTTTTTTTTTATTTAAGGGAGGGGAGTATTGAATTTACAGTCACCAGGTGGGCACGAATATACCTCCAGATAAATGCTTACACTACCTCATGTTTGCTGGATCTGTATATAGAAGAAATGTCATTACCTGTAGTCGATTTCAAACAAAAGCACAGCGGAGATGGAAGAGGCTCAGTGGGGAGTTCACCGAAAAGTAAATAACAGCAGGTTATTTGTAGGCAGTGTTTAAGTAGCAAGCGAGTGTGTAATTGTGGATTATCCCCCCCCCCCCCTCGAGTCATAATGCTCCTATGATAAATGATTTCAACAAAATGGCTTCAGGTGTGTCACATGAAATTAATAGTGCGACGAGTGAGCGGAGCTGGAGGCTGCTAGCTCTGCCGAAACACAACATGCGTCACCAACATGTCTGTCTGTCAATGTGTTTTTCTGCAATTTCCTTATGACTTCATTAATTACCTTTTACAGCAGCAAACTACACTTAAAAAACAAAACAAAAACAACAACTTTGACTGGAACACTGCAGTTCCCAGAGTACGCGGCTATCCTCATTTTCCTTTGTGCCATAGTGTGAAACTAGAAATATTAAGTATACAATATGTGTTCCAAGAAGTGTGATTTGCAATTTCCCTGCTGTTTGCCTTTTCACAGAGCCACACTGGCAGACTGACAGTGACATCTTGGTGTAATAGTTTTCATAACAGTGTGTTTGGCTCTCTCTGCAGACTGCTATGGACCAGTTACACATGCACTTCACCCAGGCCATCCACAACACAGTGTTCCAAGTTGTGCTGGGATACGTGGAGCTGTGCGCCGGCAATGCCGATACCAAGTTCCAGAAGATGCAGTATAAGGACCTGTGCACGGTAAGGAGCTGGTGCTATCTGTTTGTTCAGTGTTATGAGCGGCTTCTTTGCTATATAAAGGATTAAGTCCGCTTCAGCTGGTTAGCGCGAAAGCCTTTTTCTTTTAGTCAGTATGATGAGAGCATGAAACCAGTGCGTTGTGCTGGATACACAAATACTTACTCGAATACGTTCTTATTCTCTTGCAGTGGTTTGTCAGATTTTCGTAAAAGTTGAATTAAGGAGGAGAGAAGAGCACGGAGAACATGATTGAAAGTAAAGAAGTTATTACTTCAGTGAGAAGCATAGTGTATTGTAGCCTTTCACTGTGAGATAATTAATCTTGGTCACAATACAGACTCAGTGCACTGCAGCAGCAGCAGTGCTTTTTACTTGGGGGAGGGGGTCTCCATACTGGCCCACATTCCTCAGATCTCGCTCTGTCTGTCTTTTTCTTTCCATTCAGATCGAAATAAATCACATTTCATGCCCAGCAAGCCAACTTGGCCAATTCATCATGAACATGCCGGGAGTGAGTTACACTCTCACCCAAGGGTATCAAGGAATGCTCTTAGTTATTGTAATCAAAATATTTTGGCTAGAAAATGCAAACTTTCTGAATGGAGAGATACCACTAGAAGTGGGGGGCGGGGTGCCACAACTTCATCTCACATAGCACCGTAAAGATGCTGAAATGTAACTGTGATCTGACGGAGCTCATTCATCCACAGAAGGACTACTTTATCAAAAAAAACAAAAACAAAGTTCACTCTATAAACCTGCAGTCTGTGTGCAACAGCTGACCTGTCAGGTGTGTAGAAGAGCACAGGACATTGTTGGTAATGTTTATGCTGCTGTGCCGCCTGTTTAAATGCACATTAAGAAGCTTTTATTGTATTGTTTTACTGCTGCGGTCTGATGTTGCAGGGTTTATCGTTGTTAAAGAAAAGTGCCACTCAGGACATCACACATCTGCTGCTGCTTCAGAAAACCCAGATTTCAATCAAAAACACCTGATTCGTATCATTTCCCACAGTTTTTTATCAATCGTATTCAAAGTTCACAACAATATACGAGGCCTTGGGGGACATGAGCACCTAGGTTGGCTAATTTGACCTTGACTTTCACTATTAGTACCCAAGGTCAAAATTGAAAATTTCGAGAAACCATATCGAGGTATCCATCACATAAAAAGGCATGGAGAGAGCTATGCAACACACTTTTAATGTTTTCAGTACGGTCCCCTACCACATGATAATAACGCCATAAAATCCTTATAAAACATCAAAGCTTCGGTATAGCCATTTACTTTGTGGGGGAGTTATGCTCTCTGAGTGCTCTTTTGTGTTATTATTTATCACCATATTGTTATCACCCTGAGTCACATTAGTGTTTTGACCGGCATTTCAGTATGTAGCAGATACATTAAAGGTGAATGGCGGCTTTGGAGAGCTGCTGAGTAAAGTACTGCAGAAATGTGAAAAAACAAAGAGAAAATAAACACTCCATGCTGCTCGGCTCACTGTAAAAAAGTAACTTTACTGTCTGTAAAGAGCTTTTTTAAAGCTTGTCTGGCACATTAATGTGGCACAACCCCCACTGCCCTCCTACGCTACATGTTAAGGTCACCTCTGTTACATTAAAATGTCATTTGTGAGGACTCTCTTAGCTCATATTGCCAGCTAATTCACCGCGCCTCACTGTCCTGACAACCTTGATATAGCTCGAGCGTCTCTCTCTCTCTTGAGAGAGACACAGAGTTGGTATTTTGTCAGTATTGGAGGTGACGTGACATCCTCAGAAAATATGTCCTCACGCCTGGCCTGCAACATAGAGGGTAAAGCATATGAAGGTATAGATAAAGGTTATCCCAAGCCTTATCTGAGGATACAGTTTCTCCTTATACGTCTGCTGTTGCTGTGGATTCCTCCCTGGTCCTTTGGTGTTTGAATGCACAGCTTTTACCCAGGGTATTTCCTGTATGCTTATATACACCATGGCCTGTCCTTTACCTCTTACCTTTGAGCTACATGCGCTTGCTTTCTGTTTTCATCTCTTCCACCCCTTTTTCCTGTGTGTTTCTCTCTGTTTATGCATGTTCTTCTACCCCTGCTGGTAGATGGCCTGAGAGGAGCTTATTTTCCTGTCTGTAAAGGGGTTCCAGGTCAAAGATTATTTTGGATGAATGTGTTCCTTCAGCCATTTGAAAGGCGACTGCTTGTATGTAGGAATTTTTTTTATACACAGTGAAAAAATCATTCTTCCTTCAAGACATAACTGATTTTATTCTTTTTAGTCTTCTTCCTTGCCTCCTTTTTTTCTAATCCAGACCAAGCAACTATTTATTATACCTCTCAGTCACGATACACATAAAACTGTGCACAACCTACTGTTTACTTCCGTTTGATGGAGTGTCTGTCAGCATATTGTGTCGCCTGAATGGTTCCACTCACAATACGAGCACACTACGGGTGAGTGTAGGTACACTTCAGAGAGTGTACCTACACTCACCCATTGAAGAGTTCTGAGGATGTTGTTACGGTCTTCTGTTCGATATGGCAGCTCATTCAGAAACACTCAAATGGAGAGGCATGTGAGCACCCACGTGCAGTTCCTTTGCTTCAATGACACCATATGAAGATCAAGTGTTTTGTTTTGACTCCTTACATTAGGTTATTTTATTTAGTGCACTTATATCTGCATTTGAAAATGTCAAAAGGACAATTCATTGAAGTACCTATTTGAAATATATGCCTATAGCTTATGTGGTTCATGCACAAGCTGCAGTGAGGTGCTCTTGAAGAGGTACTGAAAATCTAAAGAAAGTTTGTCCTCTCTCTCTCTCTCTCTCTATATATATATATATATATATATATATATATATATATATATATATATATATATATATACACACTAGGGGTGCAACGATACACAAAATTCACGGTTCGGTTCGGTTCGATACTTTGGTGTCACGGTTCGATATTTTTTCGATACAAAAAAAATGTTCATGCCTTTTTAATTTGTCATTTATTAAAATTATAAATATATATTTTAACTCAAAAGTACAGTTTTTAAATTTAACCCTAACCCTTGTGCGTGTTTTTTATTTTGACAGCGAATGCGCACCTGCGGACCACTTATGTGCAGCCCTGGTTATTTAGCTCGTCATATTGCAGCCACAGAAATTCTTTTGTCCATAAAACCATAAAGCTGCACTTTCTTTTTGCCTTATAGTCTGATTTGTCATAACTTCTCCGTTTTGTGGTAAGCTTTTCTTTGGCTGTCACTTCTTCACCCTGACCTGTCTTATTTGGCTCAGCAGAACTAAAATATATATCTGTCTGTGAAGGTTCTCAGTCATCCAGGTCATTGTAGTCAAATATATATCCTGCTGCTTTTACACGCGCACTCACATAAGCTCAGCGATTCTCTGCGCGATCAACCTCTCACATGTTTAAGCTGCGGGAGATTTCACTTGTCATGTTTGCATAGTAAGCTAACAATTAATAAGACGATGTCAGAGGAATTGGTGCGCAAATTTTCATCACTCACAGATCAGTGCTGTCGCTCTCTATACACAGTTCGCACGATTGCAAAGTGAAAGCAAAAAAACAAGCGCAAATTCAAACGCGATTTCAATATGTCACATATTGACAGTGGCTCACCGATGCCAATGACATAATTACCCAGCTACATTTCTGAAAGAATGCAAAAGCATTGACATATATTTTTCCTACAATAGCCCGACGGGCAGGGCAGAGATAGATTTTGGTAGCCCGACTGAAAAGATCGCTAGCCCCAGGACGTCGGGCTAGCGATATTGCGAGCCCTGTATCTGATTGAGGAATCACTCATCTTTGAAAAAGAAAGTTTATTACAGAGAAATGGCTCTTTCCAAAATAAAAGCTATACTATCCGCTTCTTCTGGGCTATATTCTCAGCAGCATAAGGAGAATCATGTGTCTAAATGACTCGGCTAAAGTTAGTAGCATGCTTGTTGTTTTTGTCTTTGCACTAGGATGATGTCGGCGTAAATGTGCAGTCATATTCGTTGTGTTCCCACTAGTGCTTTCAGGTTAATCTCGTTGAAATGACCTTAACGCCACAACACGGCAAATCTCCGTTAACGAGCTACCGCCGATCGCCCCGTGCATGGGGCTAGATGGCCAACATATTAACGAGCTAACTGCGCTAACACACTAGCTCCCACCCATGTAATTGAGCATTGCATGGCAAACATACTGTTTTACTTTAGTCCATGACTCGCTTACCTTCAGGGTCATACGTCACATGAAAACCAAAATAATTCCAAACGCCAGATCTGAATGCCCTGCGCTCTTCCTTCTGACGATGCTGTCTGTGTTGAGTGCTCAGTGAATCTGCGTTCGACTACTCCGCCTAGGCAGCACTGTCGAGCCTAGGCGGAGTAGTCGAACGCAGATTCACTGAGCGCTCAACACAGACAGCATCGTCAGAAGGAAAGTTGATAAAATAAATCAAAAATTTTGTATTGTTCGATACATATGCGTACCGAACCGAAAGCACTGTATCGAACGGTTCAATATCGATACGAATATCGTTGCACCCCTAATATATATATATATATATATATATATATATATATATATATATATAATTTTTGCGACACTGATCACTCAGTTCTTGTTTCCAAGGTCTGTCTGACATATATGAAGAATATACTTGTTCTGGCTCAGACTACACTGAAAATGTGTTTTAGGCAAATGAGCAGTGCTCTTTGAATAAATACTTTTGATATGCTCATAAGAAACGTTTGACATGCTCATAAGAAACGAATGAAAATCCCACTTTCTGTGCTTGTCTAGGCCTGTAATAATGGGAAATTTTGTTTTTCTGTGGAAATGCAAACTTTATGGGCTCCTCCCCTGATAAATAAAATTTGAGGAAATGTTACAGCCACATCTCCCCCTGTGAACTCACCGTTTAGTTATGCGCCTTAAAAATTCAAGGCAAATGGGAGCACTCAGAAAGGTCAGTTCTGATTGTGAAAGGGTCTTATTAATTTTACATCAACATCTCATCAGTATTGGATAGCCTCACCTCCCATCAATCCCCTAGTCTATACGAATCTCTTGATTCAAATAGGTTAGTTCAGTCCAGAAGTCATAGACTGTCACACAGGAGAAGTGATGAGGGTGGACTGGGCACTTCATAACAAATATGATACATTTCTTGCTCGTAAACCATAGTGATTATAGTAATGATGTTTATCCAGCCTGTCAGAGTAAAAATAGCATCAAATGAGAATGAGCTCATGCAAATATTTGTTTTATTCTTTCCAGCATGCACACACTCATTTCTAACATGCTGGGATGCTATTTTAAATCAATAAGTGGCCATGATTTACAAAATGTCATACAGTTAGGTCCATCAATTTTTGGTTCTGCACACCACAGTGGATTTAAAATCAGCCAAGACGTGATTAAAGTTGAGACGTTCAGCTTTAATTCAAAGGGTTTGTTATTGGTAACACTGTAACTGTTTAGGAGACCCATGAAAGTTTTTTTTCTAAAGATGTTCTCAATCCTAGATGGCCTCTGTTACAACACTCCAGTCGTTTAGGCTAATTTAGTAATTAGCCTAAACGACTGGGTATAAGAAGAGGATTCCAGAGATGGTGAGTCGTTTTAAATAGACATGGGGAGTGTACACCACTCAATACAAATACTGAAGTTAAACAATTCAGAAATAAATCTTCTGAGTGTAAAATTGCAAATTCTCATCTATGATCCGCAGTATATTGAAAGATTCAAGAAATTCTTAGAAGTGTCTGAATGTAAGGGCCACGATTCTGTAGTAAAAATTAGAACACGGGGTCAGAAACACTTCTGATTCCCATCGTCAGTGAACTGTTTAACAAATTCAAGTTAAACCAAATAACACACAAAAAAATATGTATTCTTTTCACGAGGAGATGTGATGACGACTCAGATTTGACACCTCAGCATATATTAATAAAGATGGGATTTCACAATGATTACAGTAGTTTCTGGTTTTGTCCAAGGGTAGCTGCATAGGTAGAGAACACTCTCATCCACTTCTGGTGCAAATCCAGTCATTATTTTACATAAGCAGGCCTGAAATATGAGAGAAACCGCTCAGTTCAGAAAAGAGGACCAAATGTTGCTCATAGTAGGCTTCCGAGGGGTAAAGAGTGAGGCCACATGGAAAAAGTCTGTCACCACTTCATCAGAGATGCACCGAGGTGAAGTGGGAGCTGTCATGAGGAATAAAAATTTATTGTTGTGGATAACCATCATAACATCTGATGTATTGATGGGAACTGTAAAAGTCAGAATGTACAGTGGTATTGTGGGTAGCTTGCACCTCTTTGAAAGCACCATTAATGCTGATTGGAGTACACAGGATTTTTACACGTTGCCATCCAGGTGTTGTCTTTTTTAAAATATTGCTCAAGACAGTGTAAAACCATATTCAGCACACCTCTGTGGAAATGTTTGCTTTTTCAAAACTACAGCATGTGACATCTTTTGTGATGCAAAAATAACTGCTGGACACTGGCGCCACCGGGCCCTCTGACCACCACCAGTAGGCAACGGGTGAAGTGTCTTGCCCAAGGACACAACGACCGAGACTGTCCAAGCCGGGGCTCGAACCGGCAACCTTCCGATTACAAGGCGAACTCCCAACTCTTGAGCCACAATCTCCCCATGAAGCATGTTGCTAGTATCAAATTCAAAATGAGCACATTGGAAAAAAAACATTTAAACGCCTTAGATTTGTTGTTTGAAATTTTATGTCTGTTGTGTCTGTACACAGACTTTTTACAGTGTCCCAGATTTTTTCTTTAAAACAGAGGTATAGTGTAATATAGCTGCATGTTATGAGCTTTGAAGTCTGTAGAAGCTGATAGTGAGTCTTGAAACTTTCTTTTTAATTATCATTGCGACATCTGTCCCACAATCTTTGAGTTTGCTTTTTTTAAAATACAACCTTTGGGATTTTTGTATTACTGACCATTCTGTTAGGCCTTGGACTGAATTTGTACCCCCAGATGTTACTTATTCTTAGCGAGCAGCGCTGCCACGATCGTGGGAGAGCTTTTTTGTTAACTATTGCTCCAGATTGCCTCATTGCAAAATCAAACTAATCTACTGCAGAACGATGTGCATCTTATTATCCCAGCTCTTAAGGGTGGAAATTGGTCTCATGTAGTTTGTTTTTATTACCCTGTCACAGAAGCTGTTTAGCTGCGCTTTTAAACTTCCCTCAGTTCTCTCAGAGGAATGTTTTTGCTTTATTTTGGATCATCATGCCAGGGTGCCCAATTTATTAGATCTTTCTCTCTTTAGTCTCCTGGATGATTTGTGTATGTATCTGAATATCTGTGATTTGAAAAGCAACAGGAAAAGTCACCAACTGCGTAGCATGGGCTCTTAATTGTTGCTTTTGGCAAAGTTGTGATGCTGCATTTACATTACAGTTTTGCAAAGTTTTTTTAAATTAATTCATTCTAAATGCTGGATCCTATTTCGTTAAGCCTCATTCGTGAAATCGCATTGAGGTCAGGATCTGTTTTGAAAATTAAATGTGCACAAGAAGACGGCAATCCAGGAAAAACCATCTGTTTCTAACACATCAAGTACAAAAAAAACTTCACAGAGATTATTAAGAATATAAGCTGTAATTTTAAGCTGTGCTGCAACTTTTAAGTGCAAAGACTGGATGCCAGTTATCTCTGTACTCAACTAATGTAAGATATTGCAGCTTTTACCCAACCAGACTCGTACAATAAGTCTGCAATGTGAAAGTGGGAGCCAGAATTGAAGAAAGTCTTCTCTGTGAGGTGCTTGTTTAATGATGTTTATTGAGTATTTGAGGGAGAGAGCCGGGGATTTGCGACTGTCCCTCGATCGAGGAAAACTGCATTCTCTTGTATTCTCTTGTCTTGTAAAATGTGAGGCATTTGTATTTTTTTCTGCTTGCTCCTGCTTATGCCCACTCGCACAATTAAGGGAGAAATTCACTTAGCAGCACTTTCTTTCCAAACCCTCCCTGATACTTCTTGGCATTTGAAATGTGCATAATGATGGGAAACTGTCTTGAGAAAATCAAATGCCTAAAATAGATCCCGAACAGCTTCCCAGCTCTCATCACTGAACTCGTGGAGAGGGATGTGTCCAGCGAGGTTGATGACTGCTTCCAGTGATGGTGTAGATAATGTTTTTATAACTGCAGGTGTGATGGGCAGATCACTCACACTCAAACTCACACTTTCTGTGAGTGCAGTCGCGCTTACTTCTTTTCATTAAGCCCTGCTAAAGATCTTAACCTTCGCACTCAAACACCCCTCACTCTGGTTGCTTGGCAACATGGTGCTGTGATATGGTGGTGCTGGTGGAGAACATGAAATGCTATAGGTTCATGAGCACGCCTATCTAATTGGCACTGTTAGTCTGTTTGTAGTTAAAGATATATTTATCTGTTTTCTCTTTTTTATTGACACAGGTTGAATTTAGTGGATTGCAAATTGCCAGCTTGCTTTGTGATGCAGTGAGAAGTCCCTCTGTAGCCTGTTTATAAGCTTGGGTACAAGTAATGCTTTTAAAAAGATGCGTTTGTTTTCCTTGTATTATTGTGGAGTCATTACCTTACAGTATTAAGAATCTTCAGGTGACTGTTGTTGTTATTTGAAGCTCTAAAAATCAAATAGAATTGAATAAAAATTGAATTGAATTGGGGAAGCAGCACTGGAGCTGGAGACACCAACAGATTCATTAGGAAGGCTGTTTCTGGGAGTGGCTTTGGTGGAGTTGGGGTCACTGAACACACTGTTATACATTGTGGATTACATGTCCATCTTCTTCACCGCTCACTAGACAGGCAGCATTGACTGACTGAATCTGCTGCACTGTCATACGGACAAAGAGGAAAGGCTGTGACACTCCATAATACAATATATGTCTGAATGAGGTGTATCTGCAGGATAATACCGAATACGTTATCATTTTATCATATATAAACAATTTATTTTAATACTATTAGTACTATTACTACTACTACTACTACTGTCAATATTACAATAATTATTATAATTTCATGATATTCATTTTAGCTCCTGAAACAAAGGAATTTCCAAGACATGGGATTAATAAATGATTTCTTATTGTATTAGAATGATCAGAATATTAACAAAATATTGCGCTTGGGCTAAAAGAATATTAAAGTGGATGTATTCATCTTTATCCAGACTAATTTTCCACCCACATCACATCATGTATATCTGCAGCACTGGGCTTGTTGTACAGATGCACACAAATCAGACAAAATGTATTAGAGCTTGACTGAACTGCTGTTATCACAGCAACTACAAATTGTTGATATCCCTTTGCTTTCCTGCATGCCTGCTAAAAGGATGCTTTGTCAGAGACATCATAGACGTACTTCACTGTTGCAGTTAAAGTTTTAAAAGTCGTCTCTGTATTAATGTGGAAGTCAGTGACACGGTTACGTTGAAGTCTAATCGCTCACCTAGTGTGCACATCAAATATTTCCAAATCTGCTCTGTATATTTCTGTGATTACATCTCAGTACCGTCCCTGTTTTAATCACTTCTTATTTTAATTAACACTTACATAACATGAAAGTGTTTCTTGTGACACAGAAAGTGTTTTCCAGCAGTGTCCTTGGATGATTAGCATAAGCAGACTTTAATTAGATGTAATGTAGAAGACGGCCAGGAATCTGTTTTGCCCATCTCAGTAGCCCATATCTTTATTTCACACTTTTAAAAGTAGGTGCAATAGAGCTAAGGAAATACAGCACAAAGTTTTGTAAAGAATTAATCTAAAAAGGCTATTTTGACCTTCTTTTCATTATTGCTCTCTCTCTGCAGCATATTACCCCGGACAGCTACATTCCCTGCCTGACAGATCTGTGTAAGGCATTGTGGGAGGTGATGCTAAGCTACCACCATACTATGCAGTGGCACGAGGAGCATGACAAACAGGAGACCACACCCACTCCAGGTAAGAGTTTTACCTGTTCCGTCATATCAACTCAGTACAATTTCTCAAATTATACTTTACAAATCTTTTATTATTATTATTATTATTATTATTCAATTAAATTGAGTTTTATTTATATAGCGCCAAATCACAACAACAGTCGCCTCAAAGCACTTTCTACTGTAAGGTAGAGACCCTACAGTGATACAGAGAAAACAATCAGACCCCAAATGAGCAAGCACTTGGCAACAGTGGGAAGGAAAAACTTCCTTTAAACAGGAAGAAACCTCTGGCAGAACCAGGGACTGAGAGGTGCAGCCATTTGCATGAACAAGTTGGGGGTGAGGGGAAAAGAGACGGCCCATCTCATTCCAGACCATCTCGACTGGGTTTAGGTCAGGTGACTGTGGAGGCCAGGACATCTGACCCGGCACTCCCATCATTCTGCTTCTTGTTCAAATAGACCTTACGCATCCTGGAGGTGTGTTTGGGCTCATTGTCTTATAGAAAAATACACGAGGGTCCAACTAAATGCAAACTGGATGGGATGGCATGTCGCTGCAGGATGCTGTGGTGGCAATGGACTTGGTGAAAATGGGCTCCATTTTTTTCCCACTGTCAGGGTAGTGCCAGTCTTTCCTTGTTGTTGATTTCCACTTACAATACAGGGAGTGCAGAATTATAAGGCAAATGAGTATTTTGTCCACATCATCCTCTTCATGCATGTTGTCTTACTCCAAGCTGTATAGGCTCGAAAGCCTACTACCAATTAAGCATATTAGGTGATGTGCATCTCTGTAATGAGAAGGGGTGTGGTCTAATGACATCAACACCCTATATCAGGTGTGCATAATTATTAGGCAACGTCCTTTCCTTTGGCAAAACGGGTCAAAAGAAGGACTTGACAGGCTCAGAAAAGTCAAAAATAGTGAGATATCTTGCAGAGGGATGCAGCAGTCTCAAAATTGCAAAGCTTCTGAAGCGTGATCATCGAACAATCAAGCGTTTCATTCAAAATAGTCAACAGGGTCACAAGAAGCGTGTGGAAAAACCAAGGCGCAAAATAACTGCCCATGAACTGAGAAAAGTCAAGCGTGCAGCTGCCAAGATGCCACTTGCCACCAGTTTGGCCATATTTCAGAGCTGCAACATCACTGGAGTGCCCAAAAGCACAAGGTGTGCAATACTCAGAGACATGGCCAAGGTAAGAAAGGCTGAAAGACGACCACCACTGAACAAGACACACAAGCTGAAACGTCAAGACTGGGCCAAGAAATATCTCAAGACTGGTTTTTCTAAGGTTTTATGGACTGATGAAATGAGAGTGAGTCTTGATGGGCCAGATGGATGGGCCCGTGGCTGGATTGGTAAAGGGCAGAGAGCTCCAGTCCGACTCAGACGCCAGCAAGGTGGAGGTGGAGTACTGGTTTGGGCTGGTATCATCAAAGATGAGCTTGTGGGGCCTTTTCGGGTTGAGGATGGAGTCAAGCTCAACTCCCAGTCCTACTGCCAGTTTCTGGAAGACACCTTCTTCAAGCAGTGGTACAGGAAGAAGTCTGCATCCTTCAAGAAAAACATGATTTTCATGCAGGACAATGCTCCATCACACGCGTCCAAGTACTCCACAGCGTGGCTGGCAAGAAAGGGTATAAAAGAAGAAAAACTAATGACATGGCCACCTTGTTCACCTGATCTGAACCCCATCGAGAACCTGTGGTCCATCATCAAATGTGAGATTTACAAGGAGGGAAAACAGTACACCTCTCTGAACAGTGTCTGGGAGGCTGTGGTTGCTGCTGCACGCATCCACAGCCTCCCAGAATCCATGGATGGCAGGCTTTTGAGTGTCCTTGCAAAGAAAGGTGGCTATATTGGTCGCTGATTTGTTTTTGTTTTGTTTTTGAATGTCAGAAATGTATATTTGTGAATGTTGAGATGTTATATTGGTTTTACTGGTAAAAATAAATAATTGAAATGGGTATATATTTGTTTTTTGTTAAGTTGCCTAATAATTATGCACAGTAATAGTCACCTGCACACACAGATATCCCCCTAAAATAGCTAAAACTAAAACCAAACTAAAAACTACTTCCAAAAACATTCAGCTTTGATATTAATGAGTTTTTTGGGTTCATTGAGAACATGGTTGTTGTTCAATAATAACATTATTCCTCAAAAATACAACTTGCCTAATAATTCTGCACTCCCTGTAGGTTTAGCAGATTTCTTCCTTCGAAAAAGGAATGACTGAACCTTGCCCTGTAAAGAGAATGTGAAATGCATGGCAGTGCTTTAGTGCTTTCTTTTTTCAGCCAGTAGCAGAACAATCACTCCTAATTACTCTGTCTCATTCTCTTCTTTTCAGTGGTGCAATGAAATGTGTCATTATAGCTTTACAATTAACCATTTTTCCAGTAATGCTCAGCAGTTTGATGTATTTTAGTTATGTTGCATTATGAAACTTAAACTAGAACAGTAGTCTGTCTTAATTACTGGAATATGAATTTTATGTACTCATTATTGGATTTACATTATGCAATTAATGTGATCCGGGTGTAAGGATTAGATTCATGCAGAGTTGGTGGACTATGATGCATATGTGACTTTGGGTTTCTTCTGCTTTGTGCTAATACAAACAGGCCTTTTTAGAAGCTGTACAAGGATTTTTTTTTTTTTGTGGTAAGACATGTAACACTGTATTTATAAATTATTAAATGTAAAAAGGCACCCAACTCAAGGGATGAACACACAACTTAGCAAGAACCTAATTAAAATTGTATTTTATATACTTTCATAGCAGCCTTTCACTTCCTTTGTTGAATCTATAAAAAATGCTGAAGATAACAGTTTGATAGGTATAAAATAGCATTTTTGCACCGTGTTTTTTTTCCCAGAGAGCTATTAGCCGAATATCCCAGTAAAAAGTAAAAGAGGCAAAAAAAACTATCTACAGCCAGCGTTGGAGTCATTACTCAAGATTTTCCTCACCTGGATGATTGTGCACGCATCAAGACACCTGTTACATTACTTTGTCGTTATTCTGTAAAAAGACCTGAAATGCACTGTCACATAATTACCAGCTAACAATATACAACTATAGGCTGCAGTCCTACACACCAACAAAAATCCTAATGAGGACACTTTTGATGCTTTTATTTTTTATTTTTTTGTTCTATTGACCAGTCCTCAGATAACTGAAGACCTTTTGTAATGCATGTAACAATATAATTGTAACTATCATTTAATTACTGAGAAAACATGGAGAAAAGGTTAAGGTATCAAATTTCATTAGACCAGGAATGAACATAAATGATATGGAGCGTTAAATCCAAATTCAAATCATTGTCAGTATTTTCGTCGGAGGTCAGCTGAGAGGCAAAATGATGGAATTGTGAAGACAGAAATCTGATCCACTGTGGATTTGGTTTTTATCAACCATGTAATACCATCTGTGAGGGATCAACCATACTGCATACCTAAATAGGAAAGCGCCCAAGGGAACTTTATCAGTCATAGATTGGCCACCCCAGATTCCAACTTCAATGCTATTGAAGCAATGTATTGTTGCACACTTGGACAAATGACACTTCCAGGCATAGATGAGTTTAGAATCATTTTTCCCAGGGGTCCAGTATCTATTACAATACATTCATCTGTGTCCATTACATGAGTCCCACAGTAGGATCATCTTGACAAAGAAGGAGAAAAGGCAGCCAGGATCCAAAGAAGAGCTTTGAATGTTGTTCAAGAAGCCCGGAAAACTATTCCTGAAGACTATTTAAAGAAATTACTTAAAAAAGCTTTTCTATGAGAGTTCAGGCTGTGTTGTAGAATAAAGGTGGTCACACAAAGTAATGACTTGAACCTTCTGTTTTTGCCGTACTTTACATGCAGTGTGTCTCTGTATATTTGAACATTTCAACAAATTGCTGCTTCTGTTGCTCTTTTATCTAGCAAAATACAAAGAAGCTCTATTCTCAAGGCAATTCGTAATTTGTGGTTTAAAAGTTGAATAAAAGTAATAAAGTACACTGGATTTCCAGTTACTGTTACCTGATTACTGTTAATATAATTATCTGAAGAATATATCGAAAATAAGATGTAAATGAAGACCAGTCATATTAGCCATGCCTATTTATTTTCATCCCCCATATTGTACAGCATTCATTAGGTGAATGAATGAGGGCACAAAAGGATGTCCTAAATGGTTGATGACATGCTATGTTCGCAGGATCCTTCATTAAATGTGGTCGTCCTCAGTGTGGAAAGGACGGGTACCATTTTCCCTTTCCTGAGGCACATCTGTCATCTCACTATTCGATTGACTGTCACCTCCATGTAAAGGTGTCCTTGACCCTGGCTTTGTCCTGGTGGGGTGCGGGGGCGGGTTGTGGGTGGATCGGGTGGGTTGCGAGTAGTAATTTACTGTATAAGCTTTTATCATTTGTCAAAGAGTATTTTGTGGCGATGGTGACCTTCATCTCCCTACCTAACACAATGGATTTGCCGCTGTAGCACACTCCCCGTCGTGTTTGATCAGTTCCGATGGCCACTGGGAGAAGCCGTGGCTCCTTGTGTGGGAGAGCAATTGAGCATGTTGGAATGTACAGAAGCTGCCTTCACACCACATTAATGTTTAATAGCATCTTGGTATATAAACTGAAGTAGGGAGAGTCAATTTGTGTGAAATGTCCTAAGATTACTTCTTTTGGTGCACATTAGAGAACAGAGTGATGGAGTAATCCACAACAACAATGCTATTATGACACAGCATTGCTGTGATGCCTAATATTGTTGCATTGGTGAAACGTTGCAAGGCAGTGATCTAAAATATAACACCATATCTGTTTAACTGCAGGACAGCTTATAACCTAGAAAATGAAAATCCAGGAATTATATATTTATTCTTTCCATTTGTGTGTTATTTGTTATTAATCGGTTCTTAGCTCTGATTAGCTTTTTTCTGCTTTCAAACATTGGCTGAGTTGTGTTTTTCCACTGCAACTTAGTGAAGTTTGTGGTAAATCTAATTGCCATGGAAATCTTTTTAAGCACCTGCATGTTTCAAATAAAAATAATTTCTGGTGGGAGGTTAGATACTATGAATAGATGCCAAGACATTAAGTTTTATTTGTTAGTAAAAAAAAACAAAAACTTTTTATGTCCAGACTGCACTAAACTCTCACTTAGATCATCTTTAATCCTTTAAGATTCATTTGGATTTATTAACCAGGCGTTACAGGCAATTTTTGGCCAGTAATTCATTCTGTTTTTCTCCCTTTCATTTTGTGTTATTTCTCAAATGTATTAAATAAATAAATATATATATTTTTTATCCATGACACACTAATAATCACCCACTGCTTCTTTTAGATTGTGTTTTGCAGGCTACAATGGTAAAACCTTCCGCTTTGGAAAAATGCAAAGGTTGTGCACGTGCTGCTTTTATATGCATCATATTTTTTTAAGAAAACACACAGAGGGGCCGATGCCTCTGCAGGGGTTTGACCTGTGAGTCACTAAGAACTTTGTTACCTGCGCAGACACGAAAGGTCAAACACTGTTTGCCACCTATGGATTCACAAAGGGTTGCTTTCCCTGCTTTCCCTGTTATTTATTTCCTCCTCTTCTGTAGAAGCAATTGTTAAGGTTTTTATTAGTCAGTGTTGGAGGCTTGCCTCCACCCTCACCAGGTTAGCAGCGGGAAACCACACTGACGTGAACTAAGGTGACAACAGCAGCATAATATGAGAAACTCAGAAAACTGGTGGAAAGATGAAAAATTGGGGCAGGATATTATGTCAAACTTAATATAAAGGTTATCAGTTCCAAATTGTTTTGTGAATTATCAGAATAAGTTGCTTTTGCTCTTTAAGCAAAACCATAGATTTTATCTGTACTAGATTGATATCAGATTTTCGGGGTGCATCTTATAACCTGTTTGGTTTTTCTTTTCTTCTTTTAATTTTATTTTTTACTGAGTAAACATAGTCATATCTGATTGTCAGTTAATCAAATGAGATTCTTTAGTTATACACATTTACAGGGAAAATTATGGAGTCACTATTTTTAGTCATTTAAATTAATGAGTTTTCCAGATCAAGTAGAGGAAAAAATTGTTGAAACACTTGAAGCGGAGGAAAATCTCATGCAATCGCTTTCTGAAGAAATGTAAAGCTGTAGTTAAATGAGTGTTTGCAGACCTGAGCAAGCTATTACACGTGGCTAATTGAAACAAGTCATGGCACCAGCAAGAGAGTCGTTTCGTGAAACAGTAGAAAGATTTATCCAAATCTTTAAGAAGGAAATTCAATACAGAACATGCAAACAAAGTGAGGGCATCAGGACAGAAAAGAGGAAGCCAAATGAAAACCAGCACGTACAATAAACAGAAGAAAAGAAGGCTACAGAGGGCTAAAGAGCAGCAATTGTAGGCTGTGAATAATGGAAAGGAAGTGATGTTCAGTGATGAATCACCAATCTGCCGTGGATATGCAGCTGGAATGTTTGCTGTTCCTGTGGTGTTCCAGTGAAATGACCACCTAAAGGAAAAATAAAAATAACCCCAATCAACTGTTCCCAGTGGCCATCAGAACTGTGGTTATGTTTTTGGCAGGATTTAGGTGCGTGTCATTCTTTCTGAAGCAATCATTGTTGTAAAGTCTAGTGTTTTGTAGGCAAGTGGATGCTAATTTCAAACTATTAGTTATTACTGCAGTGTTAAAAATGGTGGGGAGGATTGTGTGCTTCTTTTCGTACTTACTCTTTTTGGCACACACCCTGTGGATCTCAGTATTGTGTCATGAATTACCGTATTTCCCGGACTACAAAGCGCACCTGAATATTAGCCGCAAAAGCTAAAATCAGGGGAAAATCCTGTTTTGTACATACATTAGCCGCACCTGACTAAAAGCCGCAGGTGTTTCAATGTTGACTTATCATATGTAAGAGAATATGCACAAAGGGAATTGTCAGGAAAGAGATGGCTGTTTGGAGACACACCCCTTTTATTAATATTTTGAAAAACAAGTTATGGGTACATATTTGCACATGTAGTACATAACAGTAACCTATAGCACACCAGAAAAATAGATTCGGACTACCTTTTAGGCTCAGGTGCAGTGACACGGAGAAGAAAAGTCAGTCATTCACCATCTTTCTCTTCTTCCTGCGCTCTAAAACCACCAAAGTCCTCTTCTCCAATGTCGGATACAAACAGGCTCAGGATGGCTTCGTCATCCACTCTCCGCTTCTCTCCTTCGTTGTCACTTTCAAAACCAAAGAAATCCTCATTGTCAGTGTCAGAGTCGAACACCCTCAGAAGGGCCGTGGCGGTGTCCTCCTCTCCATCATGCAGCAGTCCAGCCCTTCAAAATCCGTTGGTGATCGTGGATGTTTTCGCACTTTTCCACGCTGTCAGAATCCACCGGTGGAGTTGGGCATAACTTGCTTTTCGCAAGTTTATCGCCGCTCGTCATCCATGCCTCCCGCTGAATGCGTAGCGCTACTTTGAAGTTTGTTTTTCGCGCTACTTCGTACGGCACTACGTTGCCTGGCGGACGGACATGTGACTAACATACCACTCTTGAACCTCGATCCTTCCGCCAGGCAACGTAGTGCCGTACAACAGCGGAACAAACAAAACAAATCGTCTTACGATATCACAAAAATCATGGAAAATCCATAGAAAAGCCGCACCTGACTAAAAGCCGCAGGGTTCAAAGCTTGTGCAAAAAGTAGCGGCTTATAGCCCGACAATTACGGTAGTCACTTACAGTTCCTGCTCTCAATTTTATCAGAGCTCTTAGCTTTCACGACCTCTCTTCTACTTGTCTTCCCCAATTTTTGTCCCCGCCCCCCCCCTCACACTGCCTCACATCCACTGCCGCCCGTGTGCTCATTAAATTGAACCCCGATATGTCAAGTTGCCATGTCACCATGTCTCCTAGGCCTGCGTTCTTTTGTCCTTCAGTGAATGATGCGATGGTGTTTAACAACAGCATCCCAATTAATGACTGAAATTAAAACCAGAGATGGGTATCTGTTAAAAATCGCCAGACTGGATTGTTTGTTTTAAAGCAGCTATTATTATTATTATTATTATTATTATTATTTATTTATTTATTTTTTAAATTATTATTATTATTACAATTGTAATGTTATGGATGTAGAATGAAAGTAAGGGCTGTGACGGTAAAATGAAGGGATGGGCTGATGTTAAGGTAAGTAATGAAAATACTTCCAAGAGGCAAGACACGTAGATGAATAAGGCCACACATTTCATATCAGATCAACCCCCCGGGAATTTCTCAGTGTGAAGATTGCAATCAGTTGGTGGGACGAGAAGATAATCATCCATGATAGGCAGGTGCAAAAATATTCTTGCTGACCGGAATTTAAATTAGATCTACGGTTTGGCATAAAAGTTGCATCTCCTTGTCTATTAAATCATTTTGCAGGTCTGGTGCCCAAAGTGAACATCATCAATCCTTGGTAACAGGAGGGGGAGTTTTCACCCTGATGACTATGGAAATGTTTGACCATGTCTGTGATATAAAGCAGTTACAGTGGGGGAAAACAATTATCTCATCCACTGCTGAATTTGTAAGTTTTCTCACTTCCAAAGCAATAAACAGACTCTAATTTTTACGATAGTTTCATTTTAATCGAAAGGTCACTGCCTTCTTTAGACACTCCTTTGTTACCTTGGCTGTATGTTTTGGGTCACTGTGATGCTGGAAGACGCATCCACAAGCCCATCGTCAGTGTTCTCGTCCAAGACGCGTTGAAGTCATCCTGTACCCTTAGCAGGGAAAAACAGCCCCGAAGCATAATGTTCCCACCTCCGTGCTCGACCGTGCTGATGATGTTCTTCGGGTCATGCTCAGCATTTTTCTTCCTACAAACACAGCGACTTGAGTTATGGGAACGATGCGAGTGCTGAGAGATTTCAATTCTTTCTTGGGTTTCTGAGTAACCACACCAACAGTTGTCACCTTCTCACCCAGCTTGATGTTCTTGTAGCTCACTCCAGCCTTGTACAGTCTCGTCCCTGATGTCCTTTGACAGCTCTTTGATCTTGCCAATAGTAGTGGAGAGGTTGATGGAAGACATTGAATCTGTAGACATGGTGCAGCATGGGATGAAATAATTATTTCCTCATGTGTAGTTGGGGTAAGAACAACACGTTTCTTAGTGGTTTGATGCTCTAACATTAATTGCTGGGCATAAAATAAACGTGACAAACCTTTTAGGTCATTAAAGTTGAGGATTTTCATTCTTTAGCTTTACAAGTTTAAAAAAATGTTCATTTTAAACTCAAGATTTAAGCTCTGAATGATCAGGCATCAGTAGTTTTACTAAAATATATTTTTGGACTCATTATTCAGCTAAACCACTTGTTGGAGAATTGTTGTATTTTGGGCATCACTGATCTAAAGATTCTTTACTTTTTGAACTTCTTATCTCTGTAACAAGAAAAAGTACACTCAAAGGCATCGAAGCGTCAGTTCATTGAGGAGTTCCTGTGTTTGTTTTTATTTTCCTTTATGTCTTGGATCCAATTTTTTTTCTTTTGTTCTGTTTTCTTTTAATGTCTTTTTTGTCTTTTTTAATGTCTTTTCCTGTTTTTTCACTCAGCAGTGACCTAATTCTCCCCTCACAACATCTTGATGTAACTGTCCCTGCTGGCTCTTTCTTTCCTATTTTGTCATTATATTTATATAATTAGATTTACACAGCATGTGGGCTGTGTAAATCTAATGCAGATTCATGTGTATGGCTTTTTTCTTCATTTTTCTTTTTAAATGGATGCGCTTTTTGTTCCAGCGTTAATATGAAAACACATTCACCACCACAGATTGTTTTCATACGCAGCTTTGTAACGTCACCACATACTTTTCTTTTCTGAGCACATAACGTACACGTACAGTTTTCTCATTTAAAAAATTGCAGGAGATATTTATAGTCGTGCACAGCAGGGCCACTGCACAGATGCTCTGTTTGACAGCAGACGTTTGAGCCAAGCGGAGTTAAATTATGTGTTTGTGTTTCGGTCTGCGGGTCTTTCAGTCATCTTGCTGCATAATTCATGCCTGTTCCCAAATTGAAATTCCATGTTAATCCAATAGGAAGACGATGAAAGGAAAAGGTAATCTATTTGAAAAGGAACCACTGTGATTTTACTTATTCATGTAAATAACACATATATTTATTCGTTTTAATAGAACATAGTAAACACAGCCACGGTTTCAAATTCAAGGTCGGGGTATATTAAAGTCCGGGTGAGCCCAAAGAGTTTTTCACTCTTGGATCTGTGTGATGTCGAAGAGAGTGGATTTCCCCTATCTGGTCATCTTATGCATGAAGCTCCGGATGAGGGGCAGATAATCAGCAGAAGCTACCTTAAGAGGAAAGAAACTCAAACAGCTTATTTCAGACAGAAGATGAAAAAGAAACCACCCAAATTAAGATAAATATTTGATTTTTTTTTTTTAATAATCTGCAGATCTACTCTTCTCATGTATAAGAACGAAACTATGAAGCTAAGCAAGAGTCTGAAAGTGTTTAAACTACATATTTACTGTATAAAATGTGAATCTTTAAATCAACTATAAAAAGCTGGGTTTTCCCAATCGTTTGGTTTTATTTTACGTTAATTATAATCATAATTACCTTTTTGTGCTGGGAGTGGATTGCGATCCAGTCTTCATTGTGCAAATGCGCGTTAAAATTGCTAAATGATGCAGAGTCTTTGACTCTGAAATGACAGCCAAGCCAGAAGGTAAAGGAGGTGGATCTGAATAGAGAATTTTAATTGGTCACTGTGTGTGTGTGTGTTTTCGTTTTTAATTCAACTGTATGCCTTTTTGACTACCTGCAGAGGATGCTGCTGCCGCCGAGTCCGATGAGCTGGCCGTGGACCGCAGTTATGTGAAGAAGAAGTTGGAGCATGGACTGACACGAATCTGGCAGGTTTGTTGAAAAGTCTGCACCACCGTTTAAAAAACAAAGTTTTTCTGAAGCATTTCTCTTCCATTAAATTTATATTTCATTTTTTATTTTTTATTTTAATTTCTGATCCACTTGGAGCTGCCTTATCACAGGTTCTCCTCCCACAAATCACTGTGTCACTATTATTTCTCTCCACAGGATGTCCAGTTGAAAGTGAAGGCCTACATCCTGGGGACAGACATGTCGAACTTCAAATACGACGATTTCATAGTGGTACTGGATGTCATCAGCAGGTACGCCTCAGGTTTAGTGCAGACAGCTCATGCTTGTATCCAATAATTGGCCCTCATTATCTTGCTATTGCTGTCCCTTCCTCTTTGTGTGCCCCCCCCCCCACACACACACACACCTCTCATCCTTTTTTTTAAGTTTTAGACTCACACTCATTCATTCTTATGCTTCCAATAATGGCAACTGTTTTTTGTTAACTATAAAGGTAATTTCTCCAAACCCGTTTCTCCAACTCCCCCTTTTTCCTAGTGTACTAAGAAGAATCATGGATATTTTTTGGGCCTTTTTCAGTGGGGTACAGTGAAGAGTTACAGGGAAACAGAGCGTGAGAGGAGAAGACGTGTGGCAAAGGGCCGCGGGTCAGATTTAAACCCAGGTATACGGCATATGGGTGCCTGCTCTTCCCGGTGAGCTAAACCAGCGCTCAAGAATCAGAGATGTGGCTCTACAATGTGTTAATGGTGGTGTTTCCTAAATCTAGCAGTGGTATCGCAGTTACTCATCAAGCGATTGTGACGTTTTTTGCATTACGCAAGTTCTTTGTTTAGCTCCGCAGAAAAAATATATCATTGATTCATCAAGAACGATCCCCTCACATCATAGGAGAGAGACAGAAAATACGAAGCAGACTACAAAGATCATTATAAGTTAGGAAACATAAAACTAAAACTAGATCTGGAAAAACCTTTTTGTGAAACGTTTAAAAAGATTATATTAAATGGATGTGAATATAAAGGAAAGTAATGGAAAAAATAGTGGGTGTTCATATCAAATAGACAGGACATGTGTTTAGCTTTAGTCTTTTTCACTTTGGTCAAATTGGTTAACTCAGTCAGTCTGAGGAGGCTTTTTTGGATTTTCACCCCTCAGTCGTAAAAGGCTGGTGGGCTATAGTCGTCACCCTGCTGGGCGGGCGAACAGCGTGGACACAAAATAACTAATAATGAAAACTACAGAATAACTCTGGGGTCTGCAGTGTTTTGCGGCTTCTTCAGACTTTTTTGCGTGAAAAGTAACAACAGTGACATGAAACCACACACATGGTGCCTACACGTTAACCCTGCCCTAAAACTACCCCAGCACCTCTAAACACAACATCCAAAGAAAAAGCAAAAAGTGAAAGATTCCACCAACCCAGAGCTCAAGTTACTGTGTGCCAGTTCTGCATCAGAAATGCTGTTTCTGCAAGTGTTTACTGTGAGCTGATGGGTTGTTTTAGCGTTCTTATCGCTGTAAAAGCTCTTTGCTATGGCTTTCAGAAACGTTGTTAAAAGAAATATCATGTGCACGTCTTCCTGATTAGGATATGTAGAGTTGCTGTCATTGCATATCAGACACTGTTATCAAGTAAGACTGAAGTACTGTTAAGAATACAGGGAGTGCAGAATTATTAGGCAAATGAGTATTTTGTCCACATCATCCTCTTCATGCATGTTGTCTTACTCCAAGCTGTATAGGCTCGAAAGCCTACTACCAATTAAGCATATTAGGTGATGTGCATCTCTGTAATGAGAAGGGGTGTGGTCTAATGACATCAACACCCTATATCAGGTGTGCATAATTATTAGGCAACTTCCTTTCCTTTGGCAAAACGGGTCAAAAGAAGGACTTGACAGGCACAGAAAAGTCAAAAATAGTGAGATATCTTGCAGAGGGATGCAGCAGTCTCAAAATTGCAAAGCTTCTGAAGCGTGATCATTGAACAATCAAGCGTTTCATTCAAAATAGTCAACAGGGTCGCAAGAAGCGTGTGGAAAAACCAAGGCGCAAAATAACTGCCCATGAACTGAGAAAAGTCAAGCGTGCAGCTGCCAAGATGCCACTTGCCACCAGTTTGGCCATATTTCAGAGCTGCAACATCACTGGAGTGCCCAAAAGCACAAGGTGTGCAATACTCAGAGACATGGCCAAGGTAAGAAAGGCTGAAAGACGACCACCACTGAACAAGACACACAAGCTGAAACGTCAAGACTGGGCCAAGAAATATCTCAAGACTGATTTTTCTAAGGTTTTATGGACTGATGAAATGAGAGTGAGTCTTGATGGGCCAGATGGATGGGCCCGTGGCTGGATTGGTAAAGGGCAGAGAGCTCCAGTCCGACTCAGACGGCAGCAAGGTGGAGGTGGAGTACTGGTTTGGGCTGGTATCATCAAAGATGAGCTTGTGGGGCCTTTTCGGGTTGAGGATGGAGTCAAGCTCAACTCCCAGTCCTACTGCCAGTTTCTGGAAGACACCTTCTTCAAGCAGTGGTACAGGAAGAAGTCTGCATCCTTCAAGAAAAGCATTATTTTCATGCAGGACAATGCTCCATCACACGCGTCCAAGTACTCCACAGCGTGGCTGGCAAGAAAGGGTATAAAAGAAGAAAAACTAATGACATGGCCACCTTGTTCACCTGATCTGAACCCCATTGAGAACCTGTGGTCCATCATCAAATGTGAGATTTACAAGGAGGGAAAACAGTACACCTCTCTGAACAGTGTCTGGGAGGCTGTGGTTGCTGCTGGACGCAATGTTGATGGTGAACAGATCAAAACACTGACAGAATCCATGGATGGCAGGCTTTTGAGTGTCCTTGCAAAGAAAGGTGGCTATATTGGTCGCTGATTTGTTTTTGTTTTGTTTTTGAATGTCAGAAATGTATATTTGTGAATGTGGAGATGTTATATTGGTTTTACTGGTAAAAATAAATAATTGAAATGGGTATATATTTGTTTTTTGTTACATTGCCTAATAATTATGCACAGTAATAGTCACCTGCACACACAGATATCCCCCTAAAATAGCTAAAACTAAAAACAAACTAAAAACTACTTCCAAAAACATTCAGCTTTGATATTAATGAGTTTTTTGGGTTCATTGAGAACATGGTTGTTGTTCAATAATAAAATTATTCCTCAAAAATACAACTTGCCTAATAATTCTGCACTCCCTGTAGATTAACACATTCTTTACTTAAGGGAATAACCGGGTATAGAAATGCATGTGAAACACTGCAGTGAAACGTGTGTGATATTTTTGCTCCAGTATCATTTCTTCAGTATCTCCTCTATAAACACCTTTATTCTTGTAAAAACAACAAAATAAAATAAGGTTAAGAGTTTTTTTTTTTATCATAGACATAACAGTACCAGTTACAATGAGTATATGCTTGCATACTTGAGATCAAATGTTTTGTAAAGTACAAATGGGGAATATTATTTGAACTGGGTGCTTTAACGGAAAATTCTGTGGTTCCACTTCTTTAGCCTCGCGCTCTCTCTTGACTCGCATGTTACAGAGTTACCAGAGCAGACATGTGTACAATGTGTCAGAGCCTCTGCTGGCTCAGCTGTCAGTCACACACACACACACACACACACACACACACACACACACACACACACACACACACACACACACACACACACACACACACAGCAGTAATCCTCCTGTGGCTTTGATACGCTAAAGGCTGTTTTTGATATTGGAAAACCCGAAGCCATGACTCCTGCAGTGAGAGATCCCAGCACCTTAGTGCTCTCTTATCATGTTAGACTTACCTTAGGTTTGTCAGCTGCCTCTAATGTAATGAGTGGCAATTGTTTTTTTGTTTTTTTTTTAATTAAACAAATTAACCAACAACTGGCTTAATCATGATATTCCTGACCTGCAGTTGTGGCATCTCTCTGCACACCTAGCTATAAGTGAAGTTATTTCAAAGCTCTAACCTCAAAGGTTGGCTTCAGTGGTTCATTAGGCAGCTGGTTTGTCCTCTCATTATAGACTTCATCTGATAAGATACCTACTGTAAATGAGCCATCTCATCCCTGCAGCTATCGATAAAGCTGTTGTGTTCATTGCATCTCTCGAGCCAACACGGGCTGCAGAATGCCAGTTTGTCTTAGTGCAGTCTCTTCAAACAGGAGGTTTGTTTTAACACTTCCACTCTGTCTCTGTCTTTGTCTCTAGCTCTCCTTACTTTATCTTCCTTCCCTCCTGCCACACTTTTGGATTTGTGATCAGTTTTTCCCGCCAACCTTCTCTTTCAGGTTGATGCAGGTGGGTGAGGAGTTTTGTGGCAGTAAGTCTGAGGTCCTGCAGGAGTCTATCAAACGCCAGAGTGTCAACTACTTTAAAAACTACCACAGGTAAGAAACATCTGGGGCTTCTGTTTGATCATCATCCGAACCATGTGAAAGTTATGGCAAATGTTGGTCAAGTCTTTCAAAGCTAAACATGATGGAAAGTAGATGAAACCATTTCTTAGAAAGCAGGATATCGTTATGTGAGAGAAACCTTTGCACACGGCGATAACCACTTGCTGCCTCCAACATGCTCTATCCCAGGCGTAACCCTCTTCGGAGCTAGATGTGTAATTACATGCCAACACTCACTGAGCTGGAAGCACATTTACATCCTGATTGCATAATCTCCTGCCAAATTCATAAATATGTATAGTTTCACGCGGAAGGCTCCACATCATCTGAGGTGATTTGCATTGATCAGTGTTAAGGTTACCTGTCAAGAATCGTTGATAACGCGCTTAAATATGATTCCTCTTATAAGCGTCAGTCCTGTGACACAAATCGGGTACAGCTTTGGGTTACAGGTGGTGACATGGAGGTGTGAACATGTAATGAAAAAGCAGAAAGAGGTCAAAGAAACCCAGAGACGAAGAAGACTCGACCAAACACACACACACACCTTTACACCGTGCCATTCAGAGTGCTTTATATTTACCCTATAGCAAAGTATGTCTATGTTTCTCCGTCTGGTTCCTGCGGTAACACACCCGGTCATCAGCGGGGGTGTACTGTCAGCCTCTGGATGCAAAGCACAGACTGACATTGTCAGAGTTCAGGCATAATAAATATTTTAGAACTCCAGCATTGTTGATATCCGCATGGGGTTTTCTTTGTTTTGTTTTGTTTTTTTTTCGTGCTGAGCGATTGAACTAGTCTCAAGGTTTTAATGTCCTCTGATTCACAGTGGATTGAATTAAAGAAATTCAGTTGTCGAGTGGACGAGTGTACAGTATTACAGTGAATATTCGACACTGTCTTTTGTGTTTTTTTTACTTTCATACTTTAAACGCCTTAAAGAAAAGAAACAAGCAGCACTGCTGTGTTTGAAATGAACACCGCACTGACATTTCACACCGAAGGAAGGATACTGACCTAGCGGGTGAGCACCTGGGGTGGCTGCTGTGAGCTGTGATCACAGTTAGCATTGAATCGTGTTGCAAACAGCACACACAGAACTTTTCCTTCACACTTCGCATTAGTGACCTTTGCAGGCTTTATTGATGTCATTGTGTTTAAATTGGGAGCTGCTTGACTATACGGGGTTGAATTAGGTGATTAATGGACAGATGTTAATGCTTTCTGTGTCTTTCACTTTTTCTTCTTCTTGACCTTTTCCTCAGCACTGTGCTCATTCCCTTTTCTCTTTTCGCAACCCCTCAGGGCCCGACTAGAGGAGCTGAGGATGTTTCTGGAAAATGAGACGTGGGAACTGTGTCCAGTCAAGTCTAACTTTAACATAGCCCAGCTCCATGTGAGTAAGAGACACAGCACTGAGGCGAAAAGGTGAAGGGAGGGTGATTTCATTTATTCCACGGTGTCACTCACTGCTGTGAAATTTGCATGAGGATGTGAAACGCTGAATCTGCTCAGTGACGTGTGCGCGCGTGCAACCGGGTGCAAGTGCGTAAAGTTCACTGCTCATTATAAAACACAGATGAAGATCAAACGGCTGCTGTCCCTTATGGGATGTATGTTAGACAGTTTTTCTCACACTCATGAGCCACAGTTTAAAAAATACAACCTTTCCTATGGACTGCACATCCATCTCTGAATCTCCTATTCCACCACATCCTATTGGATTAAAATCTGGAGGCCGTCTCTGTACAGTGAACTCAATGTCACATTCAGGAAACCAGTTTGAGATGATTTGAGATGGCAAGTTAACCTGCTGGAAGCAGCCATCAGACGATGGGTACGCTGTTCATAAAGGGATGGAAATGGTCAGCAGGAATACTCAGGTAACACTGTGGCATTTAACAATGCTGAAGAAATTCCAAGATTAAGTAGAAGAAAACATTTTGCGATCTGAGTGTACAGCTCGTTGCACTTCAAAGCAACACTGATGAATGGAAAGGAACGTAAAGAAAATGAGTGCAGTGAACTCGAGTATTTTTTCATCTTTATCTTTTTTCCTTCATCTCTGTTTTGCTTATACGCACAAAACGATAAATAAGCATACCAAAGAACCCTCCTAATAAATGGACTTGCATGGGAATTTTACATGCCTTTATGGCAATGTATTACTTGGCCTTCACTACAGTATGATTTAAGCGTGCGTAGTGGAATTCCTCACAGACGTCCTGTACAGATGGTGATTTAGCTTTTGTTGTGATGCAGCCGCTTAAAACCAAGTGGTCAAAGGTACTGTGTACAAGTGACGTGTTAATTGGAGTTCTTGGCTCTGTTTTCTTTTAAATTACCTCTAACTTTATTCATTTTAAAAGTCTCATAGACTTTTTGTAGGATACTCTGATCAGTAACAATTCCCTGTGCGTCCCTGTGTCCCATCTTCTCCGATCCAGGAGTTTAAGTTTATGGGTCAGTGTCGCTCGCCTTCGGTGTCCCCGAGTAGGCAGGCCGCGTCTTTGAGCAGCTCGGCCCAGGAGGAGCTGTCCCTGTTCCAGCAGTACCAGCGAGAGGGAAACCCCTTTGAGATGCACATGGAGCACAAGGAAGAGGAGACGGAGGATGTGCTGGCATCCAATGGGGTAGGTGTTATGAAACACACTCCATCTTGTAAAAAAAAGTTAAGAATAAGTCGTGTCTGTTGAAAGTTGAAATCTGTTATAATACTGCAGTATTTTTAGGAATATGGTCATTTTGGAAAAAGTCACAAGTTAGAATTGAAACACAGAACTAGATTTGATTATAGAGCGTGCGTTTCCACCAGCTAGATAAACCCACTTACATAAGTATGCCTAATTAAGCCTGCCTATAGAGTCAAACTTCAGACGAGTTCATAAGGAGGTGAACTGATTTGAGAAATAATCAGCGTCCCTTAAGCTCTCATCACCAGGGTCATAACAAGCGTTTATTAGGGGTTTGAGGGCAGCCGTGCAAAACGTGCCATAGTCATTACAGGGCTTTGACACACTGTCTGACAAGTAATGTTAGCCATTCAATAGAAAATAAACTTGTACTTGGCTAATGATTAACCCAAGAAAAGAGTTTCATGTAATGCAGCTGTTTTTTTTTTTCTTTGAGTTTGTTAGTGTCCAGGCCTCCGGTATAGGAATCCTTTTAATTTCTTAATACATTTTCGGGAACTGTGTTTTGTGTTAAATATAAATTAAAAGCACTTTGCTTTTAATTTAAGTAGTGTCCCTTTTAGGAAATAACAACTATTGCCTCATGCTACAGAGGCTACTCATCTGCTCCTCCTATGGAAAACAATATTTCTCTTTCAGATTTCAGAGGTCCCCCCACACCTTTGGCTTTACTTTATGATGACATATCAACATATCTGTATAAGCCTTTGGTGTTTAGCTGTTCATAAGCGTGTAATCCTTTATATATGATGCTTGTGTTCCCTTGGCATGTAGAAAATATTGCCTTATTTCAGTAAGGTATAATCTGAACTCTCTTGTGAGAGGTGAATACATTTTGTGCCCTCCCAGCAGTATGTGAGGTATTTGAAGTGTTTATTTGTTGCTTTGTGGGTAATTTAATCACAGAGCGTTAATGCAGTTTGTTTTTATTAGCCTTCCACCATTTTTATCTTGGGGGAGTGGGTTAATACTTTGTGCTGTTTCAAAATCTCTGTGGACTCTTTGTTGCTGTGTCTTGCGACCAACAGCGCCGGCACCATTTCCCCGTGGAGTTGGACTTTTTTCACACCTGTCTTAACACTTGTCTTCTCTCTGTTTTACCCACTTTATCTGAACTCTATCCACCGCGTTTTTACCCCTGACTTCAATCTCATCTTTCTCTTCACCGTTTCTCAAGTACGAGTCAGACGAGCTGGAGAAAAGCGTGTACCAGGATTACGACAGCGACAGCGATGTCCCAGAGGAGCTCAAGCAGGACTACGTTGATGAGCAGACGGGTGATGCTCCTCTAAAGAGGTCAGTTCCATGTCCGGCTCCGAGTGTATGCCTCAAATTTACAGACAGTCCATGAATCTTCTGTTTAATTCCACTTTCAGCTTGTTTGATAACTGGATTTATGTTTGTGCTGTCCGAAAGAGTTGTTAGATTTCAGTTCTGTTCCAGTTGTTCTGAAGACCAAAATTTAGTTTCTTGCTTGTTTTTTTTTTGTTTTTTGTTTTTTGTTGTTTTTTGTTTTTATATGAAAATTGAGAACATGAATTATAGTTTGTTTATCTTATCAGACACGTTGAAGACAGCTTTGGACAGCTGGTACATGGACCAGTTAACAAACAAAATAAATTTTCACTGCTAGCTGTGAAATATTCAAAAAGTGAGCACACCGATTATGTTAATTACACACACCAAACTATCTGTCTGTACTTGAGTCTTCATTTTGAAGGCATTAACCAAGTCTTCGCACCTCCAGCACCAACAATTTAAGCTAACCTCTGGCTAACCCTGCCAAGTCAGCAGTAAGCTTTTTGTATATCCATGAAAAAGTTACCTTTCCTTTCTACCTCGGCTAATGCAATTGGTGCGTATTGTAAAATTAGTGGCTATTTAATAATGGTGAAGGCAATTATACACTTCTCTGTTCAGTGTGTTAAAGCACTAATTTTCATTTGAAAGAGGGTTTAATTGCAGCTGGAGAAAGTTTTGTATTTTGCCTCCTTTATTATCAGGGATGCTTGAATTGGAAAGAACCTATCATTTATGCAAGCGCTAACTGTTTTAGCATTTCACAGCTTTAACAGTTTAGATGTTCCTCTCGAACTGTTTTAGCCGACCTCGTTTAGAACTGCAGCATTTTCCCTGCAGCATGATGGGGTCTTAAATTTTGCGTCACCGTTCAGCTGGGACGGTCTTTGTCGATAAGCCTGCTGTGCTCATTTTGTGTGTGTGTGATGAACTGAACTGCCAAGAACTTGCAGTAAATTAATGTTTTTAGGCAAATCTGAGAGCTGATCTAAAAAAAAACGTTAGGATTTGCACTGGAGTCAAAACCTTGATTCATTGCAGTTTCTGTTTCCTGCCTTGTATGATGACATACAGTATTATTTTATGCTTTTTAGTTCCTCGCGTGTACTCAGCTGACATTAGTCCACGATCACTAAAATCCTTATTTCCTGTTCTTATAGGCAGGAATTACTAGTGCTTAATTATGTAATGGCTCATATAGTCGCAGAAATGAGACAGACCATGTAATGATTTCTGCCCATGTAATCATTGCTGGCTAATATGGCTTGGCGAGCTCCATGTCAGGGTCTGGTGCTTCAGGATCACCAGTTCTGAGACTTCACCACTGGGGTCCCATTTCCTGTGTTGTGAAATGGGTTCTGATTGATCAATTACAAGAACTGTGACCCACAGTGAAGGCTTTGCACCTGGCCCTATCATTTCAGGGGATTAATGATGTTGACACGTATTAGCAAGTCTCTTTTTCCTCATGGTTCTGACCTACTTTCTCTGACTCTGCCACCAGCGTACCCCGAGAAACCATGAGAACCAAGAAGAAGTCCGACTACAACCTCAATAAGACCAACGCACCAATTCTCACCAACACCACGCTCAACGTCATCCGGCTTGTTGGTGAGTCCTGGAAACACACACGCACGCACACACTCTCATTGATGACTAACCTCTGCTTGCGAGGTGTCCAGACAGTGTGTCCTCTCTGGCCTTCTGAGAGTTTCATTTATTCATCATTAAAGCCTGCAAAATACTGCAATTGGCACGCTCCACATCTGCATGACTGAACTGCACTAATAGTGGTTAACCTTCGCCCTGAGTTCCTGCCTTCTGTTTCCAAAGAACTGCTTACATGTATAAATATGTGACGTAGCTCTAAAGACATGAGAAAAGAGTCTGATGATGTACCCTCATAATGTGATTTTAGAGAGGAGGAGCTATCTTTGCTGTTTTGGCTTGACTGCGCATACAGTAAAAAAGCAAAAGAACCGTATTTTGTCACACGCTACATAATATTGATTTAGAGCCACGTGGAAAAACTTGCAGCAAGAAAAAAGACCCCCAAAGTTTGATTCCATACAATCACTTCTAATTCAGTCTCTGCTGGACTTTGATGGAGTTAGATTGCTCCCTGAGTTCTTGGTGCAGAATTTAAGAGAAAGGGTGTGAAAAATGAGAGTGTGGGAGAAATAGTGCTGCCTGGGTAGCAAAGCCAGCTAGATTGAGTTTATTTCTTCTTTTTTTTTATTCTTCCATACATCAGTTCTGAGTCAATGGTAACCTTGTTACACCCCTGTACCTCTGTAGTTATTGCCTTTATTACCTTTCTGCTGAATTAAATCCTTGCAATTTGTATGCAAATGCAATATGCTCATGCTGTTGTCCTTCCCAAAAAGGATATGGTTCAACCACGATTAACTTACAGTAGTTTAACCCGTTTAATCTCCTTCAAAATTTACTCAAGTACAGCGCCATTTCATTCTGTGTAAAGTGATGCTGGGTTTCACGGTGCTAAAGAACAGTATGGATGCCCTCTGTGTCACACACAGCACTCGACACAAAGCTTCCATTGTACTCGGATCTAACTGTTACGTCTTTGTCTCCTCTCCCTAAAGGAAAGTACATGCAGATGATGAACATTTTGAAGCCAATTGCCTTTGACGTCATCCACTGCGTATCACAGCTTTTCGACTACTACCTTTACGCTGTGTACACTTTCTTTGGACGCAACGACATGGTACAGTATTCCTTCATCATCGTGGTGTTTTGTCTATCACATCGAGTGTTTATACTGAAGACTAATGAAAAAACGAACATTTGCTAGCCAATAAAAGACCCTTGAAGCAAAACCTTGTGAGTCAGCCCATTTTCGATGTGGCATTTTTGCATTTATTGGCTCTGGAAAGTATTTGTACAGCAAATTTCCCGCTGGTTTAAAAAATAAAATCAGTTTAAAAAAGTTACAGACATCGATTTGATCCTCAGAAAACAACCCTAAATAAATATTTTCAACTTCTAAGAAGCACAAACACAGTGGGGGCAGTGTCTGATGTTTTTCTTATGACCGTGCACAGGAATTTGTTTATTGATGAAATCATGAACTTTGCAGTGAAAAAGCCAAAAGATGATGCAGTGAACAGAAGTGGATATCTCACCAAGTTAGTCTCCTGAAGCATACCGTCCGCCCCGTTCAACTAAATTTTGCCCAGGAAGAAAGATTATGACCTTCCCAGAGCCCTGATCTGAATCACTATCTACAGGATGCCATAAAGGAAAAAAAAAGCCTGATGGTCTAGTGTTGCAAACCTTTGTGAAAGCTATTGCAAAATTGAATTGACCCCCTCCATGCCCAGATGTTGTCAAGCAGTTCTGCAAGCTGAAGGATGTCAAACTAAACTCTAATACACAATAAATCTTTAGTGGATTGTTTTGGCATGGTTTTAAACTCCGTGTCTGTAGTTTTATCATTCAATACTCTAAAGAACACCTTCTGTGGAATAAAAGATGAGCATGTGTTGTTGCCCCATCTTTCCTAAAATAAAGGTTTAAAACCAGAGGGTAATACCTGCTTGCTTGGTTAGCAAGTTAGATCTCCAAACTACACAACATGCATGCTAGTTAGTGCTTAGTACTAAATCAATGAAATGCTATAATTTTACCCACTAAAATGAAAGGATAGACTTTATGGACAGGCTGGTTAATCAGGAAGCCAGAATATTTGTCAGATAAAACCTCACAAACGTACTAAGCAGTAAATATGTTTTTAATGCTGTTAATTTTGGTTTTTGGGTTAAAATTTCAGTTCAATTCAATTCAGCTATATTTATATAGCACAACAACAGTCAGTTCATACTGTAAACTAAAGACCCTACAATTATAAAGCAGCAATAAGATACTTTCATTTAGGTCAGATTGTGCCTGCGCTGTTTATGTACAGCAGATGAGTGATTAAAACTCAAACACTGACTGTCTCTCACTCTCTTTCCCCCCACATATTCTCCTGTTAACAGTTTTGTACTCTCGATATTTAAGACAATTAGGGCAATCGTCACTTTTTTGAAAACTTTGGAGTCGCAGCCAAGCGTCAGACTCTGTCACTTCTCTGTTTTTGTGAGAAAACTGGGAAAAAGAATCAGCACCTCCAAAGTCTGAAACCATGATCATTAACTGGAAAAAAACCCCAATACCTATCCCTGGTCAGGCAGGAATTTCTGTCGCAAGCGATGAAGTTCATTCACAAGTGATGGAGAGAGCGGAGCAGGAGAAAAAGACAAAAAGATTGACTGATGTATTATCTGCAGTGATACAGAAGCGGTATCAGTCTGTTGTACAGAAAACAGAGCTGGGTGTGAAAGCGAAGCTGTCAATTTATTGGTCGATCTCCATTCTGCCCTCACCTATGGTCTAAAAGAATGAGATCACTGATACAAGCAGCAGAGACAAGCTTCCTCTGAAGGTTAGTAGGGCTCTCTCTTAGAGATGGGACGGTGAGCTCGGTAGCTTAGAGTAGAGCTGCTACTCCTTCACATTGAAAGGTGTGTCAGTCATCTGCCATGGGGAAGATGTCCTGTGGGCAAACTCAGGATATGCTGGCAGGGTTATATATCTGGGCTGGCTTGATGCTAGAAAAGACAGCTGGGGGTATCTGCTTACACTGCTGCTCCCGTGACCCAGACTCGGATAAGTGGCAGAAAATTGATGGAAGTCTGTGTTGCTTAACTCACTTTTGGAGACAGACTCAAGAGGCCACTCCAGGAACTGCATTTATTTTTGGCGCTTCCACGGTTGCCTCATTGACTGCTGTTTTCTGATTGTTCCGGATGCATCTGAATGTCTTTCCCAATAATGGCAAATTTAAAAAAAAAAAAAAAAGCTCCATAAAAGATGAAACAGGGAAAAGCTGGGGGAAAAAAGTATAATCTTGTGAGTTAAGTAAACCTCATAAGTAATCAAGAATTTTTGTTTTTGCTCATTGTAATGCCGACTGCGTCTGCGTTCGCAGTGTAGATGTTCTGTTGTTGTGAAATTACCTTCATACTCATTTCCAAAGCTCCAGAATATAACTTCTTGACACAAATTGCTTAATATTACTTCTGCTGCATCAGTAGTAAGGTGCTTTATGGAGATTGCCTGCATTTATTATTTCTTTTTTTAAAATGTTTATTAGATGATATACAGTGAGATGTGAAATAACCACCGCTTCCATCTTTTCTCATTACTGTCTGTCTCACAGTAAAAATTCAAGCTGAACGATAGGATGCAGTCTGCGAGCCCGGTCCCTCCACTCAATCTAAAGGCTATTATGTCATTTATACTGTGCCTCACAAAGAAAGAAGAAAACAGCATTTGTGTCAGTATCACCCTCAGGGATGCAATAATGATGGCAACAAAATGACTTCTATCCCGTTGAGGTGGAAGAGATAACGGGGATGAAAGCTCCACGGGGGCCCCTCCAACTCGGATTATTGGCGTGCGTGCGTGCGTGCGTGTGTCAAGAAGAAATGAGGAAAGGTTGAGAGTTGATAAGTTGTCAGTGGGTCACTGTCACCGATGCAGAATATGTCAGCCTCTCAGTATCATTGCCTACCTTGTCTTTAAGCGTATATCATTTTTTTGTTGCTTAAGCCGGCTCCTTCAGCCATTTCTTTCTACCGTCTACATTCCCAAAAGCTTAATCTAATTTTTCTTCTTCATGCTTGTTACTCTCACCATCTTCCCGTGTCATTTTCACTCTCTGTTTGCATCACTCTGTAACTTTTACCACCACTATTTATCCACCGCATCCACTCTAGACCTCAAAGTGTCACTTCATGAACCCAGCCGTTTTCATTAATGGTCTCACTTGAAGAGCCACCGACAGCTAAATGCTAATGTCCCCATGAATCTTTAAAAAGCTCCTGGAAATTGCTAGTCACATACGCTGGCGTTTTGACCTATAGGCTCTGCTCTCCTTACACAGCTGGAATCAAGATGGGCCTGCTTGACTCCCCCACTTGAAGAGTAATGTGTGGCATTAATATTCAAAAGGGTAAATACACTCATTATCTGCGTGTGTTTGCCTTGTTAAGGCAAGCCGCGCTTTTGACGGTGTCACACATGCTAAAGATGTATTATGCGCCCTGCTCGCAGATTCTCCGTCGTCAATAGTAGCCGGGTTTTCTGCTCCAGGGGCTGTGACAGGCAGATTTGCTAACACAGTTTTGAGAAAAGTGATTAATGTTTGAAAATTGTAGAAAGCTGAACCTCAAGGGGGGGGGGGAGAATCTTCGGTTTTAGCTCTGGGAAGACGCCGTGGAGGGCTATAGTACGAAAAGGGCAAAAAGAGGTGTGAATTGAAAGATGGAAGGCAAATGGAGACAATAGAATATTTTCATTTTGAGTAACGATGGCAGAAATGGTCGGGGGTAAAGGCTGCCTACTGAAATGAAAAAGGGGTTCACTCTCAACTCCTAGCTGCCACTCGTACTGGATGTTATTTATCTTGTGCAGCAGTACAGACTCTCACCTGTGGCCTACAATAAAACCAAACGACGCCCGACTGCACCAGAATCTTCAAAACTGAAGCCAAAAAAAAACCTACATCCCAAAAACTGTCACTTCTACTTCCTCCTACCTAAACAATGGTCACTGAACAGCCTCTGCCAAACAGCATGTATCTCAAACCCACGCTGACATCGACAACTACTAGATGTGTGTTTTTCCTCCTGATGCCCTTCCATGTGTTTAAAAGTTTCTAAAAGCAATATGAACAACCTGAGAGCTTTTTAAAGTCTGTCACTGACTATCAAGGTCAGGGATGCCACACACATACAACCGGCTTTGATTTCAGTTGGGCCAAAAGCAGTGAAACTGCCCTTTCTGTCAATGTAAAGATTTTTAACTAGACATTTCATCCCATTTAATATGTGAAAAAGAAGTTCAGTTTCAACAAAACGTCTCATTGAGTTTTTATACAAGGCGGTCTGTGAACATTTGGTCTGTTGGTATTTGTAGCTTAAACAAAAAGCAAGAAGGACACACACAGCAGTGACACTTAATTCTAAGATGTTACTAAACTGAGAGAGATTAAAGGGGCATCGGGTTTTCACAATGCCACCTCTCTGCATGTTCAGCTGCTACACACTACAAACTGATGAGTCCCGGTTTACTAAGCTCCTGCTGGTCATAAATGGAAAACTTAAAAAGTTTGTGAACAGAAAAATTCCACTTACTACTACATTTAATCGAATTATGTTTGTTTGCTTTCATATTTCTGTTTTTTTTTTTCTAGTTGTGTTTTCTTCTTCCAGAGTCTTTAATTTGAAGCTTTTGCTTTTTGTTTTTCCTTTCTTGCTATCCGTTCGTCATCCGTAAGCCCGTCCCAAGCCCATCTTTGCAAGCTCACGGCAGCAGAGAGGCGGGCACCGCCAGGGTTGTGGGCCCTGCCTGCTTGGTAAGAGGCACAACCTGAAGTGTTCCGACTACTTCACGGTTGTGCTGCTTAGAGAATCCAGCATGCGTGGTGTGGTTGTTTTCCAGCCCTTAAGATGTGCGCGATTTGCTTTCACAGGCGACATCGAGCACATCTCGGAGTGATTTCAGAAGCATTTGCATTGAGGTTTCTTCGCTTTCACCCTCTCCGCTTCGTTTTTCTCTGAGCTCTGTCTGTCACCTTCTGTTGTCAGCGTGATTGTCTGATTGTTGATGTTGGTTCTTCCCAGCTGCTCCTCCCTCTTTAGGATTAGAGTTGGCTAGAAGCAGAAAGCGAAGTCTCTTTTGTCTCTGACTACATGAGATGAGAGCAGATGTCCCGGTGTGAGCGTGATTTTTACACTCTGTTGAAGTGTGTGTTCTTATAGAGGGAAGATTTTTGTGCACATTTCAAACACTCATTCTGTGTGTGTGTCTGTGTCTATTCTACAGTATGAGTCATCAGGTCTGGGCCTTATCAGCAGCAGACTGAGAACCACACTGAACCGGATCCAGGAGAGCCTCATTGATATGGTAAGACTGCGTCTCGCTCTTCCTCTTTCACCTTCTCTTCTGTTCACTCTTTTACCAGCGTGCATTATCTCATTGTCTGTCTCATTTTCTGACACAAACACACCATCTCACGCCTCTGTCCTCCCATCCTTATGCACCTCTTTCCTCTTAATGTCGCTCCTCTCACTTTTTGGCCATCCATTCTGTCCGTACTGACCATGCTGTACGTGTGGTCTCATTGTTTAGAGAGCCCACAGCCGGTGTCACAACATGCATTATGGGTCATCATTATCTGGCCGATGGTCACTCAGACTCGTGTACACCTCCCTCTGTTTAAATGGGCAGGCCAGGGTGGATATGTGTGTTATTCCATTAGGGCTCTCTAGCGCTGCTCCTCACTGTGATATTACATAGTGACAATTAGTGTGGTGCTGTCTACCTTTTGCCTGATAATGTGTCTTTCTGCAGTCTGTCTCTCCTGTTACATGATCATACAACTGTCATCTCTTGCTTCTGCCTTTTATTTGCATGCCTTTCGTGGCCTATTTTGCATTATCATAGCAAGAAACCCTACAATCCCGTGTGAGCGTGCATTTGGTGGTGGTGGAGAGAAGAAACTCCCTTTGCAGTGGACCAAATCTCCAGCAGGATGAGGCTTAGGGAAAGGCAACCATCTGCCTCAACTCATTAGCATTAGAGGAAAACTAAGAGGCAAAGACCGAAGAGAAACAACAAACTAAATAACTATAAACTCCCTTCAGGCTGGTAGGGACAGTAACCACAGATAAGGATCATGTTGCTCCTGAGGCACAGATACTGATGGAAAACACACAGAGAGCAAGGACGGAGAAGGAAAAAGCCCAAACTGCAGGAGAGAGAAAGACTGAACGCTAATGAAGTGCAACAGTCACATATGAATGTATGCAGAGCAAAGTAGAGGAGATGTGTTCAGTACTTCATGATATTTTGTCTAGCAGCCTAAACAGCAAAGCTAAAGGAAGGTTCTAGGTCACTTGAGCAAACCTTTACTGTAGGCCTCATCGTAAAGTTATACACCCAAGGTGTCTGCCAGCTAAACCCAAAGTGGGAACTTCTTCCACGGGAGTGGAGCCTGATCACTGACAGCTCTGCCTCCCACTGTGCTTTTGGAGTTACTCAAGTAACAACGAGTAAGCGTCATGTCAGGTGTGATGTAGCTACAGGCAGCTACTTGTTAGTAGGTGTTAGTAAGTGTGTATTTAGGTAAAGAAATACAGATTTCTTACCTTACCTGGTAATCTGTGTTTGTGAATAAGCTGAGGATACAACTTTCTGTTCTTTACCCTGCTTGGTTTCTCTTTGCAGTCTGCTTCTAGTACAAGTGCTATAAATCATTTGCTTTGGAGTCAGGATTTTGTTTTGAAAAATAACTTTAAATCTTTCCACCTTTGTGAACTGTGGTTGTTGCACCGAAACAGGAAGGTTTGGACTGAATATACATCGAAAGCCCAAGAATATTGGCACTTTTCTCTTTTTCACTTTCCTCTTCTTTTTTTCTCTTCCCTCAACAGTTAGCAGCACATTATTGCTTTGTTTTACAAAACCCCATAATGGCAATTTTCTTGCTACTTGCTTGTAGTCTCTATAGCTTCACAGTTTGGAGGTGGTCTGACGAGAAGAAGAAAACAAAAAGCAATAAACAGAGTTATGAATCATGAAGGCGGAGGAAAGAATAAAGATCTAAACTTTAAATTGTTGTATGCTGCTGCATGTTTTCTCCCTTCAGGGGGCCCAATAGTGACTATTTACACCTGAGTACTTTTCTGAGTAAACTGTGAGCTGTTTTCCAATATCAGACAGGCCTGCGGGTGATGTGTTCACTTTTTCAGCTGATCAAATGGACGCAGATAAACAGACAAACTGAAAGCAGAGAGATAAAGAGAACAAAAAGAACTGAGTCGAATTGCACTGAGGCATTTCTGTTTCTGTGAGCCCACGAGTCCTCTCAGAAGACAGAAGCGTGCTAACCCGAAAGCACACGGATGCGCATTCATATTTCAAATAAGCAAAATCATATCACTTTGCCCCCTGATTAAGAGCCATTTCCAACCACCTTGGAGTAGGGCTGGGCGATATGACCCAAAATTCATATCTCGATATTTTTTAGCTGGATGGCGATATAAGATATATATCTCGATATTTTTTTAAGCCATAAAGTAAGAACAAAAAGAGTTCTTAGTCAAAGCTGTGTCCCAGATGTCACACAGGCACTTTTATTAACATACAGCACAGATGTACATGAAAAATTACTCAAAATTAAATTATGAGCATTCATTAAATAATAATGCTCCATAAATAAAAGAAAACAAGGTTGTTTTTGTGCTAAACAAAGAGCTCACAATTGTGCAGTCAAAATGTAAACTAAAAGACGCTGAGCGTAATAACAAAGACAGACAGATTTTACAGCTGCTCTGTTCCCAAGTTTTACTGTGTGACTGATAGCCTGGAGTTTGAAATCCGCTTCATAACCACGTCTCTTACAGGTGCCATTTATGGTCCTTATACACACACAATACGGTAATATTACGTTGATGCACAGTACGTATCACTCCGCGAAGCTCCTCGGTAGCCGTAATGCGCCGACAATCTATCAAGCGGTGCAGCTCCGTAGCTTACCAAAGTCGTACTCAAACATTTTTGACAGATTGCTGAACGCCGTGTACCACATAAAATCGGTTCGCGGCCACCAAGCACAACCAGAATTCATACATAAGGCGCGCTATCAACTTTTGAGAGAATGAAAGGATTTTAGGGTTAGCGCGGTTAGCTCGTTAGCGCGGTTAGCTCGTTAGCACGTTGACGCCGTCCAGCCCCACGCATGGGGCGATGCGCAGTAACTCGTTAACGGAGATTTGCCGTGTCCGTCTTGTCGCTGCCTGCACGTGAAGCGATGGGGTAGGAGGGGGAGTTGTCTTCAGTGAAGGCGAGGCGGAGTAACGTTGCGTAGAGACAAAAGTGGACAAAAGAGAGGCAAACTTGCGGCTCCACAACTATAATTATAACGTAACATAGACTATATCGATATAAAGGATATTGTCACATCTTATATCTCGTATAAAAATATATCGATATGTTTTAAAAACTCGATATATCGCCCAGCTCTACCTTGGAGGAGCGATGCAGTCTGGCTTTGTAACTTCCCATCCTTTCTCCAGTGTAGTGGCAAATGCTTTCAGCCCATCTTGTCTCATGCAAAGCTATTTTAGCTCATCTTAATAAATCATCTGATGTTGGGAAAATGCCCTATATTCCAAACTAACACAGCACTCCCTATTTTGTCTCTTTTTTTCGTCCTTGTCTTGCTCTCCTTTTACTCTTCTGTGTTTTACATCATGACCTACTCACATAAATCTCGCAGAAGCTTGTTCTCTTAGATGAGGCGGACTATAAATCCTTCTCTATCTTGTTTTTTAAAGATTGGTAACCTAACCGCACAGTGAACATGCTGATGTATTTCTACAGAGCACAGAAACTATTCTACCTGCATACAGATACATAAACTGACACACTCCAGAGATCGTGACAGGGAAGACCTCATTTGTAAACACATTATAAAGTTAATTGCACACTGCATGTCAATTGAGCTGCTGAATCCTTGCGGTTTTGTTCACCTGATTTGCCATCGCAACTGTCTGATTCCAAAACCAATGTGCTCGTAATGACACAGAGTCCCATATGAGCACCAGCGAGATTCCATCTCATCTGGTCTCAGGTACAGCGTGCCTTCGGTTTAAATTAGGACTCCACTGGGAAAGTAAAAGATCACCTCTTAGTTTATGTTCCATTTCTCTACCTCTCATATTCTTGATTACCTCTCTGAAACCCTGTCGGGTAGCTTGGCTCTGACACTTTTTGTTTCAAGTCCACTCACTGTGGACTTTCACTATTTTGTTTAAAGTGTTTGAAAGGTTGGGCGGCTAGGGAGCATGAGTGGGAGGGATGTGTTGCTGTATTACACAAAACAGTTGTTACATAATGTTTAATCACACGCACGGTCTATTTCATTGAAATGGAATTGGATGCTGTGTAGAATTATCATCTGTTTAAAATTCTCACTTGCAAAAATTCACCTCCTTTGGTGATACTGCTTGGGGCAGGTTAGACGACTTTGCCATATCAGAATAATGTCATGAACCCCATCAGTAGCCATATTATCGCTGCCAGAAGGTTCAGCTGTGACAGCTGTTGACAGCCGTTGCTGCAGGCAACGTTGTGAGGAGAGCTGACGAAGGCTTGCCTTTTGCAACGAAATGATGGGAAAGCCACCTCCGGGTTGACTAACCTTTTACTTATCTCCCTACGCAAACCAACAGTACTTCATCTTTCAATCAGTCCGCTGGTTTATCGCACTTATTTGTGCAACTGTTTCGCCGTCACGTCTTTCAATTTTTATCATTCCATCTCATCTGTTTGTCCTGTCACCTCCTTCTCTTTAGCAGCTGTGCACCAGAGATTACATGCCTCTCAGCTCTCAGCACAAACAACTGCTTGTTGTCCTGCAGTTTATTGGTGCTTCTGAGTGAGTATACACTGCTCACATTGATCCAAGGATGAAGAAAAGATCATACAGCTCGAAAATTATTTCCCTTTTTTCCCCGTTCGATTTCTACCATCTACCCTCAGTCGTGATACATTGATTAGATATGTCTTTGCGCGCCCATAAGCTTGATCATGGGGTTTTCGTCTTTCGAGTACAGTGGGACGATGGCTTTTTTGGGCTTGGCACTGAAACTACAATGAGAAGTCGGGTCATTTCTGTGTTGGCACCACGAATCTGACATTAGCTTGCTTGTAGAAATGTACCTAAAAAAGCTGCACTGACTAGCACCTGCTTGTTATTTTCAGCCAATATTAGCCAATATTTTCAGATCTCTCCATATCAAACATATATAGCAGCTGATAAATTTAACTTTAAAAAAATAAAAGGAGAGTGAAAAAGACCCTTTAACAAAATTATAAGTGTTGGTGTTGCATAATTTGTCCACCAGAGAGCACTCTGGAGCCTCCCTGTTAGCATGTGGACTACGTCAAACACAACAGTCAGCTGATCCGTACAGAATAAATAACAACAGATAAAACATGTTTGGGAGATCTGTTTATACTTCCTGTGTCTGGAAGAACTAAAAGTATCGGCCTATGTATCGGAATATCGATGTTTTGGGTCACCAAATATCGGTATCAGTATCAGTCTTAAGACACAAAACGAGAAAACATTCAGAACTTCAACAAGCAAATGATCACGTCTACAGATTTATAGTACTACTGTCACAAAGGTGTTTATACAGCACTGAATGCTTTCCACTCACTTCTCAGACTTCATATGTGTCTCCCAGCATCACAGTGATAACCCCTAAGCTCGTGTTGTTTTTGTGGTTTTTTATACTGGCTTGGCACAGTCAACACTTGCAAGTTATATGTCATGAAAAGCACACACACACACACACACACACACACACACACACACAAACAAACGACATTTCTTTTTCACCCATACACACACAGAGACTGCACGCTGAACGCACTCATTAGTTGTGCGTCGCTCACGAGGGCATGTCATTGTCCGTGCTGGCCTCTCTGTCACAGCCTGCTGTCTCGCACTGTTAATGATGCAACAATCCAAGGGGGAGTGCCATGTGACAAAGATTATAGATCACTATTAAGCACCATGGTGTTCCTGTTTATACTGTAGCTGTCAAGATATTGCAAGAATTGATGTTTTCTTGGAGTTTTAGTTGAACATGCGCACACACACAAACACACACACTTTATTGATAGGCCCAGCTGCAGGTCATGCTCCTCCGCTGCAATGAGGAGACAGTATATCCCCCCGGATACAGTAACACAGATTCCTGTCTAAAACGTCTCGTCAGCTTCTGCCAAAGCGTCATCACATCTCCCACTGTGACGCACAACTCGATAAACAAAATTATGCACTTCGGTTGAAATCTTTTGATTTATATGCTGCATTATCTTTACTCCCAACACCAAGCGCCACGCATTTTATTTTGGTTTCAGTCGAACTATTAGGATTTTCCTTATTTTTTTTTGTCATATGTGTTATTAGGATAGTGGATGCTCATATTAAATATGGCCAAAGTTTCAAATGATGAGATTAGCATATGTACAAGTAATCCCTGTGAGCTCAAGGGTCGGGTTTCAGACTGCTCAGAAACCTCATTTTCAGTCAGGTTTTACTAGCCTTGACTCTTTGTATGATAACAGTGAGCAGATATATGTAATAACGTCAAATTCCTACCCACTGCTTTTCAAACCTTTCATTTGCGAGGGGCAGCCAATCAAAGCAAAGCTGGTTCAAAGAGAGGGTAGGCTCAACAGGAGGAGAACTAATTGTTTCAGTCAATAGATAACTAAGACCCAGTATAGACAAATGAGGCTTATTACAAGTCATAAATCACATAAAGCTACTGTAATAGAGTTGAAGAGTGTGGACCTGGAAATAGGCATAATATTCATGTCTAGTTTTCTAAGCCAAAGCGCGTCAAGCAAAAGCCTTTTCTTCCTGTAAGATGGTTGTTTTGCCATCCCAAAGAAGGTGAAGAGACCAGCAGCTGTGGGAAAAGAAGTTCTCAAAGATGGGCTTGGAGAGGATGGGCGGTGTCACACAAAATAAATTAAAGCCCTAATTCCATTTGACATTCATCTAATGAGAACCAAATTTCTAGTATTAGAGTGACAAAGAGGTGCAATAGGATCCACTTGACAGTAATTGCCTGGTAGACAGTCCGTTCCACTTGGCCATAAATCTCTATGGAATGGATTGGAGAGGAGTGAGCAGTCAATCACGATAGATTGAGACACTTGAACTGAGAGATCACTTTTCCACTCCCAGCGTGACGCTTCTTCCACGACAAGTGTTATTACATATTTACAAAGTTGTCAGAGTGTGCTGTACCATTCGGTTTATTATTTTTTTCCCCAGGGGAATATTATTTAAAAGTTTAAGTTTGTCTTTTTTACCAGTTAGCTTTGATCAGCTGAACGGCTGGGAAGCTAAACTTGCCAAACCTGCTGTTTGTTTCAAAAACCCAAAGGCAAGACTGTCCAGTCCAGGGTTGTGTGGGGACTGGATACTATCCAAGCTGTCACACGCTCTCGCCAGTCCATGACAGAGTAAACGCAAACAGGCAGACAAGCACACACCCTACAGCCAATTTAGGAAGTTCAACTAACATGCATGTCTTCAGACTCTGGGAGAAAACCGGAGTAACTGGAGTGATCTCCTGCACAGGAAGTCCACGCAAACTCCACACAGAAAAGCCCCAGCTGAGTGGACGATTCCAACCCAGGATTTTCTTGCTGTGAGATGACAGTGTTGACCATTCAAGTGTGAAGATATTGTAGGGACGTGTAACAGGGACGTAAATGTTTGGGGGTTTTATATTTGTTTTTCTTCAGTGAGAAGGTCGTCTTCTCAGACGTCTGCAGCTGTGGACACACAGCGCCTCCAATACCCACCGCAAAATTAGCTCAGACTGCTAACCAAAATTATGCTACTTAATAAATCACCCAATGGACATGCAGGGAAACCTAATAATCAAATAGATTATCCACCAGAGGTGGGCCGTGATCCAGAATACCAGAGAATTTGTTGAGCCATGTGAAATCCTTTGCCTGCAGTGCTGGCTGTGGCTGTTTAGAAGAAACAAGGAAGCCAGCAGCTATTGTTTGTTTCTGTGCTGCACAATTGCAGTAGGGTTGCTTGGAAACTGAAGCACTCGGGTGATTTTGCGTTCAATAGTAAGGGTGCTATGTTAAGTTGGAATTGCAAATATGAGATAAGAGGAGGCTGGCAAAATGTTTCCCCTGGCAGAACGCAGTATTTTTCAGAGAAGAACAGTTCATCCTGATCGATAGAAGGCTTTAGTGGCACTTGACCCTGAAAGACGTTTTAGAAATAGCGTAATATATCCCATGGGGATATCATAAGACAGCAGAATCTCACACTCACAAGCATATGTCGATACAATTGTCTGTCATCATTAAGGATTGTATTCAGCTGGTTAAATATCTTAGCCCTCTCATCTTTGATCTGTAAGTGGAAAAACACCAGGGATCGACAGCCTTCCAGCTTCTCCCGCATCCCTGATTTTCTGTATTAGTCAAAACTTTGCTTCTTATCTGATTTGAATTCCCTCCCCGGATATTCAGTTTTAGAAGCTGTCTCGTCATTGCTCAGTTTCATTGCACAACGGCGCCTGGCTTTGATGCTTGATGTCTTCATATTTAATGATGCTGTTGGTCCACATGGGGAAACAATTAGGATGTCAATGCCTCGCAGGCAGAAACAAAACTTGTTTTGCCGTTTGTCTCTGCAGAGAATACTCCGGTCCTCGAGGACGGTGGACATTTAGGCAAGCTGCTCTTTCTCAACTACTGGATGTTAGCAAAGTTCACATTATCATCATCATAACTGACATTTACATTGGTTTCAGCAATGGGAGAATTTTCTGTCTTTTTTGTACTTTTGTAAGAAAAACTACGGTAAAAAAACATTTGCAATTACTTGGATTTTAATGTCAGTACAGAATTTAAACTTCATGTATATTTATTTATTATTTACAAAGAACATATTGAATGCTGTGGAGTTTGTTTGTTTTTCTTTTTTTTTGAAAAATTATACTAATTTTGAAGTCTATCTGAAGAAGAGATATATTACACAGTACCAAGGCACAATAATAAATAAAACTGGATTCTGCAGTATTGCACTGTTGATTATTTTCATGTGTTTATACAGCCCAGCACCTGCCCTGCTCTTTTGGTGTGCATGAGAACTCTGGAGACAAACGGCTGCTTATTGTAGGAGTTCAGTTCAAATTGTAAGATGGTCTTGCTTTCAGAACGGAAAGTGGAGCTCTCATTGTTCTTCCAGGGAAAGTAGTAAAAGTCCTGAATTTCTTCCATCTGTGTTGTTGTGAAATGATGAATACTCAGGTCTCCAGTTTTGTGCATCTTAGTCTTCAGTAATAGGAAAGTGAAGATGAAAACAAGCTATTGGAAGGCCTCAATTTTGGGTTTGGGAAATTGTATTGTGCCTGTACCAAATTGATGTTTTAGTTTAAAAAAAAATCTTTAGTTAATAAGAATCATATCAACGTCTCATAAGTCGAAGGTTTGGTTTACTTAGTGCGTTTGCCTGTTACTTTGTTAAGGAATTATCCAGGGCAAACTAACAAAAGAACAAAACTGTCTGTCAGAGGGAAGTTTTTTCTTTTCCTCATCGTTTAGTGTAAGAGGTTTTAAAATGCTTTGTTAACTCAAGGCCACTTCAAAGTGCCAGACAGATAATTAAAACACGGTGAGCTCACAAAGAAAGGAATTGTTCTCTCGCTCCACTTTTGGCCCCATTATGCTGCATGAGATTATACTAAGAATTTAGACACTTACGTAGATATTTCTTTTTTCTTTAATACTGAAGAATTCAAATTCTTGTTCACGTCCCACTGGTGAACTTTAATCATTTTTATCTTTAATCATCACTCAGTAAACTGTATAAAGTGTTGCACTGGGCTAGAGATAATGAAAGGTCTTATAACTTAATTATTGCCGATTATTAATTATACTTTCATAAAGCATTTAATGACATTATTAGAAGTTAAAACTAAAACTAATACAGTAAGTACATTTTGTTTTCACATAAGAATTTAAATGTCAGTTATTAATAAGAGCTGCAACTATTCACGGCCACATTGTTGTCCTCATAAGTTAATAATAGAGAGGTGATATATGAAATTATAGAATGCTGAAAGATGACTGAAAGGTTATTCTTGTTGCATGAGCAGTCTAAGTTACACTCATCTTACTGTAATACACAAAATCTGTCTGTGCGTTTGTTTCTTTGTCTGCCAACTCCTCCTAAACGTTCAGCAGTTGAGCAACCAAACTTGGCACACGGGTACGTCTTCGGTCACTGATGGACTGTATCTACGTCAAATATTATGCCTAGCAACCACAAATCAACAGGCTAAAATGACCTTTTTTCTTTTTACATTTATGCACCTATAACACCTTATAAAAGCACTATGTAATATTTATTTCATGACAATTGCATCTAAAAAAAGTGAAGTTATGCATCATATATTATGGCAGATTTCCTGGAAACCACCTTGCAACAGTATAAAAAGGCCTTTTTTGCCTTTATGCACTTATATTCCCTTATGAAAGCATCCCATAATTTTAATCTCATGACAGTAATGTCTCATTTATATTCACTAAAACTGAATTATACATGTTGCGCAGCAACAGCCTAGCAATAAACTAAAATAACTAGTATTTTCAGACCTACATACCTTTAGAAAAGCGTTGCATCATTTTATTTTTATGGCCAATAGCATGACCAGGTCAAATAATACTGTAGCATCCCAGTATGTACTATTTAATTTAAGTTGGCACTTGTACCAAGGATGGACTAGGTTAAATATATATATATATATATATATATATATATATATATATATATATATATATATTTGCAGATATAATTGTCAAACTCAGATTTTAATTTAGATTTCAAAAATGGCCTTGAGCATTGAGCATATGTCATTCTGCACAGTGATGCTTGTCTGAGTGACAAGATCTCATATTACGGTTACCTGAGACTATTTAGGCAACATTGCAGAGGTGCAGGTAAGACTGTGACATGTTGGCGATTGTATTAGTGAACATCTATCTAACTGATCTCAGAATCTTATTTTTGTTCGATTTATGTCAACTGTTCCTCGTTCTTTCTTTGTTCTTGGTTTAGTTAAAGTTAAACTAGGCCACATTTCCTTCAGGTGCAAGTCCAAGGGAGTTCTTAATTATTTTGTTATCAACAAAGACCTCCTGCTACAGTTGTCCTGATTAAAATAATTTGAATAATTGCTTAGATTGCCCAAACTGTTAGATGAAAATATTCAGGGCTCATTACTCAAACAGCCTGTTCATGTACAGTAGATTAATTTAATTGAGCTGAGGAATGTGCATTGAATATCTCTTTCTAAAAATTAATTAGAGGACAGTTTTGACAAAATTCCAGCTCCCTTTTCGGCTCTTTATGGTAATAAAAAACTGCATTTTGCAGTAGCGATCGCTAGTGGGCGTGAGCGGAGTGCTTAATGCCGCTTTCACCAGTGTTAAAAGGTCCTGTATGCTTGTTGGTTTACTTTATTAAGAAATCTGTGCCTATTACACGCTGTGATTTTTGCAAATATGGTTATATAAACATTTTTTCTTTTATTTGGAAAACATTTCACTGTTTCTCACATAAACTCACCAATAAATTATCTGACAGGCGATAGCTGTTTCAAATCTTGCGTTTTAATGTTTGATGGTGGTTTGCATGCTGACGACAGATCGTTCCTTTGGTAAGTCACAATACAGTGCTTGTGAGCAATGCTGTAAGATGAGTCATATAAGCCCGGATCTCTACAGCTGCCTGATATGTAGGCAGCCTAATAGTAGATGTCAGGACTGGCTCTAGCCTGCTGTGTTAGGGTGGGCAGCTAGAAATAATAAGTGAGCAACTTGAGCGAGACAAAAACCCGAAGTTAGAGCAGCTGACAAGTATCCCACGGGTTGGTGGTTTCAGTCCCAGTTCAAATGATGGCGTCTTCTCTCTCTGAGATGTGAAAAATAAGCACAGTACATAAAGTCTTGACTAAACTAATCTTTAAAACACTAATTTGTTCCAAGCAGCATGTAGCAGCTGTAAGATGGTTTTCTCACAGGCTGAAGAACATCAGTCCCTGCATGAATCCAGACATTTATCCTCTGAAAGAGAAGCACAGATTATTTTGGAGTTTGGAAAGAGGCAGACTGCAAAAAGGACACAGTATAACATTTTAACGTCATAACACACATCAGATTGAAACGCTAATGCATGCTCGCGGGTTCTTTCTCAGCGTCCTGCAGCTATTTAGAAAAATTACATATAAGGGAAAATCTCAGACGCATTTAACAAAATGAGCATTTTTAGTGAATGTGAAACACGTTAGCTTAGCCAGAGCATCACGACACGTGTAACCAGCACAAAAGCTGCTACAACGGGTAAACAGGAACTCTAAAATGAAACACAAATACTGATTTGAATACGTTAGAGTTTGATATCTATTAAAAGATGCCATTTATTTATTTTTAGTAGTTTAATGTGTGTGCGCTTTTTTTGCTGCCTTGACTTGAGGGACAGCTGTCTGCTTCCTCTGAATGTTATTTATATGTAAATCAGATCACGTTAAGAGGGCAGTGTGAGACTTGAGTATGCAAGCTGTAAGGTGCCCACACAGTCATAAGTTTATATGCCTCTTTTAGCACTGACTGACGAAAACCCATTTTTTTCCTCTAAAGTCTGATTTGGTGGGCAAGACGCCCGTTCTGATGGGCTCAGCCCACCCCTGCCATAGCTATTGTACAGCTGGGCTGTGTAGATGGAGGGCTAACAGTGATCACTGTGACAAAATTGATTGATTGATTGAATCTTTATTTTGAACATGTTGAAAAAGTATAAAAAAAAAAAAAAATAGAATTAAAAGAGACAAATGAACAAAGCAAACAAAAGGAAAACGAGCAACCACAACTCCAAATAACGTCCATGTTCAAAAAGGAGCAGGAAGAAGCATAAGCTTATTTAATCCCACCCCTTTTCCACTATCTAGTATCAATAGACTACAGAAATACCTCCTTGTAATTACATTATATGTTATGTGTAATTTTTTTTATTTTTTTTATTTTTTTTTTTATTATATACACATATATGTTTCTATCTATCCATACCTACGTATATACACACATACGCACATATACACATTTTCAATAACCCCATTAACACCTGAAGGATACACAACCTACAATTTTATATATATATATATATATATATATATATATATATATATATATATATATATATATATATATATATATATACACACACACACATACACATATATATATATATATATATATATATATACACATACACATATATATATATATACATACATATATACCCATACCAACAAACCCGTGCATGCGCACACACATGAAAATATTAGACAAGAACACCCTATCAAATCTCTACCTTTTCCCTGTACCCTGTAAAATGGTCTAGACTTGCAGTGGAAATAACTTTCCATGCAGCGTTTGTCTTTCATTGTTTGCCAGCACTTACTGCTCTGATTAATGGTATATTTGCCTGTTGTGTTCCCAGGTTAAACAGTCAGAGCTCGACGATCATTTACATTAGCACACTCAGATAAATGTCTTCACGCTGAAAAACGAAAACAAGCACATTTTCTTACCGAACTGATGTCAGCTGTATGGAAAGAACGCTGCCTCGGGAAATGCAAAAATGTCCTCTGTAAAGTTGTGTGCTTTGTGAAGATCTTCTTCTCAGTGAACAGTGTGTACTCAGCCTTTGGCTCTGACTTTGAGACTGCTGTGACAACTGCAGTAAATGCAATTTCAGGCTTTCACAGCAGAGCTGTTTCACCATGCTTGGATCCTCACAACACTTTCTTTTTTCTCCACAGAGAGATAAATTCAGATGGTTTTTATAATTAACTTAATGCAACCAGCAAGTACGCGATTCGTTTTTATTTTGATTTGTCCAATCTTTTCTTTTCTTTTCTCATAGTGGAGGAGAAGAACAATAAATTGACTCTGTATTGTTTATTATATTGAAGAAAACCTCATCTTGTAGCTCTTCATCTTTTTCAATTTAATGTTACTGCAGATAACATGAACAAAAAAATATTTTGGTAATCAGTGGATCTAAATAATTTTTTTTTTATTAGTCATTTAGTAAAATGTACAAAAAAGAGTGAAAATATTTCAATTACTTCCTCCAAAAGTCCTTTTTAATCTTATTTATTTATATATTTATTATTCTTTTTTACACTGGCATCTATCTAATGCAATCTAATACTCAAAATCATCAGCCATGTTCCAAATATGTTTATTTGTTTTGATTTTAAATTCTTTCTAAAATATTGTTATGATTAATTGGATATTATTCAACATTTTTCTGATCATTTGGGGGATTTGGATGCAGTAGTTACAGGAGTACATGCTCAAATTTTACTTTATAAATGTTGTTCTAGTGCATCCTTAGGTGGTTGCCAGGCAACATCATAGTGTATTTATAATAGTGGATATAAATAAAGCATTACACATGAAATGGAAATGATGGGAAGCTTTTATAAGGTGTTTTTCTTAATTAATTTTTTTCATACCTGCCACTGGGCTAAAATGATCCCTTCTTATGTATATGTATCATAATATGTGATGTAGATAAGAACTTTTAAGGGCCTTGGATGCACCTGTGTGCCACTAGGTCTTGCTGTATTATAGTAAGACTGAGATAAAAATGTAACCTTTTTTCCAAAATTGCATAATTTATCAATTTTTTTTAGCATTTTAAACATTAAAATGCTATTAAAACCCAAAGTCCAGTAAAGTCATTGTGTTTATTTAGACTGTTTACTAACTAGATAGACTACTTATTTGGTTTTCTTATTTTTTCCCCAATGACACATTTTTTAGGTTGTCGTAGTTGCTGATTTTTAATTAAAGTAATATTTCCATTGCAAATACTGGTCTTTATGATTAGTATGCCAGAAAATGCCATTCACCATTATAGTAAATGGTGAAAATAATCAAAACTTATTTCTATATTGATGATAATCAACCAATGATCCACCAGCCAAATCAGGCCCACCATCCCATGTTGGCTTATTTATTAAATCTCTAAAAAGAATTGATTGAAGGGTATCCAGATATAATTTTTGTTAGAACACTTTCAAAGCGTTAGTAATTTAGATGCATAATTAGCTGCTAAATGCAGAAAAATATAATATTTATCAGCCACATGTGCATAGTTGTTTCCTTGTCCCAAGTTAATGTAGTTAATAGGTTGAGGTGAGTAATGGAATTTGTACTACTTATTGATTTTGGGTAAATATCGTTTTTAACGGGCTCCTGGCCTGGCGTCATTTTGCAAAAGTGGCCCCCAGGCAGAGCAGAGTACTCCTGGTCTACATCATCTACACTCTGAACTTCATTATGAAAATGCAGTTTCACTATTTGTCTCAGTGGGACATCAGAGAACTATCTAAACTCCTCCTAAATGCCTTCAGCAGCTGCAGGATATGAATCAAATGAAGTATGACCTCTTCACTATAAGTCACGCTATATGGAAAGATCCAGCTAAGCGCCCTCCATCCTTCAGCCCCTCGTATGACGTTGAAAAATCTATCACTGACTCTTAATTTGTCCAATATGGCATTCTTTCTCTCATACTTGGCAATGCAGCAGACACATGGTGTTACTTTGCTTTTATCTGTCTGTCTGTCATTTTGAGTGCCATCATAAAAGTGAAGGGATCATTGTTTTTGTGGTTTTTATCTCCGAGCGTATCAAATAAAATGCAAGTTACACAACAGCTGATTACAGTAGGTCCGTAATGATGACTGAAGGGTTGATGTCTTCATATCTTTAAGTTGTATTTTTATCTGTTTTCTGATAAATGCAGCAGCTGCTAACATCCTCACGTATTACTGTGTCTGAGTCGTAGCTCTGTGACAGAGCGGTTCAGTACGACAAGGAGCTTCCTGTTGTCTGGAAACATGGCAGATGCCTTTTGATTATATGCATCTGTTTGTATCCATTACATTGTCACGCTAAATGATTTCCTAAGCATCAGACATAATTTGCATGTTTATCCCTAACAATGGATTGAAATATTCAAGGCTACCAAAGGGCAATAACACTGGGATATCATGTTTCTTGCTCTTACACACAATCAAATGCTGCTGCTATTGTAAACATTAGGGGTGCAACGATACACAAAATTCACGGTTCGGTTCGATACTTTGGTGTCACGGTTCGATATTTTTTCGATACAAAAAAATGTTCATGCCTTTTTAATTTGTCATTTATTAAAATTATAAATATATATTTTAACTCAAAAGTACAGTTTTTAAATTTAACCCTAACCCTTGTGCGTGTTTTTTATTTTGACAGCGAATACGCACCTGCGGACCACTTATGTGCAGCCCTGGTTATTTAGCTCGTCATATTGCAGCCACAGAAATTCTTTTGTCCATGAAACCATAAAGCTGCACTTTCTTTTTGCCTTATAGTCTGATTTGTCATAACTTCTCCGTTTTGTGGTAAGCTTTTCTTTGGCTGTCACTTCTTCACCCTGACCTGTCTTATTTGGCTCAGCAGAACTGAAATATAAATCCTGCTGCTTTTACACACGTACTCACATAAGCTCAGCGATTCTCTGCGCGATCAACCTCTCACATGTTTAAGCTGCGGGAGATTTCACTTGTCATGTTTGCATAGTAAGCTAACGATTAATAAGACGATGTCAGAGGAATTGGTGCACAAATTATCATCACTCACAGATCAGTACTGTCGCTCTCTATACACAGTTCGCGTGATTGCAAAGTGAAAGCAAAAAACGAGCGCAAATTCAAACGCGATTTCAATATGTCACATATTGACAGTGGCTCACCGATGCCAATGACATAATAACCCAGCTACATTTCCGAAAGAATGCAAAAGCATTGACATATATTTTTCCTTCCTACAAAAGCCAGACGGGCAGGGCAGAGATAGATTTTGGTACCCCGACTGAAAAAATCGCTAGCCCCGGGACGTCGGGCTAGCGATATTGCGAGCCCTGTATCTGATCGAGGAATCACTCATCTTTGGAAAAGAGAGTTTATTACAGAGAAATGTCTCTTTCCAAAATAAAAGCTATACTATCCGCTTCTTCTGGGCTATATTCTCAGCAGCATAAGGAGAATCATGTGCTAACAGCTGTCTAAATGACTCGGCTAAAGTTAGTAGCATGCTTGCTTGTTTTTTTTCTGCTTCCACTTGTCTTTGCACTAGGATGATGTCGGCGTAAATGTGCAGTCATATTCGTTGTGTTCCCACTAGTGCTTTCAGGTTAATCTCGTTGAAATGACCTTAACGCCACAACACGGCAAATCTCCGTTAACGAGCTACCGCCGATCGCCCCGTGCATGGGGCTAGACGGCCAACACGTTAACGAGCTAACTGCGCTAACACACTAGTTCCCACCCATGTAATTGAGCATTGCATGGCACATCCAACATACTGTTTTACTTTAGTCCATGACTCGCTTACCTTCAGGGTCATACGTCACATGAAAACCAAAATAATTCCAAACGCCAGATCTGAATGAGGGTGGGGGAGGTCCATGTTGCAAGGAGAGCTTAACTTCTGTCTCGCTAGCTTGCCCTGCGCTCTTCCTTCTGACGATGCTGTCTGTGTTGAGCGCTCAGTGAATCTGCGTTCGACTACTCCGCCTAGGCTGCACTGTCGACCCTAGGCGGAGCAGTCGAACGCAGATTCACTGAGCGCTCAACACAGACAGCATCGTCAGAAGGAAAGTTGATAAAATAAATTACAAATGTTGTATTGTTCGATACATATGCGTACCGAACCGAAAGCACTGTATCGAACGGTTCAATATCGATACGAATATCGTTGCACCCCTAGTAAACATGTAATAATAATAGCGTAAGCATTTCGCTTAGAAACCAGTAAACATTAGGGGGTCAGGCAAGACTTTTTTTTTTTTTGCACATTTTACCCTAAACCCTAGTGAGATTTCCCCAAGTTTGTTCCACGTCTCTGATTATATTTGTGCTGTAGATTCTGAAAACCACACGCATAAATTCCTAAATGTCATCGATGTTGTGTTTGTCCTTTCCCGCCCACCACATTTTTCTTTTGAGCCCAGCTTTTTGCTTTTACCTGGAGGATCCCTGCAGACTCGCATGAATTTGGAAAGGAAACACAACTTCTCTCCCAAATGTCTTTCAGAAGCCTGTTTTTATGCTGAAAAGGCACAACAAACGAAAGGTCAAGCGTCATGTAGCGTCATTAAAAATAGACCAAACCAAACTTTGCTTTAATGTCAAACTAATGCAGCTTGAGATTTATTTTATTCATTCAAAGGACAGTGTACAGTTCTTGTATACAACTGTAATGTAGCACTGTAATGTTCTTATTCATGGTAAACCTGTGGATTTGTTTTTTGCTGACTGGCAAAAGTCCTCATGCTGCTCACTTCTCTCTGTTAGGCTATCTTACATATAAAGAGGTGTTTTTACCCTACTTCTTTGTACCGAAGATCCTTTTAGGCACCATCCCCCCCACCGCAAGCACAGCTTTCCCAACACTGCAGACGCAGATATAAAAGAAGAAACAAGTGAAAGAGGTTGAATTCTAAAGCTCCAACACTCCACAAAGAGAAAGCAGCTGCATTTGTAAAGAGGCGCGTTTTGACCATACGCTGCTGATATGATAAGATCTGCTGTTACAAAAGAAAATGACAAGAACAAGCGCACAAATAGTTTTCATTTGATTTTATGGGAATATTTATTGCGTTTGCATGTTTGTGTGCAAGTTCCTGTAGGATCTGGCAACGTCACACGTACAAATGGCTGCTGGCCACTGCAGCGAAACATTTATTTATTTATTTTGCTATGATCCCGTTCCAAATGTTAACGTCATTTGCTGTAGTTTGAAGAGGGCAGTAATGGCCTTTCTGGATTAACTCCATAACCATTACACGTTTGTCATGTTTATGTGCAGGGACGTGTTTAAAATGCTGACAGCTGTGCTCATTGTGGCGACTTGAACCCTTTGCAGTGTTCGAGATGCCTTTGTATCTTTTTAAAGCAGATTTAGTAGATCAAAAAATTGTAACTCATGACTAAGCATGTGAAACTGAGTTTTCTCAGCATATAGTGCTTAAAACATTTATTAGACCCCTCCCAGTGTAAGGTTTAGCCTCAATTAATAGTACTGGTGTTTATCAATGTCCTTTTTTTGTGTTTTATGGTGGTCTTTAATCAAAATGATGAAAGCAGACAAACAACTAAACCTCAAGTTATTTAAAAATTACTTTCAGTGGTTGAATTTTATGCTTGACTACTTTGTGACTTCTCAGACAAGTCCAGTGTGCCGGCTCAAATTTGTGTGTTAAAATGGGAATTCAGTTTATTTTCCCAGTAAATATAAAAGAAACTTATAAATTTGTTAAGCATTTCTGTGCATTGTAAAAAGCCTTGGACAGCCATAATTTAAAAAAGAGTAATTAATGCGTATCAACCCTTCAAGGAACTAAATTAAATGTGTGATTAAATGACTCAGTAAACGAGGACTGCATCTTTAACTTGGGGCTCAAATTGTTCTTCCGATTCCCCGAGTTTAGAATAACTGCATTCACAGCTGTATTAGGCCAAAGTGTGGCTGTTTTGGTGAACGCTCTGCAGCCTTTTGACAAAGTAAAGAAAGCCCTTGGCTGACTAAATATCAGTGTGCATTATTTCTTCTGTTTTTTAAGTGTTTTGGTTGCTTACAGAAGAAAAAGGAAATGTGCCGTTTGTGAATTATACAACAAAAATGTTAATAGTCATATTTTTTTTCGTTTGCAGTCTAATTTCAGCTCAGGTTTAATAATTCAGGGAAAACTTTATGCGATCTTTTAATCTCTAACAAAGACGTAATGAGTAACTTTAGCCTTACCTAGTTACTGAAGGCTTATTTAATTTCACCATCTGCGCTGAGAAGTATTCAATTAAATTCAATCATGTTTATTTCGAGCCGCTCCCGCGATGAGTTGCAGTCTCCGCAGGGAAACCATTAGATCCCCACTGCTGTAAAATAATATCGATCAACTGTTAATCTCCCCGAGTCAATTTCAGACCGATGATGATTTTGGCAACACTGCGCGTTTGATTGAATGCGGAGAGATAAGTTGGAGGTTGTGTAAAGGTTGAAGTTATCACTTTGAGGGAGACAGCATAGCTCCTGCTTGTCTGAGTCATAAATTGTCCACAGAGCTGCATTCTGTGCATTTTTGCAGCAGTGCGTACGCCGAGCTGTTATAGCCCGTTTTAGCCGCTGCTGGCATTTTAATACGGAGCACGTCACTCTGTGTAAAACACTTTCATTTCAGAAATGGTTATTTGTCTGCTGTTACTGAATGTTTTTCATCTGTTATCAGTGATAATAAAGTAGTGGCATGAAGGTCTTTTATCAGGCAGGATTTGACATTTCACGAATTCTTGCCATCTTTTTTTGGACCACGTAGGAGTGATGTAACCATTTGCTTTACTTTTACTCATTAATCTTCATGCTACAACAGTTTGTCTCTACTCTGGATACTTGGCAGGACCTCGGTTATAAAAGCTTTCCACCGCTCTTCTGGAATAGGAGTGCTCGTACACGATATTAGACCCAGACTGCACTGGCCGGTAGTGCGTAAGTGGACGATACGGTGCAGCATTAATGGCTCCCATTTGTTCATTACCTGCGTGATTGCTATTGATCTGCCAGAAGCTGTTTCAGGGGGCTTTGCAGTCACAGAGTACAAAGCTCTGTGTGCCAACATAATACATTACGCCACCAAGACATTACTTTATTGTTTTTTATGCAGATGCTGATTATTGTGGTTGATTGGAAGAGAGCCGGGTTGAAACCTTTCTATTTCTCTTTCAGTAGTTTTTCGATTGAAAGGATAAAATGAGTGATAAATGGAGTGTTAGAATGTATCAGAACGATTAATGCTGCCGCTTCAGGAGTGTTTGGTCAGCAGAACTTTACTGTGTGTGGGCTTCGGCTGTGACCGGGTCCCTCAAAGTTGATTGCACTTTAGACGATGCATCTGAACTGCTCTTATGTTAGATTAAATGTTAAAGTGATCGCAGGACGACATACACTGAGAGAGAGATTAGCAGGGAAATGATTGCGCTTCCCTCTGCTTCAAGTGATATTACAATGTTTCCTTCGTGTTAGTTTTCTAAAGTCCACCTGTGTTTCTTTCAGGAGGCTGTCGGGGAGAACGCAGGGGTGCATGGCCCAGCAGAGGACAGGAAGGAGAAGGTGCCCAGCCCCCATCTCAGCCAGCTGGTGGTCCTCACTAACAGCGGGACTCTCTACGGGCTGGCACAAAGGGTGGTGGCCACAGAGTCTCTGTAAGCACACACCACTGGAAGCATTTGCACACTACATTAAAGTATTCCTTACATTACATTGACATTAGTGCGTGCTTTATGTCATCGCTTGTGTGTCCTGGCAGCGCGATGTAACGTGACAGTTATGTACATCAAAGCACTCTGTTTGATCAAGTTATAGAGGCCGCTTCTCGCTCACTGCCTCGTGTCAGGATGGCAATAATGTCATTACACAGTTTTCCACACACTGGCCGGCAAAGATTAGCCCTGCCTGCGTTGTGTTCCTGCACACAGCAACACATTTTAGCGCCCCCAAAATCATTTCCTTTCTCTAATTTGATATGTTTTAAACTCTCTCAATCAGTCACTCAGTAACCAGTTTATTTTTGTACTCCTCTACTCTGTTTTTTCCCTCCCTCTCTGTCTTACTCTGTTACATTCACACTACACACTGGTGCCCCCGTGCATAATTAGGTCAAGCTTATCATCAATGCTGACAGCACTTGGGCCCTCAGAGGTCTGCGCTGTACAACAACAGCTTCATAATGAAAGTCTTGTAAACCAAAGGCTCTGACAGCGCTGTTGCCAGAACGCTGAGTAGGCTTACACTCGCTCACAAAAAGGGTTTCGTGTTTTGGAGGCAGGCAACAAGCTCCGAAGAAGAATGAAAGCAAAACGGCTAAAGTGTTTAGTGTAGGTAAAGTTTAAAGGACCAAAGCAGACTTATTCTGTGCAAAACTGCGAGAAATTGTTGAGGGCGTTGGTGGTCGGGTTTTATTTTTTATGCTTTTGATCTAAAAATAGTGTTTTTAGAAAAGACAGCTCACAGTTTGTGTGTGTTTTTAGCATCCTCAGCCTGTCCCATTTCAAACAAAATCTCTGGGAGAGAAAAGAAAGTGGACACGGCAATCATGTGTGAGAAGAATCAAAGACAAAAGCTCAGCAAACTGACCATCAGTTGTTCATTCTCTATGCTGCTGGTCAGGTGTTGCATCTATACAAGCGTGACTCTGAAGTGCAGTGTGTGCTTTCTTATTCTTATTCCCTCCACAGCACATGATTATGTTGCTGAGGTAAACACAAGCTGTTCCTGCTCACCTTAATGCGATCTTCATTGCTCTATGAAAACAAACGGACGCAAAAAAATATCTTCTCTCTGGTACTTTTACGCACCCATCCAAAAAAAGTTGGGCCGGTGTTTAAAACGTAAGTAAAAACAGAATGCAGTGATTTGCAAATCTCACCAACCCACAAAGCAGCTACACTTCTTAACAGCGTGGTACTAAAAAGAAAGAGTTGGAGGAACATTTTGCAGCTTATTTGGCAACAGGTCCGTAACATGATGGTATATAGGGAACGTCTCTGAGATGCCAAGAATAAAAATTGGCAGAGGTTCACCAATATTGCAAAAAAGCCTTGTAGAACAGTTTTAGATTCACTTTCCTTGATGTAAAATTATGAAGACTTAAAGATCAGCAGTAGATAATATCAATAAAAGATTCAGAGCATTTGGAGAAATCCTGTTTTCTTTGGGCTAAGATGATTTAAAATAGACTGAGGCAAAGTGGAAAACTGTTCTGGGCTCAGATGAGTTGAAACTTGAAATTCTTTTAGGAAAACATGGATGGTACATCGTAAGGACTAAAGAGAGGAGGGACCATCTGGCTTCTTATCAGTGCTCACTTTAAGCCTGGGCGTCTGATAGTATTGGGGTGTATCTGCACGTATGGAATCGGCATCTTGCACATCTGGAAATGCACCATCAGTGCTGAAAGATATACATACAAGCTTTAAAACAACATATGCTCCCGTCCAGATGAGCTCGGAAATCATGTGTATTTCAGTAATAGCTGCATACTGCAGTTATTCTAACAGCAGGAATTCATAGTAGAAGAGTGGGGAGTGAGGTGGCCTGCCTGCAGTCCAGACCGTTCACAAACTGAAAACATTTGGAGCGTCATATGTCAAAAAATACGGTATAGACCCAGGAGTTTTGAGTATTTTGAATCTTACCAAACAAGACTGGAACAACATTCCTCTCCTAAAAGTCCAGCAGCTGCTCTCATCAGATTCCAGATGTTTTTGATGACGACTATTTTTAAAAGAAGGGATGCTACACGGTGGTAAACGTGGCCTCTATCCCAGCTTTTTTTGAGAAGTGCTGCTCGCATCGAATTCAAGACAAGCTAATATATTTTTTTTTAAATGGTGCATTTTGTCACTTTAAGCATTTGATATATTTTCTGTGTTTTGTTGTTGATAAAATGTGGGTTTATGGGATTTGCAAATCAATGCATTCTGTTTTTATACAGTGTCCAAACTAGTGTGAATTTATTAACATTAAATTATGCTTTAAAATAAAGGTTTCTGTTTGGGTTTGGATGTTAATAATATGCAAATTGAATGCAATTTATCTTTTTTTCCTAAGCGCCCTATCTAAAAGAAAATTCAATTTATAGCCGCAAGAGTCTATTAGAAGAATAATGACACAGATGCACTCACTGGCCCCTTTTAAGGTACACCTATTTAACAGCTTTTTAATACAAATATCGAATCTGCTGATTACACAATGCATCATACCATGCAAGTGACTTAGTATGTGACGGACTGGCTGCTCTGAGTATTTCACAAACTGCTGATCTGCTGGGATTTTCCCACACCATCATCTCTGGGGTTTACAGAGACAGTCTGGAAGAAAAATATCCAGTGAGCGGCAGTTCTCTGGGTGAAAATGCCTTGTTGATGTCATAGGTCAGAGGAGGATGGCCAGACTGCTTCAACCTGATAGGAAGGCAACGGTAAATGAAATAATGAGAAGAAGAATAGCATCTCTGAACACACAAATGTTAAACGAGAAGGAGTTTACTGTACTCAAATGGCCACCTGATCTCAATCCAATAGAGCACCTTTGGGATGTAGCGGAATGGAATGTAAATTTAGTGACTGTCACTTCTGTGGCCTCAGACTTTTAGTTCTCTGATCTTTCTCCAAAACCCCAATTTATCAGCTAACGACAGGTTACCTTTAGCTTGCAGTGAGGGGCGTCTGCAGGTTTAAGGACAGCTTTTTTTTTTCACTTCATTGGTGTGTGCATTCACACCCAAACGGAGGTTCAAGAGGCAGCAAAAGAATGTGGAGGTCCCACCTGGGACTGGTGTCTTAGTCTGATTAAGTCGATTTCTCCTGTTTTATTCTCTCTTTTTTCCTGCTGTATTTAAGAGCTCTGCGGAGACCTGTTGTTCTTTAATTAATGATCCTTGTTAAAGTCAGGACTCAACTCTGAACTTCAGCCCACGTAAACATGTTCACTCACTTTTTATTTCATGCACTGTAACACTTCAGAGCCATCGATCAGCCTGAGTCAAGAGGTCTTTATTTAGTCAGTGCTGGATACAGAGTGGAAGGGGGGGGGTATTAGTTCTGAACGCATTGATTGTTTTTTTTCTTCTTCTTCTTTCTGTCCTGTATTTCTCTCTCTGCTACCTCTTTTGGTCTGAGTGTTTTTTCAAGGATAATTGAAATCCAATCCTTGTCAAAAAACCCAAAAAACAAATAGAAGTGCTGCTTGATTTGTCGGACGTGAAAATACTTTGCTTTGGGAGGTGAGACTTAAAGGTTTGGAAGTCAGACAAGTTTTTACAGCAAAATTACAGCTGACTCCATAATTTACATTATAATAATCAAATTTGATGTTTAGCCTATCCCAGCTGTCATACCCTGCCTCTCGCCCTATGACAGCTGGGATAGGCTCCAGCGCCCCCCGCGACCCTGAAAAGGATAAGCGGAAGCGAATGGATGGATGAATTTGATGTTTATTTCATCAAAACGTGACCAACAAGGGAAGAAATGAGATTGAACAGCAGGAAATGCTGGAAACTCAGGTTTAAGCACATATGACTAAAATCTTGATCCAATTAATGGATCAGAAGAATCAAGGGAGACAAAAAAGTAAAAAAAAAACTTCTTATTCCATTTGAGATGTTTTACTGTTGTTCAAGAGTAACAGAGATTTAAGGTGATGTTCTCTCTAATGGTCAGTTACTCCACTTTGTAATAGTAATACGAGCTTTTGTAAATAGATCTGTCACTCTTTAATAACACAAAAACAACACATCGTAATTGCCTTTTCTTATGTGTCACAAGCAGAATGATTCAGAGCATATGGGCAGAATTTAAAGGCTGTTTCTCTTTGGTTGTGTCAGTGTGTTTCTGGCAGAGCAGTTTGAGTCCTTGCAGTCCCACTTGGACGCGATGATGCCTGCAGCCAAGAAGCCCTTCCTGCAGCAGTTTTATTCCCAGGTATTGTTTGGTTTATACAGTTATGCCTCCTCTGAGGGCACAGGCCTCAATTATTACAGTAACTGATCATGTCATCACTGTCAGCTACAGCTGTCAGGTTATTTCAGACGTCGTCTCCAGCTGTAGAAAACCGTTTGTCTTTTATTTTATTTTAACCTCTTGTAAGGCTGAGATTATGTTATTTTTTGTTATTTGTAATTGATTTTCTCCACACATGCACTTAAATATGTGGTTTATAGGATGTGTTTTCCTTTTGGATTTCACTGTTAATATTTAAGGCACAATGTGAAATATACTGTGTGACTGTTGTGGATGTGCTCCCCCTCCCACCTGCACTCCACTTGCTTAATTGTAATTGTGCCCTTTTGTTTTCTTTAAAAACAAATGAAAACAACTCAAACCCACATGGATAACTTTGCTTCTTTTTCTTTTTTTTTGTCTCTTTGACATTTGAAATTCAGATGAAGAGACGGGTCTGTTTGACCCAAAACATCAAGTGAATGTCATGTCCTGATTTCGCTCATTGGAAACTTTAACATTGTTCTTCCTGCAGAATAGCAGGCAGTTGAAAAATACCTTATCCATATGTTGACTATAATGATCCACTAACTCTCATATATGTATCCTTCCTTCCTGCACTCAGACGGTGTCTACAGCCAGCGAACTGCGGAAACCAATTTACTGGATCGTGGCGGCCAAGGCCATCGACTATGAACAAATGTTGCTCATGATGGCCGGAGTTAAATGGGACATTAGGGAGATAATGTCCCAGCACAATGTATATGTGGATGTCTTGTTAAAGGTAACGACGAATAAGAAAAGCGAATGCTGATGTTACTGTAGCCTATTTTTGACCCACTACGGACAAAAACCAGCTAAAGTTATTAAGCATACAAAAACTTCCCACCTGACCATCACTTCAAAATTCCACTGTTTGGAAAACTACTTGAGCTAGGTCCTTTAAAGCTTTTGGTATGATGGCTTTATGAGTGTAGCTCACATTAACATAGACTGATGGATGCTTGAAGTCCCTAAAATGTTTGGACAGCAGATTTGAAGCTCCTGTAGAAACCACAGTGTTGCAGGTAGGGGACTGAGATTTTGTTTAGAGCCTCTCATAAACAACCTGCATCATATTCTTTAAAACAGTCTAAATCCAATTAAGGGTTATGCACATATTAACGCTTAAATGTTGAAGCAGCTTTTACTCACATTTCATAAAGATCTCATGCAAATACCTCATTAGGGTTTCTGCATCATTCATATCTTTAAGACCCTTGACTTAGCAAGGTGAATATAAATGATTCTGAGACTACTTGGTGCCCTTTTTAAAACCCTTTATTCCTTTTTTGTGCATTTTATAGCAAAGAAAAGTCCACAAAGATCTCAGTGCTTATTACTTTTCCCAAACAGATACCGTGTCCTCTCAGTGTCACGCAATATCCACGCTACACAAAAATAGAACACAAAGCAGCTGTATTAGATTTACTTTTATCTAGCAGGCATCCCTCCCCCTCCACACATTGTGTCTTTGTTGCACTCATAAAAAAAAAAAGTGTTATCCTTCTGCCATCAGTACACTAAGCATTAGCTCTTATTCTTTTAAAGTCTGAAACTGTGAAGGTCATTGTTCTCCTCCTTGACTCAAAGTTAATTCAGGGACCTTTAATATCAATTATTTGGGATGTGGGTGAATAATTTATTATATGGGTGAGCTGTTAAGAGCCAAATGCAGATCTCTCCTGAAGTTTTCTGCTTTGTTAAAGACATCTGAGCTCACTGCTCCCAGAAGTATTTTTAGAATGAGAAAGTTTCTTCTAAATGTGTGTCTTTATTCATGCTGGCTACTTATTCTTTTATAAACTTGCATGGCGGGGTAAAGGACACATTTTTCCTGCTTCTGACACTAAGAGAAAGAAAGGTGCGAGGGGCTCGCTGCGGTGCGGAGCCATAAACAGAGCAGCATCAAGCAGAGGCAAAATCATACATAACAGATGGCTGATGGCTGAACTGCTTAGTGACTCGGACAGACGTGGACAGACATCGTATACGCGTGTAGTTTTCCATCAGGTGCTAATAGCCTCCCCCGTCATCGTGTCAAGACGGTCATAATGCATGCGGGTTGTGTTACGTGATTGAAATAAGTGGTGCTGAGTTTTGTTGTAGCGCGCACACAGCAATATTTTATTCATGAATTCAGGTTGATCCCCAGCATTCAACAATGGCGCTCATTTGCATATAAAGTGGCAAAGACATGCCGAAGCCTCAGAATGACTTCATTGACAAAATGCTTGAGTCAGAGTCTATTGTGAGGCTGTGAATGAGTAACATTTCATTTCAGGGTGTAAAATTAATGGGAACATGCATTAAGGTTCACGTTAATTTTTTTTCTATAATGATGCAATTTAAAAATGTAATTTAATACTTGCATATTTTATGAATTTATTTACAATCTTAACACTTAGACCCCCGGAGAGCAGTCATTTTGGTTTTCTACCTTAGACCCCCGCGGAGTCATCATTTTGCGTTTCTACCTTTAAAAGCCGGAGAGCAGTCAGTCAAATGCTGGAGTCATTCATATGTATATTGGGTCGTTACCTAGGAATTCTGGAGGGAGGGGAGTGGGGGTGAGTGATTGAGGGGGTGGGGGAGCTGCTAAAAGCGGTGAGCTTCCTTTTGTGTTTCATCTTGATGCATTCTCAATCATCCAGGGAAACAAATCTCCAAAAGTCACCAACTTGGAGTGTTTCAGTTTGCCATCTTGGGGAGAAATCAACACACATGGGTGTATGTCCTTTGTTGCTGACATTTATTGATAAAAACAGTACAAAAAACCAACCATTTGTACACATATTTACAAATAATTCAACATTGTCAAGCAATCACTCACAATCCTGGCACTGCCATGGTACCTGTAGTCTGCATTTACCACATGTGTACCTGTAGCAGTGAACACATCGCACAGTGGCCTGATTTATCTTGCATTTGTGTTTGACCTGACACGTGGCTCTTTTTCCAGGGCTCGGTGTGGAGGGTTCTGCCCGAAGCAACTGTTCTTTTCTTGCCTTCTTCGCAGCTACATGAGAGTGAGCCAACTCTGTTGCAAGCGCCACCAGGAAGTCCACCCGTCTTTCCTTCGTCCCGGTGCATGCTTGATACAGCACATGTGCATTCAGTGCTGCCATGTCAATCATGTTATAAAACACGGCGACTGGCCAGCGCCGTGTTCCTTTGCGGACAGTGTACTCCAGAACCATCTGGTCAATCACATCCACGCCACACTTTGTTTTGTTGTAAAGGGTGACAGTGTTTGGTGAACCACGCTGTGCATGCTGCTAAGAATATAGACTGTCTTCTTCCGTTTGGCCGCATACGCCGTCAGCGTGGCAGCAGAGGTTGAAAACACCTAAGAAATAAGATAAATTGTTATTTTCATAGCCCTTTTACACACAATGAAACACATAAACATAGAACCACAAAAGACCTGCAACATACCTGAGTGGTGAATTCATTGCGATCTGTTGCGATCTGCAGCAAACTTGTCAGTCTTTGCTCGATCACAGCGGGTGGACTTGTCATCAAAGCGTAGGTGTTGCATGATGTTTTGGAAGCGGTTTCGTGCCATAGTTCCAATTATCTGTGGGTTTCCCAGGTTTGCTGACCAGCAGTCATTTACCGATGGAAGCCTGCAAACCCCCCGCAAGATCACAATTGCAATAAATGCCATTAGTTCAGGGAGGTCCATGAACCAATGAACATGCTCCGTTTGCTGTGCATGTTGAATAGTCCATTCTTGAATGCTACGAAGCATGTCAAGAGTGACGAAACACAGGAAGCTCTGAAGGTGACTCGAGATACTTCTCCTGGCCTTAGCCGTTGGCTCTCCATCTGCAGCGTACGCTTCTATTGGGGTGAAAGGGAGACAGGTCCCCACCTGTTCTTCACGCCACACTGTGCCATCTTTCGCTGTCTCAGTCCCCAAACAAGGTCTCTTTTTCGGTGGAGAAGCAGTCTCCTCATCTGCAGTGTGAACAAATTCAAATTGTGAGCAAAATGGGAAGGTCAAACAAAATCACAAATGCATGCATAGATACTAATTATAATTCCAGTATCTCCTCCTCTGTATCAGAATAATGTCTGAAATATCTTACTTACTAACTACATCCACTTACTTGTTTGAAATGAAAAAGGAAATAACATGAAATGAAACTAACCGGAAGACTGATCAGACAGCTCTGAGTCCGAATCCGGCTGAACTGCTAGGTCTTCTCCATCCGAGTCACAAGGGTCGACTTCCGTCAGGATCATTTCCAAGGCCTGCTGAGTGGTGAGTCTTCTCTGCATTTTCTTTCCTTGGAGAGGAGGTCCGTACACCAGAGGCAGTGCCAGGATTGTGAGTGATTGCTGACAATGTTGAATTATTTGTAAATATGTGTACAAATGGTTGGTTTTTTGTACTGTTTTTATCAATAAATGTCAGCAACAAAGGACATACACCCATGTGTGTTGATTTCTCCCCAAGATGGCAAACTGAAACACTCCAAGTTGGTGACTTTTGGAGATTTGTTTCCCTGGATGATTGAGAATGCATCAAGATGAAACACAAAAGGAAGCTCACCGCTTTTAGCAGCTCCCCCACCCCCTCAATCACTCACCCCCACTCCCCTCCCTCCAGAATTCCTAGGTAACGACCCAATATACTTATGAATGACTAGCCAATTTAGCTTCCACTTCCACCATTTGACTGCTCTCGGGTTTTATAGGTAGAAAGGTAGAAGCCTGGGGATGCTAGTGTTAATCTGCATGTGTCATATTTACATACTTACCTAGGTACTGCAGTTTGTTTTTGGAAGGCAGTAACAGAAAATGAATCAGAATAACATTTTAGATTTAGATTTAGATTTTAGATGTAGCTTGTATTCACCTTGGGATGCTGTCAGACCGGAGTACAGTATTCACCGGCGCCCAAATGATTTGTTTTTGCGCATGATTTGTGGCTCGACAGCTTCATACATGCAGCCCCCGCGCTCTTCACTACTGTACGTCAGCATGCTTTGCTTCCATCAGTGCAGACGGCAGAATTATTACTTAGCTCTGTTAGAGTTTCAGGAAAGTAACCCACACATCCTGCCGGCTGCTTACACTGGTGGAAAAAAACAATAATTTAGCCGAGATTGATCTGATTTACTTATAATCACTATTTTGGATGTATAATTTAAGCTAAATGGTTTAAAGGAAAACCCAAATGCTGTTTCTTGAGGCAGCGTGTAAGAGAGAATCAAAGGAAATCCTTAAAGTGTTGTTCATGACAACTTTTTGTTTTGTTTACGTCTTCCAGTTAGAATCCAACAAGGTCATTACATCTCAGTTCATCAGGTCATTTTAAGGGATAAAGATAGTGACGCTTTTTTTTCTCGTGTCATTGTGTTGAGGGGCCATTTCAGAAATCTACTATCTGGAAAACTAGTTGAGCGAGGCCCTTCAAAGTTTTTGGTATTATGCTCTCTGGAGTGCATGCAGATCAAGTTAACATAGAAGGACAGATACTTGGAAGTCCCGTAATTATTTGTAAGTCTGATCTCTGACAGCAGATTTGGAGGTTTCTAGAAACCAAAGTTTGCAGGTAGGGGACAAATGTTTAGCTTATTAAAAAACAAGCTGCATCATATCCTTTAACAGTCTAAATCAGGTGAATAGTTTCACACACGTTAAAGCTTAAATATGAAAAAGAAACATACTTTCATCCAACTTCAGTGTGATACCAAATCCAAGTCATCTTTTTTAGAAAGGGCAAGCTTCTGTTTATTTTATATTCAAAATGTATGATGGATTTTTGAAATGCACAAGTAGATGCACAATAGAAGAACAAGAATGCAAGAAAAATGTCTAAAACTTTCATCTCTTCAGTTTTGTTTGTGTTTATTGTAGAAACAGTAGAGACCTTAATATGCATAATCCATATTAAGACGTTATTTTCTTTTTCTGGCTAATCTGTGATGGTTAGGTGGAAGCGTTTGGCTGAATAATGTAGTGTCCATATTGAGATTTTTGTGTTTAGACCTAATTGTAGCTGTAGTAATATAGAAATATAGGAATCTGTTAATTAAAATGTTGTTTATATGTTGATATGAAAGTTATGGTACTTTTTAGCGAAATATGACCAATTGTATAAAATATTTTCCTGACCACATATACTTTTTTTTGGTAAAAGACCAGCGATTTGTTTTTCTGCTGCGTCGTGTTGTACTCACGGGAATGTGTTCACCTTTTCTTTCTCCCCGCCTCATCAGGAGTTTGAGCAATTTAACAAGCGGCTGGGTGAAGTTTCCAGACATGTGCGCATCCCCCTGCCTGTGTCCAACGTCCTCTGGGAACACTGCATCCGTTTGGCCAACAGGACTCTTGTTGAGGGGTAAGAAAGTGTATGCAGTGAGTTATTGTTAAACCTTAAATATAAAAAAGGCAAGCTGTTTTTGTACATAATGTTTCCCCCCTCCACCATCTGCATGGAGCACCGACTCAAAGCCGTGCGTCACACACTTGGTGTGTGTCTGTGAGTCATTTGCTGCTTTATGAAAAGGCTGTTGTCTATTATCATACTGCTATGGGCTGCTCACAGAAAAAATAACCTATAACAGTGGCAGCGACAGTTTAGAGAAGTCTGTCACTCAGTTTCTCTACTTTAACATGAGCAAGAGATTCATACGAAGACTCGCTATTCCCTCCAGCAAAAAGCACTACAGGCTGTTTGCCACTGGCAGCAACCATCTCCTCAAATCTACTGAAACAAGTGCACATCCCAGTTTGAGTCGGGCTGCCATCTGCCCGAGAGAAATTGGGCTTTTTTTTGTCTCTCTGCACAAATATCATACCATACCAAACAGATACTGAGTCCACTAAAACTGTGGAAAAACTGTAATTAAGAAATACATCTTAAAATCAGTGAATAAAACACCTACAATAAAACCTCGGTTAAAGGAAAGTCATTTTAATGAAAACAGTTTTAAGTAAGATACATCTTTGTTCATCAAATATTTTGAAATATGAGCAAAGCAGCACAAATTTCCGTGAAATAAGGATCAGGCAGAATCAATACCTGAACTTTAAATGAACCCGTTGTGCTTAGATGTGTATCCACCCACCTCCTACGATCCGCATCATGCCTTTCCTAAAGCCAGGAAAAATCCGGGTATGAAAGACTTTTTTAGGATATACAGGTGAATGCAAAGCAGTCGAAGTAAATGCTGTATGCTACTGAACTACAAGGAGGAAAGAAGTGTAAAGCAAAATGTTCAGATTGCTCAATCTTCGTGTTAGACTTTTGAACTATTTGTATGAGTTGTGTAACCAGGCTAGGTACCACACAGTTCTGCTTTTAAACCACTGCATTTAGAAAAAAACACTGAAGCATTCGTCATCCATCCATGCCCCAATTTTTCTCATTAGTTTTCATTAGTTTGTGCACTACAGGCAACCGTTGACAATAAAACACATATCTTATGCTTCTCTGTCTGACAATCCAATGGACGGGTCTGGGTTTGGTGGTTGCCACGAGAACAGTACTTGTCTGATTGCATTGTGCCAAGCGTCAAGTTTGGTGGAGGGGGGATTATGGTGTGGGGTTGTTTTTCAGGAGTTGGGCTCGGCCCCTTAGTTCCAGTGAAAGGAACTCTTAATGCTTCAGCACAAGAAGATATTTTGGACAATTTTATGCTCCCAACTTTGTGGGAACAGTTTGTTTACGGCCCCTTCCTGCTCCAACACGACTGCGCACCAGTGCACAAAGCGAGATCCATAAAGAGACATGGATGAGGGAGTTTGGTGTAGAAGAACTTGACTGGCCTGCACAGAGTCCTCACCTCAACCTGAGGGAACACTTAAGATGAGTTGGATTGGAGCCTGCGAGCCAAGCCATGTCGTCCAACATCAGTGTCTGACCTCACCGATGCGCTTCTGGAAGAGTAGTGAAAAATTCCCATAAATACTCCTAAACCTTCTCAGCAGAGTTTAAGCTGTTATAGCTAACAAATGGTGGGCTGACATTATATTAAGTCCTACGGATTAAAGGATGGGATGTCATTCAAGTTCATGTGTGTGAACCCAGAAGAGTGAATGCCTTTGGCAACGTAGTGTGTGATACACTTGGCATTAAAGGGTTAAAACTGAGGTTCATCAATCTCTGCTGACTTTTTTTACTGTTATTACAACCTTGTCCTTCTGGATGCAAACCAAGTATAAACATCTTTGGGTTTGTTGGAATTTCTTTTGAGATGTCACGCTGAATCTGGAACAGTTTTCCTTTAACCTCGGTGCTTTTTACTGTCTTTTCTGCTTAAAACGGATCTTTTTACTCTCAGGTTACAGTCATTAATAGTGCCACTCAATTTGTGTTATGAGCTGAGCTATTGCCTCAATGATTTGAGGCTCACACTTCTCAAAAGAATGACTCAAAAGAAACTCAAACATGCAAAGACACACAATTACACAGAACAGAGGGGACACAGAGAGACATGAAGGGCAAGGGATCAAAACTAGAAGCCATAGAATAAATCACACACAAGTACAATAATACAAAAATCACAAAGAACTAAAAACGCTGGGTCAGGAGACCCAGGACCGTGACAGTACCCCCCCCTCAAGGGCTGGCTCCAGACAGCCCAAACACAGAAAAACAAAACCAAACAGAAAACAACCCAGGGCGGGCGGCGGGGGCCCAGGACGGAGGGCTCGGAACAGAAAACAAAAGAAGAGCACAGCAAACACCGGAGCCCAAGAAAACAACCCAAACACAGAGCAGTTCAGGGGGCCGACCATGCGGAAGGCAACGGCGGAGACGTGGAACCAGTTCAGGGGGCCGACCGTGCGCAAGGCAACGGCGGCGATGCGGAAACAGTGCAGGAGGCCGGCCGTGCGCAAGGCAACGGCGGCGACGTGGAAACAGTTCAGGAGGCCGGCCGTGCGCAAGGCAACGGCGGCGGCGAAGGAGACAACGGAGCAGTTCAGGAGGCCGACCGCGCGGAAGGCAGCGGCGGCCCTCCAGTCTCAGGCGTGCTGGCCATGGCCTGGTGGGCACAGGACCAGACGAGGCAGGACCAGACGAGGCAGGACCAGACGGTGGCGATGCGGGGGCCGGACCAGGCGAAGCACAGGCTGAGGCTGGACCAGACGAGGACGAAGACTCGGAGGCCGGACCAGACGAGGACGAAGACTCGGAGGCCGGACCAGACGAGGACGAAGACTCGGAGGCCGGACCAGACGAGGTTGCAGAGGCTGAGGCTGGACCAGGCGGAGCTGCAGAGGCTGAGGCTGGACCAGGGGGAGCACAGGCTGAAGCCGAAGCTGGGCCAGGCGGAGCAGAAGCAGAAGCCAAAGCTGGACCAGAAGCAGAGGCTGAGACCGGACCAGGCGTAGCAGAAGCAGAGGCTGGCCCAGGAGTAGCAGAAGCACAGGCAGATGCAGCCGGACCAGGCGACGACGAGGCGGTCGCAGGTGGCGGCTGGACAGGCTCCTCGGGCCCTCCAGCTGATGCGGCGTGAGGCTGAACGGGCCCCTCGGACCCTCCAGCGGAGACAGGAGGCTGAACGGGCCCCTCGGACCCTCCAGCGGAGACAGGAGGCTGGACGGGCCCCTCGGACCCTCCAGCTGACGAGGCGTGAGGCTGGACGGGCCCCTCGGACCCTCCAGCGGAGACAGGAGGCTGAACGGGCCCCTCGGACCCTCCAGCGGAGACAGGTGGCTGAACGGGCTCCTCGGGCCCTCCAGCGGAGACAGGTGGCTGAACGGGCTCCTCGGGCCCTCCAGCGGAGACAGGTGGCTGAACGGGCTCCTCGGGCCCTCCAGCGGAGACAGGTGGCTGAACGGGCCCCTCGGACCCTCCAGCGGAGACAGGAGGCTGAACGGGCCCCTCGGACCCTCCAGCGGAGACAGGAGGCTGAACGGGCCCCTCGGACCCTCCAGCGGAGGCAGGAGGCTGAACGGGCCCCTCGGGCCCTTCAGCGGAGACGAGGAGGTGCTGGCCGGGCTCACTGGAACCCCCAGCGGACGAGGTAGATGGCGGCGTGGGAGCCGCGGAGTCCTGGATGAGCTCATCCGAGCTTCCAGCAGGAGCTGATGTAGAGCCAGAGAGGTTTGGGACCCCTGGCTGAATGTTAAGCCGAACAGAAGACCGTATTGCTACCGGGGACTGGGCCAATGGTTCAGGTGCGAGCTGAGCTACTGGAGATGCGGATGAGAGTGGGAGCTGAGCTACTGATGGTGGTGAAGTAGATAACTGCACGGGAGACTGAACTGAGGGCGTCTGCACTGGCACAGGGGACTGAACTGATGTCTGTTGTAACGGAGGTGGTGAGAGTGGAGTAGGCAGTGGAGTTGATGACTTCACAGGAGAATGAACCAGAGGTGAGTGCACAGGAGACTGAGCTAGAGGTGGTAGTGATAGTTGAGGGGAAAGTGGAGCTGGTGATTGAGTGGATGACTGTGCTAAGGGATGCTGCACTGGGGACACTGGAGACTGCGCTGGGGACACTGGAGACTGCACTAGAGACTGCAGTGACGGTTGTAGTGGAGGTGTAACGGGTGGAGGAGTGGCTGAAGTGGCTGCGGGTCGGGCAGCTAGTGGCTCAGCTACAGAGCATATTAACGGCAGGGCTATGGGTTGAATGTCTGACTGAGTAGCAGCCTGAATGGCTGGGTGTAGTGATGGTGGTGGTGGAGGCGGCGACTGGGCTTTAGGCCGGGCGGCTAACTGAGCTGAGGGCTGGGGAACACACAGTTCATTTTTAACCGAACCCTCAGGACCCTTCATTTCAGTTTGTAGCTCACAACCATCTGAGTCTAAAACAGTCTTTGGATCCTTGGAGTTATTGAGCACAGAGACACCAATCTTCCTAGTTTCATGGATAGGCTCGAAAGGAACAGGAGTGACACAGTTTGAATGGCTCAATGGGCCAGAATAATTGTCCTTAAAATAAGCAGTTCTTTCATTTCCGGTGCCGCTTACACAACAAGCCGGCCCGGAATTAACAGTTTTTATTTCTGCAGGAGCCAAAAGAGTAGCTCCACCACTCACCCTAGCCGACTGTACAGGAAGAAATCCAGGCCCTCGCTGGGGCTGTGAATGCTGGCGGGGTGTCTGCCGCTTCCCTGTTGAAGAGGGAGAAGGGCTGGCTGAAGGTGATGTGGGAAAACTTGGCTGCAGTTGCTCCTGCTGCGGTGTGGAAATGTTGGGTGTACTGGGGGGAACAATGATAATCCCCAGCATTTTATAAAATGCCTGTGCTGGCGTGAGCTGGTTGCTCGCAGGCTCATAGTATTCCTCGCGGTGCCGCCTCGGGCGCTTTCCTCGGGTCCGGGTTGCAGGCGTCAACAGTGGAGAGGAAACAGAAAAGTGAGTAGACGGGTTAGTGGCAAACGAAGACGACCGGCTACACGGAGGACCCCCAAGAACCAACCGGGTCCCATCAAAAGCCAAGCGGCGCCTCCTCATTGAGTCCGCTGGATCCTTTTTGTGGTCGCGTCGTTCTGTCATGAATCGCTGTGCGGCAGGCAGGAGTTGGACCCAAAGTGCAGGACTCACAGACTCAGGGAGGTGAACTCAAAACTCAGCTTTATTTGCTGGCAGGGAAAAAACATACAAACTAATCTAAACTGGGAACTTGGAAAACTCACAGAGAGACACACAGGGAGATCCACACAGCATGAGGGACGACACGACACTGACTCAGAGAAACACAGGGTTTAAATACACTGGGAAGTAACGAGGGGAATGAGACACAGAAGGAGGGCACAGCTGGGAGAAATCAGGACTGACGAGACAAGCAAAGCAGGACGCATTCACATGAGACACGGACCATCAAAGTAAAACAGGAAGTATCACACAGAGACGCGAACTTGACACAGTGGAGACAGCAACTAAGAAATACAGAGACATAAACCATAAGGCAGAGGTCTAAGAACCAAAATACACAGGGAAATACTCAGCTGGGAACACAAGAGACTAGACTAGAGAGAGTAACAAAAAACCAACCATGAGAACATAATGCACAATGCAGAGTGACAGAAAACAAGAAACTCAAACATGCAAAGACACACAATTACACAGAACAGAGGGGACACAGAGAGACATGAAGGGCAAGGGATCAAAACTAGAAGCCATAGAATAAATCACACACAAGTACAATAATACAAAAATCACAAAGAACTAAAAACGCTGGGTCAGGAGACCCAGGACCGTGACAGATTGGGTGCACAGCAGCATCGAGTCACGCCGACTGGACGGTGACGAAGCGAGAAATAAGCAGCTGACAATCATCGTGAAGTTCCACACATTTTATCGGAAATATGAAAGGACTGCGACTGACGTCAAAGCTATCCCATTTACAAATTCAAAGCAGGTTATGCTGAACCGTGTTGAAGCCAGGGAACGCAGTTCGGGCTGAAAACAAGTCCTTGCTCTAAGTGGCTTTGTTCTTTCCAAGTGTTTTAAATAAGAGGGAGAACATCGACTGCGAGGCATAGGTGGATGCCTCGGCCTCAAACACAAAGAGAAGGGAACATGTTTACTTCCCTACACGTTTGCTGAGCGCTCTTCCTCTTGTTGCGTAAGAGAACTTTTGAACCCTTTCCAATGACCAAATGGCCCATTACGACTGCAATGCTTGGCAAATTTAAGCTGCTGTTGCCGACCGCCTGCCTGGTTCTCCCAGTACACCCTCCAAACACACATCTCCCAACCCTCTGGCACAACGAGATAGAGCGGTCATATTTATTTGTTTGTACTCCGACCGCCCTAGTCTGTTATTAATTTTCTCTGTCCAGCGCTTGTCCTTGTCTCCTCAGAGACTCGCAAAAACCGCTCCGTTAGCATTCTGAGCCACAGCTCAAACACTCGCCACCAAAAACTCTGGCAGCTTTGACAAGAAAAAGAGAGGGAGAACGACAATGATGATGAGAGAGAGAGAGACGGGGAAGGTGAGGGGAGAAAATGGAAACGAGAGAGAGAAAAGCTGAAGTGTGAGACGGGGAGAGTTTGCAAAGTGCAGATGTGTTGTGTGGAGTGTTAATGTACTGGAGATGTCACAGTCCGACCTGCCAGTGCGCAACAGTGCTCGCTACCAAACACATGGAACACAAGCAGACACACACAATGAAATGCATGTGTACTCTGGCCCACACACATGTACCAACACCACAGGCCGTGTGGAACAACCCGATTTAGTGTAATACTGAAGGGAAATAAAAAAGAGCCCGAATGCAAACACCCTTAAATACACATACAAGAAAATGCTGTAAAAACACACGTGTGTAACAGCTGGAACTCTAAACAGGTTTCGGTCAAACTTGATTCCAGAATTAAATATATACACTAAATATATTCATCCAAATCCACAAATATAAAGCAAAATATCGAAGTAATCCTACGTAAATAAGTAAATAAGAATTATTACTAATATTAAGTAGTATAGTAAGTATTTTAATAAGACAACAGCATATTCTGCAGTAAAATCACACCAAATAAAACCATTGAATTTAAGATGATGTGACTTGGATTGTCACAAGATCAGACTTACTATATGACACTTTGGTAAGAGAATATCATCTCAGTTAATTAACAGGAATTAAGCACCATTTAAAAGTGAAAGCAACACCCTGTTTGTTTAATTTGGAGTTAATATTTGGTATTTTTCTGAGAGATTTACCGAATTTATGTGAATAAGTACTAATTTTATTTTACTGCAATTTTTTTACATTTGGAGGAAAATAATGAATGGTTGTGATGTCAGCATTGATCAGAATAATCGGGATTGTCATTTTAGCCATAATCGTGCAGCGCTAGCATTGACGTGGTCCCAGCCACGCACACCTGTGCCATAACGTGCCTCCACCATGTTTGACAGATGATGTGATAAGCTTCAGATCTTGAGTTGTTTCTTTCCTCCTTCATATTTTTCTCGTCCCATCATTCTAGTACAAGTTGATTTTTTTTCATCTGCCAAAAGATTTTTTGCCAGAACCTTTCAGGCTCTTGTACGTGTTTTCTGGTAAAATATGATCTGGACTTCCTGCTCTTTAGTGTCACCAAGACTTTGTACCAGCACCTCTGTGTTTACATTCAGGATGGCATCTCTTGATTGTAGAGTTTATCAGCGATAAACATCGAGATTTCCTTTTTGACTTTGCTACATATTTTGAAGCATTTTTTCTTAACCATGGAAAGAATTCTGTGATCATCCGCTGTAGTTGTCTCATGTGGTCTTCCAGGCCTTCGGATCTCAAATTGAGAGTTGAGAGTGACCAGCTGCCAAATAATTAAACACTTGGAAACATCTCCACATCTTATCTGTCCAGTTTCAGTTTCAGGGATGTGTTCAAATACAGCCCAATTTGTTGTTATTCAGTTCAATTTAGTTTCAGTTATAAGGTGCCAATTCACAACAACTGTTGCCTTAGGGCGTAATAACTTAAACTCCCCTTACTATCAGTGTAAAGAAGTTGAACTACACATTTAAAACCTGATATATCTTAATATAAGGGGGGGAAAAGCACAACTTTAACTGTACGTCTCAGGTTTTCTACTTGATAGAGAAAAGCTGCTATAGTAAATTTAAAAGCATCACTCTTTGGAGTTAAATTCAAAGACATAAATGTGTAAAATTACGGAAAAGGTTTTGATAGCTGATTGCCCAGACTGTCTTTTAATTAGAAAAGAGAACGTTTTTTAATTCACAACAATTTTCTTTTCTTACTGAATTTCCTCCCTAAAATTTCTAAAGTAGATATTAAAAAGACAGAAACTTTGGTCATCCAATTGTTTTTCTGTTGCTTAATTACTTTGATGTAGTATGAATGTAGCAAAAGCTGTAAAATGCAAGAAAATATAGTCTAAAAATTATGACCTCCTTCCCAAAACCATAGAGTGGGTCCTGATTTGGACTCTTTGCCAGGCCAAATCTGGCCCCGGGGCCTTATGTTTGACACCCTGGGCTAATTTGTCATAGAATAGAGGGAAGAGGCCTCAGCAGAACTTGAAAACTAACTTTCAAGTTCCTGGAAATTAAGAACTGTATGTATTTTTTTATTTTATTTTTTTTAAAAAGGCTGTAATTCCTAAATGGGGGTGCACAGAGGCAAAATTGCAAAACATGTCTCATGTCCAGTACTACACAGAACTACTACAGTAACTGTGTAGTAATGATTTTGTCATTTTGTATTCCGTTTCCCTTTTTTGGCAATTGGACTGCACACTTTAAACACTGGAGTAGAGAGATGGCTTCTCTGAAACCATTACTGTGCAAAAGTTTGCAAAGATATTTACAGTGTTATCATTGTGTCTTTTTATAATTTATTTTCTCGCTTAATATAAATAAAAATCTTTAGTGTTGAAGTATTGTGACACACTCCATCGTGCAACTGTTGTTTTCATAGAGGTTTTGACTTGTAGCAACAAAACCTGCTGACCACAAATCACACTTCCATCATATAAACTGAATGACTCATTATGCATTTGTACAAGGATGTAATTTATATACTTTTTACAATCCCGTAAATTTTCTCGTTTTATTCCCTTTATTAAACATATTACACTTTTCTTATAAACGGATTAAAAATGTTAAACTTTACCATGTAACTACAGAAGCTTCATTTACTTTTCTGCTGGGGTTTATTTCGACTTTTTGAGTTTTAATACCCTCGAAGAATTTGACTTTTTTTTAAAAAGCTGGAGCACAAATTTCCAAATGAAATATACCCAGGGGTATAAAGAAATATTTTTTTATTACAACTCTGTCTTGCAAGCCTGATGGAATGTGTATATATATATATATATATATATATATACATACACATACACACACACACATATACACACAGAGTACTGGGCATTTTCACTTTGCTAGGTACATTGTGACTTCATTATGCACTCAGAGCACTTAAGAAAGGCAGATTTTGTCTGACATTTGGTGATCTGTGCTTGGAGATGTCTGAAGAAGTGCAGAATGTCTGAGCATGGTGATATTTGGCTGGAGAATTTAAGTGTGGAAAATATGTGATGTTAAACATAACCCTTAGGTCACATGCATGCGAGCGACCACTGGGATTGACTTCCAGAATTTACTTGTGTTTCAGTCGTTACTTACCTCTACCTGAGCACTCAGGGCAATGCTAATGTCCTTCTCCGTCTGCTCCTCTGTCCTCCTCTGTAGCTACGCTAATGTAAAGAAATGCAGCAATGAGGGCCGGGCCCTGATGCAGCTGGATTTTCAGCAGTTCCTGATGAAGCTGGAGAAGCTGACTGACCTGCGCCCCATCCCTGATAAGGAGTTTGTTGAAACCTACATTAAGGCCTATTACCTGACTGAAAATGATATGGAGCAGTTCATCAAGAATCACAGGGTGAGACAGTGACACAGGCTGGTGGTTATAGCAAGTTACTCCATTTCTGTTAAAACAGCGAGACCGTGTGTTTGATTTTTCTGACCGACTCGTTGTGTTTCTTTGCAGGAGTACTCCATGAAGCAGCTAGCCAACTTGGTGAACGTTTGTCTCGGCTCACATATAAACAAAAAGGCTCGCCAGAAACTTCTGGCAGCCATCGATGACATTGACAGACCCAAGAGATAGACCAATGCACAGAGAGAAGCCCAAACATACTATCCATCCCACAGAGATGAACCCTCCAAGAGTGTAGCTCAGCGTTGAATGTCTTCATTTTCAAGTCTAAAAGGTGCATTTAGCAAGCTGGAAATAAGTAGCAGAGCTATTGCGCACTAGCTCTAATACTGTACATTATCTGCTAATTGCTAATTATGTGCTAATCTAGTCTTCATATGGTAAAAAATAATTAACTCCTGCTTGCTTGAACGCACCTTTTGATTTGCCGATATACATAAATACTAAACCTCTGTTTACTTCCAAGCATGTTGCAGGCATTCTATGCATATACGGACCAGAATGCATGCCCTCATGTTTTCTTACAACATGACGTTTTTCTGCAACCGCAACAGCTTACGTTTCTTTGAAGATCCCGAGTTTGTTTGTCTGCTGCTCACTGTGTAATGCGGTGTGTCCGTTTAGCACTCGGCTGCTTGTGGCTTTCCACCCTCCGCAAAAAAAGCCAGTGAACATGTGCGAGTGGCTAAATCTGACTCTTAATGTTGTTACGCTTTCCCACGAGAACATTTTAAAACGCCTTTACTGTCTGAATGTGTTAACTGAAGTCAGTGGTTCTGGGTTATTGTTGACCTTAATCGTTCACTGTAACTTATTGCAGGCAATACGCTCGCTGTAGATGATTTCACTTCGGGGTATTTGCTGCGTCAGACTGGATTCTCTGCTTGGTCGTTTAGTTAGTTATGTCCATGAATTAGATGAATCTAAATGAATGATGATTCTGAAAGTAATATAAATTGCTGTAGTTAGCATTTGTTTGATTGGATTATATCTGCACCAGCTGCATTTATTTATCTGCCATCTGTCATATCCTTTTTTTTTTTCTTTTTTTTTTTGGACGAGCAGTAGAATTTGGCTCATTTTTATCTAAATTTGATAGGCTCCGATAGTTTAACCTGAACGGACTTGCAGAGATGTTTGTAACCGTAACTTCCTCTGGAGAAAAACAAACAAACAAAGGTTTTGCTTCACCTTTGTATATATTTTGTGTGCAACTATTCCAAGAAGAATACTGTAAATGTGAATGTTTGAGCAATGTCTGTATTTATTTCTTGCTTCGTGTCTTATTTGGGTTTTTTTTTTATATGATATAACTGCTGGAAGTGTACTGTAATATATCACCTCTCAGTATGTTGTGACGTATCACCTGAAGCATAAACAAATATTTAAAACTGTCATATTATGTGAAGGGTCAAGTGCACTATAATAAATTTAAAAAAATCAATAAAAATCATTAATCGGTGTTGGAATTTTAGGTTGAACCACAATGATTCTAACGCAATAAACACACTAAAGGTCGATGCCAGTTGTGGTGTTTTTCCTGCTCGTTTCATCCTATTTGGTGTCATGCTCATAATTCCCAACCTTTCCAATCTCTGTACCGCAGCAGTTTTAGTAGATTAACTGTTGCTTTAATCAGAATATATGAGTGCTGCCTTTGAGCAGTGCTGCTGTCCATTCTAATGATGTTTTAGTCAGCCAGGAGCAGGACGCTGTCAGACTAATTAATGTGGTTTCCTGTGTGGTTACAAGCCCACAGCCTTCCTTTTCAGGGGAGACTACTGATTAGGCTGAGCAGATCTACCCATAACAATGATGAGTCATTGCTTCCTATTGTATTAGAGTTCAAACTTTTTGCTTTGCCTGTCATCAGTTCGTGGTGGGTTTTGATATAAAAGACATCAATGTTCTAATAATAATGAAACCTGGAGGCTGAAAGTACAGGCATTTAATTCTTAACAGAGCTAAATGCTGTGGGTGGATGTGCGTGTGTGTGTCCATACAGAAGAGAAGCCCTTAAGCAGCATCCAAGTGAACAAGGTGAACACTTAGCAACTCTTCATCAAGCTGGCGGTCTTCCAGGCATGGCATAGTTCTGAAACTGATTGCGCAGTGATGAAGTTTTCACAGTTTTGGCTCACCCTCGCAATAGGTTTGAAATGAAGAGAGCATGATGTCATTGAAGTGCAGACTTTCAGCTTTAATTCAATGTAGGGAAATGCATTTAATGAGTGTTGTGAAATGAAAATGTGTGAAAGTGATGAAATAATAACAGGATTCCTCTTTTGTGCTGATTGCTAGCTCTTCGCTGTAGCCAGTGCCGGTCCTTCACGGATATTCCTGCCTTTAGTCTTGAGTAAGTGAAATGTGTCTTGGTTGGATTAAGATCGGCTCAGTGATTCAGCCATTACAGAATTTTTTCCACTTCCTGACCTTCAGCTTTCAGACGCTCCTGTGTTGGTATTGCAATATGTTTTGGGTCATTGTCTTATCTGTGCAATAAAGCATCTTCAAGTAAACGCTGCTGCGTTTGGCTGAAAGTTTACCCGCGTGCACTTCAGGATTCATCGAGCTGTGCTAGCGATACGCTACTTCCACACCAGTGTTTTACAGGTGATGTATGATTTTCATTTAAAATTGATGCTGGCGGCTCAGAGAAACTATGAAAAGTCTGTCACTGTCCAAACATTTCCAGATCCAACTGTACACTAGATGTCATCTGTATAATCTTGCCATGTCACCCAAACATTCAACAGGGAGAGAGCAAACTATCACTTCTCCTGGTGTAGCCGCGGCTATCAGCAACATGCTGGTTCTCTACAAGCATCAATCCCCCCTGCCTTTACTGATTTAGTGTTCAACCACTGAGCAGTGCAAAACAAAGTAATGACCCAGTAAAAAAAATATCCTTAAAATGATTAAATACGATTAAGCATTTTTAAATAATTAATCCAATTAGTGCAGAATTACTGATATGGTTTTAATATTAGTAATTACTCAACGGGTCTCAGCGTGTTAGATGATAGATGAAGTTCGTGAATGCACAATTAGAATAAGGCTGAACAAGTATGGTTTGTCTGGAAGGATTCCCAGGAGGCTGTTTCTTCTCATGCAAGAACAAGGCAGCACAGCTTGGGTTTGCAAAGCTACATCACAACAAACCACAAGACCTCTGTAACAGTGTGCTTTGCGCAGATGTGACAAAAGTGGAGATGTTTGCCCATAATGCACAGCGTCACACTTGGCGAGCTCCAAACACCTCATATCCACCATCAGGCACAGCGGTGGTAGGATGATGATTTGGGCTCGTTTTGCAGCCACAGGACCCGGGCACCGTGCAGTCCCTGAGTCGGCCATGGACTCCTCTGTATATCAAAGTGTTCTAGAGTCAAATGTGAGGACATTTGTCCAACAGCTAAAGCTCGGCTAAAATTGTGTCATGCAACAGGACAATGATCAGAAGCACAGAAGCAAATCTAAAGCAGAATGGCTGAAAAAGAAAAGAAACAAGATGTTGCAGTGACCCAGTCAAAGCCCACTGGAATCTTCTAGCTGCTGTTAAAGCACAATTGTAAAGAAGAGTAAGACTGAAAGTCTCCACATAGATGTGAGAGACTGATAAAGTCATACACGAGACTATTACTTTAACTTGTTGAAGTAATGGCTAAAGGTTGTTCTGCTATTAAATCACATGGAGGTGTCTACATACCTTTGGACAACTTTATTTATTTTTTAGATTTTCCATTGTGTGAAATCTCTCTGGAACATTAAATGAATTTACCTCGAGGACATCATGTCACACAATTCATGATTTGATTTAATTCATCATCCTCGCATAATATTAAGATAAGATAAGATAGAACTTTATTAATCCCTCGGGTGGGTTCCTCTGGGAAATTCGACTTCCAAAAAAAGCACAGCAACGACCAAAGTTACAGTTACAGAACTGTTATATATATATATATATACACACACACACACACACACACACACATATAAATACAGAGACAAATATAAATAAAATATACAAAGGGGATAAATAGAATAAATAGGAATAAAAAATAAAAATACAAGTGAATTGCACATTTGAAGTATTGAGTCTATTGCACTGTTGACTATTTACAAAAAGTATTGCACAAGGTATTGTACAGTGAGGTGCAGAGGCACTACAGCTTAGTTGTTCCCTCCTTTGTCCTCCTGTTTCCTGTTTCCCCTCCCTCTCCCCTCCAGAGAGGAGTTAAACAGTCTGATGGCGTGTGGGACAAAGGAGTTTTTAAGTCTGTTAGTTCTTGTCTTGGGGAGAAGCAACCTGTCACTGAACAGACTCTTCTGGTTGTTAATGGCCGTGTGCAGAGGATGCCTGGCATTGTCCATAATGTCCATCAGTTTCTTTAATGTCCTTTTCTCTGCCACTGTCACCAGAGTGTCCAGCTTCATGCCGACCACAGAGCTAGCCCTCCTGATCAGTTTCTCCAGCCTGGATGAGTCCCTCTTTGCTGTGCTGCTCCCCCAGCACACCACAGCATAGAAAAGTACTCCAGCAACCACTGACTGGTAAAACATCCTCAGGAGCTTCCTGCAGATGTTAAAAGACCTCAGCCTCCTGAGGAAGTACAGTCGGCTTTGTGCTTTTTTATACAGGTGCTCTGTGTTGCATGACCAGTCCAGTTTATTGTCCACCCACAGCCCGAGGTACTTGTACTTGTTGACCACCTCCACCTCCTCCCCCTCTATCTGAACTGGCAGTGGACCTTCTCTGGACCTCCCGAAGTCCACAACCAGTTTACTCTTGTAAAAAAAGACTAATAACAAACATCACAAACATGCAGAAATGCAGACTAATTGGTTTTATCAGTTAGCCATGAGGAACATTATAATGAGTTTCAAACGTGAGGAAAGAGGGATGAAGGAGAGAAGGAGTCCGAATCAAGGTGAGGTGGGGGAAAAGGGGAGATGAGGTTGGAAGTGTGCAAGGATAGATGAGAGAAGAGGGGATGAGGAAACTGGGAGATTTGTTTCTGTTGCCAATCTAGATGCAGCTCATGTTCTTGGCTTTCTTCTCCTGCTCTTTTCTGCTGCGTCTTTGCTGCTTTTTCTTACCTTTACAGCTGTTTGAGTGCTTTTTCAATCTTTTCCTCTGTCAGTTCAGTGTCTGCCATTTTTGAATTCATTTCCATCCTTTCCACCTTCTTCTCTTCTAATGCTTTCTGGACTTCCAACAATTCCCCTTTATGCATTTTCAGGTCCATTTTTTGTTAGTTATTAAAGAAAACGTGCCCACATTCCCCATGCATGGACAAGTAAAATAATGCTGGTGAGGCTGAGGGCTTGTTGTAGCCTGCTGTTTGGGTGTGCAGCTAGAAAAAAACTGGTGGACTACTGGAGGTTAAAGCAGCCAACTAGTCACCTGCAGTTTACTGGCTTGAATCTCCGAACTCCTCTCTGAGATGTTTGTAAAGAACCCCTGACAAAAATTAAGGATAAGAAACAAGACATTTGTGACCCTGCACAGTTATCTTCCTTTAACCAGGAGGGCAGGGGTCCTCCTTTATTTCCTGCATTCTTTACCCACCAAGTGTACTTTATCAATCTTTGGGTTTAACAGCTTAGCAGTGGGTTCCAAACTTTCTGTACTCTCATATTACAGTTATTTTACCAAGTCTGATTAACATTATTTTAAAATGAGAAAAACAGCAATTACACCAATTTCAGCCTCTCAGACTTCAGAAAACATGTCCTAATATAGGATGTCCACCTTTTTTTCATTCTGACTTCTCCATCGGTGAAATAAATCATAACAGTGATGTGTGTGTGTGTGTGTGTGTGTGTGTGTGTGTGTGTGTGTGTGTGTGTGTGTGTGTGTGTGTGTGTGTGTGTGTGTGTGTGTGTGTGTGTGTGTGTGTGGCAGAGATAATTACTTTTAGCACAAAATATTCAGCATGGGTGTGAGCCGATCCTTCAGAGGCAACTTTCAGTCTACAGCTATGATTCACACGGACAGCTCAACTTTAGCAGCTAGAGTAATACTACTAATTACAAAATTATAAGAGTAATTACACTAATTAATCTAAATAAATATTCTTGGGCCACATAAGGAGTTTCTGTTATTATATATCTATATATTGTTTTTGCATCAGTGGTATTTGGCCCTTGGGTTTTCTTGCTCAGGTTCCCTCGCCTTCGCGCCCTCCTCTAACGCTCTGATTCACGACTCTCTTCACGCCACTGTTCCCACCGTCCTTGCGCGACACTTCAGGGTGCCCGATTGGACCGTCCCATGATGCCATGACCCATTTACCCTTTACTCCTGAGTGTCTGCCACTCTGCCAAATTCCACGAGCCAGCCCTTTTAGAAATCAATATCATTGACCTACATGGCCTCTGTTCCCCCACCGTCTGCTGATATGCATTCACACAGACTTCATTCATGTCTATTCATACACGTTTGATTGAGAACAATTGCTGGCGGAGCCCATTAGTATTGCTTACTTTGTGTGCTGATTGATAAAACGAGATGTGACAGCGGAGGAGGGACAGCTAAAAGTAAAGGTTGCACTGAGAGGAGGTTCTCGTTGTTCATAAAAGAGGAAGTTATAACGGCACTGGGACAGTATTTAGATCAAATGTTACACAAAAAAAGTCTACTTTTTATCAACAGTCATCATCTGTGAGAAAAAATGTATTTCCTCAGGCATGGGTAAGTCTTTGATAATCAAAGTGCTTTGAAAGCTTAAGCTTTGGCACGCTGATTAAAAATCTGCTCGAGCAAAACTTTATTATTAATATCCAAAGTTTATTGGGCTGTGTTAAAATCGCTTCAGTGTCTAATATAGAGTGAATTTGTTGCGGTGGGCGAAAGGCTGATGATCTGACATGCTTCAGGAGCTTATTTGAGATAAATCTGGCATTTGTCTCAAAGAAATAAGACAAATGCATTACCTGTAATATAATATTGCAGTCTAGTTGCATCAGCACGTGGCATGTTAGCTCAAAGGCGCTCTATTGTTGCACGTGCGCTGTTCAACCCTTTAACATGTAAATAAATAAGAATTAAAGATAAGGAAGACCCACTGCCCATATGGAAAAGATATTTATAAATCTTATAAAGTTTGTATCTGTCTTGTGTGAAACTTGTATGAAAAGCATATAAGAGTGAAAACAGATATAAGATCCCTTGAAAAATTATATAATGAAACTTGTATGTTTTGGATACTTACTAAAACAATGTATGAAAGTAATGAGAAAGTAGCCACTTTCATGAGTAAATCATGTAAGCCTTATATGATTTACTCATGAAAGTGGAGTAATCACATATAAGTTTTTACTATTTCTTTTCCATATGGGTGGGAGTAAAGAGCGCTGCAACTTGTCCTTCACAGCAGGTCTCCTGTCACCTGTCTGACAGAGAAGACGGGAAAAGAGTGAGAGTTCATCTAGAGTCGGTACGAAACAATTTTGGGGGAGGGGGGGGGGGGGACTTTTTAATCTCGGCGTCTCACTCTGCAAGAGCAGAAAATCGAAAACTGTAACTAGGGAACTGTGCTGGGTTTAGACAAACCCCTCTGCTTTTTCATAATGACAGCGCTCGTATTGATTCAGCCCTATCACTAAACACAAACCTCAGAGGGAATGGGAATAGTCCGCTTCCCTAAAGAAAAAGGAATTTAGACATGTTTACTGTATCTGTTTCATTTGTCGCAAATTAAAATTTGTTCAGCTTGATATTGAAATTAAGCAAAACCTGAAGCCACTGAAATTAAATCACCCACAGTTTGAGCTGTTTGGGTTTTTTGTATGCAAACAGCATAAAAAAAGATTAATGAATATTTTAGAAATACCGCAAACACACCGGTTGAGGTATTTAATATAATGCCAGTACTTCTCATCATTTTGACTTTCGTTACTGACTAAAGCGGCTAAATGGATGTCAGTCTCTGCTGCGTAAACGTGAACTTTAACGAGGAGCCGCCGAGAAGCTCGCTCCACTAGCTGCTGCTAATTTCCTGCTTGACTAGCCGTGCTTGTGTGGAAACCATATGGTTTTGTGCGGTCGTACACATAAACAAGGAAACCTCTGAAGAACCATCAGGGCTCGTTTTTTTCACGCATCTGTGTTACTTGTTTGGATTTTGTACAGATATATGGAGCGGTAGCTGAATTTTTCTTTTTAATTATAAAGTAAAATTATCTGCCTTGTATGGAACGCCAGGACTGCCATAATGAATTAATTAAATACACCATTAAATAATTAATTAAATGTGTCAATAATTAATTAAAATTGGAATTAATTAATTAAATAAATAGTTATGATATATGTAATTAATTAATTATTGACACATTTAATTAATTATTTATGTATTTCACGTTTTAATTAATTATTGACACATTTAATTAATTAATTATTGACACATTTAATTAATTATTTATGTATTTCACGTTTTAATTAATTATTGATACATTTAATTAATTAATTATTGACATATTTAATTAATTATTTATGTATTTCACATTTTAATTAATTATTGACACATTTAATTAATTATTGACACATTTAATTAATTATTTAATGATATATTTATTTATTTCATTTTGGCAGTCCTGGCGCCTGGCTCTCATCATGAAATAATTTTATCTGTCAGCCTCACCCATCAAACTCAGGGGGCGGGGTTAACGCTGATCGAGTCAAAACCATTGCTTTGGCCTGGTGGCCATTGTTTCTAGCACACAACAACCGGCATGTGGAAGCTAACAGAACTGAGCTTTGAAAAACCCTGTTTGTGTGTTACCAAATACCGTTTTAATATTTTTTTAGCCGAGAATGTAGTGGTTTAATCTTCATGTGTCTGGTCGGTTTGTCAAGATACAGCCTCTTTGCAAAAGTGTTTCGATGATTTCGGAGATGTCGTCCCAGTCTCACGGCAAAGCGTGGGATAGACCCGCTCGCCTCGCAAGCAATCCCACCGACAAAGCGCAGGCCCCGGTACACAGCTGTAGTAACCCCCGCTGACTTCTTTTACTGAGGTTATATTTATCGGTGTTTTATTTCCTGATGTTCTTATGTGTCCTACGTGTTTCAGTCGCCAATTCTGAATTATAACTAACATTAAAAACATGTTTAAGGAGGAGAGAGAGCAAATAAATCTGTTTAACATCTGATCTTTGGGTTTTTGTTCAGTAATCAGCGTGACCTGTGTATAAACACATAAAAGAGATAAAGTTGGTGTTTCCGTCATGTAGTAACTGCTGGCTTTAACTGTACGAAGGTTGTTCGACACTATGAAACACATACAGACTTCATGATGTTCGGCTAATATTTTTATTGTGAATATTAATCATGCTGACCTCGCTCTGTACACCACGCAGCGAGGTCAGCATATCCACGATATCCTCAGCTCCATGAGTTAACACAAAGTTTCCCAGCTGACTATCTAACTGCCAACTATTCCAGAGACGTGAAAATATACAGCATAAAGAAAAGTGTAAGAGACTCAGCAGCAGATTAGAATAACAGTTATACATTTAATAAATCACCAAATGAATCCAAGAAACGAGCAAACCTGTTCCGACAATTTGAATTTGTATTCCCTCAGCTGCAGACTCGCTGCTGTTTAAATGTTTGAAAAGGAAGATTAGATATAAACAAACGTCAAACATAGACTCAGTCTGCCTTCACATTTGATATGAGGCCAGCACGTATAGTGGCCTCAGCAGGCTATTACTGAAATACACGTGCTATATCATAAACTATGATATAAACAGGGAGGTCCTATTAACATGTTTAGTTTTAAAGGACACCTTCCTGCCTTTAGTCTCATTCATGAGCAGTATTAGTTTTCTTCTAACATCCAGAAGTCTGCACAATGTGTTTCATAGTTTGTAACAAGCCTTTGACAGGTAAACATAACATGACTGAAAAAGCAAAAAAAAAAAAAAAAAAAAAAAAAAAGAGAGAGAGAGAGAGAGAGTGTGTGTTGACATAAGAAGAGAAAATGCTCTCAATTATGGAGACAGACAAATGGTTCATTTATGTTTGATGTGTGTTTATTCCTCCCTAAATATCGTCGCTGAAGTTTGCCATGCACGTCAGATTTTCCTGCGCATTTTTATACCTCTGCCAACAGAGAGAGAAAAAAAATCACATTCTAACAGACAGCTGGTGCTTAGAATACAGTTGAATAACTATTAAAAAACAGATGATATTTAGATGATAGTTCAGTCTAACACATGTGCCAGTGAACCATTAAACGTCTGTGAAACTATGCAGTTATGAAACGTAACTTTAACCTCAGCCAAACCGATTTGCTCAGTTGTAAATAAAACAGCGAAGTAAACGTGACCCGACAGACAGAACCTGAGTGAATGAAGTCCAGCGTTTAACCACTGAGAGCTAAAACTCAGCTGAGGTTTGAAAGCTGTGTGCTGGTGATTGGACATCAGCCGCTGATAAAGCTGGCTCGCCTATAAAGTGCTCTGTAAGGAAACGAGCTCCAGCAGCTCTGCGCTCGGGGAAAATACTATATTTACTTATCTTGTGCAGTTAAACTGTGACTATCACCAGGTAACTAGGCGTGTTTCTTGAATTAGCAGCAGGTGTTAAACAGCTGACAGATGAGGAGGAGGATGCATGCAGGTAAACTGAGGGTCTGCTGAGCTGATCGCTGGTTTCGTGAGAAAAATGTCAGCTCGTTCTTTATGTTACAGAAGCACAGAGACACAAGACCAGGCGGAAAGAGACGATCGTTCGGTGAAAATGAGAATCTGCGAATGCAACATGTGGAACACGGAGAGTGGAATATGTAAACAAACCGGTTAATGTACCCCCTCGGTGCGCTCTGCATGCTAACTGTTAGCAGAGCTAGTGAAATCTCTGAAAACATCTGAGCACTTTTGCAAGCATGTTCTATGTTGACAACCTGACCAGACATACGGCGCGACATTCGCGGCTAAAACACTGTTAAAAGTGTAGCTGGTGACAGAAAAACGGGGTATTTTAAAACTACACCACCACCATTGCTGCTTGTGATTTGATCTGCATTCTGGGATAACTGGCTGCCCCAAGTCTACACAAGCAATCGATTATCTAGGATCGACCTGTTTTGACTTACTTTGCACGGCAACCAATCAAATGTTAGAGAAGCTGCATGGGCAGCGTTAACCCCGCCCCCTGAGTTTGATGGGTGAGGCTGACAGATAAAATTATTTCATGACGAGAGCCAGGCGCCAGGACTGCCAAAATGAAATAAATAAATATATCATTAAATAATTAATTAAATGTGTCAATAATTAATTAAATGTGTCAATAATTAATTAAAATGTGAAATACATAAATAATTAATTAAATGTGTCAATAATTAATTAAATGTGTCAATAATTAATTAAAATGTGAAATACATAAATAATTAATTAAATGTGTCAATAATTAATTAATTACATGTGTCATAACTATTTATTTAATTAATTAATTCCAATTTTAATTAATTATTGACACATTTAATTAATTATTTAATGGTGTATTTAATTAATTCATTATGGCAGTCCTGGCGTTCCATACCTTCGTGTGGTTAAGACACTGAAAACAAAAGCTGTGCGCCTTTCTCCTCATTTTCTACAAACTGTTCTTGAACTTACTTTGGAAAATTAGATGAAGATCTGTGATTATTCATTCTGAATTATTATTTTTTTTAAAAGCCATCCAAGGCAACATTTTCATGTTTATATTTACATTTAGGTTTGCAAAGGTGAAAATGATTGTCCTAGAAGTTTGATCCTAGAAGTGGAAGTGGTAAAAGTTATGAGACGTTCTGGAGGACGCCATCACCGCTCACATCAGGAAACACAAACCAGTAAATAACACAAAGTCAATATGTGCAACAGTCTTTCTACCACGGGTACAGAATATTCTCATCTAATATTTCTAAGTATTATATGTGGTTTTCTTAAAATGTAAAAAAAAAAACATTTGAAAGAAGGGGAAGTTTTTTTCTCAGCGGATTAGTTTGCTTGCAGCTGGAATGAGTTTCTGTGCGTATCTGTTTCATAATCTTAGCCCCAGCCAAATGGCCTCTAATGCCGTGCGGTGCCAGTTAATGGCATTTTCTTTGAGAGGACATTGAAAATTAACATATCTTAATGGTCATTGCGTTTAGCGTTGAACAGAACGATTTTTACCAAGATTCATCCTCAGAAATAAATGGGTCAAGTCTACTTCACCCTTTGGTTCATGTCAGATCAATGCTTTTCCTTTAATGCATAGGATCATACTCCTCTCTTCCTAAACTTAGAGCAGACCGAGTCTGTGTGAGAGTGCAGATCATGCTCCCAGTATTGATCTGTCTCCCCGCTAATATCTGACATTGGAATCTTAACAAGCTCCTACATTTGCCAGAGGATTAATTTTAGAGGGATAGTAATGGGAAATCATGGCTCCACGGTGTTTACACAAAGTCGTTTAACCCAAAGTGCAAGCTGAGATGTAGCCTGTATTGACTGTATGTAAAAGATGGAGGATGCTTTGTAATTGCCAATCCTGTGGTAACAAAAAGGATATCTGATTGATCAGTGGGACTCTCCTGATCTTTGATCTCAGCAAACAATCTCCAGACAAGTTTATGGTTTCAATTACTACTTTTAAGTCTTGGGCCTCAGTCACACTAGTGTAAAAATAGGATGGCAATCCTCATCTGACCAGGAAAAACTGGTGGCTGGCGAGTGATTACATTGAATTTTTTCTGACTTCCACAGGTGGAGCGTGCAGCACCATCGAGCTCGGGCTTGGTGTTGGACATGAGAGGTCCTTTCAAACATGTGGGAAATGTATTTTTTTACATTTACAATTTTATATTCAGATGCTGATTTTTGCCTGAACTCATAAAGTGATTGTTTCATTTGTTAATGTGCCAAACATTTACCTTTGCAAGTAGTTCTAGTTTCACAAACAGGACATGTACCACTAGAAATAACAGAAGCAGCATCGCTGCTGTGATTTCCATTTCTAGCTTCTGCTTTTTGTGAATGTTCACAACGTTTTCAGCCTCTGACCACACATGCTAATAAATCCTTTGGATTGCAGTGGAAGTATATGAACTAAGCTCTAAACAATGACACAACACAGCAGAAGATGGGCAGCAGAAGAACGTGAATGAAAGGACCATTGTCTTTGGATTGTGGAGAGAAACCAATGCAGGTACAGAGAGGAGACGCAGCTCCAAACAGGAAGACATCAGCTTTCCAGGAGGTTCAAGCCCAGAACCTTCTCGCTAAGAAGTGCAAGTGCTAACCACTGCATCATCATGCCAAGCATCTGAAATGCTTCAAAAAATCATAATTAGGGGACTGATGTCTGGACCAGAATCCAGGCAGTAATTCTAAAAGTCGTTAAAGTCATTCAAAACCTAAAAATGTGAGTGTCACAGCAGCACTGCAGGACAAGATTAGCAACATTATTACTGTTCATTGAACCAAACTGGGTTGTGTTTATAGAGAGTGTACAGTGATAAACATGCATGTAAGAGATGGGAAATCTTCTGCAACTCACCCTGTTGCATGTGTATTTCTGTGATTTCCTTTATGACATGTAATTGCGTGCTAATTAAGCCAACATTTAGTTCAAAAAAGTCCTATTTTCTGTGCTTGATATCGAAATGAACTGACTACAAAACAGTTTAGCTTTTGTAAATCACCCATAAACCCTACCACACCTATGAGCATTATTTGGTTATTGCAGTATTGCAGTCACATGTAATTTTGCCCCATTTAGTGGACCGTGAATGTCTTTACAATCCAAGTTATAGCAGCTGAGAGGTTTCAGTCTTGGACGAAAGGCATGACAGCCTCTGAGTCGTTGCCCTGCTGTAGGTGAAAACCGTCGGACTCGCTGCCTACGGCTGAAACAAACGTCAGTATTACAGAACCTGTTACCTTGTGAGCTCATTAATGGCACAGGTAAATAAGCTGGGATGACTTTCATGACACTCTCCACTTACATAATGCTTTCAGTTGCTTTGCATTTCAGTGACACTGTGTCCTTGTTGTCCCTGCTCCTCGTGTATGTACCTAATGGCCTTCCAGTTCAAGGAACTGCTATATCGGTGCCCCGAGGCTGCTTTGCACAGCACAGAAGAGTCGCTTGATTTTAAAATTGTGGCCCTGATTCATTTCCACCGTGCCTAATGAGTGAGCTATAAATGAAGTCCATGGTGATACAGTAGATGAGCATGAGTCACTTGGACGGGCTAAATATTGAAACTAGTAAACAAATAGTGACAACAGAAGCGATTGCTCATTCATTTCACGGCTCGCGGCCTCTCCTATTGTCATCTTTGAGAATGCTTCAAATTGAAGGACAGCTTTTGTGTTTTTAGGTTTTTGTGTTCATCAGCCACACTGGCTCACAAATCTAATCGTGTTTGTAGTTTATTCACAGACTCACAATATGCAGATATTTTCAATGAGCGTACTCGTGCCATCGACTGAGAGTGCAATAAGAGCGCTGGGATGATTTTGAACTGACTGACTTTATGTGATTGCATTGTAAGTGCTGCACATTTGGATTAAAATTAAATAAAACCAGTGTGGCTTTATGAGTCTGTCTTTACTCCATGATCTGGAAATATACAGACATGGCACGTCATTGCACAGTCTCCTGACTTATTCTAGGTGCACTGCGTTACAGTCAGTGGCCTGTTGTGATCTCAAAACAACAAATACATGAAATCAAAATGAGTAAAAGCTATTGTGGTTACAGTTAGGTACATATAAACAATTACCACAGAGTCACGTGGTCTCTCCACATGGAACGGTGAATTAGCTTTAGCTGCTAATAGCGAGTTTCATGGCTAATCTACACCACTACACAATAAAAATACATAACACGCAAAATAATCACCATATTCTCAATAACCCTGTGGATTTAACCTTACACCAAGGTCAACTTTTAAACATTTTCCACCTGATTCACTGAAAATATACAAACATAGTACATCTTTACACATTTTGTACACAGTCTCTAGACTTTTGCTAGGTGGCCTGGCCTATGTATGCCCACTAGAGATGCTCCTTTGTGGTGCCTCATTAGAAACTGGGGCAATCATTAAGTTGGACCCACTTAACTTTTTGTTTGTCCTTTGCTAGGACTGCACAGTGTTACTAAAGGTCAGTGGTAATGTAACCACCTGCACTGTGTTTCTTTTGCTAATAGCAAGCCCTTTTTTGTGATGCCGATGTATCGTAGGAGAAAATCAAAGCGGGGAAGTCGCCACAAAAATGTTCAGCTTGTTTGATTCTCTCCACTGTTGCCTGTGAAGGTGAAAGGACTTCCAACAGTCCAAACTCAGAAATGATTACAGGATTTTCATTTGCTCTGGATGGCAAAATAATGAAAGCAATACATCATACAGCAGAAAGCAAGCCTGCTTACACTCTGTTTTCTGAAGGAAAATGTATCTCACAGCCACCATTACCATATAGACCAATATTTCACACGCCAATTTGTCCAAAGCTCCTTAACATTAGTTCTAGTAATACAATATGTATACAGTGCCTTCCATTTCAATCACTGGGTTATCATGAGAACCAGCATGCTCCCCTTGGGCTTTCCCTGTTTCTCATTACTCAGAGGAAAGCTGGGGCTTACAGATCAGGGGGTTTAAAGAAGTCAGAGGGAAGGCGACGCTAAATGAAGATTTAACAGGACGTGAGCTAACCTCAAACTGTGACAGCTTTTCTTCTACTGGCAATTACACACAGTCTTTGCCCAGCTGTCTTCATGACAGTGTGTGTGGTTAGAGACATTCAGTGAGAGGGATATTTATAGCACATGTTATAGAAGTAATACACAATTTCTATGATCGTAGTACACAACATATATATGACACACACAGATCAGCACATTATCATATGACCCCCTGCAAGCAAACATTTAGCGACACTGGGAAGGAAATACTGAATTTTAACAGGAAGAAACCTCCGGCAGGACCAGGCTCAGGGAGAGGCTTCCTAACTTTATACTCCCTCATTCAATACATTAATTAGGTTTATTGTAATTGTAATTATATAAAATTAAAAATTTGCATGATTAACTGTTAGAGGATATACTTGTTTCAAAGTAAACCAACTTTACACATGAAAAGGACAAACAAACAAACAAAAACATACCTGTTTGAATTCGGCTATCACTCAGGAGTATCTTCCTGTGTATCGGTGTTTATGATCCATCACTGCTGCTCTGTTCAAGTCCTACCACAAAGCCCCATTTTAATCGTATTCATTGTGTATCTGCAGCACAAGAGGATCTGCACTGGCACTATTAGCCTGTACAAATTTGTTGTAATGGTTAAAAAAACAATAATTACCACGGCCTTGGTATTACTTCTGATGTGCAATGCCGACACCTTAACTAAAAAACTTTTTTTTTTGGTGTCTGAGTCACTATCCAGGGAGATCACATGGTTGTATCAGCTTTTCAAAATCTTCATTCACTCAAAAGAAAAAGGTAATAATTTTGAGTAAAATGTAACTAAAAGATACATAAAATCAAACATTCTAATAATTAATAAGGAGACAGTGTTTGATAAACTGAATGTATACCAATCAAGTTCATTGCATTAACATTAAATGTAATGTTTGACATTGTAGTTATGTAACAACACTACATGGGAGATTTACATGTAATCAAATTAAAGTCAGCATTTTTGGCGTACATTTTTTTGGAGCGTTCTCTCCGTGTTTGAAGTCTGGTCAGAACAGGACCTTAAAAAAATCGAATAAAATCAATCAATCAGAAAAAATAGGAGCACTGCGAGCGATACAGCACTTTTCAAGGAGACGACGAGGGAGGGTCAAGTGGGAAGGGAAGAGCAGTAGTTAATTCAGGTATAGATTTCCACACCGGTCTTCTAAATCCCTCACTGAACCAAAAGGTTGTGTGACCAGCTACAGAAGTTTGCTTTCATTAAAAAAAAAAAAAACTTGACATTGACCTGATTTGACTTTATTTTCTCTTTCAATATATACGTTAAGCTCATCTTTCTGAACACTTGTGGGGTTTTTTTTATTTGTGCTTTCCTTCATACATGGAAATCTGACAGCATCACACTTAACGATAGTCAAAGACCTCTTGAACAGTCTGTTGACATTGCGTTTGGCAAACATCAGCCTCCTGGCCGATTTGGACAGATATGCAGGAATATGTGGCCCACAGGACTTCAATCACCCTCCCTTGTCGCGCTTAATCCTTGAAGCGCTTTGAAGAAGATGACCATAAACCATCTTGATTGCTTTTTAAAAAAAATGTAGCATTCAAGATTTGGCACTTTTGATCTTGCCACTGGTAATCCAGAGGGTTTAGGTGTGTACCTGTGGACCGAGGCTTATAGGCAGGCCGTGGGGAGATCTCAGCTCTGACAGGTTTGTCTTTTTCCAAGATCTCTCCCTGGATATGCATGGATGAGAGAAACTACAGACAGAGCACTCACAGGCCTGCTTCTAATAAAACACCCCTCTCAATCCCACTTGGGCCTGAGCCACTATTATTTACATATTCAAATGATCCCAGGGATTAATTTGAACTCACTGAAGCAAATGCATTATGCATCGGTCACATGCACGGGCTTAGATTTTCCTAAATTAAAATACTAACATTAAGTGGCAACCTACAGTAGCTTTAGAGTTTACAGAAAAGAGGGAAAGAGGGAAATTGCACATGGTAAGCCGTTGAGAAGTTGTTTGTTTTTCAGCAAGCTTTTGGCAGTTTGCCCTAAAACAAGCAACATCCATGGTAATGAAGAAAGGAGCGTGGGCGTGAGAACAAAATGCTGAAGAGAAAGGGGAAAACAAACTCTGCAGGAACTATTTAAGGACTCGTAACCACCTACAGGTTTAGAGACTCTTGTTTTTTTGAGGGGTTTCTCTTTTTAATTTAACTAACAAGAATTTGTTTTAGTTACCATGCTTCGAGTCCTCGCAAAAAATGTGAATATTTTTTTAGAAATTTTCAAGAACAATGGGTGATGTGTGGAACAGCAGTAACTACAGAGGGATAAAGCTGATGAGCCATACTATGAAAGAAGATATGAAGAAATGGGAAAGAGTTGCTGGCGCTCCGTTAAGAAGAGTGAGCAGCAGCGCGGCTTCATGCTGAGAAAGAGCACCGCAGATGTGATGTTTGCTTTGAGAGCGATGATGGAGAAGTACAGAGAAGGTCAGAAGGAGTTGCATTATGTCTCAGTGGGTATACAGAAAGTATGTGATAGGGTGTCACGAGAGGAACTCTGGCACTGAATGAGGAAGTCAGAGGTGGCACAGAGGTATGCAAGGGTGATGCGCTGTGTATATGAGGACAGCAAAGATTTTCAGTAGGAGTGAGCAGCATTGAGAGGACTGGAAATGAGTACATCGCATCAGAGCGACGGCTCAGGTTGAGCGGTTTGGAGACAAAGTTTGAGCGGCAAGGATGCACTGTTATGGAAATGTGCAGAGGAGAGATGGTGGATACATAAAAGGTACAATCAGTGGTTATTTTGAGGTTATTTAATAGAAAAAATGTAGTTTTCATATATTCAATATTACTGTGTGATTATATCTTCCCAAAAAATGGGTTCATTCTCATAAACAATTAATTAATCCATTAAAAATACATAGCAGCGGGTTCTGGTTCGACCTGCCATCTTCAATACAGTGACCGTTCCACCTAATCATGTTTTATGTATATGGATAGGAACCAGCCACGTAGGTGGTACGCTTATGCTGTGGATGCAAATTTTAACCTCTGGGTGGTCTTGGGTCGATTTGTGGCTATTTTCAAATTTTGATTACCTGCCATTTGCACTGTGTTGAATGGAATATAGCGAAAGTCTGCAAAAAAAAGTTTGGTCACATTTACTGTTAAAATTTCAGTATGACTTCCGGAAATTAGCTTCAGTGGCTAAGCTACAGACAAACTTACACTATTGGTCTTAGTGGTCGATTTGTGCCCCATTGAAACCCATTATAAACGCTATTTTTCACGGCAAAAAAATGACGGTCAAATCGATCGTGATCGGTTATGTTTCCGTTTCCGTTTGCAGTACTGGCCTTAGAGTTGTAATTTTTTTATTTGTCCACCGGGTGGCGCCCTTGCTCCACATTTGACCCCGGGCTGGAAAACAGCGGGCTGCTTAAACAGACCTGCGGGAAACGAAGCCTCATTTCCGGCGTGCAGCAGCGGCTTCGCCCGCTGATCGGGCGGGACCATTTTTGGCCCCTAGGACCGTTTGAGGGTGCTTTTTTTTTTTTTAATCAACAGGAAATGACGTATTTGTTGTGACGTGGTACCGGACGTGTGTGTTGGAAAAAGGGGTCCGACGCAACATGCCCCGGTCATCGTCGGGAGTTAACCCGGGAGGATGCACTGATTTCGGCCTAGAGGAGGAGCATTTGCCGCCTGGAGACCATTTTCTGGTCCTGAAAAAAAAAAAAAAGGCGATCGAAATGAAGGTTGGTGCCAATCTTTAGTCCATCTAAAGGCCTAATTATAATAACAATCAAATATTACTTCAAATGTTTTTTTTTTAAATATTTCGTTTTGTTTTGGGGGGCTAAAAAAAACGGTGCGCTCATGTAATTAAACGGCGATTAAAAGGGTTAAAATCCGCGAAATGTAATTAAAACTTGACATGAATATTTCAAGGAGAAGTAGGTCTAAAAGATTGGCTAATTTAAAGTGGAAAAAAATATTAATATATAAATTTTTTATAGCACTTTTTATGGCGTGGTCGATTTGTGGCTCTAAGACCAATAGTGTATGCATTTTTCTAGGACCTCCCAGAGGTTAATTTGTGTCTGCACATCTAGACTCAAGATATGAAGGATCATACTGATGTTTTATTGTCCCTTTCACCAAAGACGGAAAAATGCAAAGCAAAGAGAAAATGCCACCTGACTAAAATCGCAATAAAAACTCACGCTCGTCCTCCTCAGCCCAAGCTTCATCTTCTCAGCCTAAATTAGAGCTCTAACACACAAAATCGCACATAATTATTCCAGGTATTGCCACAGGTTCTGATTATAAACCTCAATATCGCTGTTGTCAGAGAGACGTGAGCTTCACTGACTCATCAATCTGTGTTAGACTCCTCTCACAAGGTTTCACAGCCTCCTCCAGAGTAAACAGATGTGGACGCTCTCACCTGACATTGACAGCTGAGCTATACAGCGTACACGGAATAAAGATAAATGGCGGTCAGACATTTTTAATGTCACTCGTGGTTAAAAACCTAAAATACAGCAAAATGTTTGATTGACACATATCCATTTTTTATTTCTGATTTATTGCAGAATTTATTCTTGATATTATTCAAATATACTAAAATATGTTGTGCACAAAAAGTGATCTTATACACAAACAGTCAAAGAATGGCCACCCACAGCCATCATAGGAAAATGCTAAGTGGCTGGACTTAGTGTAGATTTAATGTTTTTGAGCACTCTTCGATGACTGAAACGTGTTTGTCCTACAGCAGCCACCGTAGCTAGCCACGGCTAAGCACTTGAATAAGGAGGGGTAAAAAAACAGAATTCATTTGACTTCAATCTGCAATCTACTGACATCTAGTGGTGAGATTTTAAACACTGTACTTTTAACCAAAGCAAAAGAAGCATTTTATCAAGCCAAGAAATATCTGATCCTGCGTAACTGTGTCTGGAATAATCCTCTGGGATGCTCTGGTCCACCATCTCTCATTTTTCTTGGCTTAGTGTGCCGTAGTGAGCAGTTTTCCACCTCAACACACATCTTAGGACCTTTGGAATGAGACATATTGGTGCTATCTAGGTGTGATTTAAGCCTGATGGGTGATATGGAGTGAATATCGGTTAATTAAGGTGCCACAGGCAGGATTGAATGACAGTAAACAATAGCTTATCATGAGTGGAGAGTGGCTGCCTGCTTCCTCCTCGGTATAAGTGGTATATTACTCTGGAGGGGAGTGGAAGAGACACTTTTCAAGTGTGTGACTTACAACCTGAGTACATGAAGTGCCAGCAAGCTGTTTATGTTTTAGTGATCTATTTGGGTGTAAAGCACACACACAAATCCTGTAAGGTGTATTTACTGGCTTTGAGGAAGAAGAGCACGCTCAAGCTAAACTGGGGTGGCTGGCCTCTTATTTTACCTCGTGAGGGTGTGAGAAAATAAATAAGCATGTTTGGCAGAGAAATATATATATATATATATATATATATATATATATATAGTAGTTCCCAGTATCCACACCAGTGAGGGAGACTCATACTGTTTTGATGGATCTTGCAGGACAGCTTGCTAGCATTAGCTGATAAAGTAGTAGTCCACATTCTTCATATATGGCCTTTTCTGGATGTAGCGGTAGACTACTGTTCCCATAAGGCTGTGTGTGGGGGGAGCTTCCGGGGTTACGAGTAAAGTTGGAAAACATCACCCGAACACGCTGCGTCCAGTGTCATCATTTATACGTGGTGTCAGAAGTGCGAACGGCGATCTCCACTGTTTTTTTTTCTTTCTTTTTCGAGTACAGTACGGTGCAGTTAACTGCGAGAGAAGTTTTCGCATCAGTAACTCGAACAAGACCGGCATGCAGGTGAAGCGCGGCCGAGGCTGTGACCGGCGCTAGCAACAGGGCGCGTGCGCGCGCGCGGTCGAGCACGAGCCTCACATGTCGGAGGGAGGAGACGAGGTCGGCGCACCGGAAAGCTTGGATTCTGAACGCGAGGAAGCCAGGGATCCACACGTCACGATGGCGACCACGGTACAAATAACACCCCCAGAAATATTTGACTTTTCTCATCCTGCCGAATGGCCAAAGTGGATCAGAAGGTTTGAAAGATTTCGCATTGCAACTGCTCTTGATAACAAATCAGACGAGTATCAAGTTAATGCACTCCTGTACGCTATGGGAGACGCTGCTGATGATGTTTTGGCAGTTTTACCACTGTGCGATGCAGATAAAAAGAAATATGCAACTGTCAAAGAGGCATTTGACAAACATTACGTAGGAAAACACAACGTAATTTTTGAAAGAGCACAGTTTAACTCCAGACGGCAACAGGAAGGGGAAAGTACAGAGTCGTTCATCACTGCTGTGCACAAACTTGCAGAAAATTGTGCATTTGGAGCACTCAAAGACGAACTCATAAGGGACAGAATTGTAGTTGGCATAAAAGACAAAAGACTGTCTGAGCTGCTGCAAATGGACTCAGAGTTGACTCTTGCTAAAGCCATTGAGAAAGTTAGGCAGAGCGAAACGGTAAAGAAACAACAATCAATACTTCACAGCAGCGCGGCAGTGGAGAAAACACTGAACATGGACACAATACGGGACCCAGAAAGAAGTTACTAGGGCCGGGCAGTAACCCACTCAATGTTAAAGGCTGCTTCGAGGCACAGCTAGCAGTGAAAGGGCGCAGTGTTTCTCAAGACGTCTACCTTGTCAGGTCTCGTACAGCCACTGCTAAGCAGGCCAGCGTGTGAGGCTCTGGGTCTTGTGTACAGAGTAAGCACAGTAACGGAATCGGTGACAGATTTCAGGGCAGCATACCCAGACGTTTTTAAAGGTTTAGGCGTGCTGAGGGAGCCTTATCACATTGAGATAGAGCAAGGAGCTGTACCAATTAGGGCTGGGCGATATGACCCAAAATTCATATCTCGATATTTTTTTAAAGCCATAAAGTAAGAACAAAAAGAGAGTTCTTAGTCAAAGCTGTGTCCCAGATGTCACACAGGCACTTTTATTAACATACAGCATAGATGTACATGAAAAAAAACTACTCAAAAATAAAATATGAGCATTTAATAAATAATAATGCTCCATAAATAAAAGAAAACTATGTTGTTTTTGTCCATAACAAAAAGCTCACAATTGTGCAGTCAAAATGTAAACTAACAGACGCTGAGCATAACAAAGATTTCACAGCTGCTCTGTTCCCAACTTCTACTGCGTGACCGACAGCCTGGAGTTTGAAATCCGCTTCAGGTGCCATTTATGGTCCTTATACACACACAATACGGTAATATTACGTTGAAGCACAGTGCGTATCACTCCGCGAGGCTCCTCGGTAGCCGTAATGCTCCGACAATCCATCAAGCGGTGTAGCTTGGATTGACAGATTGCTGAGCGCTGTGTTCCACATAAAATCGGTTCGCGGTCATCAAGCACAACCAGAATTCATACATAAGGTTTCCCAACTTTTGAGAAAATGAAAGGATTTTAGGCTGTGCAGCCCCTGTGGGCTGCATGGCGTGAGCGTGGTTAGCTCGTTAGCACGTTGACGCCGTCCAGCCCCACGCACGGAGCGATGCGCAGTAACTCGTTAACGGAGATTTGCCGTGTTCATCTTGTCGCTGCCTGCAGGTGAAGCTATGGGGGAGGAGGGGGAGTTGTGTTCAGTGAAGGAGAGGCGAGGCGGAGTAACGTTGCGTAGAGACAAAAGTGGAAGAAAGAGAGGCAAACTTATGGCTCCACAACTATAATTATAACGTATATATCGATATAAAGGATATTGTCAGATCTTATATCTCGTATAAAAATATATCGATATTTTTAAAAAACTCGATATATCGCCCAGCCCTAGTACCAATAGCCCTATCTGCCCCAAGACGTGTTCCTCTTCCCCTCAGAGATGCAGTGAGAAATGAGCTGCACAGAATGGAAGAAATGGGTGTTATCTCCAAAGTCACTGAGCCTACAGAGTGGTGTTCTGGCATGGTAGTGGTCCCCAGACCAGCAGGAAAGCCCCCCAGAATATGTGTGGACCTCACACCCCTGAACACAGTAGTCAAAAGAGAAAGACACATCCTCCCAGCAGTAGATCAAACACTAGCGATGATGAAAGATGCTAAAGTGTTCACAAAGCTCGACGCCCGGTCTGGATTCTGGCAAATTCCGCTCACGCCAGAGTCAAGGCCACTCACTACCTTCATCATGCCTTTTGGAAGGTTTCAGTTCAATGGCCTTCCTTTTGGCATTGCATCGGCGCCGGAACATTTCCAAAGGCGAATGTCACAGATGCTGGAAGATTTTGAAGGGGTGATTTGTCACGCCGATGATGTGCTTGTATATGGCAGATACAGGCAGGAGCACGACCAGAGGTTGCACTGTGTGGTCCAAATGTTTCAGAAGGAGGGTCTCACTCTGAATGAGAAGTGTGAGTTTGCTAAAAGTCAAATAATCTTTGTGGGACACAAAGTGTAAGCAAAAGGTATTGAGGCTGATCCCAACAAGATAACAGCAATCCAGCAGCTGCCGCAGCCTCAGAGTGTGGACGATGTGCGCCGTCTCATGGGCATGGCCAACTATCTTGCCAAGCCACAATCACCACACCATTAAAGGAACTGCTAAAAGACAGAAACGAGTGGATATGGGCGGAGCCACAGGAAACAGCGTTTAGGAGACTAAAAGGGATATTAAGCTCTCCAGAAGTGCTCGCTAAGTACTCCAACTCAGCAGATACACGAGTCGCTGCAGATGCATCGCCATACGGTATCGGGGCTGTTCTCACTCAGAAACAGTCTGACAACTCCTGGCGACCGGTCACATATATCTCAAGAGGTCTCACAGACACAGAGAAACGCTACGCGCAGATAGAAAAGGAGGCGCTCGCTGTAATGTGGGCGTGTGAACGACTGTCATCTTACCTCATGGGCTTACAGTTCACTCTAATCACAGGTCACAAACCCCTGGTCCCTCTTCTGAGCACAAGAGGCCTGGACGACCTGCCTCCACGCATCCTGAGATTCCGCGTCAGGCTGCTGCGCTTTACTTTCACCATTGTCCATGTTCCAGGGAAGAACCTCGTCACTGCTGATGCTCTCTCACGAGCACCGCTGGCAGGGCCTCCTTCTGCTGGGGATCTTCAGCTGGAAAAAGAGGTGGATGTTTTCGTGGACGGTGTAGTTTCCCATCTCCCAGCAACAGATAAAAGGCTGGAGGAGATTAAGTTGGCGCAGGAAATGGATGACCTGTGTAGAAAGGTGGTGTATCAATGTGGGACAGGCTGGCCAGAAAAAGGTAAACTAGATCCAGAGTTAAAGGGGTACTGGCAATACAGAATGGACTTCAATCTAGTCCATGGTCTTCTCATGAAAGGGGAGAGACTTGTGATACCACCTCAAATGAGAGCGGAGGTTTTGTCACGTTTGCATGAAGGCCACCAGGGCATTTCAAAATGCAGGGCCAGAGCAAAAGAGTCTGTGTGGTGGCCGGGCATCTCAACCCAAATACGTCAAATGGTAGACAGGTGCGAAACATGTCAAAAACATAGGTTACAGTGCCGTGAACCAATGCTGGCAACTCCTGTTCCCGACCGCCCATGGCAAAAAGTCGGCATGGATCTGTTCGAGTGGTCAAAGAAACACTTCCTGCTGATTATTGATTTTTTTCTCAAGGTACATTGAGATAGCTGAACTGAGACACACAACTGCAGAGGTCACTATTAATGCTGTAAAAGAAGCCTTTGCAAGACATGGTGTTGCCGAGACTGTGGTATCGGATAACGGGCCGCAGTTTTCATCAGAACAGTTCAAGCACTTTGCCAAAGAGTACCAGTTCACACATGAAACAAGCAGCCCCAGGTACCCCCAAGCCAACGGGGAGGCAGAACGCGCTGTTCGTACCATTAAAGACTTGTGGAAAAAGGACTGTGACTACACCAGAGCACTGCTAGCATACAGGGCCACCCCACTGGAACATGGGCTCTCGCCAGCGGAGTTGCTTATGGGGAGACTCCTGCGGACCACGCTGCCACAAGCTGTGGCAAAGCTGGTGCCAAAGTGGCCTGACCTACAGGCTTTTCGCAAAAAAGATGAGGAGGGGAGGCGTGAGCAGGCAAAACACTACAGCCGCAGACATAGAGTCAGACCGCTTCCGGAACTATCGTCAGGACAGAAAGTGTGGATTACCACTGAAGGAACTACCGGAGCAGTAGTTGGACCTGCCAGTGCTCCCAGATCCTATGTGGTAGAAACAGACAGGGGTTTTCTGAGGAGAAATAGGAGCCACCTCAGACCAACAGGAACTATTACCAGATCTGGTCGAGTGGTGAGACCTCCTGAAAGACTGGATGTGTAATTCTCTGAAGTTATCCATTCATGCCCTATTCAAAGCTGGGTTAAGCTGTCAGAGATGTTTACAATAATGTGTTTTGTTTAAATGTAAGTGAACAAATGAGGGATGTGTATAATTTCCACGTTTCATGATGTTCCCCATTTCTGTTCTAGTGAGCGGTTTGAGACGTTATGAAGTATGTCTTTAGCTAAAAGGAGGAGGTGTAGCGGTAGACTACTGTTCTCACAAGGCTGTGTGTGGGGGGAGCTTCCGGGGTTACGAGTAAAGTTGGAAAACATCACCCGAACACGCTGCATCCAGTGTCATCATTTATAGGCTGGATGTAAGAGAACAAGATAACAATGGCCAACATCCGAAACCCGAGTCTTCAAAAACGTGCTCCACAAAGCAGCGGGTGATAACTCAGTGACATTCCCATCTTTTACATACAGTCTTAACACAGCTGGATAGTGCATCAACAGCCACTGGCATTTCCCCAGTTGCCACTTGCAGTATTATAACAAAGCAAAAGCCCTGCAGCCAAAATAAGCGTTTTCCCTTTGGACCATTATTGCAAATGAGGTAACTATAAAACTGTAGGCAGTCGATACTATATAGATATGCATTGCTTCCCCAGAGACAAGAAACGTCTGGTTTTCAGTTCAGCTCCCAATGTCACTGCATGCCCACTGCATGCTGTCGGCTACGCAGCATTCTGAGAATATGTAGTGGGCTGTGCAGTGCAGAGGAAATCACACAAGTTATAAAGTCATTTTTTGCTCATGCACCAGAGAAGCAATTTTTATTTAAACGAGTGGCTGCCAGTATCCAGGTCTCCTTAATACATCTGTGGTTTCACAGGTTTCATCGTCTAACATGGGAGCTTGTTGTAATATTAACAAAAACATCACTAACAGGAAGAAACAAGCCTGCATCTCACCCTGTGTGACACCGGCCCTCTGCATGTGGTCGTCCTCGTTTCTCCTGCTTGGCAGTGTGTCCACTCTCTCCTCTGCACATGCCCAAACCATCTCACCCTTGCTTCTCAAACTTTGTCTCCAGATCGCTTGACCTGAGCTGTCCCTCTGATGTGCACCTTTCTAACTGGTCACTCCCAATGAAAATCTTAACATTTTCAGCTCTGCCACCTCCAGCTCGACCTCCTGTACTTTTGTAAGAGCCAAACCTCCAAACCATACATCACTGCACGTCTCACTAGCATCTAGAGATCTTTCACTCTTGCTACTATCACCCCTAACACTTATCTCCACCTATTCCACCCTGCATAGGCTCCCTTCTTCCTCTCTCTTGTGCACAGCATGTAGCTTTGCATATTGAACCCTGGTATTTAGACTCATCCACTTTCATGTGCACTGTTACACCTGCCTCCATCTCATCTGCACACATGTATTCTGTCTCGCCTCCACCCACTTTCATTCTTTTTCGTAAATTATGAATTTATTATTTCAATTGGATTCACCAGTATTAAACTATCCTTTTTACAAATGTAATGCACCAGAGATCAACAAGAAGCAAGTGATCTCTTACGAGAGTTCAAATGACAACTTTTGGCTCAGAATAAAAGAAACAAGCATTAAAGCTTGTGACTATCAAAACAGCTGGCTATCTTTTTGGGGAGGTATCTTGTTTGGCTATTCCTAGTCTTACATTATCCTGCGAGCCACATGCAACCCAAAAGTGCAACAATTTCCTTTTGCTTTCTGTGACGAGTATGAGTGTTAGCAATATGGTTACGACATTTATGAGCATATCAATCAACTTTTGCGTGCTTTGAAAACACCTCTGTATCTTTGCAAACCTTCTTTAAATTCTCACTGCAGGGATAGCAAAACAGAAATAAGTTAGTGCTGCCCCTGCTGTGCCGAGACCACTCATAAAATGCTGTGAGTACCGTGGAAAATCCGAAGCACAGGCTGTGCATGAACGAGGAACTTTGGCTGCTTACCCTGCATTTAAGGCCCTGCGGTCCCTTAACTTTAAGTACTTTGGATCTTTGGCTGCATAATCATAAGGTTTTTGTGTCAGAGAATTACAACAGTGGTGTACATCCGTTTTCCTGCGCAGTAGATGTTGAAATTTGTGGCTCAGCGGTAGTTGATGTTTGCATGTTAGTCATGTGGGATCGGGCTGACTGAGAAAACAGCCTTGCAAATTTCTTTCTTTCTTTTTTCCATATTTCTCTCTCCACACGCAGCCTAATTGTTACACTCTGTTGTATAATGTAGCTTCAGTCAGCCATATAAGGATAGAATTTGGATGACAACCTGGTCTGAGAGGCAAATGACCTTTTTGAAGTGCTCTGCAGGAGGTGTGATTACAGTTAACAATGTCCTTCAGTTTGACTCTACATCAACATGTTCACAATCCTTGAAAAACTCTCCTCATGGGCTGCCCCCGACATGCACGCTGAGGTTTGTACAAGACGGGCATTCCACATCACTGACACCTCCAGCTTTTTAAGACCATTTGAGTGTAGAGACTCTGTGACTCTGAGCAATGTCAGAAAAGAATACATTCAATTGTTCAACTGTAGTCGCTACAAAAGTGCAAGGTTCAAAGAGTTATTCTGCCTCCCTGCGATGGGGGGAACGGTGTTGTTTTTGTCCGGGTCCTTTTTTGAGTCGTTGCATTTTTCTGTCACTTCTTCTAAAGCGGGAATGAACCAGCACGGAGAACAAAAACACAGGAGCGGAAATAAATTGTTGTTTGGTGGAAAACCTCTCCAGGGCCACAGCATGTTCTCTGTCGAGTGCCCTGATAATTAATAACTTGCCTCACAAATCTCATTAGAGCATAATGAGGGAACAAGTGCTATTAGAAAGACATAACGGAGACGGTTATCTTCTAAGACATATTGTAAGCCGTGGGCAGACTGACAGACTCCGCCGCGCTTTTAGGACAAACATGTTGCAAACAGAAATCTTGTTTTTATGTTGTTTGATGCACTCGGGGGATGATATCGACTTCAAACATTTTGGCTTTTGTGACTGAACAGATATTTGTTGGTTCTCATCTGGGTTTCTTTTGAGACAGGATGACTCAGTTGTTTAGGAAGGTCAGTGCCTGTATGGTAAAAATGTGCAGCAGCTTTGAGCACATCCAAACAAATCCTCTGCTCCCTGGACGGTTCGAAAAATATACTTTTTGCAAAGGCTGTTACAGCCCTCCTCATTTCTGCAGCTCTACAAACTGCAGCTACTACAACGCCTCCAATTTCTCATACCCTGGCAAATAAGACACTACGAGAGATGTGGCAGTAAACATTGTTACACAAGTGAATCAGGGAAGTGATCTGCTGTAGGGCAGTGCTTTCTTTACTTACGTTCTTAATACCAGAGGATTTAATCAAAACGGCCTAGATACTGTCGTGCAACACGCATTGTCTTCAAATAACACAGAAAGAAGTTGAAAAACAAAAGCTCATTTGAGATTATGATTTAAAAGTGTTTCATTGTAATCATGAATGAGGAGTTATTTTATCAGGTAATCTCTTCCTCTGTCTGTTTAGATATCTGCTCACTTGTTGACGAGGCAAACGGCATCAAGTGGATAAATAAAAATCCAATAGCATCTTAATTGTTCTGGGTTTTCTGAGTAAAATTGGCTTGGTCTTTTCCATCTCGTGTTTCTTTTGGGATTGATCACTGATGCTTCATCGCTCATTATCATTCAGGCCTTGGGTCCTGGCTGTTGTGTCGCTGGAGCTGTGGGCGGGTGGGTGCAGGGGGGCTCAGCCCCAGTGCAGGGGACCTCTGGTGCATCGGCCCAACTAGGGGGCTCTCTAACTGGTGGGGAGGTTGTTATATCTTTGCAGGTGGTCTCCTTTCTACAGGAGCTCACTCTGCAGGTGGGGGGAGAGATATAGGAGAGGTAGAGAATGAACTCAACCTGGGTGTCTATTGTCTAGTGTAGTTTGGGAGATGATTGGATGATGGGGTGGGTGCAGTTTTCTCTGGGGTGGAGTTGGGTGGGCTGCCCCGGACTCTGTGGGGCTGGGCGATGCTGCAGCTGCGGGCCCCGGTCCGGATGGGCCTGGGCCCCTTTGCCCTGGTGGGTTCCAGAGTGTGGGGGTGCCTACTGGGGTCAGCGGGGGAGCTGGCCCCAGGGAGGGGCCGCTTGCCCCTCTCTTTCTTCCCTCCCCATCCTCAGCTGCCTCCCTATTCCCGCTCTACCACACCCACCCACACACGCAGGGCTTGGGGTGCAGGTATGTCACCAGGGTGCAGGGGAGGCACTCCCCCTCTCTCCCCTTCTGGCCGCCTGTGCCTCAATTTTATTCTGCAACCTAGACACCCATATTATTCACACTCTCACATAACACATACATATTGGGCCTTGGGGGTGGGCACGTTCTACAGCATCCAGAGGATGGTCAGTGTACTCCAACCCACCTCTGGCGCTGGTGCCCTACCCTCAACTTTAAATGCACATAGACACTAAGGGTTTTCAGGAGCAGCCGTGCTGCTCTCTGAGAGGAAGCAGGAACCATGCTCTCCTGTGTTTTAAATGCACTTTAGAACAGCACACAGCAACACTACATATGAGCTGGCGTTGGGAGGTTTGGAGTCTTCACTCACCCCGGTTCTGTTAGCCGTCAGGGCTGGGGGGCTGGGAGGAGGTGCTGGCCGTCAGATTTGGGGCTGGGATGCGGGACCTCCCTGCTACTGCAGATAAGGAGGTGGTCTGCTTGCGTCCACCCCAGAGAGAAGGGTTACATCTCCTGGGTCTAGGTGCGGCTTGCCCCTCTGGGGGCGGGTGTACCTGGACCTTGAATATAGAGTATGTTTGGGGAGTGTGACTGTCTGTGCAGTGTCTATTTGTGTCTGTCTACACGTTGGGTGAGTGCCGAATATTTGGTTGTGCATATGGGGTGGGAATGCACGTCTGTGTCCGCGTGTGCCTGTTCGTCTGTGTCTATATGTCAGGTTGGGTCTTAGACTCAACCTCTCTGGGTACATCTCAGGCCCTCTAAAGTACGGAGGCCTATCTCCCCTCACCACACTCCCTGCCGGTGGCTGATGCCCTCAGACGTTGGTGTGTTGGTGGTCCTTGTCGACTGGGGCTGGGCGCTCATGTATGTACCGGCTCACTCCTGGTGGCCGATTGGCGGGGCCTGGCGCCTGTGGCCCGGCTGGGCCCCTTCCGGGGGGTGGGGTGCCCTCAGGCCTCTGGGCCTGAAGCTCTGTCCTCTCTGGCACAGCTGGCTGCCGGCAGAGCCCGCGGGCATGCCACTGCAACCCCCTCTGGCCTCTGCTCCGTAGCTGCTGGGTGACCTCTCGTTTGGGGCTCTACTCAGCTCTTCCCAGGAGGGTGGCACGGTTCCCCCCCTTTTGGTGGTCCTCCTCGGGTCCTCGAATTCTGGGGCCTCTGGACATCTGGGGCCTGGATTTCCTCCATACCTGCTTCATACCCTGGGGGACGGGGCTATGGCTCCCCACACTCCCTAGCAGATCGTTACATGGAGAAACCTTTGGAATACAAGCATGCTGATCCACACAGGTGTGCACACAGGTGTACACACGGGTGTTCACAGATGCGGACTACACCTTTCTTGGCTGCTTCCTCAAAGCACGTTGTGCGTTGTCTATCTTGCGTGCTGCACAATATCGTTTAATGTTTAGTATCTACTGTTATCTACTGCTAGCTAGTTTATTTAGATGGTGCTGTTTTTTATTATGTTCCTCTTTTTTTGTTTGCTTTCTCTTCTGTTTTTCTTTTTCTCCATACAGGTGATCCAGGTGTTTTGTTTGTTTTTCTTTCTTTCTTCCCCACTTTCTCACCGTCTCTTCTCCCCTCTGGTTTTCTCTCTCTCCCTCTCTTTCTTTCATTCTTTCTCCCTGTCCTATCCCCCAGTCATGTCTGTCCCGTTTGTAGCAACTGAAAATAAAATAAATACATAATTATAATAAAGGTCAATCAAATGGACCAATATGGCAAGGCCATGATGATCCACTTGGTAAAATAAATCCGCTTGGCATCTTTCTTGGCCTTAAGACAACAATTCTGATGGCTAAAGATCCAAACGGGACACAAAAAAAAACAAAACAAAAACAAAAAAACTTAGTGGGGGCTGTGTGCTTTGGAGCTGGTCCTGAGCCTTTTTTCACACCTTTACTCATGTGACGACTCACATGTCAGTCAACAACATCAGGATCACCTCCAAAGGGGACAACTCCTACTAAGGGTTAAATGTTTGGGACTCTCCACCATTTGTTACTCCTCAGCTGTAACAGGCTGATAGGGTGTTGTCGTCACCCTGCGGGTAGGCAGCATAGATACTGAAGTTTGTGAACATGATAACTTGAACAGTATCTGAAAGTCATGTCTTCAAAAATAAGGGAAAAAATCCAGCAAAGATCTGATACAGGACATGAGAGTCGCATCATCAGAAATGGTCTCTGTGGAAGGATGGCTGTCGCGAAACCATTCTTAATTCTTGCCAAATTACACAACAACTGGACTGAAACTAAGTGCATGTGATTAACCCAGCTTTTAAATTTTTAGTTCAAATGGCCATCAAAATATGCAGAGGTGGTCAGGAGTTTTACTTCAGCCAGTGTTGATGCGGATTTTGTCAAAATTGATGGAATTATGAACCCAGAAAAGTGCCACCGGATTTTCAAGTGCCACACAAGCTCATCTAAAAAGGGTGTGATTAGTAACAGCTTCATTTTTTTCAGCATGTCAAAGATCCCAAACACATTGGCAGTGCAGTAAAAGCACACCTGGAGAGAAGGCACAATGAAACACACACAGAAAATGGAACAAAATCAGCCAACATCCAAAGAAGAGTTTGAATAGCCTTCAAGAAGCCTGGAGAACTATTCCTGAAGTCTACTTAAAGAAATGATAAGAAACCTCGGCTAAGAGAGTTCAGGCTGTGTTGAAGAATAAAACGAGTCATACTAAATATTGACTACCAGGGTAGTTAGACCTGTTCAAACTCTGTTATTGCATTACATATTTTATTTCTATTTAGTTGTGCACACTTCAATAAATCAATACAGCTGTGTCCGATTTTTCTAGCAAACAATAAAGAAACAACTGGTCACTCAGTTTAGATAGAACTGTAGGTCTACAAGTTGTAAATAGAGTTTGGGTGGAACGGAACAAATTTGAACTAGAGATCTGATAATACCGACTAATTTGTCACACATACACACACAGAAAGCAAACTCCAGCACAATATAGTAGAAGAGAGTCCAATAAACTACACAGCAAAGCCATATTATTTGTCAGAATTTAAAAAAATGGTCCAAAGCCTTCCAGAGGTCTGGTGCAATAACATAAAATCAGCCTCTAAGCATACCCCTAAAAAGGCATGTTTGAGCATCAATAAATGTAAAGAGGTGACTTAAAAATAAAGATTTACCTCCTTACAGTTGACTGGGAGGTGGAAATCGATTAAACTAAATTTACAGAATGAGATAAAATTCACTCATTTGTGTGCACCAGTTACCTATCATTTATTTTTTTTTATCAAAGCTAATGTTTTACTGTGTTCATGACCAACCGGTCAAACACCAGAATCTGTTGGTAAAAGTTTGACCTTCAAGTCCTCCAGGCGAGTTTGGTCATTTAATGTGACATTGAGGTTGGTTGGAGGGTTGGTGTTGCTGCTGGGTTGAGAGCAGCACAGTATGAAACCAGAAACAGGAGTGTGAGCTTTGAGAGGTACAGTGGGGCAAAAAAGTATTTAGTCAGCCGCCGATTGTGCAAGTTCCCCCACCTAAAATGATGACAGAGGTCAGTAATTTGCACCAGAGGTACACTTCAACTGTGAGAGACAGAATGTGAAAAAAAAATCCATGAATTCACATGGTAGGATTTGTAAAGAATTTATTCGTAAATTAGGGTGGAAAATAAGTATTTGGTCACCTCAAACAAGGAAAATCTCTGGCTCTCACAGACCTGTAACGTCTTCTGTAAGAAGCTTTTCTGTCCCCCACTCGTTACCTGTATGAATGGCACCTGTTTGAACTCATCATCTGTATAAAAGACACCTGTCCACAGCCTCAAACAGTCAGACTCCAAACTCCGCCATGGCCAAGACCAAAGAGCTTTCGAAGGACACCAGGAAAAGTATTGTAGACCTGCACCAGACTGGGAAGAGTGAATCTACAATAGGCAAGCAGCTTGGTGTGAAAAAATCAACTGTGGGAGCAATCATCAGAAAATGGAAGACATACAAGACCACTGATAATCTCCCTCGATCTGGGGCTCCACGCAAGATCTCATCCCGTGGGGTCAAAATGATCATGAGAACGGTGAGCAAAGATCCCAGAACCACACGGGGGGACCTGGTGAATGACCTGCAGAGAGCTGGGACCAAAGTAACAAAGGTCACCATCAGTAACACACTACAACGGCAGGGAATCAAATCCCGCAGTGCCAGACGTGTTCCGCTGCTGAAGCCAGTGCATGTCCAGGCCCGTCTGAAGTTTGCCAGAGAGCACATGGATGATACAGCAGAGGATTGGGAGAATGTCATGTGGTCAGATGAAACCAAAGTAGAACTTTTTGGTATAAACTCAACTCGTCGTGTTTGGAGGAAGAAGAATACTGAGTTGCATCCCAAGAACACCATACCTACTGTGAAGCATGGGGGTGGAAACATCATGCTATGGGGCTGTTTTTCTGCCAAGGAGACAGGACAACTGATCCGTGTTAAGGACAGAATGAATGGGGCCATGTATCGAGAGATTTTGAGCCAAAACCTCCTTCCATCAGTGAGAACTTTGAAGATGAAACGAGGCTGGGTCTTCCAACGTGACAATGATCCAAAACACACCGCCCGGGCAACAAAGGAGTGGCTCCGTAAGAAGCATTTGAAAGTCCTGGAGTGGCCTAGCCAGTCTCCAGACCCCAACCCCATAGAAAATCTGTGGCGGGAGTTGAAAGTCCGTGTTGCTCGGCGACAGCCCCAAAACATCACTGCTCTCGAGAAGATCTGCATGGAGGAATGGGCCAAAATACCAGCTACTGTGTGTGCAAACCTGGTAAAGACCTATAGTAAACGTTTGACCTCTGTTATTGCCAACAAAGGTTATGTTACAAAGTATTGAGTTGTATTTTTGTTATTGACCAAATACTTATTTTCCACCCTGATTTACGAATAAATTCTTTACAAATCCTACCATGTGGATTCATGGATTTTTTTTTCACATTCTGTTTCTCACAGTTGAAGTGTACCTCTGGTGCAAATTACTGACCTCTGTCATCATTTTAGGTGGGGGAACTTGCACAATCGGTGGCTGACTAAATACTTTTTTGCCCCACTGTAGATAAATGAAATGGCCCTCTGAGTCTTTGTGTGTAACCCAGCTGAGCTAGAGTAAAAAAAGGCACCATTTCTTGGATATCCTTGTGCCTTCTGCTCAGTTGCTCAGCTGAATTTCTGGCCATGAAAGCAGAAAATACCCCAAACCCTGGGTGAAAGAGTGGTTCAGCATACTCAGTCAGTACACTTGAGCCGGAATGGGTGGACATTAAGAGGTCCAACGCGCGGGCAGGGAAGAAAAGTAAAAATCCTTGACAACAGTGATCGGAGCAGTTTTAGCTACATGACGGTTTTAGGCGACCTTGAAGCAAACTGGAAGCACTTTTCAAAAAGCACGGCTGGAGATTTAGATGTGGACCAGTGTCATTTCATCTTTTAACACAGCTGAGCAAAACGCTCCACATGATCACTTTTATCTACGATTAATGGGCGCACACCACATATTTTGGGATTGGTCCAGTGTACTGTGAGATTGTTGCTGTCAGGGAATGAATGGCTTGAAATAAGCAGCTGCTGACATTTTTCTGAAAGGCTCCACGTTAACCTTTTCTCCAGACGGAAGCGTCTCGCAGCAGTTTGCTGACATTCTTGCACTGTGCGGGTCTAACGAGGGGTTTTAGAGAATTTAGGAGACTTAAAGCTTATTGTGTCTTCATAATCAGTACAGTATGCATACAGTTTCAGACTTGCATTGACTGTTCAGGTAATTATTTAATGACAGTCTGCAGGTGGGTTGCTTGGCAGAAATTTAATTGCGAGTTTCTTTGTGACAAATATTTGAGCAACAAATCTGGCTGCATGTCCAGTTCATAGCTTGTGCTGCAGATGGACTCCCAGTTTTTATGGTCTTGTTTTATGGTGAAGGTAGTCGCTATTCTGCTCTGCAGCCGCCGTGAACTCAGCATAGCAGCATAGGAACAAGCGCTTCACCTTCAGCAGCTTAGAGCGGCTTCCCAGGTCAGAGAGGATCTTCACAGAGGATCTCCAGAGATGGAGATGAAGGACTGCAGTCCCTCATCAGCTGCAGTCTAAAGCCTTGATTGTACTCTGTTGCTGACATGGACACAGACAACTGGAGACAATACAACACAGCAGTCATTCCTGTAATATTTTGCTGAAGTCTTCTTGAAATCCACCTCCCTTGGGTGTGTGAGCAGTATGTGAATTTTAATGCAAATTCTTCTACGACAAGTCAGAAAAAACAAGCAGGTACGCAGACGTCCACGCAGATTCTCAGCGTCGTTATTGACTAAATGTATGTCTCACTGACCCGAGCGCGCTCTGGCAGACTCAGGTTTTATCAGATGCAGTCTAAAGCCTTATTATACTCCACTGTGGACATGGAAAGAGACAGCTGGAGACTCCACATCCTGTAATACACAAAAAGAATCACCTGATTTCAAAGGAGTATTTTTTTCAGTAATAGACATAGAAGCTTGCGGTAAATTTGAAAAATATGGTTGAATAGTTTTACATACAAAACTTCCAATCTTCATAATTGTTTGAATGAATGTGTTCCCCTCGTGAAGCACAGCTTATGTCTATTTGATAGTCCAGCTCGCTCCATACTTTTGTGAGCATGTCTGGAGTCACTCCAGCCGCTGCTTTTGTTATGCTATCTACCAGCAACAGGGTGAAACTCACAAATCCCCTCTTTCTAACAGTACATGATTTGATAATTACTGGTGAACGGCTGCAGAATTAAAGTGCTTTGAAATAGGATTATCCTTTTTGATACAGCCTGTAGAGGTCTGCTAGCAATCTGGCACCTGGAGCGCATGCGTAGTATCTAACTGTAATGCAAATTCTCCACAGACGAGTCAGCACAGTCGCAGCGTCTGATGGCCAACTTTCCATCACTCAGGCTTAAGTGGACTCTAGTGGATTTTCGGATACAGAAAGAAAAAAGGCCTAAAAGTAAAATTATACTTCTGTGGTTACTGTGGAACTTCGTAACAAAACCCTAAACCATAACCTACGGCGAAACCAGACATGTTGCTGTCTAGAAATGTAACTGCATGTCACCGCTAACGTTAACAAGTATGAATGTGGCCATGGTGTCAGCCACCGGCGTACGCTGTATCGTAGGTTCTACATAGATTCACCACAGAAGTCTTAATGAAGCTCAAGACTGTAGAGTTAAAATTTGACCACAGATTGAGCGACTCAACCAAGAGGAACCTGAATGATAATGAGCGACGAAGCATCAGTGATCAATCCCAAAAGAAACATGAGATGGAAAGGACCAATAGCTAAACTGTCAAACTATGAGTAAGGGGACTGTCTACAAGTACTTTGGATGAATTTTTAAAAAGTAATAATAGTCTAAGATGAGATATACTTTGGGGGGCCATTAATAATCTGGCAAACCTCCCCAATAAAGTCTTTGCGAAGCACTAAAAGTAGTCTGCTAGCTAATGTTAGCCTGAAGGCTAGGATTATTGCTGTGTTGTGAAAAGCCTTTGCTTCATCTTACCTGTACTCTGAAACTATACAGAAGCTGGTTGTTTAGCAGTCAGCCTTTTAAATATCCTCTCATCAACTTCTGGCTTCTTGTAGATTCTCCTTTAATAGACGTTGTAAAAATGTTGAGTCGCTCTTTGAGTTTGCAAGCGCTTTGGGGTTTTTAAAAGTAGTTCTGTAAACCAATTATATTACTGTATATCCTGGGCCAAACACTGATTCTGACCAATGTCCAAGACTGCATTTCTCCTTAAAATGTTGGGTGAACTGTAGATTATTCATCTCAGAAACTGCTTTGGTCAGATCTCTTTTAGTTACACAGATGATTAGATGTCTCCTGGATACAGCATATCAAGTATCACTGAACTGCTGACTTATGAAGCCTTCACCACTGTGAGCAACATATCGTAATTACTTTAATATGTTATGGAGTGTACGCGGACATTCATCTTGTAGCGGATCCATGTCAGTGGATTTTTTCCTGTTACAGACATCAGATGCTTTTATGTAATTCAGGCAGAACCTTTAAAGCGCTGCCAGCACTGCCTTGAGGAATCACAAGGCAAGACACCACATGGAGCTAGACTTCCCCTGTTTTCCCTGCACACTCATTAAACAAATTCTCTCAACCCTGAAATGTTGACAGGAGAAAGTGTTGGCGAGTAAGCTGCTAAATCAACACAGAATTTCGCAGAATTGCTGGAAAACAAAGTTTGTTTCAGAAAGGTTTTAAACTCGATAATCTTACCGAATTATTTACGAAAATAACAAAACAAAGCACGCTTTTTAATCATTAAGTCATCAGACTCTGAAAATTGTCCACTTTCCGATTGTTAGCTTTCATCTTTTTCTACCTTTTACATTCACGCCACAGCTTTCTGTTTTTGCTGATTGCTCAAGAAATAGAGAGCGACACCAAATGATATGTCTCTGTTGTTGTGCTAAATGGGTGGAAGATTTAAAAAAAACAACACCAATCGTTGTGGCTTTTACAAAATACATTTTTTATCAGCTCTGAGATGATGCTAGTCCAAGCTGAGAAGGAGAAAGAGACAAACACAAGCCAAAAATAAATGAGAAGGGAGGGGGGTAACAAAAATAATCATCATAGAATTTCACAGTGCAAAAATCTATTATGTACACAGTGTTTGCTTGTATTTACATGGGCATGAACAGACATACAAAATATATAGAATCCAGAATCCACAACACTAATAATATGTCTTACAGTGTGCACAAGATCCAGGAAACATCACCATAATAAAAATGAAGAGGAAGATGTATTTCATACTAAAATAAATAATTTTTCTCTCATACTAAAACATTTGAATCAGTAAAACCTATTCTGCCATCATGATTGTCTCTCTACGGTCCTTCCTAGTTCCTTACAGCCAGCTGGTAACATAAAAGTCACTGAAATATGAAACATATCCCAATGTCTGTTTTATGCAAAGGGGTGGGGGCTGTAAGAGGATTTGACAGGTGAAGCCATGAAAAGGGACTGAATGCATTCAGCTTGTGCAGCGTGCGGTTTATGTACTGTAGAGAAGCTGCGCCATTACAACTAGTAAATAGTGGCATCCCTGATTTGAGTAATTTCATCAAAATGATTTGATTTTCTGAACTGATTCATGAGTGACTCTGTGTGATTCGCTCTCAGTGGTGAGTGCTCAGATGTACTCAGATAAATCTCCTATATAGCTATGAAAATATTTTTTTTAAATAGTCTGCATTCATATGATTTTCCTCTGATTAAAGAAAGCAAATACTTACAGATTAATGAATATCAACAAGCCAATTCTTACAATCATTACAATGTACAAACTTATTCTGCATGGATACCTGTGGAGCATCTCTTATCCATAGTGACAGTGATCTCACAATGTCTATGAAGATTAGATATATTTAGAGCTTTTTCTTATTCTAATCTCTCACAGGTGGTGCCCGACAGTTGACAATGAAAAGGCAAATAAAAATTGAGCACACATTCAACAAATGCACCACGTACACATAAAATGACAGTAAAAATGTTTTCTCATTATATAAATATGTGTGTAGCCAATTTAGTTTTTAAACACCTTTGAATTGATTTTTGTGATTTCAGAATTATTAATAGTGATTCTTTGTTCACAGTTGAAACTAATCTCTAAAATGATCAAAGGCATCATGTATTGAGGTTGGGATTTTAACTTGTCTGCCACCTTAGGCGTGCGACGAACATGATGACAGTGCAGAGTCAAGTGATAAAGGCTCCAGTCACACAGGCCTACAGCCTGGTCAGTGACTCCATGGCAACAAACTTGTGTTTTGGTTGCCTGTAGTTACATGCAACACACTGACTTGCCCACAAACACTCACAACTCTCTGAGCAGCAGTGAAAGTGCAAAGAGTGCGACACAACCTGGCAGCAAAGACCATTTTCCTTCACAGTAAAAGCCTTCAGAAACATGTTGGGTGGATCGCTAACATTTACTTTGAAGGTCAACCTTCAACATCAAATTTTGATTTCATTTTAGTCACAGTCTTTTGACTAAAACATAATTTAGTTTTAGTCTAGTCGTAGTTAACTAAATGTTATAAGATTATAGTAGACTAAATCTAAGCTGGACTAAAATAAAAAGTCTAAAAGTTTGTTGAGTTGCTCCACACGGTTTACAAAACGTCTGATCTTCCTTGACATGAAATACAAAAAGTGTCCATAAGTCTACGCTTCTCTTCCTCGTCACTATCTAGTCTCCCTCCCGAAGAAAAGAAATGTAATTAGTTTTGATTGGATCTCGTTTCAGATTTTTTTTTTCTATTCTATTTCTATTCGTTGGCAAAATGTCAACATGTTTCAACATAGTTTTTGCCCTCGTACATTAGTTTTTATTTAGTTATCACCTTGTTTTTGTCAGAAAAATAAAGATAATTGACTGAGCGGAACATTCTCTGCTCTCCATCCACTTTGTCAAGTCTTATTACATTACTACTAGTTGGTGGTTTAAAAGTGAGTGTTTGTAGACAACACAGTCTGCAAATTTACAGGTGACCACAACAGTTTGATCACCACCACAGCAATCATAAGGTGCTCAGGTGCTCTTTGCATTCGATTTCACCAAGTGACAGCCAATCACTTGCTAAGCACTTGGGGAACACACACTTCACAATCGGTGGTTGTATCACGTCCAATATGGCAGACAACTCTTGAGCAAACCTCTGTTTGAGTAATATTTTTTTAAAAAGGTTCGAGGTCTCCCCCTCCTCCAAGTACTCAGCCTTTAGTTTAAAGTACTAGATAAGTAAATGTGTTTACATGTTAAAAGATGTACATCTTTATTTTGGAGAAATCAGCATGAGCGCCAGCGAGAACAACTCACGCTGACGCACTGCTGAATTTCTGCTTACTAAAAGTGCAAAAGATACCGAGTATCACCAGCTTTATTATATAAGATGTTACTTCTACATGCCTTTTACCAAGAATTTAGCTCAACTTGGAACGCTTTTCCATTTTGACAATGTAAGCAAAGAGAAGTTGCTGCTAAGGAGGCAAAAACAAATCACAGTAATGTGAGCAGCCAGAGGATTTAATAGCCATTGGCTACATGCTCTAGAAATATAAATGTTTTGATCTGGTGGAACTGAAATGTCTCTTATTGGACATGCAGTTTAAAAAATGACCAGATTTGAAGGACCTTGCACAGATAAATGCAAGACACAGCATTTACTAAGGTTTCAACAAACCCTTAACCAAGCCTAATAAAGAAAAGGCAGAGGAGTAATAGGAACGTGTTTAGGACCACTGATGGATGAGTTTAAACATCATGTTTGTGCAAGACCGTGACAAAGACGCGAACATGCATTTAAGACATCGGTAGGTTTAGTGTGCGCATACAGTTTGGATTTGATCTTTAGCGAGCCTTTCTCTTTTCCCAGATAAGAGCAGGTGACAGATTAGAGACATCATGAGCTCACAAAGGATGGCTGAGGATAAATTAGAATCATTGGCAGAGCTGACTGAATCATAACTCAGAACACAGTGGATCAACTCCGGTGGCTCTTCGGCCTCAACAGAACGGTTTTATTTTTAGCTTTGAAGTATTTCGTGTGTGTGCATTTTTGCGTCACAGCCCTGTGAGCTTCAGCATCGGCACAAATACAGCAACTGCATAACAACAAAGCAGTCAGGAATGCAGCATCACGGGACATTTACTGAGCACGTACTAGGGAATCGGCAAGGATAAAACATTGATAGAAAGTGTGGGTGGGGGGAAAACAAAAATCTTTTTAAAACATTTAAAACACTTTTTTTTTAAATGAAACATGGTGAACATACATTATGTACACAATTCCAGAGGTTGGAGCGGAGAGGGTCTTCTGAAAGTTGACCTCTTTCATGGCACATTTGATCAGGTCGATGAGGTTTGCTGACGTTTGCGTGTGTGTTTGCGTCCGTGTCTTTTGCTTTATGGCACCTGTGCTTAGCTGGACATAGTACGCCCCCCCGCGGTCGTGACCACCAAACAGTACCCTTTGGTATAGGTGAGGTTAGGAATGATTGGTTCGTCTACTTCTCTTTGATAGTCATCATCAACACCATTGCAGTCATTATTCACCTCTACATCATCGCTGTCACCTTCAGCACCGTCAGGAAAAGAAAGAAAACTTTGCTACCCTCACACAGTCACAGTTATTTCCACACTAGTGCAAGCCTCCATCACTGCGAGCGGGCACACGCAGTTTAGCAGCTTTAGGAAGTTGACACATGTCAAAAGCAGCTCTCCTTACGTCACAAGTTCTCAACATCAAAGTTCTGAAAAAGCAGCTGCAACAGCAATGTAAAGTAAAGTGTCAGCCTTGTAGCTAATCCACGTCAATGAGCTTTTTGTTTTCAGGCCTCTATCATCCTCCTGAGCTGAGCAAACCCCGGAGATTTAATCGCTGAGATATGGCAGGTGAACTGAATTCATTTTCTTCTTTTTGCTGTACGTTTACTTTGTTGCTCGTCCTCGGCTTTTTCCACCGCTACGCATTTTATCCTCGGCGTTACTCAAGCGTACGTGTCTCCCGACTTTAGCGCCACCAGCTCAGAGTCCTCCGTGTGGCTCCCGTTCAAGTGTTCGGTGTTACAGTCGTGATGGTACATGAAGGCGGGTACCTCGGTGATGGAGGTAGCTGTGTAGGACGTGGAGCGCATCGAGCAGTGGTCCTTTCGTCTCTGACCCCACTGGGTTTTATACTGCATCCACTGTCTCTTCACAGCTGCCTGCACCTGGATGTCACACAAGCACATAAAAAAGGTAGTTTAGTGTCTCATATCTACAAATGCAGCCTTAATAATAATATTTTACATCTAATTTAATTATTTGACTTCACTGCTAGCTTTGTTTTTGTGTTTTGAGTTGGAGAAGTTTGTGACAACACTGATCCAACTGACAATGATCTTAACTGATGTGCATGTTATTACTGCAGCATGTGTGGGCCACTCAAATTTCAATCACATTAGCAGATGACAGCTATAAAATGTAAATATCCATTTTTGGGGGGCGGGGGTGGCCAGGTTGTGCATGTGGCCAGATCATCTCACTATAAAAAGAGATAAATACACAAGGTTTATCTTTCTAGTACTGGGCAGGAACCCCATTTGCTTCAGAACTGCCTTAATTTGTCGTGGCATACAGTCAACCTGGGGCTGGGAACATTCCTCTGAGCTTTTTTGATGAGTGAGTGAACTTATTGTCATGTTCAAGATACCAGTTTGTGATTAACTGACATTTGTGACATGGTACATTATCCTTAACAACCATCAGAAGATGGGGTACGCTGCTGACATGGTCAGCAACACTACTCAGAAAGGCGGTGGCATTTAAACAGTGCTCAGCTGGTAGTAAGGGGGCCTAGCAGCCTGAACTATTGATACAAGGCATGATCAATGCATCATTGTTGTTTACACCAAAGTCTGAGCTTACTATCCAAATACTGCAGCAAAAATCGACACTCAGCCAACATGTTTCCAATTTTTTGTCTGTTGTCCAATTTTGGTGATCTTGCACAAATTGTAGCATTGGTTTCTTCTTCCTATCTGACAGGAGCATGGTCTAGCTAAGACATCTTGCATGTTCTACTTTGGTCATTGAAGCACATCTACCTCAAGTATCAGCATTTTGTGCTTTCAGAGATGCTCTTATGCATACCTTGGTTGTAACTCTGACCAGTCTCCTCTAATCTGACATCAACAAGGCATGTGTTCGCCGGGTATTTCCTCATTTCAGGCCCATTCTCTATAAACCTAGAGATGGTTTGTAGGAAACTCCTAGTAGACAAGCAATGATGATGCAGTGACAATGACGCCACATTAAAAGTCACTTAAATTACGTTTTTCCCCATTCTGATGCTCAATTTAAAATTTGGGAGGTTGTCTAGACCGTGTCTAAATACTGATTAGATATATGCAGCAACAAGCAGCTGAACAGGTGTACATAATGAAGTGATCTATAACCATGTTATAAATAAACTTACTTCCACACATTTCACCTACTAAATCTAACAACAGTCAAATGGCATCTTTCCACCGATGCCATTCAAAGGTATGAAAACATGACCATGATTATCCCAAAGGGTACATACAATTTTCTCTTTCTGGCATCCTGACTAAAAAACAAAGTGCACAACTTCTTTCTCTTCAGGCTTTGCACCAATTAAATGATCAGAATATGACTGTAGTGATTATATAAGCAACAAATCTTCCAGCACTTTTTGAATAGGCATGTTGACAACCATTGTTATCTTGCTGCAACCATTTGACGCATTAAACACATTAATTTACTGTGAACCAAATCCATTTGTGTCATCACAAAATCCATTACTACCCTCGTGACTTATAGCACGTAACCCTTCATAATCCTTCTATTTAAGCCTTAATGCGATCATTAGTCACAGCGTTACATGCAGAAACTTCAATCAATCTCGCCCCAGTCCAAAATTCAGCAGTGCTTTTCCCTGTCAGCTTGCTTGAGAATCGTGTGTCTGATATGTCTTAGAAACTATGAGGTCATTGAAATAACAAGGAAATATGGAACTATTTTTTTGTCAATAGAGTCTTCCTGCGTGTTCCTTTACAATAACAATCACAAATAATTCAAACTTTTCAGGCAGCAGCCCTGCAGACTGGCCGCTGGCGCTGCATCTGAACAAACAACAGCAACTCTTTGTCATGGTGCTGGGTCGTTGACCCAGCGTTTTGTGTTTTCTGATTATTTTCCTCTGTTCTAGTTATTCTGTGTCCTCCCCCCTTGTGTCCGGTTCGGGTTCTAGATTTCCTGTTTTGTTCTGAAGGTCTCTGTCTGTTGTCATTGTGTTCAGCTTGTCTCCTCCGGTCATCATGTGTATTGGGTTCAGCTGTTCTTCCCTCCTGTGTGTGTGATTACCCGATTACCTTGTGTGTGTATATTTAGTGGGTGTCGGTCTGTGTTCGTTGTCGGCTCGTCTGCGTTCTATGGTGTTTCGTTCCTGTCTCTGCGTCTCTCTGCCCCGCACCCCTTTTGTATGCTCTCAGGTTTGTCATTTAGTTCTCCCAGTTTAGGTTTCTTCAGTTGTTTTGTCATGCCTCACTGCCTGTTTTTGCCACTCCACCACTTGTAAATAAACGTCACTCGAATCATCAGTCACTGCCGCATTTTGGGTCCTCCTTTTCCTCCAACACCACACGGCTCACCCCGCCAGCCGTGACACTCTTCGTGGAAACCAATATTAGCGTCACACTACATGAATGCTAAGTTGTCTACAGCATATGGTAGAAATCTTTCTTCTTCCCAAAACACAAACTACTAACGGTGCAAAGGTAATCATTTTATTCAGTCATGTCTTAATACCACTGTAATTACTGTGGGTACATTAACACAGAATGATCTAATGATATAAATTATGGCACTAATTGTCATTCTGAGACAAATGAGCATCTGAGTCTTACAGCTTCATGCTGAACGTCGTGCTTGGTGTCACAAATACAGTTTGAAAGCTGTTTGTCTCACTGACCTAACCTCACAATGGGGCTATTGAACAAACAAGGCAGGTCTTTGTAGTTTGGCCTTGAAATAAAAAAAAAGAAAGAATTGAACTCAGCCCAGGAAACCCGTGTCCTGATTAAGAGAGCATGAATTGGCCATTATGCCGGTGAAGCAAACAAACCACTGCATTCCCTTGTGACAGTTCGTGTGTTCACCCTTTACACGTATGCCCTATGCATTGATTGTGTTTGACAAATTGTTTGCATCCTTTACGGTGATGAGACTGCTTTCTGTCTGCTCATGTACGAGTTAATAAGTGACATATTTTCCAAGCTGGATGCATAAAACAGAGCTTCTGTTGAAACACAAACCAATAAATTGGATTTGATTTAACCTGAGCAGAAATTAAAATGTTACACTCCAGAATTCTGCTTCTGTCTTTTCTCAACTCACAAAAAATGAAAACACTAGTGAGTGAACATGTTCACAGCACGTATTTGCCTTGTCACAGTACAGAAAGCACAGGTGGACTTCAAGATGTCTCATGTCCATTAGGTGCCGCAGTAAGCCTTAAGAATGGAACGGCACAGACAAAAGCAGGGAATTCCCAAAGTGGGATGTATTTTTCCTACTGTGACAAATCAAAACATATGCAATGAAAAAGCATACAAGCTGATGCCATCACATTTCCCCCACATTGTTTTACAGGTGATGGTATACTGTATGCTTTGGATCATTTGCCGATCCAAGCATTTTCCATGCATTTCTTTCTTCCCATCCTCCTGCCAGATTTAAGTGTTATTCTCATCTCTCCAAAGAATGCTTTTTTAAAATTGCTCTGGTTTCTAAAAGTGTTTTGGCAAAGTCTAATCAGGCTGTTCTATTCCTGGAAAGTTGCCTGACTCCTGGAAAATGTTGGGAAATTAATTTTTTTCTTTATCATGGAAAGGATCCTACGATCATCCACCACTGTCTTCCAGAGATTTTTGTTGTTGCTAACAAAACCATCAAGCACTCCTTGCTTGGCCAACAGCAACAACTTCCAAATATAAGAAGTGTACATATAACAGATCCACAGTGGGGTTTTTTTTGCCTTCTCAGGGTTGTTGCTTGTTATACAAACTCAAGCAACTCTGGAAAAGCACCTTTCTCTGGGACACCAAAGCCTCTTGTAGCTAAAGTCATCACTGTAAAAATCAGATTTTGTTGGAGATGAAAACAATTATTTTAAGAAATATCAAGATCCTAAATTCCCATAGTATTTTCCATTTATCCTTATCAGGGTCGCGGGGGAGTGCTGGAGCCTATCCCAGCTACCATAGGGCGAGAGTCAGGGAATACCCTGAACAGGTTGGCAGTCAACCGTTCGCTCTCACTTTCAGACCTATGGGTAAATTATATTCAACAATTAACCTGACCCCACTAATTGGATGTCTGTGTACTGTGGGTGGAGTATTTTTTTCATTGTGAAATGGAGAAGAAGAAGAATTGTACAGTAAAATTCTTAGTGCTTCTGCACACAGACATCATTTGCTTTGCATTCTGAAGGACTGCATGAGGGCAGAGCCTGCACAGCAACTGGTTGCTCTTAATGACATCCCTCACAGTATGGGACCGTACAGTAGGTTCTGGCTAGAAATAGGACCCTGGCCAAAACTATTTTCATGGTGTGAAGTGATAAGCACAGGAGACCAATCCATACAAATTTATTTCACTTGGCTTTAATGTTTTCCATAGTTTGTGCATCTCTGCAGTATTTTCCACTATTGCAACAAAACACCTCATAAAAAAGCATCAATATTTGTTTGGGGAACACAATTTACAGCATAAATATTTCTTAATTAAACGCCTTAATTAAATATTACAGATAATAGCAATTAAATAGTTGTTTAATTGCTTGATGTCTACGCGCCATTTACACACTGGTGTGGACTAGCAAAATGCCTGAAATGTGTCCTCTAATGTTACAACCCTTGTGGAGACTTGAGCTTGAAAGCATCTTTCACACATTGAGTCTGGAGAGCTGTGAGGTCTTCACAGAATTATTAACCTGAGGTCTGCGTTTAATGCAACTCCAGCTCATCGGTTTGGTGAAGCATTTGAATCAAGTTAAGGATGCTGCTGTCAGACAGCTGCAGACAGGCTTAGAAAGGCTGACAGGAGAACGAAGAAAGAAGAGTCAATATTCAGCTGAGTCATTTATAAAGTGTCTTACTCCTCGCCTGACATGACCCTTCTGCTTTTACTGTTGTAGCACCAGACTGGTCTCAGAAGAGGAAAAAGCGGAGGGATGTTTTATAACCTGCTACATTTGGAATTTGGAGAGATCTCTGCGAAGCTACAGCTATTTTACCCACGTACTCAAGGCCAAAACCAAAACTATGAGTCTGTGTTTGGTATTCATGGGTCACTTCTCGATACAGATGGAAGAGATCTGACCTGAAAACAAATTTTGAAAATGTTTTACCTGATGCAGTCTGATGTGTCATGCATAATGTCATAAGGGATGAGCGGTTTTATTACACAATCACTGAAAAGCTCCCAGAGTAACATGTGCAGGTTGACCTTTCCAAAAGGCCAATTGCTCAATCAAAACTACGCTATTATGATGTCAAACATGGCACAGGGGTACAATATTTTTTAAAGGAACTCTCAGATATTTGGGGGATTATTCACTTTCTTGCCAGAAGTAAACCGCTATGATTGATACCACGCTTAAATAAAAATATGATACTCATAATCAGGCATGTTAGCTTAGCTACACGTAGCGACTAAAGACTAAGACAAGCTTCGTCCTGGGGCTAATTTCCCTTTGTTTCCGCTAAAGCTAATTTATTAATTACTTACTGATTAAAGTGAACCAATTGTGTCAGACACACAGCGGGTTGCGAGCACAGCAGCCCCACCACCTTTTCAAAACTTGTTTTTGGAAGGGCTAGCATATAAGAAGAAAACTGGCTCAGAGAGAGAGGGAAGAAAGGAGCTAACGCAGCTTGTTTCAGATACTGGGAAACCCAGAGAGCAGTAAAATAGGCGAGTATAAAATAAATAAAAATGATTTTGAACTGTAAATCTTGCAACACTACTCTAGTAGGATCCAAAAATAGAAATATGGAATTGGAAATGAGCATCGTAAGCTCCCCTTACTGCCTTCTTACACCTAGCAACAAATGACACGCGAGCAGCGCTAATGTTAGCTAATGAGCTAACTAAATGACAGCCCTTACCTCCCCATTGAAGAAGCAGAATATGGTTGACACCAGCAAACCCTGAAACAAAGATGGAAAAAGGAGATAATCATTTCTTTTCTAGTAAATTCAGTTTGCTTTTTTACATCTAAAAAAAAATCACAACAGAAGTAGTCTCAGACAGTGCAGCCATCTGCTGAACCGTTGGAGGAAGGAATTGCTTAGACACATGATTTATTTATTTATTTATTTTTTACAGGGTGTGACTTTATAGAAGTGAGACGGGAAAGCAACTTTTAAAGAGAGAATACAAAGAAATATTGGGGCAACAACAGAATTATCTAATGGGCCATAAATATTTCATGGATTGTTTAACTCTTTCCCCTGTGAATGCCTACCAGGGTCAACCCTCATTTCTTTTTCCTGAACTGAGCGGCTTCTGTCGTATTTCACGCCCACCTCCTTCAAATGTCGTCTTTATGGGGGAAGGAGTAAATTAAGAATCTTCTAAAACATAAAACAAAGCTATGGTTGAACCCAAATGTTTTTTTAAGGGAGTCACATGAATAGATAATAACAACCACAGGGCAGAGAACGATGTTTTTAAGGGCGTAAAAGTTCAGTCATGCAAAATTAAAAATCAGCATCGTGAGCCTGGGGAGCCCAAGGGTACGGACAAATCTAGGTTGTACACTGTCTCAGTTTTGCACTAAGGTTTCCGTATAAAGTAAAGCTCATGCTAAGCATATTTATTGCAATAATTTAATTGCTTTTTTCCAAGGTCATTATGATTTAAGCCCGAGGTGCAAAACGGCTGAATCCCCAGGGCAGTGAAGCTGCACTAGCCTCCTTTTTCAAGTCGTTGTTAGATTACTCTGAACTGAGCTCCTGTGTGTTTGCTGCAGCTCGTGCCTACCTGGTAATGCATGAGTATGTGCATTATGTACTCGTAGACTTCACCAGCCAGCCGGTTCTCCGGCCTCCAGGGAATGATGACAAACTGTATTCCCAGCAGGGGAACCAGGATCAGGGTGGCTCTCACTGCCTTCATGTACATGTTGGACTCTGCCCGGTGCGTATCTCGCAACTTGGTAACCAAAACTCTGATAATATTTAGCAGGAAAAAGAGATTGACCTACAGAAAAAGAAAAAACAAATCATGAATTAAACTCTAAATGAATACAAAAATATAAAGACTCATCATGTAAAATTAGTTTTTCATGCTTTTTCTGTGCGGAAACAGTGGATTAGCAGACTTACAAGAAGTGCTGCCACTATAGGGCCGTGGATGGCGTAGAGCAGATGGGTCTCCACACTCATCCAACAGCTACAGAAGGAAAAACATATCAGTCAGTGCTGTCAGCCTCCCAAAATACACATGCGTGCACACACATATGAAAACACGCGCGCCTGCACGCTCTCACTCTACCGCACACAGCCCAGCGCAAATGTAAACATCTTCTGTTTATTTGCCGAGGTTTCTGGAACATTACTCACTTGTCGTCAAAATACTTTTTCCTTGCCACGGCGTGGATGGATACAGGCACTAGAGGAAAACCTTGGAGAGGAAAAGATGGGAGACATATGAGGTCTTGAGTGAGTTTTGTGAAATTGCATTTGTCATTAACACAACTGTGAAAGCGTGGTTTAGCTTTGTTTGTTGGTCTAATGAAACTTTCCTTGGAAAGCTGGGTCCTCCTTATTTCTGCAAACTCTCCTGCGACAGCTTTATTGTTGCACCGCTAACAACAAAGACAACACTACCACACGGTTAATTTTCTGTTACTTTTCCCTCTAATTTGACATTGTGTAGGTAAACACCCACTAGACACTGGGCACAGATTTTTCATCTTTTCCTCTGGATATAAACACAAAACTCCATGTAGGGTCCATTTTCAATGAGGCCCTGCAGTGTGCTGGCCACAGATGGATCTGACAAGCTGGCCTCCCTCCATCCATCCACACACACACACACACACACACACACACACACACACACACACACACACACACACACACACACACACACACACACACACACACACACACAGCAAAGACTCTACTCAAGGTTATCCCAACATTTTTAATGATGATCATCCATCCAGTTCCATTGCCTGCTTTTTTTTTTTTTTTTTTTTTTTGACAGACTGTGTTATTCCTGTTTGGAGCAGTGTGGAAAACAAGACAGGAGCAGCACCAAGCGACAGGAGGGCCAATAAAGCTGTCAGCATGTCCACAATGAAATACCTTTATCCAAGACCATGATTTCTTGCTTTCACATTCAGATATTACAATGCAAACTCTGCCCTCTGATCAAACAGACGACTGCTCGCGAGCATATTTGCTCTGCGCTTGCTCAGATCTACGATATACTGCTGCTTGCACAGATTTCCTGTGATCCAGTCTAATCCACCTTCTTGCATGAAAGCTAAAAACACCACAGCACTTTACAGGAAGGGCCAGAGTCGTCTCTATTTTTTGAGGCGACTGAGGTCCTTCAACATCTGCCAGAAAATGCTGAGGATTTTCTATGAGTCTGTTGTGGCCAGTGCGATCCTCTATGCTGTTGCATGCTGGGGGAGCAGGCTGAGGGTCGCAGATGCCAACAGACTTAATAAACTGATCTGTAAGGCCAGCAATGTTGTGGGGATGGAGCTGGACTCCCTCAAGGTGGTGTCGGAGAGGCGGATGCTGTCCAAGATAAAGACAATGTTGGATAACACCTCCCACCCACTCCATGACATGTTGGTCAGTCACAGGAGCTCGTTCAGTGAGAGACTGAGATTACCGAAAAGCACCACTGAACGACACAGGAAATCATTCCTGCCTGTGGCCATCTCCCTGTACAACGCATCCACTTAACACACTGTTTGCTGCTACAACTACACATGTTTCTTTTCCAAATATTTATTTATAAGTGACTTATGTATGTATGTATGTATATATATGTATATATTGTACTATTCTTAGTTAGCGTATTGTCTGTCTTGTCTTAATGTTGGTTTAAAATGGAGCACTGTAACAAAAAATAATTTCCCCCAGGGATCAATAAAGTATTCTGATTCTGATTCTGATTCTGATGAAAGGTGCTTGTTTGTTTATCAAACTTCTGGGTCCCAGTCACTACCTCTGCTCACTTTGTAAATTTAATAAAGTGACAGCCAGCTTAAGGGAAAAATAAATCAGCCAGCCTGCCAGTCAGTTCATTGTTTTATTCATTTGTCACTAGCAGTCTTGCTCATCTAATGAAAAGCTTGATTTAGTACATACAATAAGCCTACTATAGTGTGTTCTTCTAAATCAGCGGTCCCCAGCCTTTTTTGCGCTATGCACCGGTTTAATGTCAGACAATATTTTCACGGATGTGTCGCGGATAAATACAACAAAATAAAATGATACGACCAAGACAAAAACGGTGGTATTTTGTAAATATAATAATAAACGTGAATTCAGTGTGTAATTGTATAACTTTGTTAACAGCGTCCTCCTGAAATGCGCCAACAACATTGAGAGTAACGTCCTCCTCTCTGCCCCTTAACGCTTAACGTGTAAATATTTATTTCAAAATAAGACAGACAACTACAAACACCAAGTTGACGATAAAAACCATGAAACCATAAATTTCACACCCAAGCCTCAACTCTTGCGGCCCAGAACCAGTCCATGACCCGGCGGTTGGGGACCGCTCTTCTAAAACATATGGTGCATGCATGTATATAAAATCGTGACTGTACAAAAGGAAGGCACAAATTTCTAAGTCAGAAAATATCTGAAAATATCTGTTCCTAAAGGACTCTCACAGAATTAAAGCACATATACTCATAAATGGGGGAAAGTACAATGTCATTGGTCAACACCATATCTAAGACTTGAAAGGACAGTAGATGTAAGTAGGAAATGTGAGAACAAAGAGCTGGGTAACGGCATACGGCGAACTGTCTCCTTTTTGGAATCCCCACCACCACCACCGCAGGGTTATCAGCTCATACATAAAGATGCATGAGCAGGACTGGAGGTCCAAGAGCAAGTGAACAAAAGAAACTCGGGTGCAAGGATGGAAATGTTTGCAAGCATTTGAGTTCAGAAGACTATTAAACTGAGTGCAGACGTTTAAGGGAGAGCATTGTCTGAACAGGAAACGTACAAATGATGCTCTTAAACTGAATGACCGCACGCTTGATATTAAAATAACCTCAGTCACAAGAAAATTGTTAGATTCTACCCAATCTTGTTGAACTGCTTCTCTGGGATTTTTCAAGCTGCAAGAATACGTTTTTACAGACACACTACAGCAAAGAAACAAAACGGGACGTGGTAAAAATGACTCACCCCAGCCCAGGAGGTAGTACCAGTGCAGGTGCTGCTCCTCTGCAAACACCGCCACCACGATGAGCGTGTGCAGGTAGATGCCTTCACAGAGCATCCAGAAGTAATTACAGCCCAACATGTACATGTGAAAGAACTGCAACACCTTACAGCCAACCTGCAGGGAGAACAAAATCAATCATATCAACCTTTTTTCTGCTTTGCAGTCTTTTTTTTTTGAATAAGATGATCCAGTTGAAACAGTCGTGACATCATCTCAGCAGGAGACATAAAAAAGATTTAATGGGATGTTTCAGCACTCGTGGCACAAAATCATTAGCCAGTATTATTCTTTTTCATACTGAGAGGATGTTTATTCATTTACCCCCGTCGGTGGTGGGTTAAGCTGGGAATCATGATTTCTCTTTGTATTTGGAGCCCTCTTTGATTGTGTTCGTCTCACAAAGCAGTGGGATCAAAGCCCCGCTCCACATTAGTGTTTTATAAAGAGCTGTGCAATTTTCTATTTATGCATCCACCATAAAGCGACATCATGTCTCGTTATTTTTTCAGTTCCTTTTATTGAGAATTGAGACGTTATGATAAGAGATGATGACTTGATGACACATTCTTGGTATGTCCGTTTAAAAAAAGAAACAAAACAGTTGATTAATGCCATAATTATCAAGAGTATCTGGTGCAGTGCCATCAGTTATAATTCCTCTAATTAATGCCAGACAGGCACCAATAAACCTGCCTGTGTTCAGAATCTACTAAAAAAAGAAAAGAAAAAAATCTCACAAACTTTTCTCCTAAAATAAGTTAACTTCCACAACATTTGTCATTACCGAATCTCAGGAGATTCGTTAAGGAAGCATGTTTTTGGATGGGAATCTCTGCCAGTCACATCAGCTTTCATGGCTTTTCCCCACTCATCCAAACACAGATTGCTTCCACTTCCCTTGCGCCCAAGTTTGGATTATGTGGTTCTAGCAAAAGCCAAAATGGCACCAATTGTGCATTCATCCAGAGGGTAATGGGTAATTTCACAAATTGCAACTACCAATGCAATATATTAGTGCTTCTCTACAACAGTCTAAGATACTATTTATAAAAACTATTGAGCATCTACCTATTTTCTTCCACTTATCCTATTCTGTGCTGTTTGGGGGAGAGAGTGGGGGTCCTTTATGGGTTTATGGGTTCAGTCACTCATTTCATATGGCATAAAAATTTCTTTTTTCTTCACATTCATGCTTCTTAAAGCAGGATTATCAGCGGTATGCTCCCTGACTAACAACTTGTGATTGACAAGTCATTAGCCAATGAGTGAACAGTTTTACGGTCAGACCCACCGCTCCTCGTCACATCTATTTTTTTTTAAACCAAGATGTAAAAATGTATTTATACAGTTTTAACAACAAGAAACTAGTCACAAAGTGCTTTACAGAGACACCAAAAACAAGCTCCAAATGAAGACACAAGAACCAACAAAAACAGATGAGTTTTAAACTGTTTTTTTAAAGGATGCCACAAAGTCAAGGGTGCGAAGAGAGGGTGGTGAGCTGTTCCACAGTTTTGGTGTGGTAACGTTGGGAATGCACAGTCTCCCCACTTGTTTCCAGACAAATACGTGGAATCACAAGAAGACCTCCATCTGCAGGCCTAAGGATCCAGCTTGGAGAATTGGGGTGAAGCACACTGATGATAATTGAGGGCTTCACCTCATAAAGAACCAAGATTTTAAACTGATACCTAAACCTAACTGGAAAGGAAAATAGCATTTTCTCACAAAGCCCCTTGAACATGGAATAATTAACAGACTGACCCAAGTTTAAACAGGCCTCTATCTGTCGGTGAATTTAAAAACATGATAATGAATGCAGTGAAGGAGACCTGTGGATGTGTCTTATAAAAATCCAGTTAAAGTTTTAATTTTAATGTGTATTGTTTGTGTCTTTTGTAAAAGAGACTGTGATCTCAGTGAGACGTTATGGTATAATAAAGGTAATAATAATAAGAATAATAAGTAATGAGAGTGAGTTAAAAACTTTTTGTCTTTTTTACATCTTGGAGCGGATTAATATTTCCTTTAGACAACAAGAAAATAGAGAATTACAATAGTAATAAAGCTGACAAAAGCAAAAACACTAATCTCGAGGCTTAAAGCAGGAAACCACCGTATCTATTAGGGGTGCAACGATACTCGTATCGATATTGAACCGTTCGATACAGTGCTTTCGGTTCGGTACGCATATGTATCGAACAATACAACATTTTTAATTTATTTTATCAACTTTTCTTCTGACGATGCTGTCTGTGTTGAACGCTCAGTGGATCTGCGCTCGACAGTGCAGCCTAGTCGGAGTAGTCGAACGCAGATTCACTGAGCGCAGGGCAAGCTAGCGAGACAGAAGTTAAGCTCTTGTTGCAAAATGGTAAATTGAACCTCCCCCACCCTCATTCAGATCTGGCGTTTGGAACTATTTTGGTTTTCATGTGACGTATGACCCTGAAGGTAAGTGCGTCATGGACAAAAGTAAAACAGTATGTCGGATGTGCCACGCAATGCTCAATTACATTGGTAGGAACTAGTGTGTTAGCGCAGTTAGCTCGTTAACGTGTTGGCCGTCCAGCCCCACACACGGGGCGATCCGCGGTAGCTCGTTAACGGAGATTTGCCGTGTTATGGCGTTAACATAATTTCAATGAGATTAACGCCGACAGCACTAGTGGGAACACAACGAATATGACTGCACATTTACTCTGACATCATTCTAGTGCAAAGACAAGTGGAAGCAGACAAAAACAACAAGCACGCATGCTACAAACTTTACCCGAGTCATTTAGACAGCCGTTAGCACATGATTCTCCTTATGGGGACCTGATATGTTTAATATGCTGCTGAGAATATAGCCCAGAAGAAGCGTATAGTATAGCTTTTATTTTGGAAAGAGACATTTCTCTGTAATAAACTCTCTTTTCCAAAGATGAGTGATTCCTCAATCAGATTCATTTTTTTATTACTTTGTTGTTTCAGCAACATTAAATTTAAAAACTGTACTTTTGAATTAAAATATATATTTATAATTTCAATAAATGACAAATTAAAAAGACATGAACATTTTTTTGTATCGAAAAAGTATCGAACCGATACCGAACCGTGAATTTTGTGTATCGTTGCACCCCTAGTATCTATGTCCACCTCTTATGCTGTCCATGACTTGAATATGTATGTGCGATCTCTAACTGCAAACAAACAGGGATGAAGACAGATGTTTAATAAAAAGTTGTTTTTCACTGTGTAATAATTACAGTTGCAGATTGTTTCAAATTAATCAGCCAGACGATTGCTCTGCTCTTCAGGCCACTTGCTGAAGCGTTTCTCTGTAAATTATATAAAAAGGTTGGTTGGTTATCACTGGCATCAGCAAAGCTGTGTTTTCATTATGCTCTCATATCCTGAAATCCCTGAAAGATTTGTATGGAAAAACCTAGACAGATGAATTCCTTCCTAGGAATATATATTTATTTTAATATTCACATTGGGGTTTCTGGTTTGTAGTCCTGTGGTGAAAGAGCATGTGTGCAGCCGCAGTATAATTCAGAGATGCTGGCATTGCTATTAACTGCTCTCTGAGGTCCTCTTAGCTCAAAACACACAACAGTTGTTCACTTTGAAACTCTTCGCCATATTTTTTCTCCCTTCCTTTCATACGTTTCCCTTTCCACTTCACTATAACAGACAGCCGCTGCTGTCAGTATCTGCGAGTTAAGGGCGCATCGTTTTCACTAATTCAGGTCTGCAGTTAACCAAGGTTTGTCTTAAGTTACTAACAATGTTCTGGTTAACAAATCAAGCTGCTATAGATCATGTACGTGTTTGTCATGTTTTCAGCCTCCTCCTTGGTTTGACATAAGCTTTGGGGATTCACTCCCACATAATGCTGGCAGGCCAAACCAGACTCTATTACTACTCCAGAGAGACAACAAAGAGCTTGTTTTCTCCTAGAGTGCAAATCTCTACTGCAATCCACCATTCCTAAATCACCAGCACTGAAAACATGCTCATAAGTTTCACTCTGGCATCAGGAAATTTCAGAAATGTTTCCTCACAGACGCGCACGGGTCCCAACCAGAGGCGCTTGTGCGCTCTCTGTCTGCTCCCGCCTCGAGAACCAAGGCCACGGTAACTAATTTTATTTTGACATGCTGCAGCAAGTTAGCACAACTTGACCGTACTACATCAGAAAGTAACAGATTCAACACAAACCTTTTGACAAATGATGACAAGGGGGAGATTTGAAAGGGGGCCACCGCACAAATACACGTTTCCTCACGTTGATTATGACGGCTGTCATTTCTGTCTGCATCTTGGATACGTTCAGCTCAGCCTGAGCCAGACAGATTCATTGAACGGGGGGAAAGCAGGACTTAGAAACAAACTAAAACCCAGCTGAAGCCTCTGCTGCGTCCTTGATGTTTCCAGTGCTTTGTCAGGCAAGCGATACTCCAGCTGAAAGCAGGATATGGCTGATGCGATTGTGCGCAATGCGAGCCAAACTCTACAGTCCTATCTGCTGGGTTTTTTGCTGTATGGCACTTTGATCATCTAAAGTTCTTTTTTAAAATTATTTAGGACCGTTTTAAAAATATTACAGATTGCAAGGAGGGTGTTTATTTTTACAATCTTTTGTACGTTTTTTAAACAACATGTTGTCAGTATTTATTGACTTGGAGGGACTGAATGCGTTTGATTTTATGTGGCAGTAAAACAAAAAATATGATCCTTTTCTGGAGTTACTGAATCTCTGCAATAACAGCTTTTAAGAAGCAGCAAGCAGCAGCTTAACAAGCGTTTGTTATTTTGATTTCCACAAGTAACATACAAATTTATGCTCAGTCCTGATATCAAGGCATTCCCACAAGACAGATTTATTACCTCTACCTAAGCTGACCTCAGAATTTCAAACAATTCAAAAAAGGCAAAAAGTTAAATGGAATAAAAAGAGAATCTAAGGCACTTGGAAAGAAAAGCAACTAGATTTCTTCTTGAAGACATTTCAGCTCTCATCTGAGAAGCTTCTGAAGAAGTGAAACGTCTTCAAGAAACTTAAAGAAGTCCAGTCACTTTTTTTCCCAAGCTATTTTGGATTCCCACGACCTGGATCACTGAGAACCTACACAGGGATAAAAATAGAGAAACAAAAACTGTACGTTGATTGTGTAGCAATTCCAGGATGTTGCAGAGCAGGATCTGTTTTAGAAAAACTCAATATCAAGAAAGAGACCAGATCTCACTTTGTGTGTCCTGCACATCAACTACAATTAAAATAAAAAAAATGCTACCACAGTGTTCACATTTTTATTTGGCTTTGCATAAATTGAATGAAACTATAGATTATTATAAATGAATGAATTATAATTATATACATTATTATAATTGTAAACTAATTACTTAATAATTATATAATTTATAACATATGAATATGCTATAAATTAAATACAAATACATACATTTGCATGTTTTGTAACCAACTTGTCCCTCCTGCATGGTGTTTTTTTTTCCTTTTCCTAACAAGCACTAGTGTCTTATAGTTCAGGTTTGTCAGTGGGTCAGTCAGCCATGTGATCTTGGTTATATGGACAATGAAATACATGGAAAACAAAAATCTAATAATGCTATATAAAGTATTCAAAAGTATTTTTCGATTATAGCTAAAGACTTATTATTATTATCTTAACACGCTAAACTAAAGACAAGGCAGTCAATGTTAAATCTAGCAGGAGAGGCCTAGCACTGGAACTGAGGATTTGAGTGTGCTACCGTTAGCATTTAGCAAATGTCACGTAGCTGCTTCTAGGACCTCCAGATGTCCTAATTCACAAGAATCAGTTTATTTAAAAGTACTTAGCACTTACTGAACTGAAGCGTGTCCAAAAAATATTGAATGAGCTGCTGGTTACAGGAACTGAAATTGTTTTCCTTGAGTTAGAGCCATTCACTATGACTCAGGGTTGATGTTCACTGTGCAGTGCATTCATACTGTACATAAATGATTTTCCATCATGGTCCTTACGTCATAGATTCGTTAATAGAATTATATCTTTAAGCATGTTGGCATTATGTAGTTTTGAAATTGGGGTGGATCTGAGTCTGCACTGGTAGAGCACACAGTAGCAGCCTGTAAACCAAGGTAGGCTTAACCTGCTTTATCATTCTTTTTTACTCTAATGGGAGCACGATTTACAGAGGGAACACCATGCTGATTTAAATAAGTATTGAGAATAGTGATCATGACCATAAACTCATCAGGGAAACTTTTCATTGCAGTCATAAGTCAAGTGAGCAACAGGGGCGTTTCCAATAAACTTCTGCACAGTCTGCAACCAGAGGAGTCCCTGCATTAAGACATAAGACAGGCTTTTCCTTCCCTTTTCAGACTGAAAGAGTAAATGATTCACTTTACAGGTAGAGTTCAGGTAATAAATGTGTCACTGTTACAGGATGTTGGTCATCAAAGTTGAAGCCTGGGAAATCATGACCCTCTCATGCAAACCACTCTAATAGTCACTCTTTTATGATTTTGTGTGTTGGGGAAATCTTCTGAAATAAATGTTGAAGGTGTTCAGGTGACTTTGTGCTGTAAGTATAGCTATCTGAGGAATAAGGTCCTGTCGTACAGGTTTAAAGACCAGTTGGCAACCTGGGGCAACCTCCGGTCATTAGGGAAAAGGTGAATTATAAAACCAGTTGGTTACTGGCCATTGCCTGATGAACTCAGTCACAAAGAAGGTGCTGCACCAAAAACCTTGTCATTGCTTTGGTCACTAGCAGGTGACAGCTACCAGTAGTTTACATGGAAGTCGCGGTAAATACGTAAGAGAGGATCTACTCACCGGATTTCTGGCCACCACTTCAGGATTGTTGACAACGGCAATGAGGTGGATGAGGGTAAGGGCAGAATTGAGCACGAAGGAGCAGAAGAGGTTCTTGTGGAGGGTGATCCTTTGGCAGCTCAGACTCCTGCGTGCAAGGATTAATTAAAATGCTGATAATACTGTTCACAAATGTGGAATAAAACCTTTTCAGTCACACACAACATCAAAGAACACAAAAACTTGGTGCAACCGATGACACGCACAGGAAAGAGAAGTGACTAGCAGGCTGATAGTTTAATGAGATGTGAAGTGTCACATAATTGTTATCTTTCATCTCAAACGGATTTTTTTTGCAGCTGTCAAAGAAAAAAAAGTGTGGATCAATGAGCTGGATTGTCTCTAAATGGCCTGAACAAGCTAGAAGTGCTGTTAAATAATGCATAATGGATCCCAAGGGTGCATTCGCATTAGCTTGACTGGCCACTCAGGATTAATAGCGTAATAAAATGCATTACGGGCAAAGTGAAAACAACTATTAGAATCAAAGTCACTCATATCAGTATTATTATTATTGCTTTTGATGGGTTTTTTTTCTTGACAGCAATCAAACAGACTGCATTTCAGAGCTGAATGGAGTCCTGTAGCAAATTGCTTTTTTACAGAACATACCCTCCATTAAATACCCATTTTACAGTTAAATAAGTTGTATCCATATACCTCTCATGGCCAATTTTATCTTTGATTATTCATAAATCCCCCTGAGACCAATGAAAGCACTAAATGTCCTGAAAAATAGCATAGGGCAGCACATTTTCACAGCAGCCATGTACAAATATTCAGGCATTTTTCTTTCTCCAGTTCCTGACAAAAAAGGAAATGTAGGAATTGTTCATTATTTATGTAAGTTTTATTTATACAGTACAGCCCATTTCATTACACGTAAACCCAATTTTCTTCCCATAAAAATTTTTTTTAAAACTATGTAGTTTATATAGGGAGGACTTATCAAAAATGGGGCCATGGCAGCATCGTTCAACTGTCACAGGTCCCAATGTATCTGTCAGAATTTCCACCAGCCCCCATTTTTCCACAGAAAACTGGAGTATTTTTATCTGGGAATCCTGACAGCGTTGATGTAGAGTTGTAAATAACAGAGTAGCGACTATACAGCATCACATACCACTGTGAGCTTCACATCTGGATCTTATAATACAAAATCCAGTAATTTAAATGTTTTGGCAGTGAATATATTAAGTAATGGCTGCAAAGAGAGGGAAAAAAAAGATAAGACGGTTTCAGCCAAACACCTTGTTATTTTATTGAAATCTTAATTTGTTAGGACTTGATGAACCTTGACTGGCCACTGAATTGCTCTGCAGCTGAAGAGTTTGACTCTCGGTGGGTCAGCGGGTTTTGTGATTATGCACCTGCCCCAAACTCGGCCTCTAGATTTATGAGTGCGTATAAAACTTTGCTGCACAATAACGGTCTCTTACAAGAACTGTTCTGGATAACAGCTGTGTTTAGGAGGTCAGCAGACTTCAGCACATCAAAATTTATAACTGCAACAATCGCCAACCACAGGGCCAACAAGCCAGTGTTTCTAAATATTGTTTCAGAATGTAAAAAGCGTCTTTTTTTATTTGTCGCTGCTTCAGTTAAATGGAAAGCCTCAGTTCTTTTGAAATAACACTGATAAATTCCTCACTTCCCAGAGAAACGTAAAGTTTCACAACTATTTTGTGGCACAATCATTAAAATATTATAGATTATTCACTGAATATTCAATTTCTTTCCCGCTAATCTGGTTTGTTATTCTTAACTCTTATCTAATTGAATTTCAGCTGAAGCACACTGCTTAACTTTGTATTCTCTTCCGCTGGGATTAAGCATCCGTATGGATGAACATCTATAATGAGCAATAAACTCAGGTGCAAAGCACTAACACATTCTGCTCAGAATTTTAACTATGCACAAAAATCTGAAGATGTGTGAGAAAGTAAAGAAATTATTTACATATTCTAGAAGTAACTTTAATGACTCAGACAAACTAAGAAATAGGACAACTTAGTAGACTAGTATTACTTTACCTTACAATATAAATCCACATGAGGCTATAAAAATAAAACTGAATTGAATTGAAATATTGGTTTTCTGGTGATTGCACAGACTTTTTTTTAGGCCAGAAACAAGCTGCAAATAGTTGCACTGACCAACTAGTTGTCTAGAGGCTGAGACTCTCAACCCCTGGGCAACCACCTTGGATCACAATGGGATTGCCAGAGTCATCAGGGTTGCCAGGTCTCCTGGTGGGAGTCTGACTCAGACCAAGTGCAACACTCTCAGATTGGTGAGTTGCTGCAAAAAAAATGCTGATTTAAAAACACAGACAGATTGCCAACATGTCGTAATGAGTCTGAGTCAGTCTGTGCTGAGGAGTGCAACTCATCTGTGACATCTGTGTGTCTTTGCTATCCAGCTGCCAGTTGTTTTTATTCGGGTTATGTTCCTATGTAGATCCTGAGTGACGGCATCATTTTGCTGTTAAATCACCATCCTGTAGCAACTATGTCCCTAATCTGTTTCAGATTTATGAGGTTCTGGGTGGACCCTTAAGTAGCTAATGTAAATTTACAATTTCTGCCAGTTTATCACGGTGAATCACCATATTATCCCAAACAAATTGCATTTAATTGCCAATTTGACGCTACTCAATCACAAACTGATAGCATACTGACTCTGTTTTAATGCCACTTTTTCACCATTTTGATGCAGCAAAGTCCCTTTGAAGATGGCAACTGACTGTGAGTGGTCCTCAAAGACAACAAGTTCATTATAGATAGTTCTAATAATTGTGGTTATGACACATCTCCAGCCACTGTTTTTCCTAGTATGACTATAGTGTAAGAGAAACTGCAGTGTCAGATTGATACTTTGCATTAATTTATGACAGGGAATAATATTTTTATTACAGTCTGTCTCATATTTTGCTGACTCCAAATAAGGCAAAGACAAGAATCGTGCTAATAATGAGTAAGGACAACATCACTGTGCCTGTCAGATCATGTCAGGTAAAGATGATGAGTCATTAAGGATGACAACACCACCTATTAATCATCATTGCGTCATCAAACTACAGTTGCATTCTCACAGTGCTGCAGTCTCACATGTAGGAAAGATTCATCACATTGAATCTTTTACCTGAAGTAGAAGAAGATGGCCAGAGAAATAAGCAGGGAGGCTATGGATAAAGCATGGCCCACGATGGCCATGTAAAACAGGATGTAGGCGGACTGTAAAGCAAAACAAAAAAACACAAAGATAGAGATACTGTGTATTACTAGACAAAAAGAACATGTTTTATTATCGACAAGAAATTAACTGGAGCTGACAGAGGAATGTTTGAATCAAGATAAAATATTATTTGAATGACCGAAGCAGGTAGAGGTATCAATCAGTCAGTTATGATTAGTGCTGCAAACATTTTCTATCTCTGGCACAATTTAATCCCCAGGTCTAACTCTAACACCTTCTGTTCACTGTATAGCCAAAATATCCATTAGTAAACAAAACAAATTGCAATGACAACAAAATTGAAACGGCTTTTGGGAGATTATGAATGGTCAAGGTCAACAAATCCAGAAAGATTCCAGATCCAAATTTAAAGCCAGCTGCTGAACATTTTTGCACAAACACAAATGGTTTGGCATAAGAGTTGATAATAACATGCTTGCCCATAAAAGAGGCACAGTCACTACTAATTAAAACATTTCCAAAATGTTTTACTAAAGTTCAAACAGTCCATCTGGGTGTTTGTATTCCCAGTGAGAGTTCTGTGATGCTCTGGTCTGGTTTTCATGTGGAAAATGTTGTTAAAGGCTTCATTTTGTAGCCGTGGGCTGTTGGTGATGAGAAGGTTGTTAATATGTGAAGATGTCGTCGTAACACTATTACTAAGGAGACTTCCTATGACTGTATAGCCTGTGGCACAGGCTATTGGGAAGCATTTATTGGAAGCAAGCTTCCAATAAATGCAAACTCTATTTGTTCAGTCAAACAAAACCTACTTTGTCTGGACTTGGCCCCATGAGATAAGACCATTACATGTACAAATTCTAACTGTAAGCAGGTAATAATGTAATTTTAAGCCTTCCTGCCTGTCATGTAAACAAATGCATCAAACTCATGCGTGGTCTGAAATGTCAGCTATGCTATTTTAGATCAGTATCACACCAGTATGGGAGAGTTATGAATCTTGGTAGTGCAGAGCCCCTGGCACAAAGGAAACTATTATGCTGACCCATCACACTGTGGCCACAATGCAGCAGATTAATGATAGCAGAATAGTTTTAAATTTGAAATAAATTACCTTCAGCTTGGCATTGGTGTTTTCATTGCAGAGTGTGTAGTTAGACCAAGTTCTGTTGGTGTCCGGGTGACGAAACCACTGCCCGTCCTCTCCACAATACTTTGTTGCTTTTTCTGAACATATCGGTCATGAACTAAGTTAATCGCTTCAAATCAAAAGAACTTGAAAGGAGCTCAATGCTTCAGTCTCGCTGCTTACCCGTAGGGTCGAAGTCATGAAAATAATTAGGGCAGTTTTGGAAAGTGTAAGTTCCCGCTGGAGTGTCGTCCCAGCACAGCCAGCCATCCCAGTTCCGACTGCAGTACAAACCTATAACATCGACGCAGTGTGATGACACTTAAACATTAAGAGGGGAGTAGAGAACCCCAGATTTTCATTTCATTTGATATTCTTGTTACCTGATTTGTTATAAGGCGGATCTCGATTCATTTTCTCGAAGCATTTGTACTGGTTGTCGAGGATTTTTTTCCTCACTATTTCCTGCTGCTCCCGATTAGCCGTGGGACTGACCGTGGCCTCGTCGGCACCGTTGACCTCAGTGTCCCTGGAAAACTGGGCGGCTGCCTTGATTTTAGTGAAGTTTAATATCACACATACACACACAGAGTCATGCTCAGTTAAACTAAACAATGACCAAGGAGAAAAACGGTATGGAATAATTGCACTTTATTGTTACATTACCTTTAACTTGTCTTTAGTGTTGATGGCACAGAGTGTATAGTTGGTCCATGTCTTGTTGCTCTCTGGGTGGCGAAACCACTGCCCATCCTCTCTGCAGTACCTGGATGCCCTTTCTAAAAAGAATGCTTATGTATAAATATATCGCTGTACACAATTTAACACTCATTGAGTTCTTTCTTTAAAAATATAATTCATAGAAGACGAAAAAAGGTTAGCAGGAAAGCAGCAAATCTTTAAACAAGCAACCGTGTTGAATTTTACCACCTACCAGTGGGGTCAAGGTCAGAAAAATAATCAGGGCAGCTCTGAGAGACAGTGGTTCCTGCCGGAGTGTCGTCCCAGCACAACCAGCCATCCCAGTCACGGTTGCAGTACGGTCCTGTAGGACCCACAAAACATGATAGCAAATGTGTATAGGTCTCAAATTCACATGGATAAACGTGAAACTTATAATTACAGGGAAATCTCACTGGCTAAAAACAAGACACAGTAATATTTACTTGGACTATCTTTAGGTTTGATGCAGTCACTTTGGCATTGTTTTGTGCAACGTCACATTTATTTCCATCTTGAGTTGCATTGTGTTTTAGACAAGATCTTGTACTGACAAAGGGAGCGTTAGCCTGCTGGGTACAGTCTTCTCCACTGCATCCCGAAGATTCTCAGTGGTTTTAATGTCTTGTGGTCCATGAACCACTGTTTCACAGTTTGAGCCTGTTGAATGATGACGTTGCCATCTGGTGAATATTCAGGTGGTCATTTGAGCTCTGTACAACTGAAGCAACCGGAGATCACAACACCTCCCCCACTGGGTTCTACGGTAGGCATTAGGCACGAGCACCTCATCCACCTTTCTTTTTTTACCTTTCTTGTCCATCAGTTTTGAACAGGGTTAATCTGGACTCATCAGACCACAAGACTTTTCTGTTGCTCCAAAGTCCGATCTTTATGCTACCTGGGAAAATGAGGCTTTTTTGCGATTCGCTTCACTGATAAGTATTTTTTCTTAAAGCTGCACAACTGTTCTCTTTTGTTGGGAATGCTCTTACTTTCACCAGTAAACATAGCTGTGAGTTGTGCTGGTGGATTATTTAAATTTTTTTTAATGATTTGATGTCACCAAACATTTACATAACCTCTGATCACTTCACCATATTCAGAATTTTTTCCCCGATTACATTTCTTCCTCGTAGCAGTCCTCCCAGGTTTAAATAATGCATCGGGAAGTTCCTAATCCAGCTTTAGTAATTTCCGCAATATCCTCATTGGGTTTTTTTTGCTTAATGCAGGTGGATAATTCGACTTCTGAAACAGAGTAACATCTTATTCACAACCATGGGATGCATCACCAGACATGGCTGTTTACGAACTTGGAAGCTACTCACTGCATCCCTTGAGGTTAAATAACTTTCTGTAAACCAAAACATTAATCATCATCATCAGAAATTATCCAATGGAAGGTTCTTATCCAATTATTTTGTGAAGTCCAGGCACTGAATTTCTTTGGCCAGGTAGTGTAAAAGCTCAGCACTGTGTAGAAGAAAGAATCAGTTTACCTGTTTTTGTAGACGGTGGCTCTTGTTTTATTTTGAGGAGACATCTATATTCACTCTCAAGCAACTTCAGTTTCTATGCGGAAAGAATGAAAATTTCAGCTTTAAACAGTACTGAACAGACAAACTGAGGACCATGTGCAGGGACCTGTCAAATAAACACACATCAGTTTATTACATTCAGCACATGTTACCCTCTGCCTTTTCTCATGGGTGGTTGCACAGAGCGTATAGTTGGTCCAAGTCCTGTTGCTGTCTGGATGTTGAAACCACTTCCCATCTGCTCCACAGTACTTAGTTGCCTTTTCTGTAAAGAATAATTCCATCACTAAATACAGGTGCTTTTTACTATCCATCCATTCATTCATTTTCTTCTGCTCATGGATTCAAACCGAGGACCTTACTGTGTGGAAACAGTGTAACGCTTCCTCTTCTTACTTAGATGTTTAGATATTGTAACAGTTTATCAGATGAGCAAATCCTCTTGAATGTCTTTGCTCACCTGTGGGGTCGAAGTCACCGAAATAATCAGGGCAGTTTCGGGAGGCGTACGTGTCCGCTGGAGTGTCATCCCAACACAACCACCCATCCCAGGTACGACTACAATACCGCCCTACACCAGGAAAAAAAAGCAAAGAAATGTTTACAGGCCTATTATTCATAAATTTGCAAGCCTGTAATGCAGATGCTGATGAATGTGATATATTGACCTGGTTTTCTATAAGGTGGATCATTCTTCATTTTCTCTTGGCATTTCTTTTCATTGTCAAGGATAATTTTCTCTGTGCTAACCCCTGGAGCCTCCGTGGTTGGCTCTGCTGCTGCATCCCTTTGAAAATCAGGGATTTCCTTCTGGGAAAGAAAAATATTAGTCTGCTGCATATAGAAACTGATGCAAGCTTTGTCTTGTTCAATCACTTTCAGAGAAAAAACAAAACAATGATCAATTACCTCTAATTTGTCCTTTAAAGTTTGTTGACAGGTAGAGCCAGTCTGGATCCAGTTACCTGATTCATCACAATATTTGGTCATTTTTTCTGTGGAAAAAAAGGGAAAAAGCCTCACTGGCAGTGCTACAACAACATTATCCATCAATAATTTTCCTAAAAGCCTCATATACTATATTAAACGGCTTACAGGCACAGTCTACTGCTCCTGTTTGTTTAGCAGAGAGTTCAGTAGAGATTCTTTGTATGCTTTGGCTGCGTCTTTCAGTGTTTTTCAACAGTAAAACATTGGCATAGCCCAAACACATAAATCTAAACCCGAACCTTGGCATTATGAAACAAATGCATTTAACTTAGCTCGAAAAATATCATCAGAAGTTAGTCACATAGAAATGTCCACATTTGGAATAATTGTACGGTCATTTCATATACGTCAGGTTTTAAACCACATGTAGTGGAGATCCATGGCTGGACCTATCAGTGAGATCACTTTGTTCTTGACATCAACAACTGCAGTCCAACTGCCTAGTCCTCTCTGGCAGCTCATTAACTGTTCAGCAACCACTTCCTACTGTACGTCTTCCCAAAGACCTCGTATCAGCAGCGTCAGCTTTCAAGGAGTCATGTGGGTACCCAGGCATTTTGGGAAGATCCTTCATGAGCCGTCTCTTACAAAAATGGCTTCTCTGTTCCCACATTCATGTTCTCGCTCCCTATCCATCTGTCAGGAATCGAGCGTCCCTATATATTTTTATAATTCCTCCCTTTATTTTCTTTTCTTTTGCTTGTCTTTTTTTACCCTTACATATTCCTCATTCATCTCTCTGTCCTCTCCTTCACCTCTGCTCTCTTCGTTATATTGCATCTCCTAAATCAGACATGACTTGAGTCTGGAGTTCTTCAACTAGACATTATTGAACCTTGTACTACTCACAATGTAAAAACTGCACATTCTTTGGAAACGCTTAATGCTGCAATCCCAACATCAATTGTACTTATATAATCACAGTCAAATTCAATATGAATAAATCTGTTTTTCTATCCTGCCTGACTCAAAGAGTACAGTAGGATCGTGTTTTACCTTGTTTACAGTGTATTAATCTTTTCTCTAGCATGTCATACAGAAGCAAATATGATTGGGCTTTTTCATGAATCTGCAACCAAGTAGTTATGCAAGGTTATGCTTAATCTCTACAGACTATTATCTTTATATAAGTGCACATAATCTGTAGGCAAGCAACAACATTTTTGCTATTGGAATCTTTCTGGTTTTAAATTTGTAGTGTCCAGAAGATTGGCCAATCAAATTTGAGCATTCAAGCAAATAGTTAGTACTAAGTTAAAATGTATCAACATTAATAAACAATGAATGGGATTGAATTATTGGCTTGGATATCTGCAGGTTACACCGAAACCAGTTGCACAGTTGTGCTTGAATGAAGATGGTTACCGTCTTAAGATCGTATTACTAAGCTGAGGCTGTGTGATAAACAAAAGCATTAACCTTTGACCTGACGAGGGGATTTACGTAATACATAATAGATAATCTGCCTCAGCTAAGTTTCACATCAATCACTCTATTGCTTTATGAATAAAACTGATGATACTTAATGGCTGATGCGTGGTTTCCATGCATCAGCCATTAAGTTTAAGACATATGTCTAAAAATAATTCTGTTATGCATAAAATTCATAAAACCATACACTAAAACTAAGCAGAACTCCGCAGCTGTGAAATTTTAAGTCCTTACAGAACAAAGTTAAGCAAGCTATCTGGCCTCTGTGAGACACGATTAGCCATTTTCCCGATGTTACCCAGCAGGTCTCACTTCAGACTGCCTGTTGCTGTAAATCTAGTGAGAGATGCGAAAAACGTTCTTACCAGTCGGGTAGAGTTGAGGATGATGCGGACAATTTTGTGTTACTGATGTCCCGGCTGGTGTCTCATCCCAGCACAACAAACCATCCCACATGTAATCACAGCGCACCCCTCGAAGAAGGAAAAAAAGAAAAAAAAAAAAAAGGGGGGGGGGGGTGTAATTACTATCATAAACACTTATTTTTCTTACATAAGTATACTATTAAAGAAAAAACTTAAAAAGGGAAAATGTCCTTGTCTTTTCTACATTACGTTACAATTTAAAAAATTTTTTGTATTATTCATTTATTTAGTCAGAGTAATATAATGTAAAATAATGTCTCTACAGATGTGATTACGTCTTGCGGCCTAAACTTTAAAAGCCCTATTGGGCCAGTTAGCTTGCAGCAGTACCACTATCATCTTTAACACGAACACAAACATTGTTCTGGTCCCATTCAATAGTTTTACATCACTCCACCTGCAAAGCCCTCCCAGAGTTAATGGATTTGGTCTCAAGAAGCCTGAAATTAATTTGGGACCTCTCACCAGTTCTGCTTTCTTGGCGGCCTTTGCGGGACAGCTCGAGACATTTGTATTGACCCTGGCTCAGCGCCTGCACACTTTGTCCCTCTACAATGCTCTGCTGAGGACTGAGCGATGGGTCTGAGATTGAGTCAGTGCCTTCCGCTGTCCTGCACTGTGGAGACAACATGAATTAGAGTTGAGAGGAGGACATGCCCTACACTAAGTGCAATACGTGCCGTGGCCAGGGAAGCATCATTGTGTTGTTTGCGGTTTCTGCTCTGATCTACATTTCTTTGATCGTCCAAAAAAAAGGTAAATATCATCTTGAATGGTGATGTAGGTTTCAATTATAATATCTCAGAGTTTTATTATGCTTGGATAAAGATGTGCATTTGGATAAAGGATAGAAAAAAATGAAAAAAGTCAGCATGGAAAGTTTTTGAAGCATCTTCAAAGCTTTTCTGATGAGGATTTCACTCTGCTTTGAAATTCTACTCACGCTCCATTTGTGTAACTCATTAAAATGTTTGCAAGCTCACAAAGGACGTTAAGCAGCTGACTTTCTCCCAATGAATCTTTTCTCTGCTCTATTGTTTGTGTTTGGAGGTAACATTAAAATGGAGAGCCCGCTGTGTGAAATGCTGATTCTGATAATGCTGTTCACTGAAGGATAAAGAGCCCATCTTGCTGTGACTTATCTTCCTTCTTTTTTTGGCTGAAAATTAAGCCTCTCGAAGGCTCGTGCACTTGCATTTTCCAAATTCTTTGTGGAAATTTAGTACTTTGCTTGGGAGATTGTGTCTACATATCACAAATGAGATGCAAACCCACAATCCCCTGGTTGTCTGTGGAGGAAATACAAATTGTGACTAGATCAAAGTGTCGTCCTTACCTGTACGATAAAAAGTTTGTAAAAAAAAGAAAAATACAAAGCAGGTTTTTAAAAAGTGGCTTTTGTTTGAGAGCTGATGTCCCATGTAGCAGTTTAGCAGCCGTACATATGATGTCACTCCAAGCATTGAAGTAAATGACGTCATACATACGACCACCAGGCCACCACCAGTATCAACAGCTGAGCTGAATGAGAAAAAATAAAACAACTTCGCATGTCATGGTCTAACAGCTTCATCACCTACACAAGTCTTTTGTATTCAACATGACAAAACCACACAACACAGAAACACGTGGCAGACCTGCACAGGTACATCAGGCATACATATTTAGCTGGAAGACCTCGTCCTCAACTCAAGCAGAAACGCAGGCTAGGAAAGTAAACTTCCATCTCCCTGCGACATTGAAGAATACCAAATGATTTTCCATGAAGCCCGTTGACTCAAAAAAATCTGTAAAAAGTTCAAAATTTTTCACCCAGTTGGTGTTGAAGATCATTTTATTAAGACCTTAATTATTCAACTAACCATAATTTGTACAAGCTCCACTTCAAAGTTTGACTTTTGATTGTAATACCTTAATAGGGCACATCATTACATGATAGAACACCATGCCAAAACATGTCATCCCTATATGACATACGGTTTGTGTTACGCTCTGTGACCGATGATTACAACAGCCCCATTAAGCTAATTGATGACATTCCTCAAAAGCTGGGGCTGGGGAAATGTCATAGCTCTCCAAGGTGCATTAAATATCTGATCCTGGTGTTCAGAAGAGCCCAAGATCAAGATTTGAGGTCAAGATCTCCATTAAGAGCTTTCTGCTGTAGGCTGTTGTTTATATGGCACTGCTATTGGACATTCATATAATGTCCAGAAATTGGTTATTAATACGAGATTATTGCATTAGGTTTTATTTCCTTTATTGCCTCTATTAACCTCTAACAGGAAGTTTACCTCCTGGTGTTTTATGCATAGTGAATCTTTAATCCATTTTTCTTTGATAAAGATCACAATTTCTACTCTCCACTGCCTTTCATTATTTTTTGCTATACGTGTATAGCCTTTATTTTGAGGCCATGTACATAGCGGCACAAAAGTGGTACAAAAATAAAACCAAAACTAAAAAAGTGACTTCTTTCTGTGGCTGATGAAAGGATGTGCTGTTATCAAAATGACAAATAACTTTATTAACATAGCACTTTTCAAAATTGCCATTACAAAGTGTGTTACAAGAGCAACAGAATAAATCCAGAGTAACAAACGTAAGAAATAAAAAGACAATTTAAAGCTAATTAAAGCTCAAATAAAATCGGGCAGAGCCTCGTCATTAAAAGTAACCTTGTGACTGACTTCCCCAATCCTGTTCCAGAATGCAATCGTGCGGTTAAGTGCTTTAGACAATGAGACCGTTTTTGTTATTTTGACTCTGAGCACCAACACAATGGATTTTAAATCAAACAAACAAGATGTGATTGAAGTGCAGACTTTTAAATCAAGGTTTTACAAAAGTATTGTATTAACTGTTTAAAAATCACAGACATGTCTATACATCGCCCCCAGGCTTCAGAGGCTCAGAGTAATTGGACAGTTGACTGGCAAGCAGTTCCATCTTCCCTCATTATTTTTTTTATCACAAATTAAGGAGATAAAACATCTGGAATTAATTCAAAGCGTTGAACTTTAATTTGGTAGCTGTTCACTTTAGCTCTCCAAAGAGGAAAAAAGAGATGTCGATATAAAGACAAAGATCATCATTAGGATTGAAAAACCAAAATAAACTTCACAGAGAGAGAGAAAAAAAAACTTTAGAAGTGACCAAATCAGCAATCTGGTGATTCTTAAACAGAAGGAGCGCAGAGGCCAGCTCAGCAACACCAAGCGGCCTGAAAGACCACAATGATGTGGATGATCACAAAATAATTTCCATGGTTAACAACAGCATCCAATACAACAAGGTGAAAAACACTGGTTAACGCTCAAGAAAAAGAAGTCCCAACTCTGCTAGAAAATACCTTAAAGACCCCATTGAGCAGATGGACGGATGAAAACAAAGATATTGAGGAGAAAAACAGCTTGAGTGTATTGCATCATCTGTCAAACACAGTGGAGGAAATGTTATTGCATGGGCATGAATGGCTGCCAGTGGAGCTGGGTCACTGGTGTTTACTGATGGCGTGACTGCTGATGGAAGCAGCAGGATGAATTGTGAAGTGGACAGGGCTATATTCTCTACTCAGATTTAACCAAATGCTGCAAAACCGATCCAACAGTGCATCACAGTGGACGTGGATAATGACCCAAAGCTTACTGCAAAAGCAACCCAAGAATTTCTCAAGGCAAAGAAAAGGAGTATTCTTCAATGGCCAAATCATTCACCTGAATCTCTGCCTCCACTTATGAAAACTGAAAACAGAAAGACCCACAGTATGTCATGGTCCCCCTGTCCTCTCAGGTTCTAAGTTTCTTTCATTCTTTTAATAATTATAACAGCTTAGATTTGTACAGCACCTTTCAAGAAACCCAAGGACGCTTTACAAAAGAGTATAAACAAACGATCTTCTCCATTTGCTCCATCTCTCTTCTCTCTATCGTGTGTGTGGGCTTGAGTATTAACTTTCTTTACTCCTCCCACAAGTAGATCCTCATCTGCTACCAGCAGCAGTATATAACCCTTGTTCTCCTCTCTGTTTCTTGTAGGAATGACTAATTTAGACCTCTTACCTTATTTGCTTGTTAACTTGGTGACCAGTGCGCCATACTTACCTGACCTGTCCTCCTTTTTTTGCAGATTGTGTCCTGGTGTGCCTGCCTGACTTACTCTTTTTCTCACAAAAAATACTTACCTGTGGGTTTGGAGGGAACTTACCTGCACTAGCGTGTGTGGAGAATATGTCGCAGTAAACACAGCTGTGGAAAACAGAATTTTACCTGCAGTTCTACTCGTGAAAGCAACCAAAACCAAGCTCTGCCTGCAAGCTGAGAGAACAGTGAACAAGTGGTAACTGGATTTGAACCTACAAAAAGAGAAAGATTTGAAACCCAGTGTTTCAATATCAACTTTAGTAGTGTTGCGAAACGCTGTAAATACTTACCTGCTGTGAATTCAAGAGTGTTAATCAAAGCCTTTGAACTTTTTCCAGCCTGTTGCACCAACCATGAAAAAGCAAGTGACGGCTACTGCAGTAAAGGCCTGGCAGAGCATCTCAAGGGAGGAATCCTAATTTGTCCAATTATTTTTGAGCCTCTGAAAATGGTGTGCTATGTATGAAGATTTAATGTAACACAAATAATAAATTAAACCTCTTGCACTAAAGCTGAAAGTCACGCTTAAATCACACCTTTTTGATCTTTTGATTGGAAATCCACTAAAATATTCATAAGTTTAAGAAATGACTTGTCCAATGTGTCTTTTTGCATCTGAAGATGTCATTTTACATTAAAACTGTTGTGATCTTCTGCATAAAGGGCAAGGATCAGCTATATTTTGAATAGAATAGAAAATGCACATCTATACATATATATACTTGGCTCATTTATATTGGGGGATATTTAAACTGGGGTAGTTCTACAGTTAATTTTACAGGGTGAGTGAATTTGCTGGTTAAAGAAAACCACTAGACCACAACATATTATACATCCCTTTAATGAGAATTGAATCTTGTTCAGGAAACATGTACAGCATACAAAATTGGCAAAGTGAGAGATAGGGCCTTCAGAAATATATGCCATTGTACATCCTTGTGTAAAAAGTGAGCTTACCACCAGGAGAAACCAAAGGATCCAAATGGAGCCCATTAACCTCATATCTTCCTCTCACAGGGAGATCTCTAGAGAGAGGGAGGAGAACAACATGTTAAACCTATCAGAAAAATAAATTGTCTACCGTGAAGGTGACTGACTAAACAAACAGTGTGCTGTTTCAAATCAGGATTACAGCTTCTCAGGAGAAAACAGTCACAGCAATCAGTCATCTGAAATGCAAAACACTGCAGCAGCGCTGCAGTTTGTGACATTCCACACTCCTCGCCTTTGTGCGCGTGCCTGGGAGATGGTGAGACGGCGTGTCTGTCAGGATGCGAAACAATGGCATAAAAGGAGTAACTTTACATTGGGAGAGCAAAAAGAATGATGAAAAGCAGAAACACATTCGGACCGAAATAGTTGATGCTCATTAATCATTTTGCGCTGAGCCTCTAGCTCCGCAGGACGACAGGAGCTGGGCGGACGGTTCAGTAACCGAGTGCATGTGAGATTAAAATTCTCTTCAGGTCTCTTTTCTCAGGCTAACAGAGTCCCTGTTGAAAACCCATCATTCTGCAGTTTGAACAGTTACAATGACCCACTGGTTGTTCTCCACACCCCACACTGGCCCAGGGGGTACGATACGCATGCATGAGCCAGTCCAATAAATCACCATGAAAGGACAATTTATAGTATTTGTTTGGCTTCAGACGCACACGGATGGTAGGCTACTTAGCTTTAGGGTGACAAATATACCTGGATCTGCCAAGAGTGTAAGTCTAGCGATGCTGATGTCTGAACAGGAATCCCTTGAATCTTTTCCAGTTCTTATGTTTCGACGTTTCACTGGTTTCCTTTGATGTGACCTGTTAGTGTTAGACTTCATTTGAACATTTTATTGCTGGCTTTTAAAGCCCTTCATGGTCTGACTCCTGTCTATACCTATGAGATGTTAACTTCATATGATCCGGGCCGCTGCTTGACATCTTCTGACCGGGCCTTTGTTAACGGTTCCAAAGGCTTTCATTAAGACAATGGGAAACCAAACTTTTTCTTTCTGTAAATCTCTTTTTGAATCACACGGTTTATCATTCAGTTTTCTATAGCTGCTCATGGCTTTATCAAATCTTTTTCACTTTTAAGACCCAAAGATTGTATCCTTCTTTTTCTTTTGATTTTTAAGTTATGTTGAATTGTTTTTAACTCTAACTCTAAATAAAAGTATTTTGCAAAATTTTACAGCTTACAGTTTGTGATTGAGAAAACAGGAAATGTTTTCTACCAGTCCCTTTGTGGAAATACATGCTGACATTTACTGACTAGTTATATGTATATATATATATATGTATATATATAAAGTAAGTTTTATGCTCATGGTCACAGATTTTTTGATAATGCAAATCGAGTGTAAACCAAAGCTCAGTAAACACAAATGACACAACACAATAAGACTGTCACAGATACACTGATCCATTTGAAATTTGGGGTTTTAAAAATACAAAAATCTAGAGCCCACAGAGGTGATCTTAAATGTACAACTTGGGCTGAAAAACTGCTAAAATCCCACGAATTAGGTTTAACCCTTTAAAGCCGGTTGGAGGTTTTGCGTAACTATTTTTAAATCCCAGTAGCACTGCAACCACGTAAGTTAGCGCAATAATTTTTTTTGCATATGAAACTGGAGGAGTTGTACTTACATCTTATGCCATCAGCTTGTCCTCAGTCACAGTTTCGTTCCACATACAGCTTTGCAAAAATTGCATAGAAGCACTTGCAGCAACAAAAACATAATATTCCAGAAACACGGTTTTACCATCAGGGCCTTATGAGCCTATACTGGTGTTTTTAAAAGTTATGTTTGACTTTATGACATTCTGTGTCATTTCTGGGATGCTTAGGACTCATATTGCACTGCTGTTATATATAGTTTAGCTTATTTTGATGCATATGCTGTTTTTTTTGGCAAATTTGCAATATAATATTTATTTTCGTTTTTCCTGCAGTATATGAAAATTGGTGTATTTCAAAAATAAAACTATGAAGACACTCAGAATAAATTTCCTGTGGTTGTAAACTATTTTGTGCAACTTTTTTGTATTTACAGTTTTGAGAGATAAGCCTCTTAAATTTCTCTAACTAGAAATATATGTAAAAAAACCCAAAAGATTTTCAATTTTTTTGTAGTTTATTGCACTTTTTTGCAATTTATGTAATTACTATGCACTTAATGCATACATATTATTAAAATGTGGGCTATAATGGTTGTATTGATGTATATCAGCTTGAAATGCTCCCAAAAATGGCACTACAGCATGTAAAAATATAATATAAGCTCTGGCGGATTTGGGTTCTATGGTAGGTCTTAAAGGGTTAAATAACAATTATAAATAATAATAATAATGAGTTAGAGAATGACTGTAATTAGCCCACTCCTAATCACCAAACATTTTCAGTCCAAGCCTAAATACTGCTCTATATTTTCCCAAAAATAGACCAGAATTTACTGGACTATTTTTCTGGGTCCACCTCAGTGTCTAAAAGCTGAAGATCATAACGACAAAGCAGTTTTCACCGCTGCTTTGAAAAGAAGCGGGGAAGGAAAACAAAGAAGCGCACAAATATAGCGATTATTAGGAAAGAGATGAGACATGACAGGCGAGGGAGAAGTATGGATCCCAAAATTGCCTCTAGGAGCAGAAGATCCATGAACACTACTATTACTGCAGCACAGAGGTTCCACATCAGTCACGTATCCTGCTAATCACCACTGGGTGATCACGCGCATGTGAATTTATCTAAAAGCGGATTAATTGCATATTCTGTGAGGCAGAGACTTTCCACAACGAGTCAAATAACAGTTAAACGCTGTTAGGACAAATGACATTACTCACTTCATGCCAAGTAGAAAAGGCATCACTGAGAACGACTGAAACTGTCAGGCAGGAAATAATGGTACTGAATTATTTCAATTATTTCATATATTTTATGTATGTAAAATAGGAAAGCACTTTAAATTTTAAATGCCACTTTTAATGGCTCTGTGAATATCAATATTACTCTGATAGATAGAGCTACAGAAGGTTTTTAGGCTAGCATAAACACTGGAAACATTGGGTATAGTCCAAAGTAAAAAAACAAACCAAAAAAAGTTAATTTTTATTTTTTTTAGATGGTAACAAGAATTCAAACAAAATCAGAAAATACACCTATGGACAGGTTTTTAAGGCACCTATTGCATAATTGAAGTAGTAGGAGAGCTGCTATGTAGGCATTGTTATAAAGATTATGGGAACTGGGTGTGTACTCGGTGCCGGGTAGGTAGTTGGGACTGTTTGAGACATCAATAACCCCTGGAGCATTTCAACATTATAACACACTCTCTGCCCATCAATAATAAATTTGCACGTTTCAAATCTTAACAGCTCTGCTTCACACGTGACAGGACTCAAACTCAAATCTCCAGGCTATATTCGACTTTCATCAGGGAAGAGGTTAGGCTATCCTTTCCCATTAGCTCCATGTACGTGTCTAAAAATAGACCCCAGAGCATTTTGTAGGCGGATGGGTCCAATGTGATAAGAACAGTGAGGCATGAAGCTCCGCACACTCCCCGTAGAGAAGATGAGAGCGAGCGCTCAAACAGGATGAGGGGGCACAGAGGAGAACGTAAACAGTATAACAGCGCTGTTTAGGACTGGAAGCTGATGCAGAGCGAGCGTAGCTGCAGCAGGTTAGGTGCAACATTAGTTATACTCTAAATAAAATACAATAAAATACAATGAAAACCATTTATTTTCACTTTAAGGGTAAGCTAGAGACTAAATGACTGTTAAAAGCAGTATGTCTTTAGCTTTTATATATTAAATGAATTCAAAATGATGACATCAGCTGCTTCTATTATGTCTTTTGTCTTTGATTGGTGATTCCAACAGCAGATTTCTTTTAAGCTTAGAATCTAGATTTGTGCCTTTTTTATTTAAACAAACTGCAAACGTGTAAAGGGCGCAATGTCAACTTTGTGTGTGCTGCTTCTTATTGGAAATTTATGTGTTTTCCCTCCGTTTTTCCTTCTCCTCCTCTCCCCTTTTCTGCCTCTCTTTATGTCGTCCCTATATCAAACTGACAGCAGCAGACAGAGCCACTCATCTCTTCTCTTTCCTCATGCAGCGAGCGGTCACAGGCACCGTGACAACACAGATTTGTGCTGACATCACATCGGTGATGGAGGATGCGGCGGCCCGATGCAGCGTCTCCTGACTCACCGTTTCAGACCCCATCGCTCAGGCTGAAGGGAGCAGGCACACAGACGTGCTCTGGCATGCCGTTGCCAGGTAGCGATAAATGAGCCGGATCATGATGCGCGCTCAGGTGGATTAGTCTGATAAACTGACAGATTGTGAATGTTACCCGCAAGGCCGTTGTATAATTCTTGCTTAAAGAGCAAAATATTTGAACTGATTTATAAACTGCATGATCTACAAGCTGAGGAATTTCCTTACTGCTACTCAAGTTTACAACACATCCATAACCGCACTTCCCAGGAAGTTTTATGTATACTATGTGACGGCCTCCTGTGCTGTCAAAGAGAGTGATAAAGATTAGAAATAGCGTGTGGATGATACATCGTACATATACGCATTAAATAAGAGACAATGTTCACTCATTAAGAGTTAACAATAGAATCAGTGTATATCCAGTATTTTGGTATTGGTGGAAAAATACAGTGGCCCTGAGAGGCCAAACGGACTGCAACTTAAGAAAACAACAGCAATAAGAAAAACGCCACAAAAGCACACAAATCACAACGGAAACAGGAAAAACGGAAATAGGAAAAAAAGAAAACAGAAATAGGAAAAAACTGATTTCCAAAAGCACAAGGGAAGTGTTTCTGGGGAGACAATAACTCGACGGACCAGTTGCAGGAACCAAAACATGCTAGGTAAGTGTGTTTGTTTCTCATGATTCATATAATACTCATGATGGATTTTTAGGCTAATAATTAAGCTAACACACTTACCTCTCATCTTTTCTTCCCTCACAAAACCGATAGATCCTCCACTTCTTTTAAGTGTCTCCCAGCTCAATTCTTAGCATATTTTGGTTCCTGCAACTGGTCCGTAGGGTTATTGTCTCCCCAGAAACACTTCCCTTATGCTTTTGGAAATCAGTTTTTTTCTATTTCTGTTTTCTTTTTTTCTTATTTCTGTTGTGTTTTGCTGCTTTTGCAGCGTTTTTTTTTTTATTGCTGGTGTTTTCTTAAGTTGCAGTCCGTTTGGCCTCTTAGGGCTACCGTAGAAAAACTAAACACACGTGCAACAATACATAAATATTCATATATAATCCTTAAAGCGCCTCATAAAATAAAGCACACTGGGATAAAATAACCCATTTTCTTAAAGGTAATCTATGAAGCTGATGAAGTAATGTTACTGTGTTATATAGCACAATGAGGTCTGTCTCTTAAACCACAATATATCAATATATTCCTACATTTATGTGAAATCTCTTTTTTTCCTGCAACAGTAAGCAAACTTTGTGGATTCAACGCAGCTTAAATCCGTCACTATAAAAGCCTGTTTATATCATTCAAAGCACAGAATTCAATTTCACAGATTGAATGTTTACCAGCAGAGTTTTCACAACCATTTCCTCCAATAAATTGCATCGCCCTGGGCGAAAATAAATAAATTAAAAAAACGCCTTGTGATGAATAAGTACATATATCGCCAGCTATTTAAAGTCTCTGCAAGTTTACTTTCAAACTATAATAAACTTTAACAAGACAAAGCATGCCAACAAATAAGAACAAGTAGAGAAAAATCCAGTGAAGATAAAAACCTTTGCGCTGCTTTGCCCGTGTGGACTGATCAGTCACTTCCAACACTTTGCTATGAGTCACGTTTTAAAGTTGGAAAAATGTGAAAAGACTTGTTCGTGTTTTTTAGGTTTATCCTCTGTCTAAAAATATACCAAATGTTTCTCCAATTAAAGTAAAAAGAACAGCTAGAGTTGTTTCCTCTCCACGCATTTACCTCCTCCACCGCCTCCATATCCCACTTTTCTCAGCGTTCTGATTTCCTCTCTGGCCTTTATTTTCGTTTCCATATATCTCCAGCTCCTTTAATCTTTTCCCCCTATCACCTCCTTTCTCTATCGCTCTCTTGTCCGCCTCCCCCTGTCTTCACTCCGGCTCCCCCTTCTCCTTGCCCTCCTTCCTTTCTCTTACAATCTCCTGCTTTAAAAAAGGTCTGCCTTTCCAGCTTCTTTTTCAAAGCTTTTTTCTCTCACTCCCAAGGCAAGCCTAAAATATATGTCAGCTAAAAAAGTGGTTAAAACATTAAACAGCTTCCTGTTATAGAATTTTTTTTTTCATCTCACTTGGTTGCATTTTAGAACAGTGCTATTGCTAATTGTTGTTCCGCAGCATATTTCACAGAGAGATCAGAGAGCACACACATCAGCTAAAATATATACTCCGGTGAAGCAGCGCACTACTGTTTATACTGGATTAATATTATAGTCGTTTCTCAGGAGTGGGCATGATGCTTAAAAAGTGCATGTATGAACACTTGTGTTTTAGTGTACAGATGGAGCCTGTTGTGTAAAGTCCTCTGAGTGCTCAGAGTATAAAAACGCTACATAAATAGAAGTCCACTGTAAGGTGACCATGAGGGTCTGAAAGGTGCCTATAAATAAAAAAAAATGTATTATTTACCATAGTTTCTGTAGCTTAGACAAATGAGACTGTTTTTCAGTGTATGGGGGATAAAATGCAGTTAGAGCACAAGTGGAAGTTAATGGCTCCGGCTTGGGGTGTAGAGATTTTAATACGGTACTAAAATAAATACCAGCGTTCGGTTAACTAGATTGATATTACAGGCAAAATGATGTCTAAAGCAGGCAATTATTCCACATGTGTGTTATCTCAGTATAAATACTTTAAGCTCTTTTCCAGTATACAGACCGGATTATGCTGCTGAATATCACACAGTGGAAAGGTTAAATATTTTAGAGACATGAGAAATTACAGTTGTGTGACCATGCACCTGCCAGTAATGATGCATAATGACAGACATTCATTAGTGTCACTAATTTCACTTTACCTGTCACCATAGAATGGCTATTAACTAACAGGCAGGAGCAATTAACTTTTCCCAAGGGACCACATGAGAAACTGGGACTGTTGTGGAGGGCCACACCACAACACTATTAGTGTTGCACCATTTTCTTCTCTTGCAATGAAAAACCTTAAAAAACATATATATGTATTTGGGCATACAAATTTTTCTTATTTAAACTCAAGAAATATTACAGAGCAAAACTTGATCCGTTGTGAAGACTTTGAATTTGCAAACATTACAGACCGAGCGCACTGCAAAAAAGCAACACAAAATTCAGATATAAGCTTGTTCTGTAACGTATAGACACACTCTACACATTGTGTTTTTGCGGAAACTGCTTCAGCATTTAGAAGAAAATGAAGTCGACATCAGGCAGTGCTTTAGTCCTGATGTTTCTAAACAAGAAAAGGAAGAAACTGAGATTCCTGGTTCATCCAATTCACAGGAGAAGGCAGCAGCAGAGGAAATTTCATGGTTTTTCATGGTTCAAATGAGCTTGATGTGTGCATGTTTTGAGCTAGAAGTGCACTTGTTGCCATGTGCAGTGGTCTGATTGGTCACATCTGTTTATTCAGGACGGGGAAAAAAATCAAGCTCAGTTCAATAAAATAAATTTTACAAATTCATCCAGTGAAATTACACGGGCAGACTCACGTAAATATTAACGCACAAAATATTTGCACAGATTTTACATGTCTGGTGTGTAAAGTCTGCAGAGTTTTGAGGGCAGCTTATTGTGGCGGCCCTCCACAACAGTCCCGGTTTTTCATGAAGGCAACACTCTGCTGAGCCCAGAGAAAATGAATTGTACATATTAAGATTATTCAGGGGCTGAAAGATGGGAGCTGATTTTACATGAAAACGCACTTGAACTTATCTAAATTGCTGTCAGACAAACAAACAAAAATAAGTCGAGAATCGCTGTTTCATAGGATCATCATGTGCCACTGAGTCTACACCACCCACACAGACCATCCAGCGGGACTGTCTCCTCGAGCAAAACCAAGGCCGCTGCTGATTCTGTGGTGCGAACTGTGGATGACCAATGGAAGACCAAAAACGTTTTGACAGGGGGACTCATCTCCATGATGAGCAAACAAATCAAGCTGCAACTGAATACACAAAGCAAAAGTGATTGTACAGTTAGCTCCTCCAGCACAATGTGTCTCATCTTCAGGATTTCCTGCATGTCTCATGCATTTTAGGCATTCTACAGTAGTTCTCTGATTACCTTTCAGTGAGTGCACAAAAGAGATCTTCATTTAAAATCCCTCTCTTCACCCCACCTCCCCCCACCCCCTTCAATTAAAAGCCTTGTTGTCTGCACTCAAGTGCCTTTCTGAAACCAGGCCTGTTATTTAGCAGCGAAGTGGCAAGAATATGGTAAGAGGGGGATGAAGCAAGGAAGCATTGTTTGGTCTGTGTTCCAGCTGGTCGGGACAAGTCTCCTGTAATAGAAAGACTCTCCCTGGCTCTGTGTAAACAGTTGATTTATACCTGATCTTTAACTCCATGACGTCCCACACACTTCCTCTCCTAGACTAGAAAGAAATTAAATAGGGAGACAGTAGAGAGAGACGAAGAATTATAAAGGCAGGTAAAGAAGGGAGACATGAATACAAGGAACAGGCCTCTTTTGGGAACAGTCTATCATACTCTAGACTTCCAGATACAGTTACTTAAACCGCTGCCCATGATTCCACTGTTTCAGTTTCTTCTAACTAAAATGGTCTCTTTTAAAGCACCAGAAGCATACATCACATGTTTATTGGAGTTAACTGGTGTTTGCCAGGCAGATGGGGAGCCATCTCAGCATTTCCCGCACAGGGTTTAACTGTGACTACATGGAACAGGTTGGAGGCTCCCAAGCCACTCTTCAGCTCCAACAGCTAATAACTCAACTGTAATGAGCAGGCAAAGGTGTGCCTGTGCATCTTAAGGACAACTTTTCTTTTTCCCTCCATCCCAAAGTGAAAATGCTTTTTTTCCCCTCCATTTTTGTCACATGCCTAAACTAGCCTAAATTGGGCTTTACAGTGGGGTCCAGCAGTCTGCCCAGACCATGCGTTGGAAGGCTTTTTCACTTACTGTATGTCCGCCACTATAAATAAAATGCAGTGTGGATCTTTGCTTCTGAGCTCTGTGTCTCTGCAAAAACAACAAATTATTTACACCCGCAACCTGTTCTTGGAAATCTCAGATCAAAGAAAATGTAGGTCAGAGCAGAGTATCACAAGAGCCGTGGAAGGCAGTGCAAATGCTTGGCCCGATAAAATCAACCCTTCTGGCTGAAGAATGCTAAGTATCTGCAACTCGTTTAACCAGAGACGTCTCTAGTTGGATTTTTCCAGCATCAAACACAACACTGACAATATACAAATGTTATAACTTTAGCAACCTAATCAGTATCTATTCATACATTCAACAGTTGTGCATCCATAAATGCAGTTTCTTTACAGCTGAATGTCTGGCTTGTTTTCCTGGCGAGCACATGCAATCTCCTTAAATTTCCTTTTTTGCTCTGTTTTGTTCTCCACCACCTCTGAGGAAATGATTTGCCTCCTAAGCTCCTAAACTAAGAAGCTTCTCTACTGACTCTAAAGTTGCAGCTGTGACACTTCCACAGCACTGAGAATTAACCAGAAGAAATTAAACGCTCTGCAGAGGAGATAGGAACAGATGGGTGATAATTCTTGCACATGCTAATCGGGGATTGTTTATGAATACAAAACTACTTGTTTTCCTCTTGGAATAAATTCGGAAGGAAGTGCAACTGAGCTTGAAAAGCAAACTTCTCCCACGTATTGAGTTACATGTCCTGTATGTATCCTGGCAGCCATTTAGCTTTGATTTTTGCAAACTTCGCCCACAACTTCCTTCTACTTCTCGCTCTTCAGCTCTTTTTTTCCACCGTCTCTGTTTGTCTATCAAGGTCATGGTTGTCTTTGCATTAATGTGTGGAGGGACCACCAGGACTCAAAATTCCCCACGCGTCTCTGTCTGTTTTGCAGCTGAACCAACCGGCCGGTTGGAAAGCCGGCGCTCTTTGTTCTTTCTGCCCACAATGTCATGAAGTAATGGCTCTTTCCTTACAAAAATATATGATTCTACATGCCTCAAATAATATAAGTATCATCCTTGTATGGATACGTATGCCACATATCTAATAATGAAAGTTTTACCTGATGAATTGCCTTTAGTGACATTTAGTATTGCACTTCTGCGATGCATCATGCACAAACTTATTTATTTATTTGTACATTTTATGTTTCCTAAAATTTCAAAACTTCTCAAATAAAAAAGAACAAAAATTGATTTTCTTTTTTTTTATCGCTTTGTATTTTCTATGAATTTTCAACTTGAGGTTTGTCAAGCTGTGTCTTTTCTTTCCAAGTATGCAAATAGATAAATATTCCCTTCACGTTCACAAGTGATTATTTTCTGATGGAAACTCTACTACTGTGGGTTTACAAAAAATGGACCATCACTCAGCATTATGCTTATAGGCTAAACATGGAAAAGTCGCCAGCATTGATAAGGTGGCAAATTTTGCCGGCTGACTGGTCAGATCGCACCTGTGGATGTGCGATTGGGGTGCGATGCTGTCTCGCAGTTTCCTTCAGCTTAAAAAAAAGGCTGATATGTAAACTTCACAAATAAGCATCAATTTCCTATTACTTTTATTAAGTCATCTTTTTGAAGTTAAAAATAAAATCCAGTCATGATTTTATTGGGTTCATTTCACTTTCATTTTTTTTGTTCTTTTTTTCAGAAAGCCTGGATTAGAAACTGGAGTTTAAAGGTTTAATATATAAGCTGGCATTTAGGAAGCATGCAGGATTAAGATGTCACTGGGTCTGTCTGACCAACCAGTTTCTGCAGGATTTTTATTTTTTTTTTTGTCTTTGTTGTGTTTTTGCTGCAACAAAGATATCTAATTATTTTTAGATAATAAATATCCAGTTCTCTTCAGATGCTTTGGAAAAGCATCCTTCTGATCTATTTTTCTTTTTTTTTTGGCAGAACACAGTCACCTTCTTTGATGCTGAAGCAGCAAATCAGTCAATCAAGAGAACAAAATCATTACAGAATAATAAACAGATGTTAAACACTGCTAGTCATGCAAACAGCCCAGTCAACAAAAGATGAACACTGGTGTGATTAGTGCTTTCAAAGCTTTCACTCATTTGCATACGGGTGATTAATTCCTACCAATGTCATCGGATCCCGAGGGCCGCTGCTGAAATGGTGTTTAGTTAAAGACCTACTTTCATGGCGATATGATCTCTCAGTTCCTCGAACAGAATTGTGCTACGCTACAAACTCTTGCAAACTTGCAGAGACACTGGCTTATAGCAACTGAAATCATCGTGTTGTATGACCATTAAACAAAAAGTAACAAATTTACAAGACACCTTGTGTAATGGGTCGCCCATTTGCAACCGGTATTAACCAGTACCACCGTAAAACTGCACATAAAAGACGCTGCACTCATGTCAATAAACATGTCAGGATTTCCAGCAAGTCCAGAGACCACTCAGCTGTGTTTACTGAATATTCACCCAGTTATATAATCCACCCGAATTAAATTTTCTCCTCCTAATACCAGTTAACAAAGAAGTTTGTTTATGAAGGCAAGCTTTGTTCTGTCAGATGAGCAGCGCCCTCCCTGACACTGACACCTCCCCATTAAGGTTTTGTTTATTTCCTGCAATGATTAAGTGTCACCTTATACTTTCAGCTTCTCTGAGGTTCAGGTGTTTACAGACATCTGCCACTGAACGGAGGGTATTTCCAGGGGATGAAAGTCCTTTTATCTGTCAACCTTTCCTTTCCCCCAGCCCCTTCATTTCCTCTTGACTTTCCACTGAGCACATATCTCATCTGTCAAACAAGTCAATGACATTTGTTTGTCTCATTTCCCAAAAGCAGAGCGTAGAGGACAGATGGCAAATGCAGTACAGTCGCTTCCAAGTTTGGGTTCAGTGTTACAGAACTTCACTTCAAAAGTTCACTGAAATATTTGCCAGATAGTTTGACATCATGGGGAATACATTTATTTTTATTTTTGCCCTTAGTAAAATAATAATAAAAAAATAAAAAAACATTCTCGTGTCTATGTGTTAAATATTACGCTAGCTGGAAAGCTGGAAATTGTGAAGCTACTGCACCAAACGGCACTGTTACTGACATTTTCTGCCTGCAGAGAAGAAAGAAAGATTGCCAAAGACATACAAATGACTATTTTTACACTTAAAACATAATCTGTAATAAATTGTCCATTTCAGATGTGCTGGCAGGCAGATATATTTGGACACAGCATGGCTAGTCTTTTCAGCTATGCTAAGATGCTATAAATTAACCATCTGGCTTTAGCCACAGACGTGAGAATGGCATCACTACTTCTCAAAATGTCAAAGACAGCTGAAATGTCTATCTAAGTGAATAACTGGATAACCTCTGCGTGTTACCCATCTGCAGATTCTTGGGCTATTTTTTCCACCACGTTTTCCTGTCGGTGTCAGAAGCCCGAGCTTGGTTTCTGCAAGCTGAGTCTTTACTTACGATCAAAGACTGTATCTTTACTCTAAAGTGCCACATTGAAGGCATTACTAAATAAAAGAGAACAAAATGAAGCTGTGCACCAATATTGTGCCTTTTGTGCAGAGCAGAGAAGAGTTGCTACAAATCAAAGATGAAAGATAAGCCCCCTCTGGACCAGGGATCACAATCAGACCTAAAATGGATCCCAGAGGGCAAGATCAGAAGACCCAGGGGCAGACATCTAACTTAATCCTGCTACTCAATCTTGAACTCAAACAAGACAGTTTAAAAAGCAGCAGAAAGAGAGGGCTTATTCGGATGGAAAACGATAGGCGCCTGTTGGAACAGCTAATAGCTCTGGGATGTACACTGAGTGAATGGAACAAACATTCTCAATGATAAATCAGGCTAGGTGGGAGGAAATAAAAAAAATAGGTTGACAGAAATATCCCTGCTACATCGTATAATCCAATAAGTCTTCAAATTGAAGATAGCGCGACACGCAGCGGCATTCGCACGCACACACTGAAAAACGCTCACTTTTAATGGATGCAAAATACTATAGTTATGTCTGTAGCCCTTTTACAGCCATCAGAGCAAAATCTTTAACAGATATGGAAACACATTTCCAAGAAACCAATCATTTCCCTCAGGCAATACACAGTCCGCATAAATCCCGTACTCTACTATATCACTGTTATTGACGCGTTTCGCCTGGAGAGAAGAAATCCACAATGCCAAGGACGACCGTTTAAAATGGCCTGTCAGATGAGCAACTGCGCAAAAATTGTATGTGCAACATAAATACGGGAAGGAAAAGAGAAAAAAAAAGCCAATCGCAGTGCTCGTGCCTGCAGGGCACTGCGGCACAATAGCCTTTTTTGCTAAGCCCTATTAAGGAGTAAACTATATGCAAATGATATCAGATGATACAAAAGCTGCAGAAAAATGGGAGAGGAGGATAAACTGTTATCAAAGATTTCTTCTCCGGGCTGTACGAGTGAGTGTGAATGAGAGGGATTACAGTATTGCACACTTTCCGTGTCTGCTCACGCGCGTGTGAGGAAACAGCGTGAGTGGATCTATAATTACCTTCTACTAAATTTATGGCGAGGTGCAACTGTGTGATTGCATTCCAAAGTGTTACAACCTACTTAACACTCGTGTAAACACACCACTGCTGCACGTATGCGGATCCCAGAGTGTGGTTGGAGTGCGTGAGTGTGTGTGGTCCAGGTACGGCTCACATAAAAGTGTTTATGGAGGGTGTTTTTTTTTCCTTAAGGGGACAAAAAGCAAGTATGTTTTAGGTTGATGGCATGTTTTAAGGTCGAGATTCGAGTGAGATTGCTCAGGACATCAAAGTAAGTCACTGTAGTGTCCTCTGAGGACAGACAGTGCTACACTGCAATACATTTAACTGTGCTGTTACATGTCTGTGTGTTCTACAGAGGAATATTTACTATAAAGGCAACTAGGCAATAAATATATGAGCAACAGCTAAAATATTTCACCTATAATGACTACAGCAACTAACTAAACAATCTCCAGATGTCTTAGTTAAGTCAACTAAATGCTGGCTCTCCAATTAATAAATCTATGCACTGTAAAAAATAAAAAACAGACAAAAGAATCTCTCTTTTGATCTCTGTGTTCTTCCCAGTAAATGCTTTCCTGCTTTTACTGTCACTGTCACCAAGTAACAACATAACTTATCACTGCTGCACTGACAACACACAGCTGTAACGGTGATGCACATTATCCCATTTAACCTCTCTGGAGAATTGCAAATCGCTACAAATAGCTAAAGTGAAACTTCTTCATCCTTTTTGGAGATCTGGATACAGCCCGCATGCTTTTCTCTTTATATGAGACTGACAATCAGCCATCCGTGTTTCTCCTTGCAGGAAAATGCAGCCCGAGTTTCCTCGCTGGACCAAGAGGAGACACGCTATCTCGTTCCAGATAAAATATAAATACATTTCTCTGTAAAGCACTTTATTTAGCCTTGTTCTTAACGTGTTCTCTGCAGCATAGCAAACTACCACTTGCCACAAAGAGGGCATATTTTTTTATGGCAGTATGATCTTGATCTCTGATCCTGCCCCTGCAGGATATCAAGAGAAAATTCAGTTTTTCAGCCCAGATCTCTGATTATTGTTTTGTTCTGGGTTAATTGCATAAGTACACAGAGTCCATCAACGCATTCAATCTGTTCATTTTAATGCAGAGGGGGGGAAATGGCATTATGAAATGTCAAGTCCTGTTAGCGAACACAAAGACCAAAGACAAATGTCACAGTGACAGAAAAAAAAATGGTTTTATTTATACTGGCATATAAAGTGTACTTCTGTTTAAGTTATCTTTATCTGAAACTAATAGCATGCTGAAGACCAGAAAGGTTCTCCAAACTCCTTTCCCATTGTTCATCAGTGCAGCCTCAACCTGAGCCGCACACTCATGCACACAAACATCCACTTCCACTAGCTTTAGCCATCTGCTCCGCTCGCTATGAATATGAATGTCTCCCGCAATTACATCAATTTCACTAACATATGCCGAACGAGGAAAGCTACTTCACAAAGTTCAAAGAAAATGTTGAAAGTTTTGAGAGATGGTAAAAAAATCAACCTTGATTGGAGGCAGCAGATAATGAAAGACCCGAGTGCTGCTGCCTGAGCAGAAATGTCTGGAATGAAACCAAGCCCACAGAAGGTTCCCAAATCATGCGCATACATGGGCGAGAGGATTTTTATTGTGCCTGAATAACAGATCTAATTACGTTACAGAGAATGGAAAGGAGGCGGCCTCGCTACACACGCATCTTTCACGATATTTTAAATCATATACTCTCAAGATTTGCTTCCCTTAAGCATATTTCCACATCCTGCAGGTGGCTTCGTACGTCAACATGACACCTTTTAAATCTTCTGTGTGACCCAAGTTTGAGCGGCAGGTAGGTCACGCACCGCATGCAGAATCTCTTGTTGTAAAGTTCACTGACTCTGCAAGAGTGATTAAAGGAAATCGTTGGACTGCACCTTTACTTCCAATGCGGTGCCATGTTTCCTACTGCATTTGCAGACCAAATGCACAAAGGCTTGCTGCTAACTGTAATGTGAAATGGGGGAGTAATCTAGTGGCACTCTATGATTGGTCATGCCCTGACTGCAGGACCACATTAGGCTCACTTTAGCTGATTGTTTTTTATTAAATTTTTTGTATGTAACTGCAGCTCAGAGAATCACTCATCACTAAACTCTTCTATTGCATGTGCAAATAGCCAGGTCCACTTCTCTTCCTCACCCTCTGGGAATATTTTTACTTGCAGAAATGATCAAAAAACAGAGAGCCGAGGGAAAAACTGACACTTCTGTGTCCTTCTTCAGAAGCAGGAAAACTGACTTCAAAATAATCCACTAATAGTTATAATAATCTCAATATTTAAAAAAAAAAATACAACCTTAGATCAGAGCGCCTCTTAAAACTGTGTTGTGTTTAACTTCGTGTTCCTAGATAAGCACAGTTATCTATTCAGAATCTGTGTTTTCAGCTGCCTGAAAAGCTTTGATTTTTCCAGATTTCTATGATAGTGGAAAAGAGAAGACGTGCGTGGGGGGGACTTGGTGCAAATATATCAATCATGTTGCTTTGAGGACATCTTGTCAGGTGTGCACAGTATCAAAGAGTGAAAAAATGCCTCGAGATCAGAGTACAGTTTCTTCAAAGTGATGGATGCGAGCACTGTCTCGACAAACAGAAGCATAAATACATCATGGAAACCTGTTGTCGTGCAAAAGAGGTTGCCGCAAAATGTGCACATTAAAAACTAGGCTAATTCCAAGTCACTGCTCTAAAAATAACTAATGCGATGTAATTATTTAAAGCTGTCTTTCATTTTTCTTCTAAGGATCTTTTAAAGCTTCTGTGGAAAAGCTCTGACTTTTCTTTTTGTCTGGTCTGCATGTGCATTCAAATGGCGAATGGTCGGAGTGTTTTATCACAGCGTAAGTTCTTTGTCTGCAGCGGCTGAAGGTATTCTTCTGCACATGTCCTCCTGGCTTCATGCATTAACTCACTCACTCATCCATAGACACACACACACACACACACAAAACCCCCAAAAAACCTTGCATATGTTTGCAGAGGTGAAGAGAGTCACCCGGTCTCCCATTTCCTCTCTCTGATACCATTATCATTATCTGTGCCATGCTCGTGGCAACCATTTAGAGCCCAGGAAGAGTACGGCCAGCAAAAAACACTGCAAATTGGCCTGCTATTAACTAATCCGTGGATGAATGTACATTGAGATGCCCGGTGTTGTGCTCTGTTACTATTACAGTCAGTATCATAATAGTCCATTAGCACCATCCAAATGAAGTTTCATTATGTAGATGCGCTTGTGCAAAGTGCTTCCACCGCGCTACTCAATCTGCAGAATCTTCACCTTAATTGAAATCAAATTGATGGACATTTTATAATTACTTGAGTAATTTCTCTTCAGTGAAAGGTTTCCCAGTTGGTTAATTTCATCTTAGCTGACATATAAATGTTTAACAAGTTGCACATTATTCCTTAAATTTAATTTTACCCTTTTAGCTAGAGTCTTGTTCTTGTTAAGCTGCATATATTAAAACGTTGTTTGTTTGTTTTAACATTTATGCATTCATGGAAAATATAATACACTGTATAAATACAAGGGTAAAAAGATTTTACATAAATGTTACAAACAAACAAAAGAGTTGTTACTTAAAATGCAAAATAACCTTATTATACTGCTCTGGTTAGTAATCGAGCTAAATCATTCCAGTAAAATCAAAATATATTTTTTATAATACTATCATGAAATATTAGGTCAAAAGTAGGACTGGGAAAGATAGCATAGAAATATTTCAATCACATGAATAGCTTGTCGTGAAGCATACACACATACAACTGTACATTTTAAATGTGCAACAAAAAATGTATATGTGGCTGACATTTAGATCCAAGCCCCTCTCGCATTTGTGGATGTTCTCCCCAAACCCCTGCAGTGATTTCAACAGCAAAATCATGTCTATTTCTGTAGCAGTGCCACCTACACACGACGGCGATTCAATGCTTTTGGTTACATTTTTGGTGCTTTTATGAATGTTTTACATTTAAATAATGTACAGCAGATGACAAACTCCCCTACATTTTTATATGGAGACACATTTGGTTTTTATACTTGTTGAATTATTATCCCATGCAGTCTTCTAAAGATTAGTGAACGCATTCCATCTTTACGCCATAAAAACTAGGCCTCGCTGGGATGCAGGAATTTTCCCCTCCAACTCTTGTTATTAATGAGCAGCTGGATTTGTCTCGCATTAACTGGCTGAGTTAATGCCAGTTAATGCGACAACAAAATGCAGCTGATTGAACTGAAAACCTCGACTTTGTGGGGGTCAAAGTTTGCAGAACTACGAACGCTGCTGGAATCCACAGCTGTGCGTGTTCATGGCGCTTGCATTTTCACCTGCTGGACATCACTACCTGACAAGTTTAACTGTCTTCAGAACATTGCAGAGGCCTTATTGAGAGTATTTGGCTCTACATATCTGTCTGAGCAGATTTTCTCTCACACGAAGAGTGTCCTCAGGTAGCCGTCTGAATGCTGGACACTCGTAAACCTGTGTCTCTGAGTGGGAGACCAGAGATCACGTAAACATGTGTATCTCTGTATTAACAAACATGCCATGTTGGCACAGCTTATTTTTCTTATCATTGTTGTAAGGAGACCATAGATAGCATCTGCATTTTCTGTTGTACAGTCCATTTGCTGTTATGGAGTTCTTGTTATGGATAAAAAGGGTCTTTTTTATTTCAAAATAGCTGATAACTATTCGCTGATTCCTGCCAACATCTGCAAACAAATATGATTGTATAAAGTTGTTCTACATAGTGTGTAACTGTTAATATAGAGCGTTATTAAATTTATTGCTAATGCAATTATATGGCACATTGACTTCTGAGGAAATTTTAGATGGCACTCGTCATCAGAAAAGTTGCCGAGCCCTGCCCTACAGCATTTATGCACTTGAGGGGTAAGAAAACAGAACTTAGTTAGGCCAATCCCACACTGTAACTTTAATACTATTTACTGAGCATTACAAAGATAATGAGGATGGGTTTTTTTGTTGTTGTTGTTTTTACGATTAATTAAGTGACATGTTTAAAGCCCACTCATTAATGGAGAGAAGGCTCAAGAAGGAGCTTTATTGTCCAAGTATGTGTAGACTTATAAGGAATTAAGCTCACTGTATGTAACAGAATAGACAACAGACACTGACTGACATGACACACACAATTGCAACATAACAACAATATAACATATTTATATTTATGGTGCAATCGTGCATAGTGCAAAGCTTTAGGGATGAATAAGTAGTTACTTTAAGTGTTATTTGTAGAGTATATGCAGTATACATATAAAACAACAACTATAAAAAAAAACCTCCAGTCATTGTAAACAACAAGATAATAAATGATAAAAAAAAATAATTTCAAGGCCCAAAGAAATATCTAGACTGAAAGCAAAGCCAAATGGGGTTGGCAGCTATTAATGTAGCTTGTTTTTTCCTTCCTTGGGCTGCTCTATGTGTGCTGTGAGACACTGGTAATTCTGACTTATTACAATATCCCTAGACTACCAGACCATTCAGTAATTTCCTTTGCTATTCAACTCTTTTTCTTTCTCATTTTGGCTCACGCGCTCTATGACTCTCAGGACTGGCTATAATGCTAGGTGTAATCACCCTCTATTAAGGCTTCTGTGATTGATTGGTGGCACCAAGAGACAGCAGTTATGCACACTTTGGAGGCTGTAGCCAACGATTTTCTCTTTTCCCCTAACGCATTTCTTCTTTTGGTCTGTGCGGCAATTTTCTGTGGAAATCTTGGTGGTGCTGCAGTTTTAAGTTGAATTCAAGTTTGGTGTTGTTCAGAAGCAGAACGATGTTTCTTAAGTTGCACATACTATTCCCTGCCTCTGTTTTCAGCTTCAGAAGTGATGTTCTCTCCGTTATCGCACACTGCTGTCCTCTCTGCCTCCTTGACCTCCATGTGTGACATTCACAAACTCCACTGATAGGCTAGAAGCCGCACACTATGATTATATTGCCATGAAGAACTCTTGGTGCTCGTACAGTAATAGCAAGGTGGAGAAGTAGTCCTGGCTGACTCTTTTGGGGCCTGAGAGGGCTTCAGGATGAGGCTTTAGGGACTTGTTGTGTAAAGAGGAAGCGATTTGCAGCGCAATCGCTCTGATCTTCAAAACCTCTCTGATCACACTCGCTGCTTCATACTTTGTCTTCTTTGTCATTGGGCTCTTTCATTTAGTCTCTCATTGCTCCTAACGTTAATTGAATTTGTACTGTAATGGTTGCTCATTTACCCTACTCATCTCTCTCCCATTACTCCTTTTATTACCTCCTCTTTTCATTTCTTTTACATTTTTACCCTCAGGTCAAAATATTGAAGGACCGTTGGAGAGCCGCCGCTTCTATTTTAAAAATCCTGCTGACTAAATTGTGCACTCACAATAACAGCACCCATCCCTCTCACATTGTCTCTCTCTGTCTGCTTACGGTTTGTAGCACCCAGATACAGCCCACTCTCTGACCCAACAGACCGTAATAGGAACACTCTGCCCAGAAGGGAATTGTTGTTAATGCCTTTCAGCTGAAGTCCAGCAGCAAAATACTTCTTTAATTGCTTTCCCATAGCCCTCAGCTGCTGTGTGTTTCCTCACTGTGCACACTGGTACAAGTGGCAACGTAGAACAAAAGGCATAGTTATCCTACGGAGATCTGTACTGAATGTGGTTATGAGGCTTTCAAAGTTTGCGATATTCAGTTATTGACTACTTATAGATCTGAGTCTATGCTGATTTAAATATTTAAGTAAAGGATAGTGAATAAGGAAAAAAAGGGACCGCTTTAGCAAAAATATTGAATTTAACATCATCTCCAGATTTTAATCAAAGATTTGAGCAGAATTGTGTGAAAGAATGTAACATTAAAAATAACTAGTAGGTGAGAAGTAGTAAGAAGTGAGTAACCATTAAAGTTTGATCCCGACACAGTTGATAAAAATGTAAAACAATAAAAAACTCTTTTAAAAACACATTTATGGAAAGCAAGGGTCGAGAGGGAGACACCTCCTGTGAACGGTCCTCACTTCATGAGCGTGCTGTGGAGGAATGCACACATGATTTTTATTTATTTTGCTGGAATGAAAACACAAAGTTATCTTTAAAGATGTGAATTATGAGCTGCAGATGGAGGGAGGGAATACAGAGCACTCTAAGTCACCTAGATGACAGAGCGATCCTGGGCTCAGCCCATCTGTCACCATCTTTCTTCACTCTGAACTGACTGTAAAGCGCCGAAGGGGGATGTTTTTCTGTTTGTGTAATTTTACTTCAAACTGCATTTTAAAGTGAACACACAAAAAATAAAAACAGAGTACGAGATCACACCTTAGACTTTAGGCTTTTCAAAAATGAAGTTATTTAAAGCTTTCTGGTTCGATCTGTCTTGAGTCTGCGGATGTATCCGTGATTCCCGCGGTGCTGATGCTGCGCTGAGTGGACAGCTGCTGAAGCATTTGAAGTGTCGGAATGTGGAAATTTCAACATCGCTTGAAAAAACTGCCAGCTGGCAACGTCCCTCTCACCGGTAGGCTAAGTTATTTTTAGTCAATTACAAGTTGAATCTGGTAGTTGGGGTTGTTAGCTAAGATACCATCATTAAGAAGCGGCACAACTAATGTGTCTATGCGAGCTAATTTGCGATGTGCACCGCTGGCCTGGCCATTTAGTTTTTAATGCACCTTCTCAGATTAATTCACTGCTTGTCATGCGACTCGTGCCATCAGTTAACCCTTCGCTTGCCAGCTGTGGCACGCGTGCCCAGGGTTGCCAACCCCTGCCGTAGGGCAAACAACTCTGGCCACCGTCCATCCGTAGCGAGCGTAGGCTATCAGGGTGCAGTTTACCTCAGATGTCAGTATGTGTCCGCATCTATTTACTGGGGAGGAGGCTATAAAACTTTATAAAAGGAGTCCAATGTGAGTCCTCTTGTCATTGAAACCTTACCTCTTGTTTGTTTTCACTGCTGTTAGCTGTTAGCCTCTGGTAGCTGCTGTTAGGCTCCGATAGCCGCTGTTAGCCTCTTAGTTGCTTTTAGCAGGCAGTAGTGAAGCAATGTGGAAATGTAATTTTTATAAGAGACAAAGTGTTTTTTGAAGGATACTCAAGTTTAACATTAACTAGCATAACATTAACTTACAGCCAGCTGTTGCTGTTTAGCTGGCTTGTTGTCAGTTATCTGGAGTTGTGAAGGTCACATGTCTAATCTGCTGACACTAACACGTCAATTATACTTCTGCGTCAGATCTACGTCATAGCTTGCGTCATAGCTTGCGTCATAGCTTGCGTCATAACTGGAACCTTATTTTAACCCTAAGCTACAACCATTTATGTACGTTTTTGAGCTAAGCATAGCCAAAAAGACAAGAAACAGGGGGAAATAGCTAACTTGGGTTTGTCCAAAGGTGGAAAACTGCCTTATTAGGACCTCTAAAGCTAATGAATATGTTATATCCTGTACTAAATGTTGAACCTAACAAATGCTTGAGTAAAAAAGAAATCTGTGTTTCTGGGTTGATTGTTATCGCTTTTACATCTTGACACAGGCCCATGCTAGCTGTTTCATCCAAGTTCAAGGTCTCCTTGTTCTAGCTGCATATTGATTTTTCAAACTCGAGCGTGGTATAAATCTCCGCCTTAGAAGAGATTACTAATATGCATATTTTCTAAAATGTCAAGCTTGTTTTCTTAATGACCTTATCATGTTTTCTCAAGGCTTTTTATGTAGGGCAAATTCTCATTAATAAAAAGCTTGCTGTCTATGGCACTTTCTTGACAGATTGCAGCCACATATGCAGGCAGATGCAGCACTGCTACATGAGAACACTAGGGGTGCAACGATATTCGTATCGATATTGAACCGTTCGATACAGTGCTTTCGGTTCGGTACGCATATGTATCGAACAATACAACATTTGTAATTTATTTTATCAATTTTCCTTCTGACGATGCTGTCTGTGTTGAGCGCTCAGTGAATCTGTGTTCGACTACTCCGCCTAGGCTGCACTGTCCAGCGCAGATCCACTGAGCGCTCAACACAGACAGCATAGTCAGAAGGAAGAGCGCAGGGCACCTCCCCCACCCTCATTCAGATCTGGCGTTTGGAATTATTTTGGTTTTCATGTGACGTATGACCCTGAAGGTAAGCGAGTCATGGACTAAAGTAAAACAGTATGTTGGATGTGCCACGCAATGCTCAATTACATTGGTGTGAACTAGTGTGCTAGCGCAGTTAGCTCGTTAACGTGTTGGCCGTCTAGCCCCATGCACGGAGCGATCGGCGGTAGCTCGTTAACGGAGATTTGCCGTGTTGTGGCGTTAAGGTCATTTCAACGAGATTAACCTGAAAGCACTAGTGGGAACACGACGAATATGACTGCACATTTAAGCCGACATCATCCTAGTGCAAAGACAAGTGGAAGCAGACAAAAAAAGCAAGCATGCTACTAACTTTAGCCGAGTCATTTAGACAGCTGTTAGCACATGATTCTCCTTATGCTGCTGAGAATATAGCCCAGAAGAAGCGGATAGTATAGCTTTTATTTTGGAAAGAGCCATCTCTCTGTAATAAACTCTCTTTTCCAAAGATGAGTGATTCCTCAATCAGATACAGGGCTTGCAATATCGCTAGCCCGACGTCCCGGAGCTAGCGATTTTTTCAGTCGGGCTACCAAAATCTATCTCTGCCCTGCCCGTCGGGCTATTGTAGGAAAAATATATGTCAATGCTTTTGCATTCTTTCAGAAATGTAGCTGGGTAATTATGTCATTGGCATCGGTGAGCCACTGTCAATATGTGACATATTGAAGTCGCGTTTGAATTTGCGCTCGTTTTTTTGCTTTCACTTTGCAATCGTGCGAACTGTGTATAGAGAGCGACAGTACTGATCTGTGAGTGATGATAATTTGTGCACCAATTCCTCTGACATCGTCTTATTAATCGTTAGCTTACTATGCAAACATGACAAGTGAAATCTCCCGCAGCTTAAACATGTGAGAGGTTGATCACGCAGAGAATCGCTGAGCTTATGTGAGTGAGTGTGTAAAAGCATTTCAGTTCTGCTGAGCCAAATAAGACAGGTCAGGGTGAAGAAGTGACAGCCAAAGAAAAGCTTACCACAAAACGGAGAAGTTATGACAAATCAGACTATAAGGCAAAAAGAAAGTGCAGCTTTATGGTTTCATGGACAAAAGAATTTCTGTGGCTGCAATATGACGAGCTAAATAACCAGGGCTGCACATAAGTGGTCCGCAGGTGCGTATTCGCTGTCAAAATAAAAAACACGCACAAGGGTTAGGGTTAAATTTAAAAACTGTACTTTTGAGTTAAAATATATATTTATAATTTTAATAAATGACAAATTAAAAAGGCATGAACATTTTTTTGTATCGAAAAAATATCGAACCGTGACACCAAAGTATCGAACCGAACCGAACCGTGAATTTTGTGTATCGTTGCACCCCTAGAGAGCACCCAAAAATATTCAACTGCGTCACTTTAAATGTCAGTGTTTGTGAAAAATGAACGCATGAGCATATCTGGAGTGATAATCTGGATACCCATTTCCCTTGTAAACAGACAGAAAGATCTCCAGTGAAGGAAAACAAAACAAAAATCGCATCATGAAGAGTTCTGTTCGACTTGAAAGATTGCAAAAAGTAAGTGTGTCTTATGTCTCAGAGACAAACCAACTGTGTTGAGTGTGTCAGTAATGGCTACTTGTTTGCACTTGGTGGCTTTACTTCTCCTCAACTATATCAGAGGCTGATAGTAAGGCGATGAAAATTCTCAGGATGCATTTTCCAAGCAAACACAGAAGTGAGAAGGTAAAAGGGTAGAGAGAAAAGGTTTTGGACGTTGGAGTGCAGAGATGGGAAAAAGACAAGGGAGACTTGAGAATGCAATTCATTTTGAAGGACAAAGAGTTAAAGGACAGAGCAGCAACAGAGGACAGAGATGAAGAACGGACAAGAAAGAAATCAAATAAGTCGGGGCAGGCTGGCGTGTCAGCGTAGCCTCTGATAAAGATGGGAAAAGGCAAAAGAGAAGAATGAAATGAAACAGGAGGAGGTTTGAGGCAAAGATGATAAAATGAGCTCGAAGTACGCACGAACAAAAATGACAGCACATAAGTGGAGGAGAGAAAAGATGACGTTACAAGCATAATGATGGCATTTTAGCAAGTGAACAGCAGATACCAGTTTGATAAGAGGATAGAGGACAGTGTGTCATTTTTTTTCTGAAGACAGTAGAAAACAAAAGATTATGGATATTAGCATACTAATTATATATGAAAAGTCATATTTGATCCATTTATTGTCAAACTGATCCAGAAACACAGAGAAGGGTCAAGCTCATTTTCATGTAAAATACTTAATCACATCATACACTGTTTATACACTGTACTGTCTGACCTTATGGTTTCCCTCAGAATAAAAGCTTTGTGTTCAGTTATTAATAACAAAGTTCAGATCAAATGAGTTCCCTAGAAGCTTTCAGCATTGTTAATTGTTGTTTGGAGGTATTTACTGGTCACAGGCAGCATGGAGGAAACTTGGACGCCTTTTTGAGCACTGAATTTGCATCTGCAAGCCCAAATTAATAGCTGTAAGGCGCTTTAACCAGTCATTAGCACCAGCTAACAGCTATTTGATAATGAGCTACCGTACCATTTAAGAGCTGTCTGCAAGTTAAATGGCCTCTTATATATGTGTGTGTGTGTGTGTGTGTGTGTGTGTGTGTGTGTGTGTGTGTGTGTGTGTGTGTGTGTGTGTGTGTGTGTGTGTGTGTGTGTGAACTGCAAACCCTTTGGCTTTGCTAAACATACTTTTATGATTTCAGTTAAGGGACAGTCCATCGGTTTAGGTAATAATGGAGCACATTTGACACCAGCCATCCAGCTGTAGTCTTGTAGTCTTGAGTGGCAGTGCTGCAAATTGAATTCAGGTGTTATAGGAGCAGAACACATCACTGGCCAGAGAAGACACAAAAGCCTCCATAAGTGGATATAACCATGTATCTGTCTTTGTCACAAATACACACGCACACACTACACTTGCCATGTACAAACCTCTGTTTACTAAGTCATCAGCTATTTGCTCTATTCTAGCACCACCTATTGATTCTACTTCAGCTGTTCAGCACATGAAGTGTTGTAGAAGCGACACTATTGCATGGTTCATATTTCGTCAAAAACCGAGCTGAAGCATAAACCTTTTCCTCTCTCATGCCCATCACTTTTCTTGGAATTTCACTGAGTTCATTCTCAAATCACATGCATGCAAATGCTCTGAGCTTTTGTTATGCTAAAACTACTGATCCAGCCACCTGGACTTATAAACAGCTTAATGGGGTGGAGATAACTGAAACAGATGACTGCAAAATTAAATTTTACAACAGCAGATCAACAACATTTGCCTGAATAAAGTTCATATCAGACTCATACAGAGAGCTGAGTGTGGAGCAACATGAAAAATGGGAAGAGCTGCAGCTGTGCAGCACATATTGTGACACTTTAATCACATCACACAACCCGTCCAGCTTTGCCAATGGTTCACCTAAGTCAACTTTAGTACCTCAAATGCCTTAATCATTTTGCACAGAGCCAGCCATGTGCTGAAAAATGAAACCCCAGCAGCATTACACACAAGTTACACTTGTGTCATTAAAAGGTTAAACCACACCCTTGGATCGACTTTGATGGGAAGTCTAAATTGTAATGGGTGACACTTCATCCCAATTATGCAGTTTCTCTGAGCATCACCTGATTAAGTAGTTAATTGCATGACAGCAAAATTGTCCACAACTTCCAACTGGTTGAAGCACGGGGTCACAGGGGCGGCAGCGGAGGAGGGAGATTCATCCTAACAGCTCTGGACTAGAATAATTGTAACTCACTCTGAGCCCTAACTGAGTGTTTGGCTGTTCACAATCAAGTCTATTGATGCTCAGATGGGGAGACAAGGTGACTGAATTGCATTTGGTTAGCATTAGGTTGATTAACATTAATAAGTACCAACAGGTGAGAGAGAAAGCACAGCTACTCGTTGTTTTCCCCTCAAAAGCAGAAAAACTGAAAAATGTGCACAGTCTCCGTGCATCCATCCGTTTACGTTTAGGTGTAAATCTTTACAAACCTGTAGCCAAAAAAAAAAGTTTAAGATCACTAAAATAAAGCACTGAATCCACAGTCCTTCCAAAGGCCATCCTTGCGTTTTCATCCTTTCATGCACAGCACCTCGCTCTTGCTTCCAGACCTTTTACTTCAGTCCCTTCAAACGGGGCCGCACAAACAAGCAAATTTGGCGCTTGCTTGCCTGCCTGTCTGTCTCCAACCACACAGACAGGACAGATAGACGGGACAGACAGGCAGCGTGCGGAATGATGAATAAAGAACTTATCTCAGTTGCTCAGAAAGAAGCCAGACACATTTCCAACCCAGCCTAATTCACTGCAGGGCACCACATATCTCAGCCTGCCTGTCTGCACGTATCTCTTCACTGCTGTCTCTCTCATTCGGGCCGTCTGTGTTTGTTGCTATTCTTGTCTTCCTCTGTACTGCGCAGTGTGCGTGTGTGTGCGTGTGTGTGTCACAGGTGTATATGCTGAGAAACTCACACATCAACTCATTGAAGCCACTCAGCATCGCCTCTAATAAAAACCCACGCTTTTTCTTCAATCACGGTTACGAAAACAGAAAGGAATCCCCAGAAGAAGACTCTCAATATAACTGCAGACATCCTCACACAGCCACTTGAGTTTCTGCGCTTTTGCTGCCACTGTTGGAAGCGTTCAGTAGCGACTTCGACTTCATTTTTGAACGGGACTTGTGGCCTGTTGGGTCCGTGAAGGAATGCCTATTTTGCCCCCTTCATGAATGTGCTAATATAATCAATATGAAGGGAAATGTTTTTGGGGTTTTTTAGTAGCGTGTAACATTTTCACAGGAGGACAGATGAGAAGAAGGAAGCCTTGGGTGGAATTGCTTCATGAAAATATAACTCACAGTCAGCAGTCCTGTCTGAAAGTAAAAATATAGACACTGTGGTCTCTTGGTGCGGTTAATGCACCAAGTGTTTCTTATTTCCTCTTCGGATAAGTGTTACTTTTTAATGCTCGTTACAGTGTATATTCACAAGTGGGTTCATTGTGCTGCTGTGGGGAACGTACCAGATGCCTCACCATTTTGGCTCAGTTAATTTCTCTGAAGAGAAGCGGGATCCTGTATGGATACACGGCGGTGTCGCGCGAGTGTGGATGTATAAAAGTGCGTGTCTGACGTAAAAAGATCCGTCTGCAAAACACTTCGTCACATATATCTGGCTGCAAATAGGAAGACACGTCGGGAGGAGCTGCCTTATGTACGCAGTTTGTAGTTAAGCAATGAAAATCCATTTACATATTTCCAATGAGTCACCAGAGAGCGTACAATCTGAAGAAGTTTGTTGTGGTATTTTTGTGGCATATTAATTTAGGATTTAAGCTGGGGAAGCCCAGGCTTTTCTTCATGGGAAATGCATGAAATCCTTACAAGAGGCTATCATAGCTGATAAAGACTCTTTTCTCTCTTTTATTGAATTTTTCAACCGTTTAATAGAGAAAGGAGCAAGTGCGCAAAACATTTTGCAATATTTTTATTTATTCACTCATTAAAATTATTCTCATCTAATCTTTTTATTTATTTATTATTATTATTATTATTATTATTATTATTATTATTATTATTATTATTATTAAGATGTAAACATTTCCCCCACAGCCAATATGCTAAAAATGCATTTATAACATTAACCTTAGGAGCACGCAATGCAAATCCAGTTCATATGACATAAACCGCCAAGCAAAGATTCCTCATCAGTACAATTAAAATGGGGCTTAAATTAGTCCCCAAACCCCGCGGGTAAACTGAGTGACTAAACCCAAGCACCATCCTCTATTATCCTCACCAACCTTTGCGCTTTTTTTGGAGAACAAGTTGAGAAAAACAAAAAAGTTATAGAAGAAAAAAATCTGTCCGTGACTTACCTCACTTCAACTGACTTGAGGCTGCAGCCCGAGTGACACAATAAGATGCTGAGGAGAATCACAAACGTCTTTCTCAGAGAAGTCCTTCCACCGAGAATGACTCCCAGCTTTTTGCGCTCCTATTTAACGCAGCGCCAATAAAAACTTGTTTTTTTCAGATCCACGGATATAAAAGCCATTATAAAATCAATCAAATGCTTCTACAGCTTTCCCCACATGTCTACCTTTTAATTATGAGAAGAATTAATGATCTGCGGTGCGCGCGGGAGAGGAGTGTGGAGCAGGACGCCGGTCTGATGCGGTGACAGTTGACTGCCCGGTAATCCAAGTGCGTCTAACAGCCTCCCGCTTACGCGGACGAGCGTGTGGTGGGAGCTCCTCCTCGCCTGCTTACCTCCGTCTCTGCGTTAAAGACACAGGAGAAGCCTCTGCACAGCGTGTGTGCGCCGGGCTCGGACACTCCTCTGGACACTCAAATCGAAAGAAACAGACACTATAAAGAAAAATGATGGCGATATGCCAGAACGCGTCCAGTCTGTGGCAGTTGCAGTTGAAACGCCTTGTTGGAGTTATAGTATTTTCTCTGCTCCCCCTTTTAACTCTGTAATCTAACCTCATAAAGACAGTATTGAGCTGTCAATATACTTTTTTCTGTCACAAATCTCTTATAATAGGTACTCGTGGCATGATATGTGACCAACCATCATGCCATTTGTGACAGATCGTGTAATATACAGTGAAGGGGGATACATCGTTTCATATATCTACTTAGGAGCCCTTCCAGACACGTCATCGGGAATAAATTCATGCTTTAAATTTCGATTTTGTCTCATTTACATCCTTTTTTAGACTAAAATGTGTAATTCTTTTTTTATACATGCTATTCATTATGTTAAGCTTTGCTGCTGATTTCACTGGAAAATCAATTCAAAGGGTACATTAGGGGCACTGGACCATAGAGGTATCTTTTTACAGACAGATATGAATAAAAAAACAAGACAACCCAAAACTTTTTTTATGTTTCCAATGTGCAGTAAGTCACACAATCAAAAAAGTAGCATTTGTCACTGATGCGAACAGGTGGGGAAAGGTTATTTACGTCAACACAACCAATTCAGTTCAATTCAGTTCACTTTAATTGGATTTATATAGCGCCAAATCCAGGCAACAGTCAACTCAGGGCGCTTTGTATTGTAAGGTAAAGATCCTACAATAGGGACAAAAGGATAAATCGTGCCTGTGTGCCTGCCGAGGTAGCGTGGATGATAAGAAAAGTCGATCTAGAGATGGATATTGAAAGTAGTGCAGAATACCAAGAAGCATTATAGCATCATTTATTTATTACCTGGTTCCTGAAACATAATAAGTTTCACTTTAAATAGATGCCAAGGGCAAAACTGGTGCATATAGATTCACCAGAAAGCAGGAAACTAAGTGTTTGGTGATTCCTGTAGGACTACCAGACCTCCCCCAATGTTCAAACAAAACCCAAGCCCACGCTCTGCACGCATCTCTTTACTACACGCACAATAGTGCAGCAGTAATGAGACTACTACACTAGAGCAAGAGAGAGAGTAAAGACTAGTAAAGTATTAAAGAGACTGAATAGGTGACCTCTAAAAAAGGATCTTTGTTGTTCAGACTTGGAATCTGTGGTGAACCCTTCAAAATAATGTCATCACAATCCAGGCAGGATGGAAACGCCACCACACAACTTACTGTTAACAGTGTGATCATCTTTAATGACAGAGAAGGCTTCCATTCTGCAGTCACCGAGATCACGGTAATAACAATCAGCATGGGAATTAGAATACACTCTTCACGTCAAGCTGATTTTCCCCAGGACGGCTGATGAGTTATTGGTGGATTGAGTCCATTATCCGACTGCCATGTATGTATTCTATTTATCCCGTCTGTTATTCATCAGGTTTTTTTTTGTTTTGTTGTATTTTTAAAGGAATATATCTGAGGCAAATTAAAAAAAGAAAATGCAAATCACTTTGAGCATAAAGTACTCACCTAGCAAATGATTTCCCTATTTAAGACACAGTGTTTGGTGTTTGGTAGCCTGGCTTGGCTTTTAAATCACCACCGGTGTATAAAGCAGAGAAACACCTGTGGAACCAGCGTAACGAAAGTGCTTGAAAAAACCAGTGTCTTCTCATTTTCGTTTTGTTGAACCACAACTTTCTCCTTGCACTTAATTACAAGCACAAACAGATGTTTGCGTGCAATTGCTGTCATCGCAGATTTGACATTCATCTCTCTTCATCTCGCCAACATGCACACAGACAACCGCAAACAGTAAGCGGTGATGAACATGCAGCTGCATATTTATAACACATTACGACAGTGTCAGACATGATCAGCCTGTCATCGCTAAAGCCATGCAATCTGCAAGTGAGCGGCGCTGCCTTCAAACCAGCAGTAATGGCAGAACATCCACTCGGGAGAAAGAGAGGAGTGGACAAACACAATCTACTTGGGAATGTTTGTAATCCTCCAACGCTGGAAAAAAAACACGTTGCATTGTCAGCTACATTTTTACATGCACATATGCACACCTGCATACATCAGATTAACTTTAAATCATCCTACATGGGGAAAAAAACACAAAGGAAAATCTCTAAATAGAAAAAGAAAGAAGGCTATTGTTTTTTTTCTTCATCTCTCTATTTCAAATGACTGTCTCCTCTGGCCACCCCTAGATAAATGTCATTCCATATGTACAACGCCATAGTTATACAAGAAATCCCTCCTGGCAGAATACCCTCGTTCCCTGGTAGCATTTGAAGTCGTGCTGGCTGATGGTGCTGCGGCTAGAGGACACTTCCATGAAAAAGCAAGCCCTCTTCAGAGAATCCCTCATTATGGTCAGCTGTGGTGATGATGGACGCTGGAGGACGGATGATGAAAACGAACCTGGAGTGAAGCCCGTTTCATGGAATCCACTGTGATGTAAACCTAGAGGATAATGGTGCCACACCAAAGAACATACAAGTTTGGACGCCAGTGTTGGCGACATCTGTGTGCTGCATTTAACGTGACGCCACCGCATCCCATCCCACCATGAACAAATGCAATAATTTTTTGTCTTCGACGCATTGGAAACTGAATGTTCATCAGCGTTGCAAGTTAAAGACTGCAAGGAATAATTACACACAATAGAAGAAAAGTAGATGCGTGTGTTAGAGTCCCTTTCTTTCATATACAGTTAAGTGTAAAGGACAGTACACGCCACGATTCAATCGTTTTTAGAACCTACTTTAGCAGCAATAACATAAAGTGATTCTTTTCTGTAGGATTTCATCAGTCTCACATCATTGTGGAGGAAATCTGTCCCGCTTGTCTTTGCAGTGTTGCTTGATTTATGCACAGCTATCTTAAGGTCTTGCCTCAGCATTTCAGTTGGGTTGAGGTCTAGACTTTGATTGGGCCATTTTTTTTTCAGTTGTTTTGCTGCTGTGCTTGGGATCATTGTCCTGTTGCATGACCCAGTTTCAAACAAACTTTAGTTGTCACGCAGATGGCCTCACACTGAATTTAGTGGGATCTTGACTCCCGGGAAGACTGTAGTGCTTGTGCTTTTACAGAGGGGCTCACTTATTGATGATCATGTAATCAACTGGATTGATTAGTGGCACCTGGCAAGGGTAAGGGTGTACTTAGTTTTTCACTGGAATTAATAAAGAAATAAAGGCAACTTTCAGGTACTGCAGGTAGCATTGCATATTCCTGATATGGCTGATTTGTATACCAGATGCCCTTTGTGACCGCCCTATGTACAGGACTACACTATGGAGACACTTTATTAAATCTATAAATATGTTGGTTTTAATCCAGCTTCCAGCTAGCTGTGAATCACAAAATAAAATATCAATAAAATTATACACTACCAAAGCCTCTTCAAGGGTTGTTTCTTGATGACATAATGACTTTTGTGTCTATCTGTGCTTAAACCTAAGATGACCCTGAATAAATACAGTCATTATTTGTTTTTACATCAGAATCAGAATCAGAAAGGGGTTTATTGCCAAATGTTGAGCAGGTTTACAACATTAGGAAATTGCTGCGGTGCTTCAGTGCAAACATAGTGTCATAAATAGCACTTAAATAGACATGAAAAAAAATAAAAGTAGGGATAAGAATTAAAAGTGCTACGTAGAAAGATATGTGCATGAGATATACATGGGATATACATAAGGTTTTAATCAAATCAATATTCCTATGTGACAGTCCAGGTTCACACTAAAGAAGCTTGTCTGCTGTGAGAGCAGGATACTGTTTTCTGCACACTAAATTCCCAGCACCAAACAGTAAGCAGCACTCTTGTGAGCATACTTGGGCACTAAGCAACTAAAAGCAAAATATATCACTCATCCACCTGACATTGCTGGCAAAAAGCTAAAACATTAAGACAACGGATATCAGACTTCCATTCATGATGTGTTCTCTTTTTTAAAGCTTCATTTAATTTAATGTATTCATTTGATCTACCAAATTCACATAGTGGTTTCGGATGTTTAGAGGTTGAGCATTTTTTCCTGCATCTGAATGGTTTTATGCAGGCGTTACTTGGTGCACGTACAGTGACAAATATCTCAGCATTCACATCAATGTGTGAGTACTGCATTAAGTAGAAAATCCTGCACCTATCCCTCAGTACCACCTTTGCCACAGGTTCAGCATCAAGGACAGACTTTCATTCGCTGTGCTCTCGCCATAGGCTGCGCAATGATGTCTTTTCCCTGAGTGCTAACTATACTTTCAGAATGTAATCATTAAAAAACATTGTATTTAAATCACAAAACTAGCTGGTGAGACCCGGGGCAACCTTTTTTTTTTTTTTTTTTACAGTTTACTTCATAAGACTACTCGAGTTACACTACTCATCTTTTGAGAAAAGCACCATTTTTTGTGCACTAATACTACAACTAATATATTTTCACTAGGACAAGGCTTTAATATTCATCTTAATGCAAGAAGTCAGAGTTTTAGAGTTACCTTTATGGCAATAAGATAGAGAAATAAGATGCCTGCAATCTGGTCTTTAAGCCTGACATCATTAGCCATTTCTGGGTCCAAACTCTGCTTCAGGTCTCAAAGTCAAGCGAACACTGCGGCATCACTGAGAGTTAAAAACTCTCTAAATTCTTTCATCTTTAATAAAATGATCAGTGTGACTGTTCTACCAGGTGTAACAATTAAGTTTGACATCCAGGCATCCATGATGGTTTACCGGAGTTAGAAGTTAGCAGGGAGTTAGCTCGCTAGTTTCCACCTAAACATAACATACCATTTACAAAACCATTTCTGAAAGAAAAAATGTACAGCTCTGCTATCACTGCTATTTATCACATAAATGAAGACAGAAAACTAAACAACAGTGACTTTTGTAGGGTTACTGAAGTCGCACTAGCTGGTATATAATGATTTGCTATGTGCTCACTAGCGACACAGCTATGTTAGCATAATATAAATGTAGTGAAGCTGGAGGATGAACGCTGATTTTTTTCCACTCGATAAAAGTTAATGCAAGGGTTCCCAATGTTTAGGGACAAATGCAATCGCATGGCAGGTAAACTAAATGGTAAACTTACCAGCATGGGCTGGGCTGTTGTTAAAAACTGAGCTTTTGGTAATAAAAACCAAGGGAGGCAACATTGATGACTGACTTTTTTTAGGGGCTTGTTCAGGTTAAATAGAACAAGATACAAAGCATTAACAGATACACAACAACCTTAATAAACGCAGAGTTTGGACCCGGAAGCAGGGTTCATATGTCATCACTTAAAGACCAGATTCTAACTGTTACTATTTGCAGGGAAATGCCCCATGTTACAATCTTGTATTCTAGCTAGCAGGACCTATATTAGCATGGGTTGTTTATGTATAGTTTTAACAGATAGTCTAGGGGGTAAAGCTGATATAACTTCAAAATTCACAGTCATCTAAACTTTAGATTGCAGAAGAAAATAGTCAACATCCAAAAAGTGACTTCTTTATGTCGAAATCAGTTTTGTCCTCGTTACTCTGCACTTCTTCCACAGTCACAGAGTGAATCCTAATGAGTGTGTGCAGAATAATTGTTATCACTTTAGCTTGTTTTTGTTATGAGGAACCGAATGTGTTGCTATTATCGCCGGTCTCCCCCTACTCACTGTATATAGGAGTCCACTCACTTGTTCTCTTCATCAGCTCATCCAGTCCATTTCAGCTGCTGCTTCCCAACCTTGCCATCTGCCTTATTTGTTATGTGTTTGCCATCTACAGCTAGCTTCTATTTAGCTTTTCACATGTATACCAGTTTGCTTCTTCTTATTGCCACGGTCTTACTGAACCTCTACTTACCTCAGCATCCTTCTTTTCGGCGCACACCTGAGTTACCAGATCTCTCACAAATGTCTGACAGATAACAGATTGTGTGTGTGTGTGTGTGTGTTTGTGTGTGTGTATGTGCTTTTAATATTTCAAATTTCACGGTTTTACCAAGGTACACGAGCAGAACAGAAGCATCATTAATGCTTTTAGTAATGCTTTTGCTTTTCCTGTTGTGAAAAGTCAAAATGTGTGCTGTGAAAAATTCACAACACTAACACGCTGCATTTAGTGATGAACTAGTGGGAGATAATAACATAAATCTGTACTGCAATTTTATAAGTTAGTTTATTTTGATACCATCCAAATAGTTTTACTTCCCAGTGTTCATAATTATTGATTGATGACTATGCTCTTTAGCCTGCACTTTTTCTATGAATATGTCATAATTGCATCCATTTTTTCAGATCTTCACTTCACAGCTTATTTGTAGGTTTTGCAGCTGTTCAGCCCTCAAAGTGGTGAGCATAAGCAATACACACATATATATATATATAAAGCAAAAAATATCATTATCAGGGAGCAAATTCAGCTGTGCCGATGTGTTGAGTCGGCTTGTCTTCAGAGAACTGCTGAACACTGGCTTAATATAAAGTCTTTGACCTCAGGGAAGCTGATAATTGAAACACAAAAGGAAAAGGGGAAAAAGAAAGGCTCCTTCACAGGTTGAAATCGTAATTTTTATTTATTCGATTTTAATACTTCATCCTCTCTATTTGTTCGTTATGCTCAAATCATTTTTAATCTTTCTTAATAAAAAAGGAGTGTAGCACATTTGCAGGTAGGTGGAAGAAAATGATTTATTCACAGCTGTGAGTCATCTGCTGCAAAAGAGATGCAATTCTCAAACAACAAGAGGAAGATGTTACTGCAAGGACCTGTGGATGGTGGGCATGCTTAAAGTCTATTAAACAATGATTAACTCTTACAGTTACTACTAAAACTAAAATCTGTCATGGAAACTGTAGAAGTTAATATTCACCTCAAAAACGAATTACCGCACCACTACCCAAGCCACAGCACGATGAACAGGAGTAGTGAGGTGTGCAGATCACTGCACACACAGCTCTTTTCCGTCTATTTCTGTTGGCATTATCTCTGGGAATTGATTCAGAATTTGTACCTCAAAATCTTCCAAAACATGTCAGAAGCACAAGGAGTTGCCTGACTTGTTTAATTGTACAACAGATACATGTGTTTGGAAGCCAGATGGACCTTGAAGAACAGTCCAGATTCTCCTCAACAGACACATCAATCTTCAGGATGTGAGGGGAGAGGGGCAGAGACGTCTCACTTTATGCAGCAGACGGTGATGAATGCCGGGGAAACTCTGATGACATGTCGGGAGACAGAGGGCAGCTGGCATGTTTGGTCTACGCTTGAAACAGACCAACTCTGTGATGTGACAGCAAAAGAAATGGCGACTCTTAAAATAGAAAACGCGTGTGACGTACATTACTCCTGTAGTCACGGTTCTAAACATAATAACACACTTGCGCTACTGGAAGTTAGGGCTCCTCAACAAAGGCTGTGAGGATATTTCCAAGAGGTCATGAGGTAAGTCAGAAAAGGACAACGCAAAACTAATACAAATTTAGACTTGTTGCAACTCTTTGCAGCAATCTTATCAAGGTGACTTCAACTTTAAATGGTTGTGACAGATGACTTCCTGTTAAAAGGAGTTTTTCCTTCCCACTGTCACCAAGGGCATGCTAATAAGGCTGTCGTTGAACTTTTGGGGTTTTCTTTGTATCATTGGAGGGTTGTTTCCTAACAATATAAAGCACCTTGAGGTGAATGTTGGTGTGATTTGCTCGTAAATAAATAAATGTGAACAGATTTAAGTTGATATATGCTAATTGTGATGTGATACTGTTTCCCTATTGAAGGCCCACATCACAAAGGCTAACTACTTAAGTTACGGAAAAAGGAAAAATAACATCCACTGATGCCTTTTTCTATTCAGTATCAAGAGCTGTGCTCACATCCTGTTATGTTAGCTCGGGAGTTCGCATGAGCAACAACAAAGTTAGCGATCAATCCACAGAGAAGGCTGTTTTGTTTGTTGATAATATCACAAATAGCTATAATGGATTACCTCTTCGGGGTTTGGGAACACTTGGACAAGATTAATCAGCTTAGGACAGTGTTCCCATTTTGAGAGGCCGTGCTTGTCAAATTACATTGCTTCACCATCCACCAGTGTCAGACTTCCTAGAACACAAAATGATTTGGTTTGGTGCCCAAAAAGAAATTTACAAAACATTTATAAACCATAAAGCTTCCCCTCACCCCGAGAAACTTGATACACTTACAGAAACAGGCTCTAAAAGAATAAATGCTGCTGAGTCAACACTCTAAGATGCTTGGCACGGGTTCCTCCAATATATGGATAGCTACTGTTGTACCTAAAGTTTAAAGCTTAGATTAAAGCACCAAGATATACCCAGTGGCTTTCACATTGTTCATTAAATATTGATTTGCTCATTTAGTAGAAGTAAATAGAGTAATATAGTAGTATTAAGTATATTTATACTAAGTGTTTGGTTCTTCTTAGATTTGTGAATCAGCCACCAGGTGGCGTCTGAGAAGCTTCTCCCCTTGGCGTTCACCTACACCTCCAGTACACTCAGGCATCTTGGCACAGAGCAACATTGCTGTTTGACACATGGTGAAAAGAAGCCTTCTATATTGAATTGATGCACTTTTAAATGATGATCATGTTTCAATGTAAGTATTCATTAATCACTATTGAGAATGAGGAGCAAAATTACTTACATTATCTAATGTACTGCAGCTAATGAAATAACCGAGCATGATCAATTCATCTCAGTTCACCTGAACTGCACAAAATCAGCAATCAGTGTGATACTGACACTTGCTAATAGTCGTAGACTGAGCTTTGTTGTGATTTAAAGTTCATAACTGAGTCCATTTTTCTTCTTGTTTTGCCGTTTCAAAGATTTGTCACATCATTTGTTGATTTAAAGGCACCACAGAAGAATATGCTGCTGCAAGGTGCAATTATGATTTAACAGTCAGAAGGTAAACATGTTTCCATATATATATATATATATATAGGCCTCATACAAATGCCTTTAATATATCGTTAGCTTCATAGCATAAGTGCCTAAGTCATTGACTTAGTCAAATGACTTAGGCAATTATGCTATGAAGCTAACGATATGTATATAGCCCCTTAGGATCAAATTTTCTGTCATTCCTGAAATTTTGTATCCATAAATTTTTATCCTAAAGAGCAGGAAGTTGAAATATTATCAACAGCAATTCCCCCACCGGTTTCATAATGATCAGCAGTGATGATTCAGTGTGGCTTTTTAACGGCTGCATACTGTTAGGATGACTGCTCCCTTGCATACTTTCAATAGATGATTTAGCTTTGGTACTCAAAGCAATATCCCGAGCCAAATGCATTCCCTTTTATTACTATTTATATTTGAGCCAGATGGATGAGTAGTTTCCATTTATATCTTCAATAAATATTTATTGTCTGAAGAATCACACAGCACTTTCTTATTGTATTACAAGAGATGGAGCAGAGCACAGATTTAAGGCAGTCAGGATGTTCATACTAACAGCCTGCTTTCCTTAATGACATTATAGACCATTGTGATTTATCTTCACGATAAAGAGAGTATATTATCTGAAAAACTACTGACCAAAACACAATTGTTAAAACTCTTTTTTAATAACTGAGGTTGGGAGGAAAATATACATGTGCATTCATTTTCCTGCATGGATGCTTTCTGCTATGGGGCGTGTTATTGTGTGTATTCCACTATAATTACATTATAATTGCTAAAACATTTGCAGACAATATTTCTGAACGCTCATGACTCATGTGTTGTAAACCTGCAGCTTGCTCTCCTCTAAATATGCAGTGCTGTTCTAATGAACCTGCCACAGCAGTGTTTCCCTGCCCCATGATTGCTTCCTTCCCGATTCAAGGCTGCGCTGAAACGAATGAGATAGGCTCGAGCGCCTTGAAAAGTATTACCAGATAAGGAGGGAAGACAGCAACATTAGTAAGGAACGGAAGAGCAGCCTGGAGATAAAGTGCAAGTGACTGAGGGAAAGTGAAGAAACCAGCCAAGTTTTTAGGGTAAAAGCAGACACTCTGTGGGTTTATGTGCGTGGTAATGGTTGAAGAAGACGAAATCCGCATAATTTTAGTTTTTACTTTTATGAAAATACCGCACAGTACAGTAATTTGCTTAACACAGTGTTATCAAAATACAGAAAAGGCAGAATTCCTGAACAAATTCAGGATATTTCATGTAAAAAAGTGTAACTGAACAAAAGAAAAGCATACATTACATTCATACGGTATTAAAATACATAATCAGGAATGTTGGACATGAATCAACAGCATCAGCAGCAGCAATCCATCCTCTTGAACTTTACTGACAGCATACAGTCAATAAAAAATTCAGAAAAATGCTCTAATGACATTACAAATGTGGTCAAAATTTGTCACAAAAGGGCATAGGCAGCCTGGTCGATATTTCAGCATAAACAAACACACATTAGCTTCCATGTGGAAATTCTCCAAGAGCGAATTCCTTAGTACAAGTGTCAAACATTTACACCTGCAAGGAAGTGATGGGTTTTCTATTTTTTCTCATTCGCAGAATTTTTCCTTGGCCTGGATGCTTTTTCCATCCTGGAACAAAAACAAAAAGAAAAAAAAAAAGCATAACAGCTGATTAGCATAACATATAACACTAACAATTGTGCACTTTTTAGTCTCACATTTAACCAAACTGGCTTTCTAGGAACAGATTTTGCTTGGTTTCCTCCAGATCATAGCACAGCGATTGGCAGCAGTGGATGAATGCTTTGGAAAGCATCATCCAGCCTGAGTCAAAGCAGTAGTTTTAATTTTTCAAGATACCAAGCATTTTTATGCCTGACAATAAATCAACTGAGCATAATTTGGTCTCTTTCCAATTCCCCCCAGACTTTCTGAATTTTCTCCTATTTCCATCCACTAAGTGGGTCTGAGTGGCAATTCGAATGCTGCCATTATTGAATTAAGCAGTCAGAAAATTCTCCTGAAATTATCATCTTCAGATAAAGACTTCACAATGAGCTGTGAAACATACGCCCATGCACCCTTCCCGCCCGGCTCAGGTTTGCACACCTTTTGCGCACACGTCCATGCAGGCTTGCCGCGAGACAAAGTTGTTGTTGCTCCCACCGCAGCCTGAGTAGACAAACTCCTCACACGTCTTGGTGGCTGTGTTATAGTAATAGCGAGGTATGGTGGCTGAACACTTCCCTTTGTCCAGAGGATCCCGGCAGAGCACGGGGATTGCTGTAACACAAGGAACACAACACAAGGAAGAGCTCGCCAGTTATTGTTTAATCATTTCCTTGTGAATGCAATGACTTTGTCTATTGTGTATCCTCACAGGGATGACTCAGGGGGGTAATCTGCTCACCTTTTTTTGGACTGCAGTACTCCGTGCAAGAGGCTAGATTAAGGAAGCGGTTTGAATTCCCCTGGCAGCCACCGTAATTAAATGGCTCACACTGCATGGTGGTCATGTTGAAGAAGTAGCGGGAGATGAGACCCCGGCAGGGTCCCTCTTCTTTAGGAAATCTGCAGATTGGGGGAACCTCTGTGGAGAAGAATGGGAAAAAAATCAACATTTAACAGTGAGATCTGGTGAAACAACACTAATTAATTCATATGAACAGGTTAACAACCAGAGAGGCACTGGCTAGTTTCCTAAAAATGAAATAAAATGGACATGCCTAAGGTCACCATCACTGATGTATCTGCCGAATGTCAGTTGATACTGAAAGAAAATGTAATTTATCTGTGTCAATGCCCAATACTTATGTGTTGTGGGCTGGCTAAATGTTCAAAGATGATGTAAAGAAGAGCTGAAAAATTTTAGAATAACATAAATAATTTCGTGTTTAATGACAATATTTTTTCTCCTGGAAGAGAAGGCAGGCTTAGTAGGAAAATCAAAAGCTAAAGATCAGCTAAATTGTTACTTAAAACATGCGTACTGGCCCAGAATTTCATCCCTAATGATCCATGTATCATATCGATACAGGAATACCATGTATATAGATATGTATATAGGTATATAGATATGTAAGTAAATAAATTCAAATAATCTGAACAAGTAGGCTCACTTCATTCATCCCCATTCTGAGATAATGTTAGTTGACTTTAACGTTACAAACCTGCATTAAATCAGCTCAACTGGAAACCCATCCAGCACACATTTTGGCTGGTTTGTAGGGAATTAAATACTTATTTCACTCAGTGACATGCAAATCAGTTTATACCTTTTGTGTAATGTGTTATTTCTGGAGTTTTGATTGATATTCTGTCTCACTCTCCATTGAAATGAACAGAGTCTGTTCATTTCTTTCTAAGCAAACTTGACATACTTTACTAACATTATTTCTCCCACTGTAATTCCCAATTTGACCTCATTCAATGACAAACTGAGATATTACACTGACTTTGGCTTTATCCTTTAGGTTTTAGAAGTAAAAAAAAAAAGTGAAGTGAGATAACTTTATCTTATTGGACAAAACTGATTTTGACAAAGTTTCATTTTGAGGACATAGATGGCTGTTGGAAATGTAAGTAAACAGCAATATATGTTAATGCAATACTCAGCATATGACAATATCGTAAAAATCGCAAAAATATCACATGTTTAGGGAAGTATTGTGATAATATTATGTCACGTGTTGTCTGACTCCCACCTCTAATAACTCACGGGTCAGGCTACTTACTGGGAATTTTGTAGCATGTCTTGTGGCACTCCTGAAAACTCTTGAAGTTATTGTCATTCCCTTGGCAGCCTCCATATTCGAAATCCTCGCACCTCTGGGTGATGGTGTTGTAGTAATACCTCTGGATATTGCCTCTGCAAGGTCCCTCGTCCACTTGAAGAAGGCACACGCCTGAAAAGCACCAAGCAGATTTTTATTGAAATACCCGAGGACCGTTGCAAGGACACGGAAAAGAAAGTTTAAGCAGTGCTTAACAACATGCGCCAAACTGGATCTGTAATACGCCCGAGGTCATGTGATAACCAACAAGCTCAGAACTGCTGTTTTAAAAAAGTTGATGAAAACATTGAAGAAGCGCGAAGAAGTAATTAAAAAACAAAACATGATGTGGAGTTACCTTTAGGTGGCAGCGCCAAAACGCAGTAAAACGAGGAAATTATTGTAAACAGAGCAAATGCGCAAAGCTCCATTGTGCAAAGTTTTGGTCGAGATCCAGACTTTTCCGCTCTGTCTACCATCCCCACTCAGACCTTGTTTTATAGCACAGTCGGGAAGAGGGACGGGCATGTACTGAGTCAGCGCGCCAAAGAAAAGAAATTATTGCAGTTGATTAATGACGTCAAATTCTGAATTACTTGGAGGAGCGCTAAATCATGTGACTAAGTCTTAATAAAATATGAGGAGGAACTTGCTCTGCTTGAGAGAGTCAGATATTTTCACTGCCACAGGCCACTGGTTCTAGTGATGATGATGATGATGGGAATGTACACCAATCCAGTAACACACACAGCATCCTTGTAAAATTTCCACAGAGCCAATATTGCGTTGTATCTAGGGACACACACGCTTGTGAAACATTAACACATCTTTCTTGTCTGAGCCACACAGGCAAGTCCCCACCAGAATACCCGTCTGACCGGATCCGAATCCACACACACACACACACACACACACACACACACACACACACACACACACACACACACACACGCACGCACGCACGCGCGCGCGCGCACACACACACGTACTTCCACTCAGAGTCACATTAATAGTACTGTGGCTCATGTTATTTCATGATAAAAGCGCTTCTTTCCACGATGTCCTACCATGAGAAATCAGCCTTATCTGCAAGTTAAGTTAAAACTCACATTAACATTTGTATTGGTTTAACACAGCAGCTTAATTCCATCCCACTGCTTTGGTTTTACCTTTATGAAGGATATTAACTGGAAAACTGCCGTGCATTCACGTTTAGAAGAACGACGTGTCTCCACCTTGACAGGTGGAGGCTAAACACAGATTAGCCGTCTTATCAAAATTAACCTGATAAATGAAGCGCCACCCCTTAACCCATATCCAAATGAGCCTGCAAGAAATCTCAGAGTTAAAATAGAACAAAAGTTACAAATTGAATCTATAAAAGACAAAAAGATACATCACCATGTTTTGTTTTGTTTTTTACATCAAGGGAGCTCAAATGGACACCTGTGTGAGTTGCCCACCCCTTCCTTTGTGTACTTGAGCTGCTGGTATGATCATTCAGTGGGGCCTTGTTTTAATCAGATTAGGGGATTAGAATTGTTTATGCTGATTACTTTATAACCCAGATTGAGAGAGAGGAGAGGGATTCTTCAGCAGGATTTCAGGGGTGAAGGACTGCTTCCTGTAAGCGTTCGTAAGTGCATTCATATCCCTTCTGCTAAGTCTTACGAATTGTGAACATTTTATTTAAGATTATTTATTTATCATGTGGAAGTAAGTATTAACAAAAAGGTTAAATGTTTCCTTTTTTTTGACAGAAAATGCCGGTCATAAATGTGGAGGATCTGACAGATAAGGACAAGGCTGTGATGGAAGTAAACCAGCTTAAACTTGAAGTCAAACTCGAGAGGTGGTTGGTAAGTTCTCCACACTGTGGTGATTTGTGTGCTCAGTATGCATTTTTGATTATATCCAAAAGTAAATATCAGACAGCTTCAATTTATTTAGTCAAACTAATTACATCACAAAGGCTATTCAAAACTGAAATACGCTTTCTGTCTGCTGCTTTCAGACATCTAAATGCTGTGAGGAAATCAAGGACTATATTCAGGCTCTAGTGGAGGAGGACACCCTCGTCAAAGGCATATCAGAGGAGAAGAACCCCTTCAAGGAGAAAGGTGGCTGTGTCATCTGCTAGACTGGACCTAAGGAGCTTTTCATATCTCAGATTAGTACCCAAGGACGTTCACCCAGCCCTTGTAAAATGGATTTGCAGACTGAGATGACTAGAAGGACACAATAAAGAAAACATTTATGATTTCCCGAGTAAAACAATTCTTCATCTTGGGGCCAGATTTGTAGCCTTCTAATTCTTTTTTAAAAAAATTTTTTTTGTTTTGTTTTGGGAAAGATGCACTAATTAAAAGTTGTATTTGGCAAGTGTTACATAATGCTTCTCTCTCATGTGGTGTATATAGTCTGAGCACATGGGCCCATATGTTGTTTCATTCACAGAAGCAACTGTCATTAAATGTGCACATTTATAATTCAGCCTGTCTCTGTGATTCACTGAAGGGTTGTAGAGAAAGTAGAGAAACAGATAAATCTTCATAACTTCATTTGCATACATACAGAGGGTTTTTCTCTCTCCAAGCCTTTATGTGATCATTGCTATTTTGTTCCAATAATGATGGTGAACATCAAATTTGAGATTTTATTCCTTAAAGTACGACGGGTTTGCGAGTCTTCTCCTTATTTTTTTTTTTGCTCATTTCATTGTAGATTGAATTTATTTTAAATCTTCTTTCTGTAGTTTCAGGCAGACTCCAAAAAGTTTTAAGGCTTTATTAATACAAGTACTTGAACTGAACACAGCAGACTAGATGCAGCACTGATAGAAAAAGAAAATGTTGTGTCTATCTAAAACCAATCCTGTGGAAAATAGGACTTTCTCCAAAGCCGCTTTCAATTTGCAGATTATTTCTGCTATAAAGCCCTCCAGGATATAAAATGAGTATCATAATATGTTTCATTTCTTTCCTATTCTGCAACATGCTTTAACACGCTTTCTGTCAGACAGCATAATTATTAGTAAAATTAATCCATAATGAAAATAAAAATCAATTGCATTTGGGCTCAAAATACTTTAAAAACAAAACCCACAGCCAAAAGCGATAGTAAATCTTGCTATTACATTGATGATAGTAACAATGTAACAACGTTAGATAACTTACATGGCTACTTTCAATGCTTGCTGGTGATAGAGTAATTATTTACACACCAGGGTACCCAATTTACGATATATTTTATGACAAAATTTCCCCCCAATAATGGTGGGAAGTCAAGCTCTGCTAATATTTTACTTTCCCACTGGGTTAATATTTGACCCAGTGAGAACTTCCTACCAGCGCATGCGCACACACGTACATATTGTTGTCAACAGAGATGGCGCTGCGCGAAGGAGCCCTGCGTTTAAACGTGCTGGTCAGAAGCCGTCATTTTTACAAGTTAACTTCACTGGGTGTTGGTGCCCGCTCGTTGACTGAGAAAGTGTCATCTAAACAAGTAAAGTCCAGTGCCCCAGAGACTGCGGCCGACCACTTAATCTACACACAAGAGCACTTTGCATTAAAGGAGTCCCTCAGAAAGGTATGCAGGACTGCTAACACCAGGAAGTTTTGAGACAACAACGAAAACACAGCATGTTTTTAGCGAAGAGACAGTTGCAACAGCAGTGTTATTCTCCCTAACATGACCCTAAAATGAGCGCGGGGGGCAGTAAAGTAAAAGTAGGTGAGAGGTCAGTGCTAGCTTGCTCCTCCGCTAAGCTGCGTTGACGTCTCCTGTCTGCTCTTCATGCCCACACAAAGGAATCAGGCGCCAGTGTTTAGGTCCAGCTTTTTAGTGCTTGTTACCGCTACATTTGAAAAGTAGTGTTATTTTATGTGTCCGCAAATAATGCATGTTTTGAAGGACAGAAGAAGAACAAGACAGAACGCCAGGTTGGCTAAGGCTACTCTGTTTACAGTGACGAACACAGCCGCCGGGGTTGTGTCAAAAGGTGATTTCCGGTGTTTCCATGTGTTTTTTTTTTAATGTCTAATATCTTTGCTCATGTTGGTAAATAGGTTGTAGTTAACAGGAACTACTAATAGGTTATATGTGTTATAAAGAAATAACTGTTTTTGCAATAAGCCACGTTCTTTTGCAAGAGACCGCGTTAATGTACCTACTTAGTGTTCTAGTGCAAGCAATACAGTCCTTTTTGGCCACTTGAAATATCTTTATAGAAATGTTATGTTGTACTTTTTGCAATTTCTGCTGCCCTCTTGGTCGATCTCTCTTGAAAAAAACATTTTTAATCTCAGTGAGTGCTTTTACCTGGATAAGCAAAGGATATATGAAAGTCTCTTTGCTAAAAAAATGATTGCAGCTTCTACCTTGTGACCAGAAGTTGTTCATTGTTGCACAAATTGACTTGATATCATTCACAAACGACATGTTTGACAAATTATAGGCCAACAACTCATTTTCCATAGTTTAAATACTTGCAGAAGACTTTTGGCATATACAGTAAATTACTTTTTGGCACAACACCAGCTTGTATGGATTCATGACCTACCGTGCACTCCCACATCCTGCTAATTAATGTCAGCCATGCTCTCGCCAACATGCACAGCATGTTTATATGTGTCCGTTCAGATTTGTTATATTCAAGGAGCTGTTTAAGGAAACGGAAGGTTTTGATGTGCATGTTTATTTGTTAAATGAATAATCAGAAGCTGTGGTGTGGCGTGCTCGTGTGCACATTGATAAATATAAAACAATAAAGTAGTAAGAGCACATTTAAAAGTTATTTATATAGGATATTAGAGGTGAAGTCTATGTTTTTCACCATTAGCCCTCTTTGAAGGACAGTTATGACTGTGCTCTGACTTAAGTCACATTTGGGGTCACAATGAAACCATTGTTTGAGGGGACAAGTCCCCAAATGCCTGATATCAGTTGGTTTGTTGGTGGTTTATTTTTGTGTCTAGATAAATACTGATGGTGATTGGAGTAATGAGTGGGTCATGGCCTTCACATTAAACAGGTAATCAGGCCAATGTACTTTAGCCTAAACAGACCACATTTTTGTTTGTATCAAATAAATAGTTGGCTGGGAATCAAATAGTGCGTATCACTTATCTAGGAGCCAGAGCTGGTGTTCTTCCTCTGGCTATAGAGGCTGGCTGTCAGAATTAATCATTTAAGATTGTCATTTATGCTTATTTAATCATTTGTATGCTGATAAAGTATCCTATCCTTATTAGGTCTGATAAGAGTCTGTGTGCACTTGTGTACCATGAGATGAGCGGAAGCAGTCTCGACGTTATAGTTCCATTATAGCTTTTGAAACCACACTGTTCCATTTTCTTAAAAGTTCGAGAGTTCACACCTTTAAATATGTCTTTGAGACATGACCTGTTGCAGGTCATGTCTTATAGTTTAGCAAGACGCTTACTTCTGCATACAGTTTAAGTTCATTGAAATTCGTATGTCTATGTATGGCTGGAAACACACACACACACACACACACACACACACACACACACACACACACACACACACACACACAACACAGACAGTGATGTTGCTTAAGAATACTTAAGAAAGTATTTGTAATTGCATATTCAAGAATGATTGCTTGCTGACAATAAAAAGTGATGTAGCCAATAGAGGTGGGAATCACCATACATCCCACGATACGATATTATCACAATACTTAACGCACGATGCGATATTATTGCAATTTTTTAAAATATTTTGCGATATTCAGATTCTGTACATAAAGGTAAACTTTATCAATATTCATTTTATCTAATATCAAAGTCTCACACTCAGTCTTTCTCTCATTTCAGTCAGTTTTATTGTTGACAAACTGAACGGTTTGTATTACAGTTTAGTCCCAATTTAACTGAATGCAACCATCTGGTACAATTATAGCTATTCTGAACTATGCAATATGAAAACTATGCAGCCCCTTCAGCAACTGAAGAATTTGAAAGTAAATTAAAACAAAATATAATTTTACATTAAATAAAAAAGTTTTAAACTTAATTAAAATAAAACATGTCTTAAATTAAAAGAAGTAAACTGTCATGTTTATTGCTGCCAAAAAACAAGTTAAACACATTTGGACAGTGAAGGAATGTCAGGATTCTTGCTCAGAAAAAGGATCAACATGCTCTGAGCACAAAAACCTTTTTTGTAACAAAATATTGATTTCTGCTGTCCCTGTATCGATACATTATTAGCAAACAAAATATCACGATACTACATAGTATCGATTTTTTCCCCCACCCCTAGTAGCCAAAGGAATCAGTTGAAGTTGGTTGAGTTCAGGTGAAGGAATCTTTTCCTCAACTTTGACTGACTAACCTCGCGAGCCACAAAGACAAAGAGCTCTGTCTTGCCTTGTTTTGTTGTGCAGTTAGTTGGTCTCGTGTTCCAGCGGGGTTTGTGCCTAGATAAACCCAACACTGGCATTTTCAGAATTATTATTGAGGTTGTTGAAAACTAACAGTCACAGCTGTGTGATGGGGGAGAATCTGTTTGTGAGTCCAGTTTTATATTTTCAGTGACAAGCCCCTGAAATATTCTCTTGTACAGAAGACCTGAACTTTGGATTGTTGATTTGATTTAGTTTGTTTCTATTTGCTAAGTTTGTCTAAAAGGCCAGGCAGAGAAGGTGAGATGGACTGTTTTGCTCTTTGCTTAAGCAAGGGTAGGTTGTAAAGACACATTAAGTGAGGGTTTTGCATTTTAACTGAGATAATTTAAAGGGCCTCGGGTGTCTTGGATTCATTTTGATGCCAATACAATTATGTATTGGCCTTCCTTATCAGAGATTTCTGGGTTTTTTGTCCCTTTGTTACAGTTTGTGCTTCCTGGCATTCAAAGCTTTGGGTTTTTAAGGGCCTAAATATTAGTAGCTCCAAATGATGGTATTAAAAAAAATGATAAGAACCATTAGTAATTAGTCTGACTCATTTAGAATTTCTATTACTATAGTGACATTGGCAACAAAGTCTGAAAAAATAACAATAAGAGCTTAATTTAAGGCAAAGCTGTTGTAGTAAATAGAAGGAAGTTTATTGTCTGACTAAACCTTTTAAGGATGCCAGAAGGTCAAAAATAAAATAGTACTGGGAAAACTGGGAAGGGTTTATAAAAATTAAAAGGAAATACAGGACAATAAGTTGGAAGTGCTGGAAAGGGAACTCAAGGGGGAGCAGTTTATTAAAAGAGCCGTACTGTCTTTGTTTAGCGGTGTCAAACGGGGTTTTAGGAAATCCTTTTGTTACTGCTGAAGGTTAGACGCTCACAACGCCAATGTTTCCACAACTAATTTAATACGAGTGGGTTCGTTTACATCTTAGAATCTTGCCGGGAAATTAGTTTTCAGAATTAGAATGACTACATCTTCAGTGCCTGGAAGTTCAAGTGCTTTAACAGATAAAATTAGCAAAAAATTATAGGAAGAGACTACTCACATTGACCTGTCAGACGGGAATTTCTGACAGGTCAACAAATACAAATATTTCTGAGATATTACACAACAACAATGAAGGTGATTGGCCTGTAATGTCTTTTATTGTTTTATGTAAGAAGTAAGGCTTTTTTATTTTCTATTTTTGTCTTGTAAAATTGGTCAATTTTTACATTTATTTCCTATCTACGTGGTACTTTATATTGTAAGGTAATATTAATACAATATTAAACAGAAACACAAACAATCAGACAGCCTACTATAAGCAAGATCATGGCAAAAGTGTGGAGGAAAAACACCCTTTTAACAGGAAGAAACCCTGGCAGGCTCAGGGAGGGGCAGTGTCTGTTGAGACCTACTGGGAGAGAGATGGGACAAAAGGCACACTAATATAGGGCCTGTTTATTCAAGACCTTGTATGTAAGGAGAAAGATTTTAAATTGAATTCTGGATTTAACAGGGAGCCAATGAGAATGTCAGTATGGGAGAAATATGGTCTCTGTGATCTAATAAAAGAAGGCAAGTCCTTCATATTTGTTTAACATGTGCTCTGACAGACATATCCTGGTGAAAAAATGACTAATTTCTTAAAGTTCTACTGGAGGCCAAGGTGATGTCATCGAGAGTTAGTATCAGGTTAGTCACCATGTTTAGGATGTCTTTAGGACCCATTATAAAAACCCTTTTTTGTCTGAATTTGGAATTTGGATTTGATTTGTGTCATCTGGCTTCATATAGAGTCAAATATAGAGTGTCATCTGCATAGCAATGAACATATATTCAATGTCTTCTAATAATAATAATAAGCATTTGAAAAAAATGAAGGATAGAAATGGCATTATAATTAGCTGATACAGCTGGTTGAAGAAAAATGTTTACTTACAGTTACCTTAAAAGCCCGTGATACGTAGTCTGTTATTAATATATTTGATGTTTTGCATAGAGGATAATTTTACATTTTGCACTCTGAATATTAATTAAGCAGCAGAAAGATAGACAGATTGCTCATAGGCTTCAAGGTTTGTCACACTTAATCAAAGTAATTTGCCGGATGTATTGATAAGTTTTGAATTCATTATGATCAACAATAACAGTATTATGAAAATACAATGATTTTTTTGATATGGGCTGCATTGTATGTAGGGCTGCCACGATTAGTCGACTAGTCACGATTAGTCGACTATTAAAATCGTCGATGACTGTTTTAGTAGTCGACGCGTCGTTTGAAGCTTTGTAAGATCCCAAAAGACACAGGGATAAGTAGTAGTATTTAAGAGTGTAATAACGGACTGAAACAGAAGATGGCAGCACTGCATGTACAAGGATGCCAGCTGCCGTTAAACCCCGAAGAAGAAGAAGCTGTGTCCCAGAATTCATAGCGCGGCCCAGCGCAGTTGTCAACAATGGCGGCAGATAGTTGTTTTAATATTACTCTTATTATTCTTTCTGGGTCACAAAATAAAGTTTAGCATATTTTCAGGCGAGAATGTAGCTGTGTAAACCTCAAATATCTGCTCAGTTTATCAAGCCACATATTTTCAAAAGAGCTCTGACGTTTTCGGAGACGTCTGTTACCCACTAGCTCGATAGCTAGCCGGGGGCAAGGCTCACTAGAGCCCGTGAGAAGACCGGACTCCCGGCAAATGTTTTCAACCCACCGCCATCTTTCGCTACTCAGGTGAAACATGATATATAAGTCACTTAGATAACTTAAAAATGTTATTGTTTGGCTTTTTTTTAGTATTTTATTTGTACCTGAGTAAATCGGTTTGGCTGAGATTAAAGTTATATTTTTTACACAGCTGAATAAACGTCAAGCAGACAACTGATTATCAGAAGTGTGAGATGCTCGAGAATATACTCCGGTGTCCCGTTATATTTTAGATAGCAAGGAGCAGACGGCTGAGTTTATTAAACTTCACCGAAACAATCTGCAGATGTCATTAAAATTTAATAAACTATCATCTTGTCTTTATTTTTAGTTAGCACATACCTTAAACACTTCAAGCTGTAAGCTAATGATGGTTATATAAGAGCAGATGCATGCTGGTGCAATAATCTATACGTTTTATGTCCAATGGATGCATGATCTGATTAGTCGACTAATCGCAAAAATAATTGGTGACTAGTCGACTATCAAAAAAATCGTTTGTGGCAGCCCCAATTGTATGACATTCAATTATGATGTATGTCAAGGCGCAAGAAGAAAAAATACCCCTTCAGAAGGTCAAAAGCAAGAATGAGTCATCTGTTATTATTATTTTTGTTCCCATTTAATAATGAGTCAGGGATTTTCATGCACCTTCACCTCGTTTTTTTTTAAAACTTCCATTGACTTTAGACTCTTTCAAGACTTTTTCTCCAAATTGGACATTTAGTAAGACTTTTTGTTGCAATGTTTGTGACCTGACCTAACTACATGTCAGGTCAGTGATGTGAAATTCTTCTGTTATGTTGCAAAGGGACTACACAATAACCTTCGTAAGAATTGGGTTGCTCCCAGATGACATTTATGTTTCCCTTTCCAGCGACAAATGGACACTCCCTTTCCCTCCGCAGGTTCTGAACGTTAAAAAGAACTAGTGCTTCCTTTTTTTAAATGTTGGTTCTTGTGTTGAAAAGTTCTGTAAGTGAGCCTTTTTTAAAAGAGTACAGCCCAGGTATGCGCACTGTATCAGTGTCAAAGGTATCGTCTGTTTTCTGTTCTGTACGGTGAAGAGATGATGGTCGTGTTTTCTTTATTTCTCACCCAGAATGTTGCTTTTGGCTTGTTCAGTAGTTGGCAGGTTTGGGTTTGGGTGTTTTGGCAGCTGAGAATGACCGTGTGCGTGACTTTTTCCAATCCTGAAAAAAACAACAACTTCTGAACGCTTTAATACTGAACATTTAATCAAAGAAACACAAAGAAATAATCCAATAGTTTTGACTTCTCAGAGCTCAGTTTTATTGGCCGAGACTTGAATCTAATTATTCCCATTTCTACCTAATATGTCTTTTTTTTTAATCATTACTTTTTATTGGCTTTTTCCACCATACAGTACATAGCAGAGAAACAGTGAAGGAGCAAATAGTCATGGCTCTGTTGAAAACATGGCCCATTAAAGAAAGCTTATTAACAAATAGCAAGTGAAGATGCCTCAGTGGATTTTTAGAAACATTAAAAAATGGACGGGTACAGTTACACCACATAAGTTTTTATTTTCTGTGTTTACGTGTTAATTGATTCGCTTGCCTGGCAGCACTTGATGCTGAGGTTATTTTGCAGAAGATGTTGATGTTCTGTTAGACCTGCTGTGTGAGGGAGAATTGTTTTAGAAACTGACAAACATGGTACCAGATGAACTGTAACCCACACTATGGATGTAGCTATTCTCTGGGAAGTATTTGAGTTCATTGGTGCTTCACCATCTGGGGACCACTTCCAGGTGCTTGAAATGAATCATGGCACCAGAGTTCAATGATTTCACAGTCTGCTTGAAAAACTAGGGTGCAACCTGGTCTATACTCACTACAGACACTTTGATGACTCAGAAAACACTGTTAGAGGACACTGCAGCTTTCATTTGGATTCAGGAGACAAAAGCAAAAGCTGCTCTCAGTGTTGATGGATATTATGTAAATTTGAGTTTCAAGATGACCACAAAACATTTGTTCTTCGCATATAAATCATTATTTAGTTAAGTTTAGTTTAAAAAAATAGCATGAAGCTAGGCTCACTTTTGTGTGTGTGTATGTATGTATATATATGATATGTTAGCATGTACCTCAACAAGTCATCATTTTACCTCTTAGATTATGAAAGTTGTCCGTTGACCACAGATGCAAGCTTTACAGCTTTTTCGTTCCACTCTAGAATCATAAAACATGCCACAGTCATCCTTCATTTTGAGGCAGCTGTATCCCGGGCTTTGTGGCTGAGTACATGGAGTGGCTGCTAACCCAAAAAGAATGCCATTGGTATGGGTTTCAGCACTGAGATTTAGTTTTGCATGCTGATCTAAATATTACTTTGGAGGTTTTTCCTGCAGTGCCAAGAACAAAATGATGGGGGAGAACACTGAGTCATTAAAATATTGGCATTCAGTGCATACTAAAGATCTGCACAATATTAGCTTCCAGCTGCATCAGTACAAAAGTGCTCAGCATAAGCCCTCAAAACGCAAGCGTGCACTGATAGCATATACATGTTGAGAATAGCATGCCTTTCATGCTGTCGCCATATTCATCATGATTGTGGGCCAACCATATAATACTTTTTCTATTCATTGATATGTGATACCTTCTGTTTCTGTCTGCTTGAAGTAGGTTACGTAGATTTTAGAATATATGTGCACTACACAGCAGGAAGCCGACTATATATAAAAATCATTTTAAGTGCTTTCCCACTCTCATGTCCTTTAGGTCTTATGACACAGGAGACAAAAGAGCAGGGCTGTCAGCTGTTGTTAGAATCACATGATGGTTACAACAACAAGGAAGAAATGAATGCAAAACAAAACAAATGCTTAAAATTCAAAGAAACAGATATAAAGATTTCATGTGCACCGTAAAGTAGAAGTACAGATACAACATCATACCTCTCTTCTGTGGTGTTTGTGCCATAGCTCATCGACCAGGAGATCAACCCTTACGTCGATCAATGGGAAGCAGAAGGGAAGTTTCCAGCCCACAAGCTCTTCAAGATCTTAGGAAATGCAGGATTTCTAGGAGTCAACAAACCAGTTGGTAAGACACCTAATATTATCTTTCGGGTAATGCAGTAAACCCTTCTAATATCAGTTTCTAGGATAGTGTCCAGTCCTCACTCGTGTTTTTTGTGAGGTTTGGCATGGAATGGCACATGAGTGAAATGAAACCATCTGCATTGTTGTTAGATCTCTTAGAGACTTGCAGTGTATGCTGGGATGGGTTCCAACACCTGTGATTTTGATAAACGACGAGTTTAATTATCTGGTGGGGTTCATGCATTGTTAGGAGGAGAGGGATAAGGAAAGGCTTTGTTTCATCAAAAGCCTCAGAAGCCTTTATTTTGGAGAAAGCTTGTTTTCTACGGCGAGATCTAAGCTATAATAGCCGTCGCACGAAGGTGCCAAATTTAGTGCAGCATTTTGCTTTTTTGTTGTGTCTTACACACGAGGGTATTTTTAGGAAATGAATAATAATAAAAAGATGAAAGAATGACTTTCTCTAAGCACGCAAAGTGCTAAAAAAAACAAACTGGCGTGGTTTTTACTTGCTTCCTATTTTCTTTATATTGACCTTAAAAGTATAAAGGCAATCGGTGCTCGGCTTATGTTTGCAATATGTGTATTTATTACACAAGAATGACTTTGGCAGTATTAGAGGGCATGTCGCGACGCAGACTTTTGTCCATTTATATTTCTTGCTCTTTCCCGTTGGTAATCCATGCAGACGTGAAGACTGATTAATCATCCAGGCCTCAGTCTACATGATAAATGCTGCTTGGTCAAGCTGTTTATCTTGCCATTGCAAAAACCCCATGATGAATTTGTAACATAGCTAACATTATCCCACAGTGCACTCCAAACCGAGGAATCCTCCGCCATCTGCCCATTTTGACCATTTCTGCTTCAGCAAACATGCAGCACATCTCTTTCACAGCTGAATTCATGGTCCGTTTGCTTTTCTCTGCTTCTGACAGCCATTCATTATGAGTCGGGCTTACAAACGTTCCCACTGTGATGATGGGTGCTGGTGTCACAGCAGCATCCCACTACAGCTGTCTGAAACTGACTATCCTTTTTTCCAGATGTATATCCAGCTGGGTCGTCGCTGAGATGGTGGGAGGCAGTGAGAAATTTACAGTACAGGACCACGAAATGTGTGCGGTTCTATGTGTAATCCATTATGAATATGAAGCGAGACTTATGGGAAGTGTTTGATAATCAAAAGCAGATGTTTTATGTCTAGTGTATTGCATTACTCCCACAGTATAAGGTCAGTTTCTCTAAATTAATTAGCCACGTCTGGTCTTTTTTGGCATATTCGAGATCTCGTTCGTTTTCTGACATTTGACGGCGAATAGAAGAAAAGCATGTGAGCAACATTGTTGGACAGTGAGACGTTTGCACCACAAGCCTGTAGGTCAGAGAGAAGGGAGGGTGAGGGAATTAAAATGTGCTGACTACACAAGCATTAAGCATTAGTTGACAAGATTAGAGCGGAGAATCCTCGCAGTGAGAAGACACACTGTATGATCAGGTTGTAGATTAACTGCAATCACGTATGGTGCAAGAAACATGCTTAAGAGATGCCATTTGAAACTACAGCGTCAGCAACAGTCATTAAATGACAGTTGTTAAGGGCATCAAACTGGCATGGTCGAAAATGTATTCTTGCTGTGCAGCATATAGTTGGAGTGGTGCTAACATCAATATTGCTTTCTCCTGCAATAAAGAGAAAAGGATACTCCTGCCCAGTTTGTCTTACCACAGTGACTGCTTCATGACTCCTCGAGGTGCTGCAGAGAGTTAATTAAATTCAGAAATGATTAAAACTGAAAAAGCATGCTTAACTACGCACACTGTCACCACAACGCAGTGATTTTCTGCTTTTGTGTCATGTAAGGGGTATTAGCTCCTCATTTGCACAGACATCATGACGTATCATATAATTGTTTTCAGTCTGTGGAGTGTGCATCTCTTTAAAATCCCCCAGGAAACATGGCTGACATCTGTTTTCTGCACAAACAATGCATTTTACACCTTTACTCATTCGTCTTGCTGAATATCTTTTAATAATAACGGAAAAAAGATCAACGATTCCACTCTGTGAAAATGCATGCTGTCAGAAAAACTACAATAAGCTGCCGACTAATGAAGCAGACTCTCACACAGTTCTGTATTGTGTTAATTGATTCCGACGCTTGGATTACAGGAATGGGAAAAAGGGATTTAGGAGTCTGTTTAATTTAGATGTTATTCATCAAGTGAAAGAGAGACGTGTTTGCCCTTGATGAGAAAAGCGCTTAAGCTAAATACAGTGCAATACAACTCTTCAGAAGTACATAGCAAAGAGTCAGTCATTGCAAAAACATATATTTGTAGTAAAAATGTGAAAGTGTGTTGCGATCGGGCAGCTTGTTCCTCAATGCACGGGAACAAAACTCTGCACAGCAAACAACTGAAAGGTATCTTATGCGTAGTAAATATAAAGCAGTCACTAAAAGATTTGCATGAACTGTTGAAATGTTGTGACACCATTTTCGTTAGTTTTCCGCAGTTGGTGTTGACATTACAAACTGTAGGTTTTAAAGGGCTGTGCAGGAAAATGTCAAATCACTCTAACAGGAAGCCTAAAATAGGAATTAAAGAATATTATTTAAATGCAGTAGTGACAGTGGTAGCTTAACATTTAAGAAGCATTACACACTGTTGACTAAATAGATCTAAGGCAGGGCTTGAATCTCATATTCTCAGTTTTTTTAAAAATAGGAATCAATAAAAGCCATAAAGAAAATCCCCCCGTGTGCAGTCAGAAGACTTACTTTCTGCTCTTTCTCCCTGCACAAGGAAAGACATTTTAACCTTTCAAAACACGAGAACAGGAAGTTTTCCCAAGGCAGCCACGTTGAGGAAGAAGAAGAGGATGACCCTTGGCTCACTGACTATTTTCCTTTTCCCTGACAGAGAGGTATCTGCTGACCGTACAGTGGAAATGGCCTTGTGTCCTGCCTGACAGATAGAACCTGGCAGCCCGCGCGTTTTCCCCTTCCACTGAGTGTTTTTCGTGCAGGATTTGAAAGGAGTAACCTTTCGGTGAGACTCGTATGTCCAGGGTGTTACTTTTCTCTCACTTTTTCTCTTCGCCTATACTTTGATGAATACCTTACAGAAGGTTTTTCTGTCCAGAAACATTAGCATAGTGGTTTTAATATGACGTGACACTGTAATGAGGACGATAATGATGCACGCGTTCGCGACTCGACAAAGCAGCACAGTGGCACCTGTGTCCATTGTAATAGTTATTACAGGACAGTATTGCAGAAGGGCTTATGATGGTGATTCATCTTTCCTATCCAGGGACAAGTGACCTGTTTTATTATCGGGTTCCTCATATCAATATTAAGTTCAGAGAAATAAAAGAAATAACAGTGTGTTACACCCATCATCGCTGCAGTGTCTCTGTGCTGCACCTTCAATCCCCAGATTCTTCATCCTTGTGTTTCTCCTTCACGTGGCGCTCCACCCTATGGGAGCCTATAGCGAGGAACATCTGCTTCCCTGAGCAGACATATGTGTATGGGTTTGACATTTGTGACAGGATTTTGCTTTGTTTTTCTTCTGCTTGCTTGTTCAACCAGACAGCCTGCTGTTTTGTTTAAAGTGGGATAAACCTCGGTGCTTCCCTTCGTTCACATTAACCGCTGCAGGGTTTCCAGGGCTCAGGGACTTATCTCTGCACAGCTGCACCTGTTTCCTCTTATTTTTGGCTCCCCCACTCCCTTGTTTGCTTGTCCCTATATATTTTCCCTTTTCTCTGTCCCAATTTATTTGACTCTTTCTGTTATTCGCTGTCCGTCTTCGACGTTCTGACAGACTGCGCTTTCCATTATTCCCCAACTAGTCTGGCAGGTGATATGAAACCACTTTTCTTGAGTTGGCAGCCTCTGTGTGGTAAATTCACTCATAATTATTCATTGTCAGTCAGTGCTGGTATCCATCATTCAGCGGCTGCTGTGCTGTATTTAGTAATGAGAAAACAGCATCGAACATTCACGAATGCTTAGTCTTCTTACATTTGACTGTCTGGTCATTATCATCAGGACATTTGTCCTAAACGAATAACTGTCAGGTTAAATCTGCTTGACCAGCATGATAATTGAGGGATTTTTTTAATTATTTATATATATTTTTGTACTGCAGAATGACAGTTTATCTTCATTGTGTTTTTTCTTTTGACAGGATTTGTTTGCCAAACCAAGCTGAGAGAAAATTCATTATAAATGCGGGTACATCAGCTTCCTGCTTCCATGAGTAACAGATAGAAATTGGTCCTTTCGCATTAAATATATAATATAACACCAGGTGCTTCATTTTAATTGAGGATAAAAGGCAAAATAAAGATAAGGGATGGGTCTTGGTGAGGACAACTGACATAAATGTGTGTTTTAAACACGTTTATTATACAGCATTCAGCTCGATTACAGACCTTTGCTCTTTGGAAGTATCCCCACTGCCACAATGGAAGAAAATAGACATCAGTTTTTGGTTTCTTTACTTCTTTTTTGCAAATGGGTTGTTGAAGAGATCAAGATCCGATTAGAGATGGTAGTAGAACACATGAGCTACTGATCCCCCAGCAGTGCTTTTTACACATAATTACAGATAGCACCATTAATCATAACACCCTTTAATTAATCTGAGTGCATGCTCCAGTGCCAACAGATCACAATGTTATGTATGTATACCGGCGTATATTGCGCGTGCATGTGTGAGCGTGGTGATTTTAGAGATAGAGGATAGATGGAAGTGACACAGGAAAGGATTTGTAAGCCATTCTTTCTGCCTCTTTGTGCTTCGCAGTAAGGATCCACATTTGTTTTTCTTAAGTTTAAATGACTAAAATAGTGATACTCATGAATACACACAATGCGCTGAAGCGTTAAATGTGTTTTGTCTTGTGCAGAATATGGAGGCTTGGGCCTCGACTTCAGCTTCAGTGCAGCAGTGGCAGAGGAGCTGGGCAACATCCGCTGTGGAGGAATCCCCATGGCCATCGGGGTACAAACTGACATGACGACTCCGGCACTGGCCAGGTACAAGCCTGCAAACCTAGCGTCACATTCTCTGAATCCATTCTTACAACGAACGTTGGTGCTTTGCTTGCTTTTGTAACTAATTCCCTGCAGTGGGGAGGATGGTCACACGGGAACAGAGAAAATAAAACTCCTGTCAAAACTGTGGATAATATCGTAGTAACTTTTTGTCAATAATCTTTAGATCAAAGATAGAAAACACTTAGATTTATGGAAAAGTACATGAACTGTGTGAACGGCATTATTTTTTTTGATTTCTTTTAGTCAATCGTTCCTTCTTTTATGTAACATGTAAAACAGTTTTCTTATATTTTTACTATTATTAAACTAGTAAATGCCTCTAGTGAGCAGCCATTGATCAGAGTTACACTCCCTAAGCTGTATGTTAATTAATATGCTTGGTAATACTTTGTTTTGCCCATTTGGTGTGAAGCAAACTGTTACCAAGCATACAGGACCTTGGCTTGTTACGTGATATCCCTTTACTTTAACTCTTGGTGACACAAGACAAAAATTCAGTGAAACAGACAGTCAGAGTCTCGGGAGCTTAATTAGAGGATCTACTCTCACCTGCGATGAGGTTTAAGTAGTATAAAAGAGCTGCAGATGAGTGGGAGTGATACCGTGTGAGCTCACTCCCACTGGAGCTGTAATTGCCTCAAACATGGCAGTGTTTTTTTTAAAGCACACGATCTGCCACAGTTACACGAGTTTGACGAAACTCTCATTTGACACTGTCCTAAAAATACTGGTAGAAAATAAAACAACAGATGGAAAAACAAAGAGACGGCGTCACATCGTCATTGTGTGTTTGTGTTTGCAGGTTTGGTTCGGACGAGCTTAAGAAGGAGTTCCTCCTTCCCTCCATCAGTGGGGACAAAGTGGCCTGCCTTGGAGTGAGTGAGGTTGGAGCTGGCTCTGATGTTTCGAGTGCGTTTAATATTATATCTTCTTCTTCTCCAGTATCTTTAATTTCCACTAAGGGTTCATGTCTAGTCTTTTAATCTGAGGTTTCCATTTAAACCCCAGTTTTCTGAACACTCAACCACTTTTCAGGTATCAAGACCAAGGCAGTGAGGAAAGGTGATGAGTATGTGATCAATGGGGGAAAGATGTGGACCACCAACGGTACCCAGGCTGACTGGATGTGTCTCCTCGCCAACACCAGTGACGGGCCCCCACATAAGAACAAATCACTCATATGTCTACCCATGAACTTGCCAGGTAGGGTTAGTCGATTTGTTTTAGTTGGCAAAAGACATTTTCTGCAGAAATCCACTATCTGTGATTCATTTCCAAGTTCACGATTGCGCCTGTTTTTGGAAAGCACATAGATTGTTTAATTTTGCGCCCTAAAACAACTTATTATATTGTATTGCATGTTGACATTCTTTCTGTTTCCTGTCTGTTCCACCGTAGGAGTGCACATCGCCCGAAAGATTGATAAACTGGGTATGTGGTCATCTGACACAGCCGAAGTGTTTTTCGATGACGTTCACGTGCCCTGTAAGAATGTTATCGGCCAAGAAGGCATGGGCTTTACCTATCAGATGCTTCAGTTCCAGGAAGAGAGGCTTTGGGCAGTGGCCAATAGTAAGTGGACTTTACTCAGTGAAGCTTATCTTACTTATTACTCCAAGGATATGATGTCATCTAAAGTTTACTTTCACCCATTCTCCCCCACATCAGCCTCCTACGGATTTTACTGGAAGTTTGCGCAGTTTATGCTCTATTTCAGTTTCACGTTTAGTTTTCAGATAAATGAGGAGCTCAGGACACATAGTTCTAGTAATTTGTAAAGCAGTTGTTTGCTTTTGATTTGAATCAATGTTGCCTTGGGCAGAATGCGTAAGAAACTATTTGTGCTGTTTTTACTGGATCTGATGCTCATGTTAGCCTGTCTGGCTTGGTTGATCCAAACCAGAGTGTCTTCAGCAAAGGTAGATAACACATTTTAGCGGAGGTGTTAAAAATAATCCCGTGTCACCTCCAGTCTTGACCACTATGGACAACGTCATTCAGGAGACCATCCAGTACACACGGCAGAGGAAGATCTTCAAGCATCCCGTCCTTCATCACCAGGCAGTTCACTTCAGGTTGGCTGAGCTGCAGACAGAGGTCGAGCTGCTCCGCTCTCTCCTCTACCGTGCTACAGGTAGTTTCACTTAATAGACAACATAAAGCTACATGCTAATATTAGCTCAGTAATGTAGGCACCTGGGTGACTTTTAATTAGTCCTAAGTTCAGAGCAGTAGGATATATGGAAGACGCAGGAAATGTGATAGCTGTATGTTTGCATTACTAATAAGAAAACCTTGGACTAGTGTACCACAATGACATTTTATTATTATTTTATTTTAGAAACTGCACTCTGAAAGCATAAAGTACTGTGCAAAGGAGCTTTATTATGTTTGGCTTCAAGCAGCCAACTCCAAGAGTGAGTGAATCCCCATGGATGTCCACTGGAAAATGATCAGCTTACCAGCAGGAAAGAATATGATTAATGGCATTTTCTATAGAAGTGCTTAAACGATATGATATATAATAATATACCATTAAAGGTATCACAGTATTATTAAAGATTTTAATAAATGTAAGCACAGATATGATGTGACGTTTTCCTATTCATTTGCGTTTTAGCTTAATTTTGCATTCTGTTTATTAACGTGCTTATTTCCAATTTTAATATGCTAAGTAGTATTTTCTGTTTTGTATTTTCTTAACTGATTTTTTTAAATGTTTCTTTATGCATTTCTGAAAGACAAGTACGTGATGTCACAGTCAGATCCTGCCATCTTTTTTTTATGAAAGAAAGCTACTTTCATCTGCTCCCTACAAGGGCTCACCACAGAACCCAGAGCTCCACATACTTGATTTGGCAGGTTTTTACCCCGGATGTCCTTTGTGATGCAACCCCCCGAGAGATTTGTGCCTCCGCCTTGGAACGAACCAGACAAACCCAATTCCAAAAAAGTTTCTCAATTTTTTTTGGAATTGTGTTTGTATAATAGCAGGTTGAGAGTGCATGAAGCTTAGTGGACAGCAGTGGCTGCATTCTGGCACATGCCCAGCTCTGCCAGAATGCAGTCCAAGTGCTTCACATGGCCATCTTTATAATACGAATGCATGTCTGCATCCGTGGGGTCGCTGTCCAAGCTCTTGTGATTTGTCTCTCAGTTTAAAACCCCCTCAGTGGCCAGTAGCTTTGGGTGAATTCATCAGACTGGGAACAGTTCAAGTCAAAATTTGCTTGCCCAGAAAGCAGAGCTCCCTGCGACTGTTTGGTGCAGGTGTTTAAGCGCACACACAGACACACAAATCCTTTTTTTTTTTAGACGCTGAAACAGGAGAAATCATGCGGCTCACACATGTTCCGCTAGAGGGTTCCTACAATAGAGGCACTGATCAGTTGCACTGGGAAAAGGCCTGAATGGGGCAAAACATTGAATCAGAGCCAGACGCATCTGAAACTGAAACACATTTGTTTTATTGTCTGTTTTCCTCTTTTCATTCTGTCCACCTGGACATTTTTTACACTCTTCCCGGCTCGTGGCTATCCTTTGTTTTCCCTCTGCAGCGCTGTATATTAAAGGCAACGATGTCACCAAGCTGGCATCCATGGCCAAATTAAAGGGGGGACGCCTTGCCAGAGAAGTGGGCGACAGCTGTCTCCAGTACTGGGGAGGGATGGGCTACACCAGTGATGTGCTAGTCAGCCGATTTTACAGGTAAGATGAAATGAGGCATGAGACACGCTCACTCTAACGTAACTAATCTGGATTTCCTTATTGTCATCTGAAAATGATAAAAATGCAACGTAACCAGGTAGCCACAAGTTACTACTCTCTGCAAAACAGAAAAAAAAAATTATATCTAACCCAAATCCATGACTCAGCAGCTACTGTATGCACTTTGTTAGGATATATTATTTCTATGGCACCAGCATTCAGTTTTGTTGCAGGTCTTTAATTAAGCCTTCTGATTAATGTATATTATTGTTTATTGTTTAAATATAATAGTTAATGTATATCATTTATGATTTAATGTGATTTCTTAATAATTAATGTTAAAATTGCAAACATGATTGGCTTCACTTTATTAATAATGCTTGAAAATTCTCGATGCATGCTCAATCATCCAGGTAAGGACATCCCAAAAATGATATTAAATCATTATGCAAATGTTCTGTTTATAAGGTCGGGGAAACCTGCAGTCAGCGGAGACTGAAGAAGTCCCTTGAATGAGTCACGAAACATTTCTCCCACTGAAAACGCTACAACCAGATGAACAGAAGCAACTTTTACGGAATGTTTGAAAACTTCTGAGGCCCCGTTCAGTTATTTAGTGCTTAATCAAGTAACACTTAGTTTCAGATTCCTAAGTCTTTGTTTTGCACGATGCTGACATCTAGTGACAGGGCAAATAATGCAACCGGATTGTGTAACCAAAAGTGACTGAACTTTGGGTCATTTAAATGACTTACATGCAGCTTCCTGTTTGTAATTGTGACAGAAAAAAACAAACAAGAAATTTTCCTTTTCTGCAGGGATTCCAGGTTAATGTCAATTGGTGCAGGAGCTGATGAGGTAATGCTGGGAATCATCTGCAAGTACATGGACACACTACCTGGCAAGTGATGTAATCAACGCTAACCCCAGTGGGAAAATCACTTCTGATTTGTGCACTTTGATCAGTTACTCAGATGAGGAGATTTTGCCTTTTTAACAATACTGTATGTGGTCATAAAGACATCCTCATACGGTCAATCACACAGAATAATGAAGCCCCCCCCTTCCTTGTCTGTACACACGTGCAACAATGCAGTTTTGGTTGTATGTAATTTGTTACTTATGTAATTATTGTTTAGAATTAAGAAAAATAATGTTCTTTAATAAAAATTGTTTTATGTTTGAGATTTTCGCACTGAAGACATTTCAGCACATCCAACAGCATGAAGTTACACCAGCTAATCCAGAGCATAAAATTTGTTTATTTACATTAATATTTTTACAATAAAGATGAAACAATGACGTACACTACTGTCGCACGTGTGGTCGTCTTATGACAATAGAATGTCATAATCTAGCGCATACACTAGATTATGCAGATCATTCTATAACTTGTTCAAGTTGAACTCAGCTGATTGCTGAGGATTACAGTTCTCGACACTGCCGTATCGTCTACAGTCATAAATCATGCTCTTCTCAATCCAGGTTAACTGGTCAGATATTAAGTATAAACACCGTAAATACTGATATTGTCTGCTTCATCTATGCATACAGTATGCACTACATTTCCTGTGATTATTGATTTTCTCAGACATTGTCCTAAACCACTTATACTTTTTAGTACTCCTTTAAAAAGCATTGGTAGGCCTTTCTACACTTTTTCTCGAGTCATTGTTTGAAAGCCTGACACTGTGGCACATATTAAAGTGTAATGACTTTAAAAAAAACAAAAACAAAAAAAAAACCACATCCCTGCCTTTTCTCTTTATTATCCTGGTCTGGTTCAGATGTGTCATTGAAGCACAAACTGGAAGAGCAAAGTCCAATAAGATCCTCCTATCACCTCAACCTGATAAACCAGTACAGGACAAAGAAGACGAAAAAGCAGAAGAGCAGCATGTAGCACAGCAGTTTGGTCTGACTGCCCCGGGACAGCTTCTTGACTCTGCCGATGGTGGCACCAAGCAGGCCGCCCGTGGAGTCAAAGTCTGTGTCCTAAAGTGAGATGCAGAGAAGAAAAGTGGTAAATAGACTGATTCTTATATAGCACCTTTCTACTCTTGAGTATTCAATGCCAGGTAGGGTTAGTCGATTTGTTATCGACATTTTCTGCCATCTAACACAATATGCGAAATCCACCCATTCACACAAGCACTTTCTTCTATGATTTCAAGTGCTTACAAACCAACATTCACAAACATTCATACTCCAATGGATGGGTCAGAATGATGCATTAACTTAGGGTTAATATCTTGTCCAAGGATATTTGGCATGCGGACCAGGGGGAGCCAGGGATCAAGCCACCAACCTTCTGATTAGTAGATGACCTGCTCCACCTCCTGAGCTACAGCCACCCTGACTACATGATTACAGAAGTCCAGCGGAGAACAATATCCAAGTGCTAGGAGACATTTCTGAAGTTTACAGTGATGGTATCTGAATCATTTACTCAAATTCTTTAGTTTTGAGGGGTTTCTTAGTGACTTCTGACCAATAAGTCAAACCGAGTAGTGCGGTGCTCTGAACAGATAATTGGAGGTGAGCTTCCCTCCCTCCAAGACATCTACAGGAAGCGCTGCCGGAGGAAAGCGGGGAGGATCATCAAGGACTCCAGTCACCCCAGCCATAAACTGTTCAGACTACTTCCATCAGGAAGGAGGTTCTGCAGCATCCGGTCCCGTACCAGCAGACTGAGAGACAGCTTCTTCCACCAGGCCATCAGACTGCTGAACATGTCATAGACACCTCACCTTCACTACTGGAACTTTAACATTATGCACTCCATACTGTACAGTAATGCCACATTTTTGCACATGTCTCAACTTTGTATATTTTTATATATTTTATTTATTGTTTACTCTATTTAATTTGTAAAATATGTGTACACACACACACAGAAAAATATTTAGTATACACATCCAGGAATACATATACTATTATATATTGTACATATATTTATTAGTTTCAGATGTAGCCATTCTTGTATTTTGCTTGTTTACATTATTGTATTTTTCACAACTCTGTTGCTTGTGAAGCTCGCACACAAGAATTTCACTCACATGTGCTGTACCAATGTACCTGCACATGTGATGTGATAATAAAAGTGATTTGATTTGATTTGACAACATAAAACAACACATAAAGCAGAAAAAAATAGCTCCCTACCAACCTCAGACAACACTAAATGTTGCTTCTTTTTTATTTATTTTTTGCTGTAGCAGCAAGTGGTCCAGCGTACTCCAAAGTAAAACTCACCATATCGTCCAGCATTGTGTTCTGGTATTTGACTTCTGTGCCAATGTCAATGGAGAGCTGTAAAAATCAATTCATTATGATTACGTGACTTGTAAAACACAGTAATTGAAGAAATTAGGTTACATTTTGAGTACATACAGAAACCGTTGAGTCATTTATATTAAACTCTTTGCTGCAATATTTACTGACTGTTAAACATAACAACAAAACGCTCGTAATCAGCAGTTACTTACACTTTTTAAAGCGTTGACTTTAGCCCTGAGTCCCTCCTGTAGGTGTTCATTTTCTTCCTCGTATACACTATATCCACTAGCCACATAGTTCCCAGAGCCTCCTTCACCTGTATTAAAATACATTAAGCATTAATGAAGCGTTCATGAACAACAGCGTACTCAGAGTACCAAACAACAAACATTTGTTAACATAAGCTAGCTTTAGTTAGCAACAAATGCTACGTATGAGAAAAGAGAAGCTTTGGTTTAATTGTTTGTTTCTTACCCAGTCCGGCGCGCCTCATTTTGACCCGACCGAAGCTAACACTGTCCAATGGTTTATGTTAAAAGACAAAATAAGAAGGAAGTTCGACTTCTGATTGATCCGGTAACTGTAGCACGTCTGCTCACAACACAAACGCCACGACACCCTACGGCGGCCGACGAGGACAAATGGAGAAAAACGAGTAAAAAGGAAAACCGTATGTGAGCTTGTATATGAGCTTCAAATATAATTACTATTAAATCAGTTTCAAAAAAATATATATAAATTGCTCATTATGTAATGTATGTATGCCTTGTGCAACCCTGTTACTGTCATACTGAATATCCATTCAGTTTCAATACATTACAATAATAATTAATTTAGATTAATTTATGCAACTTTCAAAATCTACCTTAACTTTTCAAGGTGTGACAAATAAATACTCAGGAAAAATAACATGTTGTTTAATAATATTTATATGTTTGTGATGTTTTTTTCTATACATTTCTTTTATGTACAGTGTTGCAAATCACTGTTAGTTGGCAGTTGAAATGGAATATAAATGTAGTAAATGTAGTGTAATTGTTAGAGTGACACTCAATCTTATAAGAAAACATTGGAAAAATACAAAATATGTCATAGAGGTCTGACCTTTATACTATACATGGTGTTAGTAATTGCCTAAATCATGTCACTTATTTTTTTTATAATGTTTTTATTGTCAAGTAATTCCCTGTTTTGTCTTTTTATTTTCCACACTGAATAGGTTTCAGTAACAGGGTTGCACATATGTTATAGAATACAACTTGAAAGGCCCACACAAAAATAGTCTGATGTTAATTTGTCTGTGTACCCTACAGTGTGTCCACAGTGGGGTTGTCAAACTTACTTTATGTCATGGGCCATACCATACAGCCCAGTTTGATCTCACGTGGGCCAGACCAGTAAAACCTCTGCATAAAACAACACCCATCTAAACTGTTTCCATTCTTTAGCTGTCAAGAAGTACTTAAGAAAGCATAAGCATCAGAGAAAGACACCACTTACTCAATTCCCCTTGATATTTTCCAGACGACAGAAGGTATTGTTTTGGGTTTTCTTTGTTAAATTATTCTTTTCATTTAACGGATGAACAATTTGAGAAATCTTCATTAAAAATAATTGCGATTTCCAAAAAAACATGTTCTTTTTTCTGTTCTCATTCCGTATACAAGATTGCTTTGAAGAGCACAAAACTTTAATATGTGGACTTTCTTTACTCGTGTGTAGTAAAGCTGACAAAATAAAACGAAAAGCAGTGTATTTTATTTAAAAATGTAATTATTTCACTGCAGTTTTCACAATTTCCAAAGACATCCAGTGGGACAAATTGGAGCCTTTGGAAGGCTAGTACTGCCGTCCGAGTCACATATTTGACGCGGTGCTCTAAAGCATATCGTCAAGTGTGTATCCCTGCAGGGAAATTTTCAAAGGCTATGTAACTCACTTTAAAATTTGACAAACCCACTAACAAAGGGAAGCTTTTCTCATAAGTAAGTATATCCACATCAGGCTTTAGTCTGTGTGCCTCAAGCCCGTTGTGAGGTGACAGTATTTAAAGAGTTATAGTCATATATCGAAAGAAGCCAAAGTAACTCGGCTTTTTTCTTTTTTAATGCAATATAAAGCTTATGTTGTCCCTGAATTGCAGGAAAAAAAACCTGCAGGAATTTTGCATAACTGTCCACCAGTCTCTGACTTCAGATCACTGTAATTTTTGACCTCTCTTCCAAGCAGAATTCCTTCTCTTACTTCTCACGACTGAAAGCAGTCAGATGCACAAACATCCCACAAAATTTCACTGGGATCTAAATCTTGGCTTTGACCACTATAAGCCATTCCATCACTCTCCATTTGTCCTTTTTTCAACCATTTCATGGTGGATTTGCTACAGTGCCTCGGATTATGATGCTGGTAAAAGGTCCACTTCCTCTTCACCTTAAACTTTCAGACAGATCGGCTCAAAAGATCTGAAAGCTCTTTGATGTGAAACTGAATCAAAGTGACTGCAATCTACACATTACCCACAACAAAGTAACCCCAAACCAACAATTCCTCCAACATGCTTCACAAACATCTTCCCTGGAAAAGCTGTTTTTGTCCATGCCCAACAGATCCTCTGTTATTGTAACCACAAAAGTATATCTTTTATTATGTCTAGACAACATTATTGTAAGCAGTCTTCGCCTGTATGTTCAATAGCAAGCTTAATATTATTTTCAGACAATAAAACCATCCAATTTGTGCAGTCTCTTTCTGAAACTTAGACACCAACAGCAGCAGTGACCTGCAGATCCTGTGATAATATCTGAGAGTGCTTGAAAACTTCTCTTTGCATTAAAGGGGTCAAATCTGCACTCAGACTACAGAGCAGCAGAAATGTCACTTTTCCCTACAGCGACTCATTCATTTCAAATAATTTTTAGATCCCCGAATGCCAGACCCCTACCATTTTTTCCTGACAACTTTAGAGATTTCTTCATATCTTGCCACACTGACATCAAAAGACTTTGTTAGCAAAGAGAGTCACAGGCTCTGGATGTCAGAGGTTCTAATCTGAGTGCCTGATTCTCATGCAATGGGTCTGAAGCTGTGATAAATGTAGGGTGTTTTATATGACTGATTTTTTCCTTTACATTATGAATATGAATCTGTGTCAGTTTCTTGTGTCTCTTGTTTTAGTATTCCTCCTTCAGGGAAGGAGGATGGATAAAGCACATTAAAAAAAACAACTCACATTAATCAAAGTGTTATAAAAAAAAAAAGGTAGAATGGGAAAAAAAATACAAAAAACCACCAAGGGAATAGAAAAGAAATAAATAAATGTGTGTCAGTGGGTGCTAAACATATACAGTTGTGTCCAAATAAGTCACAGGAAACACAAAGAACAATCAGATGGACTCAAATGACTGATTAGTTTTAAGTCTAATTTTAAAAGACTCACTGGACCCCGTGGACATAGAACTGTTGATGATGGAGAGGCTGCTTGGACCAACAAGTACACAGTGTCTTGTGTGCAGGTTGTGGATTTTATGGAGGAAACAAACCTAGCAAGGGAGAATAGTGTAGTGGGTTGAGGCAGGTCATAGGTTAACTGGTTATTAAAAATTCAGGACAGGTGCGAGTATCAGTGTGAATGGTTGTTTTTACCTGTGTTAGTCCTACAAAAGACTGGCAGCCTGTACAGGGGGTGTCCTTCTGTTCTCTCTATGATAGCTGAGGTGGGCTCAGCTATCATAATTAAAAATATTCTACAGGGACTCATATTATGTCGAGACTGCACTAGCTTTAATGAAATTCAATGTTGTTTGAAACTTTTCTTGCGTGTTCATCTGTATGTGCTCTGGATCTCTTCTCATAACATAAAAACAACAGTCATCATTCATGCTTTTGGTTGCCAAGCTCATGGGATTCGCACGCTTCGACACAAAGACATACTAAATATAGGAAAACAGTCTAAAAGAAGAAAACCGCTGATTCTTTTTTGCATCTCATGACCATCTTTTAAACACTGCCAGCCTAAAAGTGGTACACGTCAGCAGGCAAACACAGACAGATGTTTTCCTTTGAAGAGTTTTTAACGCAATCACCATAAAATGGAAAGAAATCTTCTTTGTGGGTTGAATAACACGGGCTTACTGACACATCCATCTGCGCTGCATGGGACAGAAAAGAGTTTCTCAATATTTGCAAAATCCTAGAGGTGCTGTTTAGCAGTGATGAGCTTTTCTTATCCCCTCATACATCATCGCTCACCTAGCTCTGTGCCAATATCGTAGGAGACAGCTAAGATATAAGAGATTAGAATGACTTTCGTGACGTTAATTTATTCCAATCCAATATCTTATAAATACATAAAACTTTAAGCTCCCCTCTGCCATAATGCATTTCAATGCCCCAGCAGTCATCTTTTTATGTTTCAGCCAACGGCTTTGCTGTATGCATGACCTTGACATGAGTCAAAGAAAGGGAGGATATTGATTGAACTGTGTGCACCAGTCTCAGGTGTCTTTGTGTATCTGAGAGGATTAGATTTATTAAAAAGATCTTTAGAGTGGAGAAAGGCTTCTGGATGTCTAGAAACTGGCATTCATCTTCAGTGAATTGCGTGGATGCAGAACAGCCTGGCTGCACTGATCAGCATGCACAGTCCCTGAGCCGTTCTTCACAAACAGTACAGTTTGCACTTTGCACAGATGTCTTTTCATCCTCTTGAGATATCTAAGAGTTTTCAAATGGTGCTTGAAATCTCCACAACAGATTTGAACGTGCTGTGGTAAACAGTACTGCAGTGAGGACGTTTATAGCTCCCAATTTAACAGACTCTAAGATTCTTAAGAACTTATTATATAGTATCTGTAATAATTAGAAGAAATTGTTAACATTTTATAGAAAGTGCTATTTTTGTTGGTACAGTGGGTACTGTTTTCTAGTCTGAATACTGCATACAAAGTCATTACTTACGGTGAAGATAAATACACTGCTCGATAGCATAGGTACAAATGGCTAAAGTGGCATATCTCATAGTTAAAGTGTGGAAAAAATGTCAATTTGAGCTTTTTCTGGTGTATTTTGTGGGAACTATCCAGGTGCTGGTACTTTCAAGAACACCACTGATGTTAAATGCTACAGCTAGATGTTTTCTTTGTGATAAGAACAATTAGTTTGGTGGTTAAATGTTAGCTTGATTCATTTCTGACCGCTAATTATTTCTAATAAATTCCCTGTTTTACAAAAAAAAGAAGAAGAAAAAAGCAGTTAAAAATGTTAATATTAAAGCGCATTTTTATAAGCAGGACAGGTTCCTGCTTAAAAATCAAAGCTACTGAGACCTGATCACTGCGACTGACTTCTCAGATCATCTGATCAAGCTCTCTTTATTGTTCTGTGCTCTTACTTTAAAACACATATTTGAGCCTCAGCCTGTCAGGTCGGCTGAATCTTTAAACAACAGCTGAAAACTCATTTTGATTGGTTAGTTTTTCCCTAATTCTTTCTGCCATTGTTTGGGACATAGTTTGCATGTACCGTGTATGTTGGAATGAATGTCTGACTGTATGATTGACTATGAGTCTTTATGATGAGCATACTTTATCTTTAATGTTATTAGCAGCAGTAGTGGTAGAAGTAAGATGCCAAATCACAGTTATTTGAATATTATGTTAATGTTCATTAGCAGTGACAGAATGATTTTCAGACTCTTTCGCAGAGAACTCCAGCGTGTCGGCTCTTTGTTTCTTTGTTTCATTTTTGTTTTATTTTTTGGCATTTCACTTTATTCGACAGTGGTCGCCTGCTCACCCACTGAGCTAAACCAGCATCTTGTATTTTTAGTTTTAAACAGAGTTTTGACATATTTCTAAATTTATTTGTGCATTATTGTTTTATAACGGTGTTATAACAGTGTTTTAGTGTGAAAATTCCCAGTATCCCAAGTTAGTTCACGCTACCAGCTTTTCTTGTCAACATTTAGGTAAAAAAGGATAAATGGTAGTTGGATAAATTATGCAATGGCTGCTCTGCATATATGGAAAAAACATATTCCCTGAACCCACCTATGTTAACTATTGAGGATAATCCCCAGTCACCTAAGTATGCATGCCATTTGATGAGACAAGGCTATAATTAGCTGAAAATGAGAAGTGCTAACCTATCTCTGCACTGCACCTCTCTGGATGCTGCTGAGGCTTAACAATATCTCGCTTGCCCTGATTAGCATGATTTCTCAGGAGAACGGAGCGATAGATGAGTCAGATGATGGTGGGGAGAAATGTAGAGGAATACATGCCTTAGGAAAGATCAAGAGGATGATATTGTGCTTCCTGATGTTAGTCTCAGGAGAAACAATTTTGATTCCCATACTTAATATTGCTTTGAACCACAGTTAAAAGAACTCTGCTGCTCTTTTAGCTTTGACTGCCTTGTAAATTTTGATTATATCAGGCTTAACATGAGCAATAAATGGTCATGCCGTTCAGGGTGAGCCTAAATCCTTTTATTCATAATTAAGAGTGTTTTAATAAGATGTGAGAGACTGTGAGATTTGGATAAGGGACTAGGACAGAATAGACAAATGCAGAGAGAAAATGAGGGCGATTTATGCCAGAATATAAAAGTCAGCTCATTACAAATTATGGTGGCCTGACTATTTACTGTTAGATGAATTATACAATAAAACGTTTAAAAAGGAATACTCATGACATTTACAGTAAATAAGGATGTGTTTTAGTGGGTTTCTTTCAGCTTAACTACCTCTTTATTAGCATAATCAAGTTAAGAGTGGCCTATTATGAGTTTCCTTATTTTGGGTTATATATGCACACTGTTACAACGGTGTGGTTGATGCTCTTATTATACATAATGAAAGTCTTTATTTATGAGGTCACTGTATGCACCAGAAATCCCTATGATTGACTGCTCTGAATGGTCAGTTTCAAAAAGTTTTTTCTACTCTTGGCTTGCATAATGTAATTGAGAGCCCAGAAGCCCCGCCCACTCACTGATCAAACCTTTAGTTTCAAGGAGGAGCCAAAATGAGGGGGAAAATGAGGAAATCTGGCTCACAGAGAGAGGAGCCATAACAGCAGATGAACTGATGGGCTCCACCAAGCCCAAGAATAAGAAGGATTATTTTGAATTATGAATTATGCAAAGCTACTGTAGAGGATAAACATATGAAGTGAGCATAAAGGGTCTCCTTTAAGCCAAATAGAATGAATAGTAATTTTGCACTGTTGCCACGTGTAGTTTGTAATGAATTACTTCACCAGTTGTTGTTTTTATTTTGGATTTAAAATAAACCATCTGTAACGAAGTGAACCATCGTGGTCCTGGGAGTTTTCTGCATGTGATCATTTCTTGGTGAATTCTTTGAGTTTGGGGTTTGTGTTTGAGCTTTTCTGTCATTCAATAACTTTTCTGTTATTGAACTTTTTTTGTTTTGAGTTTGCTATTCGTCAATTTCTGTTGTTAACTTTGTGGTTTTGTAGCGCTTTGCTTCTGTGTTCTGGTTCATGTTTGCTTTGTTAGCACAATGGCGTTTCAGTTTTATTGTAGCCTCTGAGTTCTACTCGTTGCAGCATTAGCTCTGAATTAGCCTTAGTTCCCACTTTGAGTTTGTTAATTGTGTTTAGTTCCCTTACTCTTTCTCTATCTCTTCCTCCCTCTGTGGTTCCTTTGGTTCCTTTATGTTTCCTTGTCTGTTGTGTCATATGTCTTGCCATGTATTAGTATTCATGTCTTCTCTGTTCATTTCATTTAAAGGCTACTTTTCTGTCCTGAGTGTTGTCATCTGTGGTTATTACGTTCAGCTGGTTTGTGGTTTGTTCAGATGCAACTTTGCAGACCTAAGCTGTGCTGCCAAGTTCTTTTCAGAGAGAGGAGAGGGGCTTTGTTCTGCCAACCCTTTCAAACGAGCCAGTTCAGTCATGTTCTAACTGTACTGTCACAAACTTTAACATTTAACATGTTAACTGAGGCCTGTAGAGCCCTGGTTCACCTCCTGTTAATTGGTCGGCCTCTTATCATCTGCATTTCAATACCAAACCCAACACTCCATCTAACCCGACACAAACATTTTGTTAATATTATATTTTAAAGATATTATTATAAGGTGTTACTTTCCTTCTTTCAGGTAATAATTATATAAATACAAAGTTACTGACATTGACATTTACGAGTTTCTACCAGCGAATAAAACAGTCACATTTAAAAGCCAAGAAAAAGTTACTGAAAAGACAAATCTGGTTGATATGAGGTTACAGATGACTCTGGGCAGTGATCAGAGAAGGCTTCTTGACTTTCATTAGATCTGGAAGCCTGGTGACCTCTGGGACTCTGATAACTAACTAAATAAATAAATAAATCTGTGTGATAAGCACATAAAACATGATATCCTGCCATATTCTAAATGCCAGCTTGCATAACCTTCCAAATGAAAAAACTGCAGGGAGAAGCTGTCTCTAGACACAGAATGACATCTGCCATCATACGAGCGAGAACACGGCTGTCTCCCGACTGCTTTCTGCCTCGTTTCGACATACCCTCGTGCACAGATGCAGATCTGCATGTGTGATTTCAGTGTATCGTTTCTATCAGTTGTATAGGTTGCATGCATTGCATTTTGTCATCTTATTAGTATTCTGTTTCATCACAGTTTCCTTGCAGGAAAGGCATCCAACCATTCAAGGGGGGAAAAAGGGGGAAAATTGAAATTTCAAATAGAGTGGGTGGGTGGGTGGAGAGGTGAAGGGATGCAGAGACTTTTTTCAGAATCATCCTTTAAAAGCTGATCTTTAAGCTTCATGACTATCCCATGTTTCTGAATTCTTGCAGGGGAACCCTTGTCACTCCTAATGAGCAAGCCTATTACTCAAACTAAAGTAGGTTGTTGCCCCATTGTCCCCATTCTGTTATTAACTCATCTCATCTGTGTCCCAGTATGTTTGCAGGTTGTCTTTGCCTGCACCTCATGACCCGCAAAACTGCAGAAAAACGCCCCAAAACACATGAGCTGTTTCTTTCTTTTCCCATTGAGGTCTGGGCACTGATCGACGCCATCACTAATTTTCATGAAAAGGGTGATGTGATGCCATTTACAGTTGAATTGAGATATTGATTCGCAAACATGCCGTTAACCTAAAAGGCCACTAGTCTCAAGAGGCCTTTTTTCCTCAGTCTGACTGTGCCACACGGGACTGTTTAGTCCTCTCTCGCCGCTGACCTTCTAAAAGGTGCCATTTGAAGTGCTCGTGATTGCAAATTACATTACTGCTTTCCTAAGTACCCCTTGAACTGAAGATAACGCATGCTTTGCTTTTTATTCTTTCTCGTTCAGACGACACCTCTGTTGGTCCAACTTTTATTCATCTCCATCCACAGACAGTCCTCAGCTGTATGTTTTCATTGTGATGAATGTGCGCCGGCTGATAGATAAAGCTGGTGTTGCAGAAAACTACAGTGACACACACACAAAAAAAATATTTAGCTATAATTGTGGCTTGTATTCAAATTGTTATCTTTAATGGAGCAAAATCGTTGATATGTTGAAAATATTACTTCTGCCAAGGAGGTTATGCTTTTCTAGGGCTTGTGTGCACGTGTCTCATTCTCTCTGTTCATAAATACAATAGCTTGAAAGGTTTAAAGGTTTCTGATAAAACTTTGTGATGATAAAACCAAATGATGTTCTTGATTTGGAAACTGAGCTTTTAAAAAAAAAAAAAAGTTAACCCTAACCCTTTTTTAACCAAGAAAACTTTACTCCTTTACTTTAATCCATCACCTGCTGAAAAGGAAACAAACTCCCCAAAATAATGCCAAGCAATATAAATAATATAAAAAAGCTTAAGGGTACCAGACAGGATACAAAGCCTAGTCTTTTGGAGCAATGCTCAAAAAACAAGAGGAAAAGATAAATATCTCACAATTTTAGAGGCTTCAGTTTTAAACTGATGTTTGTGCTTTGGAGCAATAAAGCTACAACATATTTCAAGAATGCGTTAGTTTAAAATTTCTGCTTCAAGCTCATCACATCCTGACTCTTCATTCTGAGCTCAGTGGATACCCCCTCAGCTTTGTTCTGCAGTGCAATGAGACGCACATTTAGCATTTATTTCCTCAAGGAAGAACAACACAACCTTCAACCAGAAAGAGAAAGGACACAACAGAGGTTTGAGTCCTTTCTCTTACATTTTTGTATTTTACTCGCTTACTTTTGTAGCCTCTGGTTGCCCCCTTGGTCAAGCCATGTGAGATACTGGGCACTGTTTTCATTGCTGTTACTGCAGGATTAGGCTAAATGACAAACAGAGCACTTTTAATAGAGTCTTTGCACCATGCTTGGGCTTTAATTAATCAGTTAAAAAAAAGAATGACTAGCTGCAAATTATGAATTATGAATCTCTATATGACACGTTATGTAAGAGAACTTTTATGGAAAATCATTACTCTCAAGCTAAATGAGTCTGGAACATTTTCATTAAAATATAGAGGTCAATATTGACTTGCAGGACAGTTTGCGGTGTTTTACAAGCTGTTCCAATTCAGTATCACCTGTTTACTGCACATCTTTACTCCTGAGAACATTTTGAGGCCATATCACTTCTAGATAAATGTTTGTGGCCACCGACTGCTTTGCTGAACACACTGACTTAAACTTTAGCCACACAGATGCAGGAGGATTCAATAAAGCCCTCTGCAGGTTGTTTACCTCAAAGACATGATGTAACGGACTTTAAGCGAATCGACACCTGGTGGAAATTAATGCTCAAATGCCTTCTTAGTTTGGACTATTATTAAGTTTGATCCTGATTTCTGTAGTGCAGATGTAAAAGATAGCTAAATACAACTACATTCATATTCACACAGGAACTATTGCAGATGTATTAGTAATATGACTTCTTTTTTTCTCTTTCTCTGGGGCACAAACCATCCAGAGGTCCCACAAAACTAACATGAATATTTAGCTGAAAGCGCACTGAAAGATAAGATATAGTGTCATATATTGCATTAGTGGATTTATTTATATGGGCTTTTTCATTATTCATCCTGTCAAGGTCTGCCACACCAACGTTGCCATTCCTAAAAATCGCCCCACTGGCCTGGGTTCATATGAAATCAAGGTTAGAAAAAAATGTCTCAATAAAATGAATGGATGCAACTGAAAATACTTGATTTTTTTTAAGCAGTTGAAGTTGGACAGTATAATATTGTAATAATATGATTCGGTTATAGTCAGTGGTCCGTTGTGAAGGATGACTGTCGTGCCATGTTTTTTTCCTTTATTCGGGGAAACATTCCTTGCAGGATGTTTGCATTTTAAAAGCGATCTTGACAAACCCTTCCAGTGTTCTGGAAACATTTATAGACATAACAAAATTTTATTCTCAGGAAATGTTTTGGTGCGATGCCTCCAGCTGTCTTAAACACATAGACTGTTATAACAGCCCCGTGTATTGCTGGCTTTCGAGATTTGCCGCAACAGAGTTGTGGTTTCATTCAAAAAATAAATAAATAAATCAGTACCAGTTATAACCAGTTATAACACGAGAGTATATAATATATAGGTGTTTTTATAAAATAGGAGCTTGCTGGTGAGGAATGCGTATTTTGGCAACTACATGAGTGTTTTGTTAAGAGATCCATTGCTTCAAATACGTGCTGTTATTTTACTTTTATATTTTCGTCAGTTTTCTTTTTCGCCATTAAGGAGCTTTCAAGCAAGTTAGCAGGACGAACCATCCATCAGCCTGCTTTTAGTTACCATTCAGAGAAAAAACAGGTTTATAAAGTACGGCTTTAATAACTAACTGGAGAAAGCATTGCAAGGCTTTCTCCCTCAGTGAATGTGTCCTACTTTAATCTCTCCATGTGTGCGTGTGGAATACATGCTTGTTACGTCCTCGTCTGTTTCTTTTACCGCTCTCACTTATTTCAGCCGGAGCCATAACTCCAACAAAACACAATATATATATATCACACAGCACACCCATAGTGTGGGCTCCATCAATAAAGGTAAATGAGCTGCTCCAGCTCCAGGATCTCGCACGCGGTGTTTACACAGCTACATGCAATTGTCTGTGTGTGTTTCCTCGAGCCTTATAATTCAGCTTGACTTGTTTACAAAGTCTGAGAAAAGAGTAGGGTTTTGTTGTAAAGGCAAATTCGCTTAGCAAAAGCAGATAAAGTTGATATTAACACAAGAAGAGAAACTGCTTTGGAGCTTATAAAGAAACACTTATCCTGGTCAGGGTCATGGGGTGATGGAGCCATCTTTGGAGGATGTATAATATTCTATAATAATATAGAAAGCGATAATGAAAAGGCATGCATACTGTAATAATAGTCACATCCACTAATTAGCATCTCATCTGTGTCCACTTCAAAGAGAAAAGTTTGCAAGGCAGAAAGACACAATCTAGCGGAGTGAGTCATCATCCAGCCAGGAGCAGACTGTAAATGTGTTGCCTTTGATCATTCAGTGAAAACATTTCTGTCATCGCTTTTATTTCCCACAGCTAAGTTGGGTTCTTTCATAATGATGCATTTAGATAAGATTGTTAATGCGCAAGCTGGTTCCCAGTTCTTATGGGAGTTTAGCAGATTCAATTTTAATGATGGGGAAAGTTGGAAAACTGACCACATGGAAGTGTCGCTCCTGCTGCAGGCCTAACAGCTTTCTATTAACTGCCATAATGAGGATTTTTTTTCCTCTCAGAGAGAGAAAAAGAAAAGAACAGGCCAGGCGATGCCCACCCTCATGTGAATTTCATTCAAAAAAGTTTACCAGCACGCCAAAAACAGAATCACTGGGGGTTTTTTTGCACTGTTGTGTCCTTTATGTCACTAAAGCTTTGGTCTATTGCATTTCTCCTCCCTACGATATGTCGCTGCCCTGCATGCTTTTGTCCTGCTATAATTGAGTATCACCGGGGCTCAGTTTCAACCCCTTCTTTAAGTCCCAGTGGTCTGCATGACGAGCTTTGACAACTAACTGATAGTTTGCTGAGTAGTTCTATGAATTCCTTTAGAGTAATCTTGTGTCTTTTGAATGCTTACTGTGATCAAAGATGGCTCGGCTCGGGTGGAGTTTGTGCATTTATGTCCAGGCAGGCGTTTGTTCAGTCAATAATTGGAGAGTGAACGTCCACTAAAGTATTGCAGTCATATGGCAGATATAATGAGCCTTGCTTTTCAAATTTCACACAGAGAGAAAAGAGCACCAATCTGGTGAATTTGGCAACATTACATGTTACACGAACTAAACAACGGTTTGTTTATTGCTCTACATGATTATTGTAACATTGCTAAAATTGTGCCAGCTCTCTGTGCAGCCCTATTTAAGTCTTGTTTTATCATTTTAGATCACATGTGTCTTATCTTATGCAGATGCCTGTATATGAATGTGCAGAATCTGCAGGTAACATACAAGGTATTGGGTTCTGGCTCATGCTACCCTTCATTTATAGTCAAATTAAAGTTTTTCAGATTTTTTAAAAGTACATCTGCATTCACAGAAAGATGTAGATAACAGCCAGGGCCCAGGTCAAGATGTGTTTTTATTTATTTATGTAGCATCTGATTAATATATCAGCATTAAAGTTACATCAGCCAGTATTAGTTACAGTGGGGCAAAAAAGTATTTAGTCAGCCACCGATTGTGCAAGTTCCCCCACCTAAAATGATGACAGAGGTCAGTAATTTGCACCAGAGGTACACTTCAACTGTGAGAGACAGAATGTGAAAACAAAATCCATGAATCCACATGGTAGGATTTGTAAAGAATTTATTCGTAAATTAGGGTGGAAAATAAGTATTTGGTCACCTCAAACAAGGAAAATCTCTGGCTCTCACAGACCTGTAACGTCTTCTGTAAGAAGCTTTTCTGTCCCCCACTCGTTACCTGTATGAATGGCACCTGTTTGAACTCATCATCTGTATAAAAGACACCTGTCCACAGCCTCAAACAGTCAGACTCCAAACTCCGCCATGGCCAAGACCAAAGAGCTTTGGAAGGACACCAGGAAAAGTATTGTAGACCTGCACCAGACTGGGAAGAGTGAATCTACAATAGGCAAGCAGCTTGGTGTGAAAAAATCAACTGTGGGAGCAATCATCAGAAAATGGAAGACATACAAGACCACTGATAATCTCCCTCGATCTGGGGCTCCACGCAAGATCTCATCCCGTGGGGTCAAAATGATCATGAGAACGGTGAGCAAAGATCCCAGAACCACACGGGGGGACCTGGTGAATGACCTGCAGAGAGCTGGGACCAAAGTAACAAAGGTCACCATCAGTAACACACTACAACGGCAGGGAATCAAATCCCGCAGTGCCAGACGTGTTCCGCTGCTGAAGCCAGTGCATGTCCAGGCCCGTCTGAAGTTTGCCAGAGAGCACATGGATGATACAGCAGAGGATTGGGAGAATGTCATGTGGTCAGATGAAACCAAAGTAGAACTTTTTGGTATAAACTTAACTCGTCGTGTTTGGAGGAAGAAGAATACTGAGTTGCATCCCAAGAACACCATACCTACTGTGAAGCATGGGGGTGGAAACATCATGCTATGGGGCTGTTTTTCTGCCAAGGAGACAGGACGACTGATCCGTGTTAAGGACAGAATGAATGGGGCCATGTATCGTGAGATTTTGAGCCAAAACCTCCTTCCATCAGTGAGAACTTTGAAGATGAAACGAGGCTGGGTCTTCCAACATGACAATGATCCAAAACACACCGCCCGGGCAACAAAGGAGTGGCTCCGTAAGAAGCATTTGAAAGTCCTGGAGTGGCCTAGCCAGTCTCCAGACCTCAACCCCATAGAAAATCTGTGGCGGGAGTTGAAAGTCCGTGTTGCTCGGCGACAGCCCCAAAACATCACTGCTCTCGAGAAGATCTGCATGGAGGAATGGGCCAAAATACCAGCTACTGTGTGTGCAAACCTGGTAAAGACCTATAGTAAACGTTTGACCTCTGTTATTGCCAACAAAGGTTATGTTACAAAGTATTGAGTTGTATTTTTGTTATTGACCAAATACTTATTTTCCACCCTGATTTACGAATAAATTCTTTACAAATCCTACCATGTGGATTCATGGATTTTTTTTTCACATTCTGTCTCTCACAGTTGAAGTGTACCTCTGGTGCAAATTACTGACCTCTGTCATCATTTTAGGTGGGGGAACTTGCACAATCGGTGGCTGACTAAATACTTTTTTGCCCCACTGTATTTGCCAATACACTGGTATCTGCATTTATACCAGGCAATAAATGAACATTTTAAAAGTGAAGAAAAGATGTGACAAATACCCGCCCACCACAGGAAACTCTGCAGCTTAAAATAAGTGACAGATTCTGACATATCACAAAAAAAGAAATGAAATATTATTAACATTGTATATATGAGTATTCATCATTTTTATCGTCTAAGGAGCTTTGAAAGAAAAGCATCTGGACTTCTTTAAGTTTCTTGAAGACATTTCATTGGAGAAGCTACTTCTGATCTATAAGCAATTGGTGGAGAGTCCCAGATTTTAAGCCCTATGGGAGTGTCCCCAAGAGGGTCATGGACCCTCCTACTGATCCTCTACCTTATCACATGAGCCAAGGTGAGAAAACGGGTGTGGGTCACAATCAGCCATGGTTTTGGGTGATGACATAAAAGAACCTCCTCGATGGGACAAGATTTGGCAGTCCATCTGCATCTAAAGGGCAAAGGTCACTCTTTCGAGGATGCCAGTGTTCACATTTTGGACAGAGAAGACAGATGGTTTAAAAGAGGAGTGAAAGAAGCCATCTATGTCCACTGTGAGCGACCGTCTTTGAACAGAGGCGGTGGCTTACAACACCAACTGTCTGCCATCTATAATCCAGTTTTGAGATCCCTTCCCAGATGCCTTAACACCCACTCACATCCTGGGCCATCTGACCTCAGGAAATCAGATGATAGGGTGGGGCCAGGTTTCACAATGAGCTCACCCGAAACCCTGACTGATTGTGACCCACACCCGTTTTCACCCCTTGGCTCATGTGATTAGGTAGAGGATCAATAGGGGGTCCATGACCCTCTTGGGGACACTCCCATAGGTCTTAAAATCTGGGACTCTCCACCAGGTGCTCTTAGATCTGAAGAAGCTTCTCGGATGGGAGGTGAAACGTCTTCATGGAAACTTAAAGAAGTCCAAACACTTTTTCTTCCAAGCTCCTTAGACCACAACGACCTGGATGACTGAAACCTTCACAGATACATCATATTTATCAGTTTGATGTATGCTATATCACACTAATGATGCTGAAGTCTCATTTATCAAGTAATCGTACACTTGGCAATACCAGGTTAACTGTTGTTTTAGGACACAATGCAGTTCCTACTGTCGCAGGTATGTTAGCATAAGCTAAGGTCCTTCTTCCATTGGTACTTGCACCCTAGTATGATCACAGTTCAGAAACATACTTTCTAAATAAAGCCATGACATCCACCTCTGCGGATGCTAACATGACTGTGACAGTGCCACTGCACTAGTCTTCAAAAAGAGAGAGAGAGAGAGAGAGAGAGAGAGAGAGAGAGAGAATATGTGTGTGGGAGAAGCAGTCATATCCCATTCTGCTTTTATCTTACTTTAACATTGCCCCACTTTCCTCCTCAGAAAGTACAGCTTGGCTTTATGGACCATAATCTGATTATAAAAGCCGGCACAGGTATTAATGTGGCAGCTTTTTCCCAAAAAAAGAACCATGTGAATCTTTAAACTCTGTCACAAATGCGTAAATAGACATCTGAACCTGGAGGCCATGTAACAAAGGCGGCAAGTGCATCTTAATCACAACACAACTATTATTATACAGCACTGGATCGCTCCTTAACAGTGCATCGGCAAAACGGTAAAAGTTTCCACCTTATCAAATTACTAGTACTGTATCTTTACCAAGCCTGCATCTTAAATTGTGTCCGTGAACACATCAATCACAACTTTGCACTTGCTATACAAAGACACTGCTTCTCTGTTTCAGAAGAGTAACACTGCCCCCTAGTTTAAAGCACAACGTGAACGTCTCCGCAAGAGAGCCTCCCCCATATCCAAGGCAACATTCACCCATATTATTATAAAGCTTGTATATTAAGATCGGGTGGCATAATGAGTGACTGGCACAGTCTATCTGCCCCTGCTGTGTCAGTGCAGCAAGATCACATAAACATATTGTTGTCAGGAATACATCAGGCATGACGTTCCTGATAAATATGGGTGCAAAGCATGCGTGCATAAGACCAGTGCAGACTAATTAGTCATGGGTCAGCTCAGTGTTGCTAATATCTTAGATAACACAATCCAAGTGACACTAAAAACAAACCATCCACGGTGGTAATGACTCATCCAAAGGAAGAAAGAAAGCAGTCACACTGTAGCTCTGATATAACTTCTCACTTTGTCTCCGTTCTTTCATCAGATTTGCGTATTTACACTTTTTAAAGTGAAAAAAAGACACTTCAGCTTTAAAAAGTCTTACAGTATAGATTTAATTCCACACTTTTATCTCATTAAATCTACTGTACTCTGCTCTGTGACCATACAAACTGGTCCCCACCTTACTCCACACACAGGGTCCCCACCTTACTCCACACACAGCTTACATGCATCCTACCTGCACTCACTTCTGCAAACAAGCCCTGCCCCACTCACCCACAACTTCCACTGCTACATGGACAAATGCATGTACCAGGAGACACTCGCCATTTTCTGGGGTGCAAAACATTGCCATCTTGCCTTTGGTGTTTTCGAGATAAGCCCAAGGTGTTCTTTAGTGAGGGTTCTTGACACAGCAGTCATGGCAATAATGTGAGTCTCACTAATAAGCCATCAGGTTTAGACTCTTGGTCAAGAATGCTTTGGGGTTACATTTGAGCACATTGAGTACCCTTAAAAACATACAAAATTAAGCTTTAAGGTTGCAGTCTTTCTAAAGTTTTAGTGTATGTTATTGCTGTGACACAGTCAATTATAATAATTTGTAACTTCTTGGCCAGTTGTTTTGCATTTTGCAAAGTCATTACACTTCAAATAAGCGTGAAAGCTGAAGGATGGTTTTCACAACACTTTCTTCGATGTAATTTTCCATATCCGGGTTGATTTTATCAAGTCAGAAAAGGCCGTTTCAAAGTCTGACTCAAGTCTGAAATCCTTTGAAATTTGTTGTGTTGCAAGTTTTGAGGCTTTAAATTCTGTACTCGATTTTTTGGAGGTCTGCCACTGTGACTCAAGACATCACGAGGCACTCTGTTTAAATATGAATGTTTTACTGCATCAGATGGCACATTCTCAGATGGAAGCCAGTCCTTCCTCTTTTGTTTGACTAATGAAGTCTCAAGACTGTTTTAGAAACTGTTCAACAAACTCCTCACAGTCGTTTTCAATCACTCTGAGGGACAGTGTTAATGCGACCGAGGTACTTCTGCCAATCAAGGCCAAACTTTCTTCACCCAGTCTGCTCTCTCTCTCTTTGTCAATAATATAAACAAAATGAGAACGAAAAGGTTACAGATGAGGTATCTCGCAGAATAACAGTTACCACTATTTTACATTTATTTTAAAAAAATAGAATAAATCTAAAAAGCCCTGGCAAAAGAGGGCAAACCACATCTCTCAGCCAGAAGAAAAGACATAAAAGATGAGAATACATTAAACCCACATGTATAGTACCCATTATGTTTGTTAGAGTTCTTATATTGTCCAGGGAAATGGGGAGCGTGTACACATAAAAGCCATTTTTCTGGGGTATTATTTCAGCCGACAACCATCATCTTTAATCATTGTATTGTGGATTATATTTTAGCCTCTGTTCTCTTCTTGATATTTTTTTCTCTACCTATTGAAAATGCAGCATTTATGCAAATTTAAAAGCACTTCAAGGAAACACTGTTTGGGCCGTTTGGTAATGTTTTGTTTGGGGGGGTTTGCTGTTCCCAAGGAGAAGTCGAAGGAGGAAATCATTTGTCTGATGTGCGTCACAACACCTCAACCGACAGATGTTCACATTTAACAAAAAAAAAAGGACAATCCTATTTTTATGAGGCTCATGAGAATGCAAATACACCATGCTCTTTATTGTGTGGAAATAAATATCACAGTGTTGTGAACACAGATCAAAAGTCCACTCATCTCGTTGAGCATGCAGACGATCTAGAGCTAAGTCCCAGCTATTATTCATTAAAAAAAAACTTATGGGTGTAAATCAAATCAAAGGATCCTCACAAAAGGACAAAAGGTACTGTAATTTAAAGTGACTCTTTTAAACAAAAGAAGGCCCTCATTCATGAACCGATTACTGCGATGTTGCTCTTGATTTGTGCATGGATCTCAAATGCAAAGAAGAACAAGACGTCACGAAAAGGCGTGCACCTGAGCTTTGATGAGAAAGCCTGCAAAATGCTTTAGGAAGCGATCTGCAAGCAGCAGCATTTGGACACCAATGAGGAGGCACGAGGAAATGTTTCTTTTTTGTTGCCTCTCTCTTTAGAAGCTGAACTACAAGCAGAGGTGACAAATGTACAGCTGTTTTACTGAAGTAGAAGCACAGATATTTGTGTAAAAGAAAGTACTTTGTTAAAAGTCAAAGCAGTGATTCAAATTATTTACTCAAGTAAAAGTAACACAAAAGTACAGACTATGAAATGTACTCAGAGTAAGAAAGTAAAAAGAAGCTCTTTAAAGGGCATTTAGGTTTAGGTGCTTTAATAATATCATAATAAAATAATAATAATAAAATTTCCGGGATGGGCGTGAGGTTCTGGGGGCGCTCCGTCTCTGGGCTGGGGCCCGGGCCGGGCCTCGGGGGCTTGGGTCCTGGTTGGTGTGTTGCCGGGGTTGTGGGCGGGTGGGTGCATGGGGGCCCGGCCCTGGAGCAGGGTGCCGCCGGTGCGTCGAGCCGCCTGGGGGGCTCTTCAACTGGTGGGGGGGATGGTCACATCTTGCAGGAGCTTTCCTCTCCTCAGGAGCTCCCTCTGCAGGAGGGGGAGATACAGGAGAGGTGGAGGAAGATCTCAGCCTGGGCGTTTACCGTCTTATGTAGTCTGGAAGATGTGTGGATGGTGGAGTGGGTGCAGTTTTCTCTGTGGTGGGGTTGGGTGGACTGTCCAGGGCTCTGTGGAGCCGGGGGGCGCTACTGCACTGGGCCCCGGTCTGATGGGCCTGGGCCCCCCTTCCCTGGCGGGTCGCGGAGGGTGGGAGTGCCTACTGGGGTCAGCGGGGGAGCTGGCCCCAGGGAGGGGTTACCTGCCCCTCCCTTCCTTCCCTCCCCATCTCCAGCTGCCTCCCTCTTCCCGCTCCTCCACAACCACCCACACATGCAGGGCCTTGGAGTGGGGGTATGTCACCAGGGTGCAGAGGAGGCTACCCCCCCCCCCCCCCCCCCCCCCCCCCCCCGTCCCCCCCCCGTCCCCTTCTGGCTGCCTCTGCCTCAATTTTATCCCACAACTTAGACATTCACATTATTCACACTCTCATTACACATACATATAGGATCTTGGGGGTGGGCACAATCACGGAGTCCAAATCACCATCAGGGTGTATACCCCACCCCTGACGTCGTTGCCCACCTCTCAATTTTAAATACACTTAGACATTAAGGGCTATCAGGAGGGACTATGCGCTTACCTGCTGCTCCTTGGCAGGTAGCTCCATGCCCTCCTGGGTTTTAATTGCACCTTAGAACACACATGCATCAACACTACAATGAGCGGGTGGAGGGAGGTTTGGAGTCTTCTCCCACCCCCATTCTCTGCGGCCTGCTGGAGCGGGAGGGCTAGTAGGAGGAGTTGGCCGTCCGACTGCGGTCTGGGGTGTGGGGCCTCCCTGCTGCTGCGGAGTCGGGATGGTCTGCCTCTCCCCACCGCAGGGAAAAGGGTAACACCACCTGGGTCTGGGTGCAATTCCCCCCTCCAGGGGCAAGGGTACCTAGACCCGGTTTGTAGAGTACGCTTGGGGAGTGTGATTGTGTGTACAGCGTCTCTTTATGTCTGTCTCCACGTTGGTTGAGTGTGGAGTGAGTGCATATGAGAGCATGAGGGTGGGAATGGATGTTTGTGTCTGTGTGTGCCTGTATGTCTGTGTCTATATGTCAGGTTGGGTATCAGACGCCACCTCTCTGGGGACACCTCAGGCCCTCCAAGGTTTGGAGGCCTATCTCCACCCACCACCACTTCCCTTCCGGTGGCGGACTCCCTCAGGTGTCGGTGTGTTGGTGGTTCTTTGTGTCTGGGGGTGGGCATCCGGGTACACACCGGCTCACTCCTTGGCGGCCGCTTGTCGGGGCCTGGGCCTGGGGCTCGCTCGGGCCCCTTTGGAGGTGGGGTGCCCCCGGCCTCTCGGCCTGGGGCTCGGTCACTCAGGCACAGCTGGGGGCCGGCGGAGCTCACGGGCGCGTCACTGCAACTCCCCCTGACTTCTGCTCCGCGGCTGCTGGGCGAGCCCTCATCTGGGACTCTCCTCAGCTCTTACTGGAACAGTGGCGCGGCTGCCCCTCTGTTGGTCTTCCATGGTCTCTTGTGTTCTGGGGGCCTCTGGATGTCTGGAGTTTTGATCTCCTCCATACCCGCTTCACACCCTGGAGGACGGGGCTGTGGCCCCCCCACACTCCCTAGCAGATCATTACATGGAGAAACCTTTGGAATGCAAGCATGCTGATCCACACAGGTATGCACACATGGGTATTCACAGACGCGGACTAAAGCTTTCTTGGCTGCTGCCTCAAAGCACACTGTGCGCTGTCTATCTTGCGTGCTGCACAATATCGTTTATTATTTAGTAAATATTGATATCTATGACTAGCTAGTTTATTGTGATGGTGCTTTGTTTTCTCTATTATTATGTTACTCTTTGTTGTTTGCTGTCTCCTCTGTTTGTTTTTTTTGTTTGTTTGTTTTTTTTCTCCATACAGGTGACCCAGGAGTTCTTTTTTTTTTTTCTCTCTCTTCCCCCCCCCTTCTCACCGTCTCTTCTCCCCTTTGGTTTTCTTTCTTTCTCTCCCCCTCTTTCTCTCATTCATTCCCCCTGTCCTATTTATTTAAAAAAAAAAAAAAAAAAAAAAATGACAAAGGATGAACTGAAGCTCTGCCATCACGTAATGTCGCATACTGCTGTTTCTGATGTCATTTAAAAAAAAAAAAAAAAAGAAAATGCAGCATTTATGCAAATTTAAAAGCACTTCAAGGAAACACTGTTTGGGCCGTTTGGTAATGTTTTGTTTGGGGGGGTTTGCTGTTCCCAAGGAGAAGTCGAAGGAGGAAATCATTTGTCTGATGTGCGTCACAACACCTCAACCGACAGATGTTCACATTTAACAAAAAAAAAGGACAATCCTATTTTTATGAGGCTCATGAGAATGCAAATACACCATGCTCTTTATTGTGTGGAAATAAATATCACAGTGTTGTGAACACAGATCAAAAGTCCACTCATCTCGTTGAGCATGCAGACGATCTAGAGCTAAGTCCCAGCTATTATTCATTAAAAAAAAACTTATGGGTGTAAATCAAATCAAAGGATCCTCACAAAAGGACAAAAGGTACTGTAATTTAAAGTGACTCTTTTAAACAAAAGAAGGCCCTCATTCATGAACAGATTACTGCGATGTTGCTCTTGATTTGTGCATGGATCTCAAATGCAAAGAAGAACAAGACGTCACGAAAAGGCGTGCACCTGAGCTTTGATGAGAAAGCCTGCAAAATGCTTTAGGAAGCGATCTGCAAGCAGCAGCATTTGGACACCAATGAGGAGGCACGAGGAAATGTTTCTTTTTTGTTGCCTCTCTCTTTAGAAGCTGAACTACAAGCAGAGGTGACAAATGTACAGCTGTTTTACTGAAGTAGAAGCACAGATATTTGTGTAAAAGAAAGTACTTTGTTAAAAGTCAAAGCAGTGATTCAAATTATTTACTCAAGTAAAAGTAACACAAAAGTACAGACTATGAAATGTACTCAGAGTAAGAAAGTAAAAAGAAGCTCTTTAAAGGGCATTTAGGTTTAGGTGCTTTAATAATATCATAATAAAATAATAATAATAAAATTTGCTTCCACACCTAAACAGAAAAATTTGTATACTCAAGGGTTAAAGTGGGATTTAGAAAGTGGATTTAAAGATTTAACTTTAACTAACATATCAAGATATGCATGTAAGTAGATGTTTGATGGTTTCCATTCCCTATACTAACAGTATACTGGTTATACTGTCTTTATACTACACAGTATACAGCTGATATAAAAGGATGAATTCAGTATCATCAGCTAAATATCGATTTGAATAACACAAACCTATCCTTCAGTTTGTTTTGCAGGACATTTCACAACATGGAAAAACATAACTTAATGTAAAGATCTAATATCTTATTGGACTTGGCATATATGCTTTAAATTTCCAGTTTATCAAATGTGACTGAGCAGCCCTTAGCTTTAAATATAACCTCTTTTCTTCTTCTCCTTCACGTCTCTCTTACATCTCTCACCATCTCTGAGTGATTTTGAGTCTTTCTTTTCTCTCCCCAGGAAACACAGCTGATGTACCTTTAGTTAAGAGGCACACTGTGTGGCAAGTTGCACACAAGCAGCGTGTTTGCTGATATTTTTTTGAGCTGTTGGAAAAGTTGCATTTGAAATTACCTGCCACTTAGAAAAAAAAAGTTACTCCCTTTATGCTCGCTTCTCTTCTGCAGCTCTGCTTAGATGCTGCACCACGATCACAGCTTATGGCCATCTGAACCACAAACACCATTCTGGATGGTTCTGGCCCAGTTTAACCTGAGTATAGATGGTGCATAAACTATAACTTTTCACGTCTTTAAGCTTCAGAGATGGATACACTAATGGGATTGTGCTACTGTTCCCTCCATGTAGGCTCAAATCAGTTTGATGTTTGAAGCGTGAAATAAAAACATTGCTCGAATGTCGTGAACCTAAAGTAACAAGTCTGTTCTGAAAATGTACAGAATAAAAAGTACAGATATTTGTGTTTTAATGTAGGGAGTAAAAGTAAAAAGTTCTAAATACTGAAGTATTAAGAAAATTCTACTTAAGTACAGCAGCAAAGTATTTTTACTTCATTACTTCCCTCTGACTACAATCAAAAGCTTTGAATTCAGGTGTACAGTCTCTCTGCTTTTTCCATTTCCCCTTATTTCAAGCAGAGAAGACAGGCCTCGACTTTTATGCCATCCCGATGTTCTCGTGTCACAATGCATTCAAACATGACTGAAAGACACAATCGCAGCTGAGGAGAGATGCATTTTTAAATAAAGACTGAACGGACAGCAAAGTTGTGGTGGATCCTTGGTCAGATGAGTCATCGTGAGGCTGATACTAATGTTAGAAAACAAGGTGCTGGCAGATGTTGCTGAAACCACAGTCTGACAGGAAGTTGAACAGTTCAATCCAAGGAAATCAAACCCACTGCCATTTAAAATGTTTTGCAACTAGAATCGTTTGTTCTTGTCTTTGAGATTTAGTCAGTGTGCACAAAATCAGGACTGAATGATAGGGTGAGACCAAACCATAAAAATAACAACATTCTTTGCAGGAAAGTTACCAATTTTTTTTAAATGAAAAGGAAATATTAGGCAAAAAGAGACAGAATTCTTTCAGGTTTTGCTCTCTTCCACGTCCTAAAATAGATTAAAATGCGCAAAAATGGCTTGATGCAGAAATGGTAATACAAGAGTAGTGCAGTGATAAGAGAACTCATAAATCAGAAGGCAGCTCATCCTGAAGACCTTTGTGCTGTTTAATATTTAAACACCTCAAATATTCCTTTATTTCCAACACTAAATAAAGAAGACGCTGGTCTGTCACCATAGCAACCCACAACCCCTCAAGGTACCAATGTTAAGGTGTTCACCAAGTAAACTGGAAAACCATATTTAACATACATTTAAACAAATTGTAATAAACACTGAAATGTACAATATCAGCATAAACAAATAATAAAATACTGCGCTTTCACTCGTTTTTACTGCAGTACAAACATCTTAAAAGAACAAAGAAAACCAAATTAATATATATAAAATACAATACTACTGCATTAAAAGTAAATACTCCACCCTAGGGTTGCTTCTTGTTCCTAAATAATTTCATTAAATGTCCTGGATGACAGAATATTGTGTGTATTACGTAAAATGAGTCAAATCCAAGCAGCATCCTTTCCCATAGAGTCTCATGTTAAAACGTCAATTTTTACAGCATTAAAAAGCATATTTACAAACTGATATCAAAATGGTCTGAGGTTCCGCACTGGAAACACATCATTCATTGCATATCTCTTTAAAGCTAACATCTGTCCACTTGCTGAAACTCTGGGCTCTGGTTACCTAGGTAACCTCCTAATATATTTACTACTAGGTTATATGTCAATCCTTCACTGTCTTTGCATTTACTTGCTTTGCCAGGGACGTGATATGTATTGAGTGTGTATGCAGCTTTAGGGGCAGGGCCACCTAACATGATAAAAAGTATTCATAACGAGTATTCCAACAAAGGCAGATGTACACGATCGGTGTATGCTATGCTAGCTGTTCTCCTCCACTACTTGGTGCCATTGAACCGGGCCTAGCTAGCACTAGCTGATAACTTAACACTCCAAGCGTTCATCAAAACATGGTACCTTCTGCCTCCAAAAAACTCAAACGGCTTTAAAAGTGTTATCACATTGGCTATGTCCACCATTTGGTGAGGATTATTTTACGTGAATGCAGCTAACCAGTGTTTATGCAAACATTTAATTGATCGTAGAGAAACGGTCTATTTGTTGAGTTTAGTAGCCATTTAGCACCAAAACAGCACTACTGAAGTTATGAATGCCCTTCCTACAGCCACTGACAGCTGACTAACGTTTCTTCAATCAAATTGGGCTAAACCACAGAGCAGGTTAGATTGGGGAATTTTGTGAGTAACGATGTCCTATTTCTTACCAGTTCGAGATCTGCCTACTTCAGCATATTAAATCCATAAGTCACAGGCAAACACATTTAAATATTTTAACGTTTGGAAAAAACAGAAATCTCACCTTATGTTGGATGGAAAAAAATCCAATGAGATGTTAGAGAAATCAAGAAAACTGTTCTTTAGTTCTCTTCTGTAATTGTACATTTTTCCATATATTCTCCTGCTAGAGAAGAACAGTTGTGTATGTGAAGTGTGGAAGGAGGCTGACAATGTTGATTGGCAGCTTGAATCTTTTTGTGTTCTTAAAATTGAAAAATAAAGTATTGACCTCGGTGGAGGATGAGCTTTTTCGGTGCCTTTCTCAGTTTTCTTTAAGACACTGAAAATATGCCTTGTGCACACAAGCACAAGGCAGCTGAAAAAGACAAAGAAAGAAACAGTTAAAGCTGAATGCAACGAACGGTGAAAGCTAAAGACCATCGTATATTCACAAAATTACATTAAAGGTGATTATTGTCATGGCCAAAGGAGGGGAAAAATCAAGAGAGACTGGGATTTCAGAGTGATTAGTGACACTCCTGTGGCCTTGGGCAAATCTGCATTGTCAGCCAGCTAATTTAAGATAAATACAAAAAGTACCGGTCCAAACCTCGTGATGATGGAAAACCAAATTGTTTTGCAGAAATGTGTTGTCTAATTTACATTTTGAGCCATTTTAAATATGCTCTCATTGCATAATCTTCATTTTCTAATAACCCCAATATATTTATGCCTTAATGTTCTTTCTCATGAGCCCTTTCTTTTTCTTTTGCTGTTGTAACCTTGGAAGGTAATTTACCAGCTGCTTATCTTCACTCACCAGCTTGTGTTCAGGTCAGTCCCACATGTCAAACTAAGCTGAGGTTCCTCACCGTTGGATGCTGGAACAAAGCTTGGGAATGTAATAGTGAATTCACAAAAAAAAAAGAAAAAAAAAGAAGAAGAAGCCATAATTACAATTTGGTGTAGCTTTGTAGTGTAAATATGTAGCTAAATTCTATGAGTGATACATGTAGCATCATCTGCTCATTACAGAGAAAAGTAAGACAGCAATATTAGGAGAGAAAAAACTGTTTCTGGCAGTAAATTAAGATGTGGAATTAAACCACAATCTGAGTGTAGAAATTCACCTCATAAAAAGAGACAACATTATTATTCTTATATATTAAATATTTTGTCTCCATTATAGTATGATACCAGAATTCTCACCAAAGTGGCGATAGCCTGGTCTGATGTCCGTGCTTGTGAATTAAATCATGCAAAAAACTATCCAGCTGACTTTCATTAGATTTTGTGGAGAGCTGTGGCATGAGCAAAGGATGATTATGTGTCAGCAGAATTCAGATCACTTTCTTTAAAATTGTTAAATAAAGTGTTAACCTCAGAGGAAGATAGGCTTTTTTAATGTCTTGCCAGTACAGCAGTATTTTTGCGTTTAATATTAAACCTCTACCATTTTTGGTTTGTTTATTTTCATTGTAATCCATGTCAGTTCTGAAGCCTGCACTACAGGAATGGATTTGAGATAAGAGAAGTATGTTGAGGTTGAACCTGCAGTAATTCATGCTGCACACATGTTTTACTTTAGATCTGGTGTATGTTGGAGATAACAGAGTCCAAATCTACTCATCTATCAACTATTGCAATGATATTACTGTTTCCTGAAGATCCACTGGACCAAGGGTGTCTAACGCTATCGATGAACTAATTTACTAAATAAATTTCAGCTGATTTGTGTTTTAAGCCACACTGTATGATATGAATGTAATACCTGCTGTGTATGCATGTAAGTTTATATACTGCAAATCCACTGAATTGAAGGCTACTGACAACAGCTGCAGTTCTGCTGTTTGTTTTAATGCTTCTGTGGACATTTAGTTACCGACACTTATGTTGACTGAGAGCAGTTATCAGCCAAAGAAGTGCTACAATGTTGCACAGTATTAGACCAAACTCTTTTGAAGATGGCTATGGAGTAGATGTTCGGTGCTCTGTTACATCACTTACACTGCTTTAAAATCCAGAAAGCAGTGTTCAAGTGCTCTGGCTGATCAGACTCACAGTGAGGTTGAAGTTGGATGAAGCTATCCATATGCACATTTATTTTAATTGCACAAATAGACAAGATGAATGGTAAAATGGAAAACTACATCCAGGACAGAAACAAGCGCATTATGCTGCTAACACAACTTTGCAGCATGCTAACGCTAAGCTAGTTACCTGCCGATCTCAGCAGCCAGACCCTGAACTTCAACAGGTAACAAGCAGATGAGCAGTCAGGCTGCAGCCTCCCTTTCTACCTGTTCACGTTTCTAAAGCAGAATCACTGTGGCTGGTTTTCATCTTTGAGTTGTGTGGTCAGCTTTTTATTCTACTAAGAGAAAGATCTTGGAGATGTGTGGCCTCATTAGGGATTTGTGTTGGTGTGTGGGGTTGTAGCCTCAGGTTTATATTGTTAAATGGTGATTATGAGACAGTGTGTTTCAGCTATTTTGCAGAGTAACGTGAAAGTAATGTAATGAGTAGTATAACCAAATACTTTTTCCCAGGAGTAAATAAGTAACGTATTCTATTAATTTTAAGAAAAGTGTTACAACTCTAACACTGATCACAACAAAGAGAGGGAATACATAATATACATATGCACAAACGTTTGACTCACAGCATGCAATTAATTTGCATGAATGTAATTTCTTTCTTGTTGCTTAGCAATGCATGGTGACGACTCTCGAAACTGAGCCAGTGAGAACCAGTGACAATTGATAAGAGAGTTAATCGGAATCACTAAATTCTTATCAGTTCCCATCACCACACGGTACGTTTAATTCTTCTACAGTGGAAGTATAAACATGCATGAATACTAAAAAGGAGGAGATAGCTCAGCAGGGTAGAGCGTTCACCCCATGATCGGGGGTTCAAATCGACCAAACGGCTACCCTGAGGTACCCCTGAGCAAGGTACCATCCCTACCCACTGCTCCCCGGGCGCTGGATTGGTGGCTGCCCACTGCTTCACTGAGTGAGTGGGTTAAATGCAGAGAGTAATTTCCCTACAGGGGATTAATAAAGTATACCAAAAAAGTGGCTCAATATGATAAACTCTTACCTTCACTGCCTGAAAAAAAAGTGTTTAGCAGTTCCTCTCTTTCCGCTGCATTTCCAAGATGGTAAAAATTAAGGCCCAAATGTGCATAGCACTCCACACTTGATGGTGTGAATGTATATGTGCAAACAGTAGTCTAAGCATGGAAGCACATGATTGGAGACATGACACCGGATGCTGAAATGGAAACAGCCTGTTAGTTGGATAAAACTCCAACATGCAGATCAAATCTAGGGTGATAGCTGGTGAAGCAGAGCTACGGCTTGGTTCAGGTGGCAGCAAACCCTAAGTTGAGGTTTGGGCTGTAACTGGGCAGACTGGGGTAATGCACAGGCAAGCGATCCAGCGAGTTCAGCTAAGCCAATGTGGATATCGGATAAGACAGGAGATTGGGTAAGAAATGATGAATCATTCACTGCAGCAAAAGGAAAACAGCAAACCATGTGGGCTGAATATTGAAGTCACAGAAAATACTATCAATATCTGGCGGAAACTACAAGTGCTTGATAGAGCAGAGACTTTGCTCCAGGGACCAGGAGGTAGCAGAGCAGATCATTGGAAAGAGACTTGATTGCAAAAGTGGCTAATGGCTGGTGCGCCTGTGTTTAGGTACCAGGCACCTGCCTCCAATCCTGGAGTCTCACATGAAGGGGAGAACGAGAGATGCTGCAAACGTGTTTTCAAACACCATACCGAGAAAGGAACATGGAGTCTTCATGTCAGGCCAACACTAATCAGCTGGGCCCTGCTTGCTCCATGAACTCACTAATCAAGTGTTTGCACACTTGCTACCAGTGTGACAAGAGGGAAGATGGAAAGAGTCACCCTCCTGATGTTCTGGACCTGTGACTGATGAAGTGCATCACCACAAATCAGAAGCCTCTCACTGTGCCTACTTATTTCTCCCTTTAGGGTGTAAGTGCAGAGGAAGGATACATTTATAGATCGTATCTATCAGGCTCAGACCACGGTGTAGTACACCGTGGTCTGAGCCTGATAGATACGGCTGGTGTATTAACAGTGATTTGGTCTGGGTTAAAAGGGCAGCTAACTTTTTTGAAGGGCATGTTATGTTTTGTGCTCAGTTCGGGATCAGCTCTTTTGATTTCTGGGCATTGGCAATAAAACATAATGGAAGAACTTTGATTACTTGAGCTCTCTGTCAGACAGAAACATTAAATCTGTGCTGCCATGATAGTGAGCATGTGGCAGTGCCATGTATTTTTGCCCAGAGGATGTATTCCAATGGCTCGAGTGATACTCTGACTTTTCGTCCAATACTTCAATGAGGATGGCATTTGTGGTTTTGAGCAGCTGGACTAATTAATAAATTATAGATTTACACGAAATGAGATGTGATACAAAGGTTTAGACTCTGTTCAAGATGAATTGCATTAACCTTGGCGATCCTCTGACTTTTCATCTAATCGTTCGTAATTTAAATTATGAGCAGTCGTTTAAAGACCTGATGACATCCCCATCTGTCTGCGCTTGCGTTTGGTACTAGTAATAAAGCATGCTAGACTGTGAACCAGAGTGTTTAATCTGTGTGAATCACAGCATCGCAGATGCTACCCATGGACTCTTGCTTCAACTTTGTTTTAAAACCAAACCCTCCAAAACTGCTCATTCAGAGCCTTAACCAGCCAACAAAAGTGTTTTAGATTGCAACAAAATCATTGTTTTAACCATAGATATACAGCGATCTATTCTAGTTCAGTGTCAGGAGGCCACGTTGGCTTCTCTGCACTGCTGTTTCCCTGCTTATTAATTAGACAATCTACTCAGCAAGCTGCCCATTATCCAGCAATTGAAATTAAATCTTTAGAACCACCAAAAATACTTTATTTCCCCTCAAGGACACATTTTAGTCCACTAAGTCAATTATCATACGCATAATTATCTAGGTGTCCTGGTGCCCCATCTGTCTTTACTCCACTGATCTGTGCCTTTTGCCTCCCTCAAACTTGTCTATGAGGTCTTGACACTTTTTAAAACTAATCTTTATGTATGGCTGCTGTCGCGAGCATCTGAATACATTTACAAGTCTAATGTATGCAGATCGAGACTTCTCTTTCTTATTGAGTCTCACGGTGAATGTTGAATGACGGAACAGGACCTTTCGTAAATGCAGTCAAGCAGGGACGGTGGAAGCAAACACGACAGCGTCTCTCTCATCATAACATACGTCAGACTAGATTTAGGGGACATCTTTCAGAGATATGACTCAAAAGCAGATCAGGTCTGACAAGGCTAATTTTGTACTGTGACGCAGCAAGACATTTTACATTTTTTTCCAGTATCAATAAAGTCTTATATCTCCATTTCTATATTGATATTGTTACTGAAAGGAGAAAAGAAAAAAGCTACTAAATAGAGAGCTCCAGTCCTGATCAGAGCTTCTTGTCTTTAAAACTTCTATTTCTTAACTTTTATACCTTTTATGACTTGTATAAGATTTTAGACCATTTCATGATCTGGTGACTCTGGAGGGCATTAGAGTACAATTTACTCATTGTTATGGTCAAGAAACTAGTTTGAGATGATCTGAACTCACATGGTGCGTTATCCCACTGTAACCAGCCATCAGAAGATGTGGTACCAAGAAAGAATCCCCCACACTTACAACACAACAACCAGCCTGAATGATTACTAGATAGTCCAGTTTTGGTGAGCAAGTTAAAGCCTCAGTTTCCTGTTCTGAGATGACAGGAGTGGCACCCGGTGTGGTCTTCTGCTGCTCTAGCCCAGCGGTCCCCAACCCCTGGGCCTCGGACCGGTACCGGTCCGTGAGTTGTTTGGTACCGGGCCGTGAGAGTTGAGGCTCAGGTGTGAAATGTATGGTTTTCAGGGTTTTTATCGGTTTTCAGCGTTATTTTGTTATCGTTTTTATCGTTAACTCGGTTTTCCTGGGTCTTTTCACGTGTGTTATGAATAAATCTTCTTTTTTTCGGTACCGGTACTAGTTTTATTTTGTTGTATTTATCCGCGACACCTTAAAGGCCGGTCCGTGAAAATATTGTCGGGCATAAACCGGTTCGTGGCGCAAAAAAGGTTGGGGACCGCTGCTCTAGCCCATCTGCTTCAAGGTCTTGCATTCAGAGATGCTCTTCTGCATACCTTTATTTTAACAAGTGGTTATTTGACATACTGTTGCCCCCTATTAGGTCGAAGCAATGTGCCCATTCTTCTCTGAGCTGTAGCATCAACAAGGCATTTCCACTTGAGAACTGCCACTCTGGATATTTTCTCTTTTCCAGACCATACTCTGGAAGTCTTGGAGATAGTTATGTGGGAAAAACCCAGCAGATCACCAGTTTCTGAAATACTCACACCAACAACCATTCCACTTTCATAGTCACTTGAATCATCTTCCTTTCTCATTTTGAATTTCAGCAGGTCATCTTGACCACATCTACATGCCTAAATGAATTATTCTGCTGCCACGCGATTGGCTGATTATGTATTTGCATTAATGAGCAGCTGAACAGAGGTAACTCATAAATTGGGCAGTGAGTGCAATTATCTATAGTTGCTTGATTAAATTTACATATATTAAGGTGCAGATGTAGGTGCTAATTCTCTGTAGAGTGTGATTTTTTTCTTCTGGAGTTAAAAATTCCTCTTCTTCTTCTACCAAAACTTTATTTGTACAACTCCAAGGTAAAGGTAAAGACTTTAACATGCCATACACGTCTTTCTCCTTTCTATTCTTCGATTCTTCACCTTTACGTCATAATAATTAAAACTCCTGCTGCAATGTCAACAGCTACAGAAATAGCCCTGTTTAAGTGACTCACCACAAGCTGCTTTATGCTCATCTGTCTTTTTGTGCGACCCAGTGCAGAAAATGGTTTATTGTTGCCTTGTTTTGTTTTGTTTTTTCTTTGAATGTGGACTGATGTGCACTCATTTGTTGAACACGTTTGATGACCTGTCTGTCATCCTACATTATGAGAATTATAACGGCCGCAGGGGAGGATACAAGGAGAAGACATTTGCTTTGCAGGTTCATTCTGTACTGAAAAGTTTGACTTCTCTTGCGTGGTGATCACAGCACAGAGTTCACAGATCTTACAGAAAATGATTCCAGCATGACTGGAGGTAAGAAGAGAGAAAAAGAGAATTGTGTAAATGGATTAATAGGTGAATAAATCAAGATTTTAGGTTTTCCTGGTGTGGTTGTTTGGTTTTTGGTTGCAATCATGGTTCAAAAAGGTGATTTAATGATAATAAGCGGGTTGATAGATTGCTTTGCATAAAGTTAGGTGCACAAAGACTTTACAAATATGCAAAACATGACAAAAGAAAAATCAGCTGCACTCTCGCTCCTTTACCTAATTATTGCAACACAAAATAATTCCCAGCATGCCTTTTCTTCATCAGACCTGCTCCAGCCCCCTTTTTCTTGCTGTGAATGTGCATGCATGTTTGCTTGAACATGTGTCATACGTTTTTACAGTTTGTGCAGACAGAAAGGACTGCAGACAAAGTTCTCCTGGCTAAGATGTTCTTTGATGTGCTCCACCGCTTGAATGAATTCCAAGTAAGAGGATGTGAAAAGGACACAAGTGGGTAAATACTGCATCGCCACAGATTTGTAGCAAAAATGAAAGGATGTCCCATCCCTGAACTCACTGGGCTATTCGGATGTGCACGGGCTGAAAGGCATATAATCTCTGCTTGTTCCAGTGGAGATGTTCCGTGTGTGTGTGTGTGTGTGTGTGTGTGTGTGTGTGTGTGTGTGTGTGTGTGTGTGTGTGTGTGTGTGTGTGTGTGTGTGTGTGTGTGTGTGTGTGCAGCAGCGTTTACATTAACACTTTCCAGTGACACAAGAAAAACACCTAGCAAAGCCGAAGTGTGACTTTTTCATTGAACAGAGCTTTAGAAACCTGATTATTTTTTACAGACTTCTTCACAAAATGAAGCGGCTGCTGATGCCGTCTGCATTTTAAGGATGGAGCGTGCCCGCCGGTTGTTCCGTGTGTGATGCGGCGGCACCCTCCAGTGGACAGTGTGATGCTGACGTTTCGTCGTTTCACCAGCAAGTTTGACCTCACATTTTCTTCAATAATACACACATGTGTGTGCAAAACAACAACAAACCTACTTCGTGTTGCATTCACAGAATTGAAATTTTCGTGTAAAATATGTGCTGTCGTATGTTCCCCTGACACTTCCAGAGTGACGTGTGGAAACTAAGAAGAAGGAAGAGTTCGGACTGCGGCGTCTTGCATATTGAGCATCTTCACCAGAAGAGGATGCTGCTCTCTCACTCATGAAGGGGCATTGAGAAAATGAGTACAAGCACCAAGATGGGTTTCACAGAGTCGCTTGGAGCATCTGCGGTTGGAAACTCTTTGTTTCACAGCGAGAGAAACAGAAAACGATGACAAACTGTCTAGAAATATACAGATAACTCACAGAAGGTGTAGCAGCTGTTTTTTGGGGGAAAGAGTGCCCTTCAGTTTGAAGGCATGCTGGAGGAAAAAGTTGGTGTTTAAATGCAAAAACCAAAACTGTAACAGACTAATGGTGGACTGCTGGATTCAGTGTTTTCATTGTTTTCTTTGTACCATTCTTTGCATTTATTTTTGGAGCTGTTAACTTCTCTCCTTCTCCCTTTTTCTTTTTTCTGCCTGCAGATTGTCTGGGCGGGCTTCAGAAAAGATTGTGGGAGGCGTTTAGACGCCTCACGTTTCTCTCATTGTTGCCAGAGGCATTTGAGGTGAAATGTTAGCACGATTCTCTATAAGATATGTTTAAACGTTTTAATGAGCAGGTAGAAAAAAATACAGCCTGACTCACTGTAGCCTACTGCAGCCTCACAGTCTAGACGCTGGAGACGGCACGAGCTGAAATGGTTGATCCGCAGCATGTGCATGCGTTTGAAGCATTTGAAGCATGTATTTGTTGCTCTGACTGAGCAAGACTGACTTTCACAAACAAAGAAGTCTCAAATTCAAAGCAAAGAGAAGGGGAAAGAAATGCTCCTGTGTCACATTTCTAATGGTTTCACTGGTCGGTGGCGTGCACCGGGTCCATTATGTTTAGAAGTAAATCACTTCTATAATCTGGGTGCTGTTTGGCTGATCAGGTGTTTATAGACTCAATATATCAGGAACGGATAACCAGGCCAGAATTATTCAGCATGTTGAATTCAGCAAGTTGTAACCTTGTTAGGTAAAAAGCATGTCTGTATGAAAAACCTGGTATAAACTTACAAAGAACTTGCTTATATGCATAGGTGGAGGTACTGTGTGAATACTCTCTGCTTTAATGTCTGTTTTTAAGGACTTTTTTACATCTGTGTGAAAAAGTGTCCACCATTTAGGGAGCAGCCTCAGTGTGGATTTGAGGAGGGATCCACCTCCTCCTCCATGGACCACATCCTTCAGTGCTCTGAGATATGCGTGTCGACCAGGAACTGATTAATCACACATTACAGTACAATATAAATATTAATCAATATAGTTTCAGCAAACCTCACTACAGCCCCTTAATAATCGATGGTTTTGTCTGAGTCTAAACTAATTTTCACAGATTTATTTATATAAAATGAGAGAAACAAAAAATAAATGGAGGAGTGCACAGAATCTATTCCTGCTAAGCATAAACCTCATTGCACTTACACTGTGTGGGTAAAACTGTAAAGATTAAAAGAAAGAAAACATGCAAATCAACTGGGGGTGAACGCTAGAGTGATACAAACGTGTCATAAACTAACAATACCTTTTACAGTAATGTTTCAGCTTGCTGATTCTCAGGGAAAAAGCTAATGATCACTCCCATTTCTCCCATGAAGTCCTATAAAAATACACAAATAAACAAACCCAACATTTCTGGACTTGGTTCATCTTTAAAGTTCAGTGCAAACTTTTATCAAAAGTGCATCTTGCATTTCATGTTAAGAGACCTTTAGAAGCCAGCGCCGTGTCTCTCTGAGAGTCGTGACAAATGAGAGAGTACAGCAGAGTGAAAATGGCCTCTGACCGGAGTACAGCAGCTGAATCATCACTGTGCCATCCACGCTTGTGCGGTGTGGTCACCGAGGTGGCTTTTAGACTGCCTGGAGCACAGGAAGCAAATGAACTGGACTGCAACCTCCTTTCATCTCTACAACCATATAATATAACAAGAGTGAGCAAAGAAAGAAAGAAAGAAAGAAAGAAAGAAAGAAAGAAAGAAAGAAAGAAAGAACATGATATATTTGCTAATATAATTGGAAAAACACACAAAAAGAAAGAAAGAAAGAAAGAAAGAAAGAAAGAAAGAAAGAAAGAAAGAAAGAAAGAAAGAAAGAAAGAAAGAAATGGTAAGAGAAAATGTCTGAAAAAGAAGGAAACAAGACGCAGAGAGTTAAAAAAAAATCACAGTGAGAATTGTAGAACAAGGGAATGAGGAAGAGAGTGGAAGTAAAGAGAGAAAGGGAGGCAGGGAGGGGAGGAAGAACAGGAGAGACAACGTGGCAGGAGGTTTCATCTGATGTAGAGCTTGGATGGGATGATAGGACTCTGGGTTCATGTGAGGATGAGTGCTGGTAGAAAGCGCTGCACTCTCACTAAACAATCATTAACTTCCAAACCCCTTTAACTGCTGTTTGCACTTGATCTAACAGGACAATTTTGAATCATATAATTTAGTTTTCACTATCTATTTGATGCCTAATGCAGGGCATTTTCTTATAAATTAAGCCATAAGTTAAGATACCGCTCATTTAATAACAGTGCTAGAATGAAGTAAGTAGCATAAGTATTACAGGGTGGTTTGATTACACTTAATGTGCATTTCCAAAGCAAAATTCTCCCTTGTCTTTGAGTTCTCATCTTCCAGACAGCCTTTATCACACTGATATGGTTGTTGTATTACAATAGAGCTTCCTGTTTATTTCTTATTCTTATACAGTTTAATTCTTTGACAGTTTCACGAGCCTCAGTTTAGTCAAATGGATGCTGAATGTATCTGCAAGGATTCTGTAACACTGATTGAAGCTGATTGGTGTATATGATTTGTTTTCTTAGAGTTTCAAATCTAGTATTTCTGACTTTTACATCCATGTTAACCTCCATATGCAAGAAAAACTGGAAATATATTCATTCTGAAGTGGCTGAAGTCAACAGACACTGCATGTTTTAAGCACAGAGATGCGGATGCCGGCATTACTGTGTCTCTTAAAATGGTTTTTACATCAGATTTTACCAAAAAGTACTTCCAGGCTTCGCTCTGACCCCGTGTAAAGCTTTTACACTCGCCAGCTAATTGTGGGTTTTGCCTCTTTGTAGCCCACCTTTCAATTTAACACTTAATTGCTGGAAAAGAGGGGATTCACTCAACAAGCAGTTGCAGGCCACGTGCCAGTAAAGACAAGGGAATGGCTGGCACCCCCACACACTCTTCACACACTGCACAAAAACAGATGTTTACAGGTGCGTATACAGCTGTTTTCCCAATTGTGATCATGTCATATGTAACAGAACAGTTTGTAGTTATAACTAGAAATAAACTATAAAGACACCAGTGTTACTGCATTTTCAAGACTAAATGTTGGAAATCTTATTGTTTATGATGGCTTTTGTATATTTTCATGATGCATCTTTTATTCCTCTGTAAATTTTGATACCAAGAAGCTTTAAAAGATTCATTTTATGTGGACTGTGCACCTTATTTGTGTGCAAAGAAAGAATGCGGTGTTTGATGCTGCAGAAGATCCAGTTGTCCAACGATTATGGAATTACATTCAGTTATATGCTCGAGTTTTGTCATCACTGATAGGCAACAATAAAATAAACAGTTGTTGTGACATTTTTTGAGCACGGTGGCAATTTCTGGAGTGGTCAAATGAAACAAGTGAAGAAGTGGAAAGAAATGAGCTGTTTGGTTTGAGGCTGGCTCCAAAACTGACCCAGTTCTTACAGAAACCATTTTAACAACTTTACAGCGTGGTACAAATCGAAAAGCTTGTCTTTTATTTTCCCTTCATGACAAAACTGTCAGTGTAAGTTTTACACAGCTCAGCCTGTTTCCGTTATTTAAAGATTTAAATCTGCATTTTTATGATTTAGATTAACAATTAGAGTGATAGGTGCTGCCTGTCAGGAATTCTCAACTGTTTCGACTCAGTGGACCTCTCTTAAAAATTTACATGCACTCATGGTGGGCGTGAATGTTGTGGTAATTCGGGGGTTTTAATGATTTCTCTGAACTGTTCTTTTTCTGGAGTAGACTAAACAGGATACATATTTAATGACTTTGTAAAACAAAAATTGAGTGCACAAGTTTGAGTTAACTTGGATATTCTCTAATCGAAACATAGCTAAAAGTATGCATACAGGATCAAATATGTGCATGCCCCCATTAATATTTGGCTAAATTCCCTTACCAAGTTGCACCTCAATCAGACACCATCAAGAGGCTTCTGGCATAATTCTGGCTGGATATTTGTCCACTCCTCTAGGCAGAATTGGAAGAGTTCATTTAACTTATTTGGTTTCCTTGGATGGACCTAGTTTTTAAGCAAAGTCCATGAATTTTCAGTTGGGTTGAAGTTGGGACTTTAAAAAGATCACTCTTAACGGAGCCATTTCTAAACAACTGCAAATTCCAAGATCAGTTCAAAGAACTTATTCTGAGATGAAATTGGTTAAGTTGTTCAAGAACAACCCAGGAACGACCAAGGTTCAACCGGCCATGAACTAGAAACTCCTGGAACATCAGTGTTGCTGTCCAAGGTGAAATAAGTTTTACATAGCCATGGGCAGAGAAGGGGCCCGCCAAGGAAGAATCTCCTGCTCCAAAATCAAACTCTTTAACTCTTGTCCCACATGGACAAGCCAAATGCCTTCTGGAGAAACGTTTTATGGTCAAACAAGACAATGACTGAGCTATTTGGGCACAACAGACATCAGGTACTTTTGGAGGTGTAAAGGTGAGGTTTTCTAACCTGAGAACACTGCACCAGCTGTCGAGCATGGTGGTGGTAGCATCATTTTCTGGGGCTGTTTTTCTGCCGGTGGTACCAGCATGTTGCATAAACCAGATTGAATAATGAAAGAGGAGAACTACCTCAAAATTCTTCAACTCTACCTGAAATCAAATGCTAAATGGTTGAAACATGGACATATTTGGGTGTTCCAAAAAGACAATGATCCAAAATGCACGACAATTGGTTTTTGGAAGGACAAAGCAAGCTAACAATAGACCTTAAATAATTTGTTTTTTATGTGTGAAATTCTAGTATTATTTTAACGCTAATAGGCTAAATTTCTGAGTTGGCTGATATATACTAATTAGTAGCTTTAATTATCTGTATCTGTGCCTCTATGATGTAACCATACAGGCTATTTAAAATGGAGCACTGTAACAAAAAATAATTTCCCCCAGGGATCAATAAAGTATTCTGATTCTGATTCTGATTCTGATTAATGCATTTTTCTGACCAAGCTAGCTAGCTAGCTAGCAAGCTTCTTCATGACTTAGCACTTAACCCCTTTTCCAAATATAAAGCTCAGTTCTGGATCCATAAAAATGAATAAAATAAATCAATAAAGTTGTCAGGGGTCAAAAGGCCGTTTCTTCTGTCTCCAGTTTTGATGCTAAGCTGTTCTGACTCTTGACCAGGGGCGTCATTTCCGGGTGGGGGGTTAAGGAGGGTTATAAAATTATGAATTATCTTGCATAAATAGGATGTTGACTTTCTTTACTCATTTCAGGTATTACCAGCAAAATAGTTACATGTCTAATCATGTGAATTTACCCAGATTTATTTATTTATTTAGACAGAGATCTTGTTCAGCACAAAGTTACGCCGATGCTCTTGACATCTTTCTCTCATAAGATAAAGAAGCTAAATAAACAATTACTCTGAAGCTTGCAAATTACAGATCACATTTTCACAAAGAGTGTAACATAAACTGTTAAATCAATCCAAATCCAGCTAGAAAATAGGAGTGGGAAAAAAGGAGCTGGCAGCACAGGGAGGTCAGATCATAGAAGGAGGACGAGAAGTGGATGTAAATGCAGCTCCCCACCCCCCATGCTTAAATCAGGAAAGTAAAAAAAACCACATAAAAGCCTCCTTTATCATGTCCCTCTAGGGGGGGATTTGCCTCCATGAGGGTGCAATCCTGTGGATGGACCCACCAGTGCATATGGGATACCTGGGCAGTTTGGTGAGAGGCAGCAAGCGTTGTTCACAAACATCAGCCCTTTGGCTGTGGAGATTCCACATAAGCTTCATTCCTTCCGAGTTTTCGTTCCAGTGATCCTGACAAGCACTGCAGGCTGAGACAATCCAGCAGTAGGAGCCTCAGCACAGAGAATGAGAGAAAGGAGAGAAGAGGAAAAAAAGAAAAAGGCATGGGGGGAAGGGAGAGCTTTGGACCTTTTAAGATGTCTGTGGAAAATGAATCATGGGGGCCTGCACAGGGGAGATCCAGAGGAGAAACACATCTGGTTAGGAAGAAAAAAAGAAAAAGAAGAGGACTGAGAGCAGAAAATACTTTAGTTCTGGGACAGTAAAATATATAACAGGATTTGGTTGAAACGTGTCTTGTTAGGAAGGGAGACATCACTTTTTTTTAATGCAGTAATGAAGGAAAGACAACGAAGGAGGTAAAAGATGGAGGAGAAGCAGACAGTAAGAGCAACAGGCTGTCAGGCAGAAAACGGAAAAATGGAGACTGAGAATTGTCATTTTGAGGCTAATGCCATGTTATTCCAAACTTTAAACGCCCCTCCCTAAACACCGGCTGTTCTCCATCACAGGCGGGCCAAAGCAGGAAAACGCCAGCCAACGCTGCCAGCTCCCAGTTCGTTTGGGCCGCTAGGGCTTGTCATTAAGATTTCTTCTTTTTTCCCCCCCTTGTTCTCTTTTAGAAACTGGTTTGAGGTGGGAGCAGCAGAGACTCAAGAGCCACGTCATCTGCAAGTCTGTGTGGAGGAAAACAATCACTGTGCATCACATCACTATGTAAAAACCCCAATTATATTTAAGTTACAAAGGAGAGGCATGCATGCTGTACACTTCATTGGGGTTTTGAGCCTTTTTAACGCAACGTTCGGCTCCTAAGAAGCTTTTAAACTGTTTTGATAATAATTTTCATGACTGTGGGATTTTCGTAATATTTAAAAATGTCTCTCATGCCTCGTCTCTTAATTTCTCCCAAAAAAAGGAGATTTATTAAATTTCTCAAAAAAAAGAAGAAAGTAGATGTAATTGTTGTGCACATTGGTTTGAAATGACTAGTCCCCTCCACTGCCTTTTAGGAAGTAAACATTTGCATATTTTATTTGATGAAAAGTGTTTTTAAAAAGACAAATGTGCAGTGCAAAGATCACACCTCGGATCTTTGTGGGAAATGCTGCTTTTATTTTTCGTGTGATTACTGCCACTGAGGGAGTGGTCAACAGACGTGGAAGAGGAAAGAAGGAAGCAACAGAAGAAAAGGATGAAGGAAAGGAGGGAGAATTCCAGACATGCTGGAAAAAGACCAGAGCTCCAGAGCTGGAGGCTGCAGATTTAGAGATGAGACTACATGCTGGGAAGCTATTCACGGCTGATCGCTTGTCCTTTCTTTTTCAGCATTTTTAAGAAAATTTAAATATTCCGGCACTCCAAAACCTCACCGGTGTGTATGCACTGCAAGATTGAAGAGCCAGAAAAGTGTGTCAGTCGCTCTTTGGCATTACCTCCCTCCCCTCCTACAGTTTCTTATGTCACTCATTTCCATTAGAAAGCTAAGATGGTGACAAAAGAGAGTCAGTCAAATATTCAAATGCCAAGACTGCACTTATATCCAAATTGTTGGAGCATTTTAGAAAAAACCAAAAGAGGACACATTTATGTGGTGATATGCTGATAAAGAAGCAACGACACAATTAAAGAGCCCCTCTTTGGTGTGAACTGCAGCTGAAGTTTGACACAGGATCCAATGTGTTTCTTCAGTGTGTGTGTGTGTGTGAGAGAGAGAGAGAGAGGGAGGGAGAAAGTGTGTATTGACACGGACCTCAGGGAGCAGTTAGAGGAAACACCCCTGATTCCTCCTCAGTGTGGCCATCCTGTCTGACACAGGCTAAGAAAACACAGCAACACTCGCTGACATGCTCACCTGACAGTGTGTGTGTGTGTGTGTGTGTGCGTGTGTGTGTGTGTTGCTCATGACCTGGACTATACCTTTATCTTGCATATTAAATATGTAGACTGTTAATGATACTGTGACTACACAGTAAATCAAGGGGACTTTTTGTGAGAGCAGCTGATTTCTGTAACCCTAACATCCATATAGACAGACGTGCTCATGTTGCAGAAATGCAGTTTGTGCTTTTGTCTGAGGAGAGGGGAAAAGGTCAGATTTCCAAATGGCTCACAGCATGTCCAAGCACGTCTCTTATCTGTGTCTGGTCAGACCCAACACCCTGAGTAGCCTAAAGCTTGACGCCTGCAATGTTAACCATCAGGTGAAACGATTAAACGACCAGGTTTCAGATGAAACATTTAGCCTACTTTTTTTTCCACAAATACTTAAATTCAGTTCAATTTTATTTTATTTATATAGCACCGATTCAAAAAAGCAGTTGCCTTTATATATGCGCTTTACATTGTAAGGTAAAGACCCTGTAATGAGACGCCCTGTGAGCAAGCACTTGGCGACAGTGGGAAAGAAAAACTCCTCTTTAACAGGAAGAGCCAGGCTCAGGGAGGGGCAGCCGTCTGCTACAACCAGATGGATGGAGAGGAGAGTTTAAAACTAGAAATGTTATCTCAGTGAAAATCTGAGAAGACATTAAAGTCAGGCGGTATGGCAGGAAACAGACATGCACTCGAGATTCAAAGCCTACCATCATTTTTCACGTTCATTTGTTTGTTTTTTTCTTCATGCAGATTCGATCACTTTTTTAGAAGCACGCCAGCTTCAAAGCGATTTCTTCTTTTTAATCCAACAGAAAGAATAAATAAGATACCAAGGCAGGGCCTGGAGCTATTTCTGATTACAGACAGGTACGAACCTTTTGATAAATAACAGCAGTTATTTCTCAAAGCAAGCTGTCTTTTCTTTTTCTCCTTCTGGTAGTGCACTTACTTTAATTTATAGTTAAACTGTGAGTCCCCACCCACGTTAATGTTTTCTGTTTATAGCTGAGATTTAGAAATGCAGGCTAAACGATGAGTTCAGATTTGTGACATATGTAGGGTGCCAACATGAAAGTTTACTGTTTTAACGTGAACAGTAAAAGTATGTCAGTGGAAATTTTAAAAAAAAAACAGCCAAATTAACATCTAAGCAAGATGTTAATGGAGTAAACATAATGAGCTTATACACAAACGATCTGAAAACATTTGAATATGACAGATTCACTGGAGGAAAACTGAGAGTATATATGTTTCTCTCTTTGTGTCTGATGCCAGTTGAGGCCTGTCCTCTCCAGCTGAGAGCTTCTATCTACTCTCAAACCCCTCCGAGGCAGACCGCCTCCACTCTCTCCTCGGGGTTACTCCGGTCACTAAAACAGAGTCATGCTGAAATGAGCTTCAAACAACTTTCTGTTAGTAATCAAGGCCTGCTTAAAAAAGATGACTGAAAATAGAAAAAGTAGCAAAAGACTGACTGCAGTGTCGTGAACACCTGGACATTTTCTTTCATAGTTCACACTCTTAACTATTTCTTCCTCCTGTTGTTTCAGGGCTTTTTTTTACCTCAGTATGTTGAGTTGGCAGTAATATACTATTTTTAACAGTCACCTCTTAGTTTCCTGAAGTAAAACAGATGTTAAATATCTCATGTATTTCACAGCAGATAAACAACAAATAAGCTGCATCCTGAGCAGCAAAACAGAAGTTTCGAGTTATCGGTGTGCTGCTTAACCACTCGTTATCACTTGTTACCCAGCTGTCTGCTTTGTTCAGTTTTTCTCTGTCTTTCTTCCTTTGACATTGTCTCTATGACTGCTTGTGCAAGGGGAAGGTTCCCGTAGAGCAATCAAAGTTTACATTTCAAAACTTTATTTAAGCAAATGAGAAGCAAAAACATCAGACATGTCCTCTTCATCCCACTGCTTCTTCCAAGTCTTGCTGCGGACACGTGGAAGAATTTTCTGGTCATTGTGAAGTTTTTTTGGGTTCAGCTGCAGAAGGGGAAAAAAAAGAAAGGCAAAAAGTGGAGTTGACTTTAGAGGAGGGACAAGTGAAGACGCTCAGACTCCACCTCAGCATTATGACTGGGTGCAGGACATCATCTGGTCTTTAAACTGAACTGGGTGAAGAGCGGAGGTGTGGACACACCCTGAAGCTGTAAAAACCATGTTTAAGTATCACAAAAAAGAACCACTGTGGGAGACAAAAGGAGTGACGGCAAATATATGAAGCAGAGAAGCAGAGAAAAAAAGTATATTTGTGAAGTGTTTTATTGAAACATATACAGTGTGTTTAAAGTGCAATGCAGTGCAATAAAGCTTAAATGCAAAAATAGAGTGTGTATAATTGAAAATCATTATTTAATATGATTTCAACACAGCCTGGACTTCATTTCTTTAAGTATTCTTTAGGAATAGATCGCCGGGTTTCATGAAGGACATTTCAAAGCTCCTCTTGGGATCATTGTCATGGTAACAGGATGAAGCTATTGCCTGTTGGAAGCTTTCCAGATGACATTGCATGGTGGATCAAAATCTGATGGTCTGCATTCATAATTCCATCATTTTTGATGGAAGATCCCCAAAACCCCAACATTTGGCTCAAATACAACCCCGAATCATGATGGAGCCTCCATCGTGTAGAAACTCACTGTTGCACCTCTCTCCTGACCTCCTGTGTATATATTGACGACAAACAGAACTTGTATATGACAAATTATACAAGCCTGGTTCTTAATTTATTTGTCTTTTGGCACAACTTCCTCAGTTTCCTCAAACTTTTTAAGGGCACACACATCATGCTGTGCTATGGAAAGCTTTCTCCTAATAGCGCTTTGTTAGTGCAAAAATACTTTTTTTTTTTTAAAAAATACTATTTAATTCTTGTCAATATGTTTTATCACTAGCATAGATTTTCATATATTCAATAAAAGAAATGGGAACAAATATATGTTTTTGTTACAAGCTGCTAGAAACAAAGTCCCCGACGATAAATTTAAAATTGGTTCTTTGCTAATTTGTCTGTTATGTGTAGACACAGCATTGGTTCCTCCCTGGTGTTAGGTGCCTTTTTTTCTCCACAGTGTTCGGTGGTTTAAAAAACTAATGGTATTTCTATGAAAATGGTCAGGTATGAGGACTGGCCTGAAAATCAGTGAAACAGCAGCCAATGTCCAGAAGCCTGGAAAGCCTGAAAAATGGCAACAAAGTCTGGTTCTTTCTTAGTAAAATATAGAGAAACAAAGGTTTGCAAAAAGACTTTTGCAAGAACACAATTATAATCAACGTGTTATGTGTATTAGAGAGAGAGAGAGGAAAGAGAAACAAGCCTGTCATATGTAAACTCTGGAATGACTGGGAGACAACGAGTTGGGACCACCACAATGTTTCAGCACATGCTCTTATCCAATAATGATACTTTAAAACAAGAGCTGTCTGTCAGAAAAAGGTGCAAGACTCGGGAGATGCAGAACAATTGAGCAAAGGTCTTAATGTCAGTAATCTGTTAAAATGTGTATATTAGTTTACCATCTAAAGACTGAAAGGCAAACATTTCAGGTTCACTGCTGAAAGTTGAGGTGACTTCAGAGTCACCTCTGGTAGGTCCAACAGTGTGACACAGAAACCCAGGAAATGTTGATCTCCACTCGTGCATATAGCCTAAGGTTGTTTGACCAGCTGTGATCAACCCGAGTCGTTTCCTGTGTTTCAGCTCTAATTTGAGCATAATTGTCCTATTTTTAATAAATAATCTGTTAAGAGACATAATACATGATTTTCTTGCATGACAAGGGAAGTCCCGGGGTTAGCCGAGGCTTTGTCTTCTACATCATCAGCAAAAATAAAAACTTTTCTAAATAAGATACCATGCTTTTGAAATACTTCATAACTTTTGGAAATGAGCTTAACAGACTCCTTCATAAAATGTAGAAAACAAAACATATAGGCTTAAATAAAAAGTCATAGCCATCATCTGATTGGCTCACCTTGGCATGATATCTGGAGACAGAAACAACAGTCTATATTTTTTCACTTACTGTCTGAAGCTAACCTCACTCTCTACTACAGAAGTGAAGAGAAAGAGACTGTCCAACACAAAACACTGAGCTCTCAAAGGGGAAGAAGGTTCTGATATCACCTCCTGTTTCTTATTTCATGCATCCATGTTTGTCTTTGTGAGCAGAGACAAAGAGACTGGGGCAGAGAAAGCAGGAAACAAACAAGCGAAGAAGGTCTGAGTATCATGAACCAGAGACATCAAGAAAGGAATGGGTTGTTTTTTTTTGGTTTGTTTTTTTAAAAACAGGAGAATTACTTGAGGAAGGGTTGGAAATTTAACTGAAAAGGGAATAAGAGGCCTGGAAGTAGTGAGGAGGAAAGAAGAGGCTGTAGATTTTAACCAGATGCAGAAGTCAGTGGACGTCAGCCAACAGGCATGTACTAATGCTTCAGCTATGTCATGGGCCGCCTGCTCTACCCTTAAACCTCCTCCCTTTCCTTCACTCCCTCTCTCAGTTTTTTTTAACCTCCCTCTCTCTCCTTAACCTCTTTCTCTCAGCTTCTCCAGACTCTTCGTTTTCCCCTCTTCCTCCCCACTCCTCTCTACCATACCAGCAGCCAGTGATTCATACAGAATAAACTGATGTTTGGCAAAGGTGGAAGATGGGCACTCCATGCAATAAACACTGGTCATCATTTTCGTCTCATCTCAATAATAAATAGGGCCACAAATTTAAAGGATGGTGGCTTTGAAAGGCAACAACTGGGTTGATATAATCTGACCTACAGTCTATAACTTTAGTCTAACTGTGAGTTTGAATAGGCGCACAGGGCTGCAATTTGCTATGATGGTGATTTTCCACTGAGCACTCAAGAAACGAGAGCAAGAGACACATAAGGTGGGGGGATCCAGTGAGAAAGACAGAGAGAGTGGGAGGGACTAGACAAAGGAAAGTGGAAAAAAAAACATCTGTAATTCTCAAATGGAATTTCTTCCATCATGAGCCAAACCTCCAAATGCAACCAGCAGAGGAGGTCAACACACACACACATGCACTAGCTACATTTGGTAGCTCTAACTGCCTACATACACAATCAGTGCAGAGAACTTTGAATGCTTAAATTAGGAAGACACCAAAAATATATAAGTTACTTTTGAAGATGCTTTTTTATGTTAGACATTAGCAAAAGCTACTCATGCTAAGGACTAAACAGAGAAGATGTTTTCACCTGATGTCCCTTTTCTTTTTTAGAGCGAATAAAGCTTCACCTCATGCAGCATGTGGTATCATCATCAGGCCCGTTGAAATGGCCAGGCCAGCAGGGGGGTACGGACTTTACTAATGACTTTAATGTGGGAAAGACAGCCCCTGCCACTTTAAGACCCATGTGCCCTCCACACAGCTCCATAAGGATGTAATGGGTTCCAGGTGCCGGTGGGAACGCATGGTGGGAACGCATAGGAGTGCATGCACATACAAAGAAACACTGGAAAAAACAAAAAGAACAAGTTCAACACTCACGTAAATTAGTATGTGTTAAGTAAATCCAAGTAAATTCATTTTGAGGGCGATTTGATGTGCAAACTAGCACATATTATTGCAGATATTATACAAAAATATGTTTTCTTCCTGCAGTATGAAAAAAGGGGACTTTATTCCATAAAGAGTAATATATTGGAGACTGCACAGGAAACATAAAACACTTCAAGCTGAGCTACAAGCTACTATGGACTCCTAACTGTGCATTCACACCTAGCTAACATGTTAGCTCTTATTCTTCACTCTTAGCCAGAACGGTGCGATTCATTTCACAGCATAACTACAGCAGAGTGGGATTTATTAATCTAATGTTCTTCCCCAGATTTTCTTTACAGCACATGACAGGGAAAAAACTGATGCTACTCTACTTTCACGTCAGCCTGTGTAGCTTTGAAAGCTGCTCTGTGTGGTAGTGTTGTGCCCAAACCGCAAACCAGCATGAAGCCAGGTTGTCTGCGAGGACTGTAATAAACATGCTCAGTGAGCCACTAACTTCCAAACAAACTACCTGTACTCACAGCCGCTCAGCAGGAACTCACCTGGGGCTTTCCTGATCCAAGCCACATTTTCACCAATTAGTGAACTCCGTACTTTTCATTATTACCCCAGATCCAGTGTTATAAATGGACCTGGGCAGCTGTGACTCAGTAGGTAGGTAGTCTTCTATGAATGATCCTTGGATCCTCCAACCTGCATGTTGAATGAGGCTGGTAGTAAGAAAGCGCTACGAGTGCTCAAATCGAGTAGAAAAGCACTACATCAGTCCAGGATTTTACTGTTTTGTTGACATTGGATGCACTTTTGTTATTATTTTTGCAGGTAGTGCAAGAAGAAGCAACAAGTACAGTTTTATCTATTAACACAAACTTATCGTACTCGGTGAATCAGCTGGGGCTCTCTTGTTAGTGTTACATCGTTTTAAGGTGCAGTCAGGTTTAACTTGCTATAGGTTAGAGAAACTTTATGCTGAGGCATCAGATTGGCCTCCTGCTGTCATGTCAAAAAGATACCACCCTAAAACATCTGTAGAATAAACCCAACCTCAGTCCAAACCTCACATCTCTTAGCTCTGAGACAAACCAGTGGGAATCCATATCAAGCACCAACAACGGAGCTTTAAAGCTATATCTCTAAGCCTGTATCACAGGATGCAGCAAACTCTTCCTTGCAGTTCAGTTTTCCACGTTTTTTTTTCTCTCCTTTTGTTTGGCTCTGTGCAGTGTTTTCTCTGGACAGCACACCCTAACATTTGGTCTGTGATCCACAATCATGGATCTAGACAAGCTGCGCTGCAGGCAGAGAAGAAAAGACAGCGAGATTATGACAGAGACTGGAGGATCAGGAGGAGGAGGAGGAGGAGAAGTGATGATGTGGAGCTTGTGAAACCAGAATATAGTCAGTGAGGACAATTTTTACATTTTTAAGAGCGAGAAGGAAAAGGACTGAGCATGCTGCTGTGGGGGGGGGGGGGGGGGGGGGGGGGGGTCGTCATATAGATGTATAATTGAGAAAAAGATTTATAAAGTTATAATTTTTGGATACCAGAGTGAATTGAAAAGTATTTTTAATTAGTTTTGTTACAAAAAAATTAAATACAAAGTTATTTGCTTGACTTCAATTAAAGTATATTCCACATAGTTGAAATTCAGAGTTTGTCATTGATTAAGAGTTTAAATAACTGAATAGCAAGACTTCATCAAAAAAAATAATGAGCTCACTCCTTACTCTTGTTCATGTATGGTCTTATCTTCCTCTCCATTATCTCAGCTGCAGGCTTCCGCCTTCTGCTACTGGCAGCACAGGGGTCTTAATGTTTAGGCTCCTCCTGCTATGACTAATAAGAGGTCTGGAGAAAATGCCAACATGCCCAGAAACTGCATATTTGGCACTAACTTCCATAGCTTGTAAAACACATCCCTTACCAAGCAAACATTTTACTAATACTTTGTCATAAAGTTTTAACATTATCACATAGAAGTGAAGTCAGAGCTGTGATGTACATCTAAAGATTCAGTCACACTTAAGTAAAATTGGGACCGCAAGAAGGATCAGTAGTTGTCTGGTGATTGGAATGAATCCTTTTGCATTTGGCAAACAATTGCAAGTAGTTGCAGGGACCGACGGGTTATGCAAATGTTGGACATGCAATAACTTCTGGATGACCACTTTTGCCTGTTCTCCTGGTGAGAGGCGGCTTGTCTCCAAAGCACGACGGTCCATCTCAGACAGACTGGCAAAGTAACTGCCTTCTAAAATATAAATGTTATCCTGGTTTATGTAGTAAAGCTTGTTCTGATTATGTTAATTAAAAATAAAACTTAGAAAAATGTGTCTATGCAAAGTAAATAAAGTGTCAAAATTGCCTCCTATTATTTCTACCTTTGGGGGGAAAATGCAATTTGAGATAATGATGTTTTATGGAATTAGGTAGTTTTATCCACCGAAAACATGCTGTGTTATTAAGAATGGCTTTTAGCACTAACAGGTTTTTCCTGCTGCTGAGTAGTCTCCCAGCCTCAGCTGAAGTTTTCCTCTGATGCAGCCCTCCTCCCTCTGGCCCAGTCGGTGGAAAAAATGACACAGCAGCAGAATAAAATGCACGAGGTGAAGTTAGTCTCAGGAAGAATTATCAAACGGGGACAAAGAAGATCTCAGAACACAACTTTGATTTTCAGGAGTTGTTCAGAAAACAGGGGGGACAAGTCAAACATCTAAAGTCAGAAAACACAGTAAAGGAAGCACTTTCACCTGTGACTGTACTTGTTTTTGGCCTCAGGGCCATGTCAGTTTACTACAAAATGGGGAAGTTTAAAAGGCTCTTACCAAGCATCCACCAGGTGTTTTTTGTGGCCGGTGGAGGTGGCAGAAAGTTCAAGCAGTCGTTTAACCCAGCAAGACAAGGTGCTGCTGTAGTGGCTGACTATGTGTAGACACACCAGATGTTTATGTGACACACTTAATTTCATCACATTAAAGGCTTCAAGGCAACAGTCATTTTTGATATAGTGCTTTTGTAAAAGAGTCCATAGCGTGCGTTTGATATTTAAGCAGCACTGGCTTTGAAGCAGCTGGTGTGGATTTCGATTTCTCGGTTTTCATTTGTAGTTTTTAGGTGTTTGCAGTTCATTTGTTATGTGAATAATTAACCAGTTTGTTTGTTTGGGGGGTTTTTTGTTCGTTGGTTTGTTGTTTTTTACATTTTTTTTGTTGTTGTTGTTTTTTGAGAGGGTAAAAGCTCTGTGGGGGGGGCAAAAGTGGATGAAATGGAGTCTCAAAACCAAAGGCTATCACACACTAAGTCATCAGACAACAAATAATGACTGCTCAGCCTTAAACCCAATATTCTCCCAATATAATATATAAGGTTAGGATGCAGTTTTCACAGGACTCTGTGCAGTTCCAAAAAATCCTCCTAAAGTTAGACTGTGCAATGTTTAGAGAAACTGCAAAGAAACTGAAGAGCTATATCTCTGACTCCACAACTCTCAGTTAGCATGTTAAATATTCAACCAGAGTCAACCATGAACTCCTCTCCAACAAAGTATTTTTAAAGTCAGTTGTGAGGCCATCTGTCCAACAGGTAAAGCTTAAAGGCCAAAACTGAGTCGTGCAGTATCACAATGATCCCAAGCACAGCAGCCAGTCTACATCAGACCGGCTGGAAAAGGAAAAAAACAAGGTGTAAGAATGGCCAAACCTCACCCTGCTTGAAATGCTGTAGTTTAGAGTTGTGCATGAACATATGCCCACAAAGATCAATGAACTGAGGCAATATTATAAATAGGAGTGGACCAAAACTTTTAGAGACCGATAAAGTCATACTAAAAATGATTAATGCTAAAGGTGTTAGCAGCTGCTACAAGCTGTTGAATTATGGGGGTACTTTTTTTGACACAACTGTATTTCTAATGTATCTTTGGTTATTTTTAAGTTTCCATTCAAGCTGCAATTGCTAATTAGGCAACATTTTTTATCTTCATCATTTTGCCTTTTAACTCTATAAGATCCAACTGTTTTGTAGCCAATTCTCCTTTCTTCCGATCTGTGAAATCATTCAAGTGCGGAGGAGGTCTGGAGGAGTCATTTTACGTCCTTGTTGTCACTCGCAAAGTGAAGCCAGGCTCTGAGGTTCCCTTTGACTAAACTTTTTTAATCTTTTTTTTATATAAGTGTACAATACCATCACTAAAACCAATTGTTATCAGAGTCACACCACAGCACCTGTGCACCAATTTTGCACTTTTCATTCTGTTCCTTTTGAGACTGAAATGCCACAATTTTCATTTGAAGAAGCAGATGCAGTGAAATGTGCTAAATTACCTTAAATACCACTTTTGCCTTTCACAAGACATGGTAGGTTTGAGGTCAGGCATGAAGGGGCAGGCATATGTGGTCCTTAAAGAACTTTTGGGTGGGGTTTTTCTTTTCTTCCTAAAGTTTGACCCAGGTCTATTTGACCCTGCAAGAACACCATTTTTAGTGTCCTGAAATCTTAGAGAAGAGAGAAATAAAGAAAAGAAAAGAAAAGAAAAGAAAAGAAAAGAAAAGAAAAGAAAAGAAAAGAAAAGAAAAGAAAAGAAAAATGCTTTATTATTGTGGCATGTGGACCTGGGAGGAAACAACACTTTTCCATACTGGGGGGGGGGGGGAAGAACTGCAGATTCCTTCCTCAAGAAAACGCCGCCAGTCGACGTCTATCATACTAAAATAAAACTGCATGAACCAGAGATCTGAAAGAGGTGGAGCTAATACGGGGAGCTGATGGGAGGAGTTATAAAAATCTGAGGTCTCTGATTTCCATTGGTGTTAATAGTTTTTTTTCTCTCTCTTTCTTTGAATGTAAAACTCTGTCATTAACTGAACACCAGCACTTTTCAGTTGGTGCTTTGCTAACTGACAAATGCAGTGTTAGTTTTATCCTGCAGTAAACAAGACTCTGTGTTTTGTCTTTATATGCTATGTTTCATTTTTTTTAAAAGAATGAATATGTCTGGAGATCATTGTCTCTCTTTTCTCTCTGTGTCAGCCTGGGCTTTCAGTGCATTTTCCCAGATGTGTAATGATATATGGCTGTGCTGAACCTGCCCCTACCCAACCAGAGAGAGAGAGAGAGAGAGAGAGAGAGAGAGAGAGCATGTGTGAGGGGGTAGAGAGAAACTCCAGACAGCTGAACTCACTTAGATGTGTTCCTCATGTGTGCTGTAATATGGAAAAGATTTCAGTTCTCTCCCTTCAGCTCACCAAAACTGAGCTCAGTTTAACCCTTTAGCAGCCAGCGCACTCCAACTTCACTGAACCGGATTAGTCTCTGCTTAATGCAGGTCCTTTATAATCAGCGCCATCTATGCCCACTCTGTACTTACCGAGCTACTTGTGCTAATGAATAGCCTGCCATATAAAGTATTTATATGGCAAGCACAACAACATTGGAAATCTGAACAATATCAAAAGATAAAGTCTTCTTTGAAGAAGAACTAAAGAAAAAATGATGACCTTCTTAATCTATATACACATTTAATCTGACCGGCAGAGCTGTCATGTTTACATAGATAATGCTATGTAATCTATCATCTTAATTTCGCATTTTAACATGCTAACATTAGCCATCCTGCAAGATGAGCAGCATATTTCACTGATAGTAATTTGACTGACTAACTGATACTGCATTCCAGACTCAGACAAATGAATAATGTCCATCTTTGACAAAACAAAAATGAAATACTGATATCAGGTTAATAATACACATGATATAATACGATAATAATACTGTAACTATCTGGCTGTAGTAATGATCTGGTTGACAGCCCAACATTGCAGGTAGCAGCAATGTTACCCACCTATAGAGTCTGTAAAAGAAGGATGTAGCTATTAGGATATTGCCCATTGTTTTGTTAAGTCCTATTTTCAACCCTTGAGATCAAAGACATTCAGTACAACTACTCAGTTTTCAAGATGAGTGTTTTCACCATCACCATCATGCTGTTTTCAAACCAGATGTGATGAGAGAGTGGCCGGTCTACCTGTGAAATCAGATGCTTGTTAAGTAAAACTAACTTGGACAGTTCTCCTTTCTGTTTGACCTGGACTGACAAACTGGATAATGTTCTATTCAGTTTGACACAAGATGAGATCAGATGAGAGGGGAGTTTGCTCATAGACTTCTATAGGACCAGAAGACAGAATGCAGTTTTAAGGGACTCCCAAGCTAGCTTCATTCAGACCGAAAGCTTCACTGAATGGACAAAAGTACTAGGTCACCTGCTCATTTTATCTAGAGAAGCTACAATGACTTGGGAACCCTACCATTCAAAGGCATAACATACATTTTCACTGCTATGCAGATGATAACCAGCTTTATCTATCAAGGATATCAGATAACAAACATCAATTAGTTAAACTGCAGGAATGTCTTAAAGACACGAAGACCTGAGTGACCTCTAATTTCCTGCTTCTCAATTCAGTTCCTGACTCCTCCAGTCTGCATGCCCAAGTATCCTTGAGCAAGATACCCAACCCCTAGTGTGAGTGTGCATTAGAAAGTGCTTAACATGGACAAAAAGCATGAATATGTCTGTGATTGGCTGAATGCGACTTACACTAGAAAGCACTTTGAGTGCTTAGCTGAGTAAAAAAGGCACTATACAAGCAATAGTCCATTTACAGTATTTTCTCCATGTGCGAAATTGAAAAATAACTCTGAGAATATACTGCCACTTCATTTTCTTTCTGGTAGTTTCTATCATATTGAACCAAATCTGCACATGCAAAATTTGTGCTTTTTATATATTCACATATGGCAAAAAAAATACGTTTAAAAAATCCTGCAAATGTCATATACGTTTAATAACTTTGTATCATTCTCACTTTAAAAAAGTAAATGCTATAATGTTACATTAGCTAAGATAGAACTAATTAATAACTGTTTTAGTGCCAAAGCAGACTAGACGATGTTCTCATACAATAACTGAAACCTTTTGTATTAATAAACTAAAAAAAAAAAATCCCATGTTTATTTAAACTTCTAAAGAAGAAACTAAATATACTGACATTAACTTGCTTTACTCTTGTATGAGATGGACTTTTTTTTCCCCTCCTCTCAAACCACGGCCCAGCTCTATCTAGCAATTAACTGCCTGCCTTGGACTCTGGTGACATTGTGTGGGGATATTTCTGTCACGTTTATTATGCGTTTGCTGACCAGACTGTGAGTCATGTGGACATGCAGGCAAATCTAACCATGTGTTAGTCCCAGCCAAGGGAGGTGCCCTACTTTGATTTTTATCCTCTTGCCTTCTATTTTTTAAGCGCTTCTCACATTCCTTCTCATCTCTTCAGCTCTTTCTGTGACAGAAGGTTTTCAGAGGCAGCTGCTTTGTTAAAAAGTCTTTTTTTTTATGTGTATTAAGTGAAAGAACCATTCCTTCTGACTCATCTGCTCCACCATACTCACTTGTGTTTCCTGACACATATTTATGCTCTCACCCCACCACCACCACCTCCAAATCCAGCTCTTTGATAACCCCACCTCCTTGTAGTTAAGGTCTAAAATCTCAAGAAATATATTCCAGTGGAAAACAGCCTGCAGATGTGGTAACCTGAGGGAGTGAAGTCAGACAGGGAGGAAGAGACACAAAAGCAGTGGTGGCAGTGAAAGCAGGAGAAAAGAGAGGTAGGAGGGAATACAGGAAAGGACGGAGAAGAAAGGGAAGGAGTGTTAAATATACAGAGACACATCACAAACTTGGCTGAGGTGTTATATAATTTAAAGCACTTGAAGTATATGACTGCTCCTTGGTCTGTCTGTTACTTCTCCCCACCGTTACTTCCTCTGTTACATTTACAAAGTCAGTCAGCGGGGTTAGTAATGCCAGTGGCTTCAGCATTCTGATATGTGCTCGGGCCTGTCGAGCCAACGGGAGCACTTACAGACTCACGCAAATGTTTGCTGTGAGGAGAACAGTGAAGAAAGCTGCTGCAGACAATAAATGTGGACTTTTTTTGCTGGTTCACGTTGCTGATGTTTGTATGATCTGTGAAGAACATGCGAACATGTTGTCTGGAAGGTCAGAGGCTGTTTCCCGCTGTTACCAAGTCCTGTTCTTGTTGATGCCTACTAATCTCATTAAAACCTTTGAAATGTGCAAGCAAACACTCTTAAATCCCAGAAGACTTGATCTCATTCTTTTTGGTTATGATGGCAGAGGTGAAGTTAAAAAATACACACAACAAGTCAAACTTCAATACAGTTGGATTCAGTTCATTTTTATTTATATAGCACCAAATCACAACAACATTAGCCTCGAAGTGGTTTATACAGTCAGGTAAAGAGGCTACAATAACAGAGCAAAAACAGACATTTCTATTGGTTGATATGGTGCAATCAGCACCCACGATTGGATTTGAAGTGAGATGATGTGACGTTTGAGAACACAACTGTTGTACTTAATACACTGAATTATCCTGTGCATCAGGTGACTTGGGTAAACACTGCTGTGGCCCCAAACACTCAGGTAGGTAGACATATTGCTTCTTTAAAGTTTTACATTTTGAACTGGAAAGTTAATTTTCTAGTGGCCTCCAAAGCCTGTGTACCCCTCCATTCATGTTTTAAACTGCTTATCCAACTTAAAGTCTCAGTGTTTTCTAGCTGTTACAGGAGCAAAGTCGAGATGCACAGGTTGCCGGTCCATCACAGGGCTATGTACAGCATTTCTGATCAATTTTATTTTATACAAAATAAAGAAAATGTGCTTTTAAAAGAAAAGTAAAGGATGTGTCTAATTCAGGGTCACGGTGGGTTTGGAAAAAAGGGTGCTGCAGACAGTCCCAGCTGTCACAGGGTGAGAGGTGGGGTACACTCTGGACAGGTCACCAGTCTATCAAGTCTGTCAGAGAGGAGAACATGCAAACTCCACATGAAAAGGCCCCAGCTGGCCTCTTTGCTTTTAGGCTACGGTGCTTACCACCCCACCATCATGCCACCCAAGATATTTCTAAGTTATCCCAAACTTTTGGAAGGTTGGTGCCTTGATCCCTGCCTGCTCAGGTTTCCCGGCTGCATGCCTAACTATCCTTGAGAAGATAGGTGCAGGTTGCTCTCCAAAGCATTCAGTGGAGTGTGAATGTTAAATAAAAAGCGCTTTGTTGTACAAAAAAGTGCTTGCACGAATGCGTGAATAAGGCACGTTATATAAAGTGCTTTGATTGCGCAAATCGAGTAGAAAAGCACTATGTAAGAACCAGTCCTTTTACCATCATGGCTTCCCTGTGATTGGGACACTTCTTGAGAGTAGGTTTGGATGATACTCTAATGACATACTGCATGAAAATAGCAAGAAACAAGAAGCAATCAGAGAGCACAAACTTTCAAGGCAGCTCACTCTCTGGCCAGTATTTACTTTTTAGGGAATAGTATTGTACTTTTGAACTTACTTTAAATCATGGGCAGTTAGTAAAAATAACATATTCTGGGTTCAACTTGAAAGAAAGTAAAAGTGAGATCAGAAGTCAAGTGTCACACCACATTTGGATGCAAACTATATAGTGATATTTAGAATCCACACATGCATGTTTCATTTACTAAATGCTGCTAACAGAGACAAAGTCAGTAGAATTTTATCCATAGTTGAAACTTGAACTAAAAACTTGAACTAAAAACTTGAACGCTCTATCTTATTTGACCTTAATAGAAGAGGTGATATTCTGAATCTCCACATATCACACCCCATGTGTTGTCAAATCAAACAACAGGCATAGGAAATATAGTTTTAAACATAACATCATTATTACTTTGACTTTCAGATTAATCTGTTGGCCTTGGAGGAGAGGTCAGAGGTCAAATGTGACATGACATTTTAAATCTTTCGGTGCTTTCTATACGTTGGCAATGTACACCAGACGTGCAAAAATAATATCTTCTACGCTGTAAGGCTGTTTGTGCGTTTCTGACCAATAATTGTTGGCTATTATTAAATGATACCCCTACAAAGTATTTTTCAGAATTCATTCAAACTTTTTAAGCTTTATAGCTTAAAAAGTTTTCACCTTTATTCTGTCTGTAAACTTTGTTTCATTTACAGACATAATGACACACACTATCAAAAACATAACCTCCTTGTCCATGGTAATAAAGGGGCATTTAAAATAAATCTGGTTTTCACTTGAGGCCAAATTTTTATATTGTGGCTTGCAAAAGTATTCGGCCCCCTTGAACTTTCCCACATTTTGTCACATTACAGCCACAAACATGAATCAGTTTTATTGGAATTCCACGTGAAAGACCAGTACAAAGTGGTGTACACGTGAGAAGTGGAACGAAAATCATACATGCTTCCAAACATTTTTTACAAATAAATAACTGAAAAGTGGGGTGTGTGTAATTATTCAGCCCCCTTTGGTCTGAGTGCAGTCAGTTGCCCATAGATATTGCCTGATGAGTGCTAATGACTGAATAAAGTGCACCTGTGTGTAATCTAATTTCAGTACAAATACAGCTGCTCTGTGACAGCCTCAGAGGTTGTCTAAGAGAATATTGGGAGCAACAACACCATGAAGTCCAAAGAACACACCAGACAGGTCAGGAATAAAGTTATTGAGAAATTTAAAGCAGGGTTAGGCTACAAAAAGATTTCCCAAACTTTGAACATCCCACGGAGCACTGTTCAAGCCATCATTCAGAAATAGAAGGAGTATGGCACAACTGTATACCTACCAAGACAAGGCCGTCCACCTAAACTCACAGGCTGAACAAGGAGAGCGCTGATCAGAAATGCAGCCAAGAGGCCCATGGTGACTCTGGATGAGCTGCAGAGATCTACAGCTCAGGTGGGGGAATCTGTCCATAGGACAACTATTCGTCATGCACTGCACAAAGTTGGCCTTTATGGAAGAGTGGCAAGAAGAAAGCCATTGTTAACAGAAAACCATAAGATGTCCCGTTTGGAGTTTGCCACAAGCCATGTGGGGGACACAGCAAACATGTGGAAGAAGGTGATCTGGTCAGATGAGACCAAAATGGAACTTTTTGGCCAAAATGCAAAACGATATGTGTGGCGGGAAACTAACACTGCACATCGCTCTGAACACACCATCCCCACTGTCAAATATGGTGGTGGCAGCATCATGCTCTGGGGGTGCTTCTCTTCAGCAGGGACAGGGAAGCTGGTCAGAGTTGATGGGAAGATGGATGGAGCCAAATACAGGGCAATCTTGGAAGAAAACCTCTTGGAGTGGAAAAGACTTGAGACTGGGGTGGAGGTTCACCTTCCAGCAGGACGACGACCCTAAACATGAAGCCAGGGCACCAATGGAATGGTTTAAAACAAAACATATCCATGTGTTAGAATGGCCCAGTCAAAGTCCAGATCTAAATCCAATCGAGAATCTGTGGCAAGATCTGAAAACTGCTGTTCACAAACGCTGTCCATCTGACTGAGCTGGAGCTGTTTTGCAAAGAGGAATGGGCAAAGATTTCAGTCTCTAGATGTGCAAAGCTGGTAGAGACATACCCTAAAAGACTGGCAGCTGTAATTGCAGCAAAAGGTGGTTCTACAAAGTATTGAATCAGGGGGCTGAATAATTACGCACACCCCACTTTTCAGTTATTTATTTGTAAAAAATGTTTGGAATCATGCATAATTTTTGTTCCACTTCTCACGTGTACACCACTTTGTGTTGGTCTTTTACGTGGAATTCCAATAAAATTGATTCATGTTTGTGGCTGTAATGTGACAAAATGTGGAAAAATTCAAGGGGGCCGAATACTTTTGCAAGCCACTGTAGCATATTTTGCATTTTCATTATTTACTCAGTTTAATTCAATAGAAAATATCATAAACCTTCAGTTGTTTTGTTTTCTGGTTTGAGTTGGTGTTTTTTGGAAGATGTTCTTCTGTTTCATGAGTTTACTTCACCTTTATTATCTGCAGGCATCACTAACAGCTCCACTGGAAACTGGTGGAAATATCTAACTTGGCATTGTCCAAAAGATCAAAACCCCTACAGAGACAGAAAATGTACACAATATTAATTCACTGAACCGCTGCTGGTGTTAGATCATATTTGGACTGACCCTGGTTAGCTCCTCTCATAGTAAAACTTACACAAAAAAAGCCTAGTGAAGAAGAAATTTGGCAGTGGATGATCGGAGGTGTCAGAATATAAGGAAGCTAATGCTTTACTTATTCCAATTATATCGTCCCATTGTTTACAGTTTTTTACAGACGCTAGGACACATTTCTCAATACTTAGGTCACTTTTGCAAAACTCTTCACACAATCCTCCTAACTGACCGTCAGCTTGGCAAAGCAGTTCATTTCACATTCAAAATGCACTACAACTACCAAAACACTTCATTCAGGTCTCAAATAACCTCATTCTTCCAGAACACTAGCAAAGGTTGACAGCCGACAAACACACTTTGTCACCCACAAAACAATGACCTAAAAAACACTAACAACATGTAGCATTACACAGTGTTTTCTTGTGTAAAACAAGGACACATCTCTGTTTATAATTTCAATATATGTTACTGGAATGAATCAGACATCATGCAGAATTCGTTAATATTTGTTTATGTATTTTTTTATTTTTTTGCACTAAGTAATCCCAAAATACAAGAATTTGTATACACACCATCCACTGATACACATACAATAGTAATGCTAATCTACTCGGTCTTCTCCATTTGGCCACAGGTTCTCATCCACATCACATCTTATGTCATCTAGGGCAATACACCTAGGAAAGAATCTTCTGGCATGCCAGAATTGAAGGAGTTGAAAAATTGAAGGAGTAACACTTGTGTAGATGTTCATCTACAATGAGAATAAGCTGTGGCTGGTTAAACTGCATTTTTAGATTTAAAATATGTTTCAATAAAATATTGTTGTTGAATTTTGCTGTCTTTTCAAGTTTTGCATTGTGTTATTGTTTTGGCCATAAGTTTAACAGTTTTGAAAACAGTATGTAAGCACATGCAAAATGTCCTGTCCGTACAAAGATTGTTGGCAGTTGTTGTGTCTGAGTGAGAAGATAATTCATGAAATTTGAGAGATGTAGTCATTGAATGCATTTTGTGCCAAAACAATGATAACTGATCCTCAGTTTAGCCCACATAGACTTCTGTTGTGCTCACTGTGTGAGGAGTTTTGCAAACGTGACCTAAGTATTGAGAAATGTGTCCTAGCGTCTGTAAAAAACTGTAAGTCAAACTTCTCTGTTGACCTAGAGCTTTTAGTTCAAGTTCAGCTGAGTTTGATCCGGTTCAGTTTTTCCTTCAATGCTCTTGTGTGCAGAAAACGAAAAAGAAGTGCCTGGAATATACGCTGTAATTTAAAAACCTCAGCCGCCCCTGCATGTCTGCTGGTGTGCGTGTGTGTGTGTGTGTGTGTGTGTGTGTGTGTGTGTGTGTGTGTGTGTGTGTGTGTGTGTGTGTGTGTGTGTGTGTGATCAATGTACTGCTTAATTAGTGCTCATATTGCTGTGTATTTCTATCACAGATGACAGCGTTTACCATCACTCTCTGTTTCCCTTAATCTGAAATGTTATTTGAATCTTTCCTCACAGAGATGACTCTGTCGTGTCTCCCTCTGCTTCAGTGAGTTAAAGGTGTGTGTGTGTGTGTGTGTGTGTGTGTGTGTGTGTGTGTGTGTGTGTGTGCATTTCCGCATGTGTGTCTGCCGCTCCTCTTTAATTACCGACTCTCTCTTTTTCTCTGCACCGTTGCTAAACTTCCTGCTGGTGTCTGAGTGTGTGGGCAACATGCCAATGACAGTCTTTTCATTTCACAGAATAGAGTGGCATGGTAGTGCAGTGGTTACCCCTGTCTCCTCACAGCAAGTCGGTCCCACGTTTGAATCCTGGACGGCGCATCTCTGCGTGGAGTTTGCTCCGGGTTCTTCCTGCAGTCCAAACACATGCAGTTAGCTGAGAATTCCAACTGACTGTGCGTGTGACACGATCTCATATCTCATGTTGGTGTTCTTACTGCATTATCTTAATAATGTTAGTCCAGGATCAACATTTCAGCTGACCAGTGATGTTGTTGTGAAGTCATAGCTTTGCAATGTGGGTAAAAGATTTATTCGTTTTTTTAAAAATGCTTTTGTTTATATAAAACTCTCTTCTGGAACAAATGGTAAACATTTCAAGTGTTTTCTTTATTCATTTATAAAATGTAATAAATATGAAGCTTTGTTTGCTGTTAGCCACATTAACTCTGGTGCTGTTTTGCTTGCAGCTTGGGATTCAGTATCTTGAGTACTTTGACCTGCAGACTGGAGCAAACCAACAACCTATGATGATGCTAGACCTTCTTCTAGAGCCACCCACAAAAGTATTAGATTTCTATTTAGATCTGGAAGGTCCCTGTTTGATCATCTCCCCATGAATCATGTGTTGCGGCGTGCACAATCGCTAGATTTCATTGTAATTGTATAAGAAACGTCCTTTCGCAGCAGTCGAGCATTAGCATGAGTTTCTGCATAGGTTCCTGTGTTAATATTTTATTTCTGTGGCACTACACATCGCTCCTTTAAAGTCTTGTTGTTGTCATATTTAATAAAAATCCTGTCCTTTGACTCTAATCTACTGTCATGGTGTTTCAGTTTTGTAGACTAATGCTGAAATCCCTCTCAGATTTAGTGTGGGATATTTTTATATAACAACCATCCTGCTCAAAACTTTTCTAAGGTTTACATGAATATCTTTCATTTTTCGTCTCCAAGTGTTATCAGGTGGTCTCTATAATCTGGTGTTCTGCAATCAGGAATGCAATAGTTCAATCTTGATGCACAAGATAGCAAATCTTTGCACTGATCTCATTGATCTTGTGCAGTTTTCCTTATCCGCTGGCTGACAGGTAGGCAGCCAACCCTGACACGACAAAATGTACTTACACTTACATCAGGAGTGAAATATGACACACACTGACCAAACCCAGTGAGGAAACTACTGAAACAGCCAATCAGAGTGAGGCACAGCTGGAGAAGTCTGTCTGCAGGCCCGGCTGGCAGCACTGTAGGAGACAGAAGAGGAGCAGATTCAAAATGGCTGAAGATTTTTTTCTTTTTTTACACATCTCCAAGAGGAATACATCAAATCTGGCTTGAGTTCAATTCACGTTCAAATTTTGCCACAAAGGCATTTTTGCTCAAATAGGCTTCATTTTACTTGAAAAGTGTTCTCTCAGCTAGTTACCACTGCATAATGTACATGCTGCCCTGCCCGTGACCCTCACAGAGATTTTCTTTTTCTTTCATTTTTATAAAAAAAATCCAAAAAATGATATTTTGAAAGCAAATACAATGCATATATTTGCAGGAGTGGCCTGCAAATACGATCAGCTGTTTCTCTTGGAGCATGGCTGTACAGAGAGAAAAAAGGCTGATGATGTGGAGCTTGGGAGCCATCTTTGATTTCCTACGCAGACTGTCTGCTCCTCTCCAGCTACTTGGGATCCTCAGCAAACATGAGAACGTAACTCTGCAGTGAGTGGGAGCCCTGCCATCTTTAAAACATATTTGATCTCTCTTTCTCCCTCTGTCTCTCTACTGCCCCACCTCTTCTTCTTCTTTGCTGTCTTTCTGTCTCTGCAGTGTAAATTGGATAAATAAAGAGTTAAGGTGAGGTTGTCGGGAGTGTCCAACAGTTACTTTTAAAAAAAACACACACACACATATCTGCTGCACAAGGGGAATACGGATAACACGTCGGAGAAAAGGAAAGGAAGAGGCCAGAGGAGTGCACTCTAACAGAACTGTACCAGGATGTAATCTGGTGCCTTCTTAGTATTGCACTGAATGACCAAACAAGCATTTTAATGCACAGACAGAGAGAATGGAGTACAGGTATAAAACTCTATCATAAAGCTCATATCTAATCATGTCTAACATAACAAAGATACCCCCCATCCACCTACTGGTCTGTGAATTGTGAACTTGTTTAAACCTGCATTTCATGATTGCTTTTGGCCATAGGATAAAGTGTTGTGCACTTTGCTTAATCAAATGGACAATGAATGTGTGGCATGAGGCAGTGTGAGGGCCACGCTGAGTGTTGTTGGAGTGGCAGTAGAGTAGATGACATGTCTGGTCATGTGGGCAGGTAAGAGCTGCTCAGAGAGGGAGAAAGGGAAAGAGGGATTGAAACTAGCGTTCTCCTCCTCCTCCACACACCTGTCTTTTGTCAGCCTGAAGCTGCAGAGTAGTGTGTTTGCATTATATGTGAAGCCTGCCACTGACAGGCTTTCGCTGAGTGAATGCTTTTGGTTTATTATTAAAACTCTGAGAAGAAAATGGATTTTTTTTGTCAGTTTTACTTTGAAAGGCAATGGAAATTTGAAGTTGAAATGCTTGGTGGGTGTGCAAAAATGAATCATGATGCAAACTTTTCTTTTTTTGGGCAGTGTGACAGCTTGGTAGATGGAAACAACACAAGAAAAAAAAAAGGAAAAGTGAAAACAATGTAAAATGAAGGTATCATACAACAATTTCTCGATAAATCGGTGAGTATAAAGAGGCAAGTAAGAGCCATTTAAACTCCAACATGAAAAGATAACACAAAACCCTCTCTCTCTAAGTTAAGTTTGTTTCTGTAGAATGCAGCGCAGAAACGAAGGACTCTGATCTAGTTGGTGCCAAATGATGCCCGCCAACGCGCCCCTGAAATGTGCCCATAATTTACGCACAGAAATCTCAAGTTGAATATCCTGCGCCCGCACCTCTTAGCGCAGAGACAGCACGGATTCCCTGCAGCCCGTAAAAAAAAGAGGAAAAAAGTAGGCCTTCATCTCCCTTTTAAACCTCGACGCTGTCCACGTCCTCAAAGAGAATGGATCTAATTAAAACGTTGCACTCGTCATCATCGCCAAAGCGTTGCCAAACGGGTTCTGGTGGAGAGGAGGCAGGGAGATGTAGCACCACATGACTAAGTCTGAGCTGCGGAGGGATGGAAGTTAGATTGGGTTTCTCTTCTCTCATTGGCCGGTGGGCTGACTTTTGACACGCAGACCAGGGACCCTCCTGTCGTATAAATAAGCCTGATGGGACTTTATTATTCTAGCATCACGGCAGCAGGTTTCTGCTAAGTTTGGAGTTACTCGTGTCACCACAACTGTATGTCTGCCTGAAAGTGGTTTAAAAACAGGGGCTCAGCAGCACAAGGAGTCTGCATGTCTGCTTAGACATGCTCAGCTTTGTGGATACCCGGATTCTGTTGCTGCTTGCAGTAACTTCATACCTAGCATCATGTCAATGTAAGTTTGAATATCTGCTCTTTTTTCTTCTGTGATGGATATTTTTTTTTCTTGAGGATCTTGGCTTTTGTTTGGGACTTACATCGAGGTCAAGCCGAAGACAGCTTTAAGCCCTGCTGAATAAAACTCAACGGATTGAGCTCATGCAGAGGATTCTTCACTTTTTCCAAGGACCCAGTTATCATGATTTGATTAGTTTCCGTAAAGGGAAAGAGAGAGAGAGAGAAAAGAAAATTTTGTTCCTTTAAAAGAGGAACGTCTAGAGGTTGTTTTTTTTAGTTGTAATGCATGTGAAGTTAATGAAATGAGTCGAAATGTAGGTTTTCTTTCAGGAATAGGATGAAAAGCTTTTGTTGGGGCGTTGTACACATTGTTCCATCCAGACGTCCAGGGAATGAGCTTTATTATAGGAAACTCTAATGTCTCCCCCTGGTGGTCATGGGTGCAAACATCTACTCGCCACCATCTGCGTTATCTCCAACCCCCATTTATAAAACTAAAGCAGAAATGACACTAAACGATGACACGTTTTCTCTTATAATTACATTTAGATTCTTAAAGTACTTTTTGAGCAGCCTACCTTGCAGTTAATGGCAGTATAGTTCAGCATACATTTAACATACAGCGGTTTTATAGATTAAAAGATGATTATACAGGTAACACATCATGACAAATTTGGCAATATTATATTACATGAAATGGACAAATAAATAGTCTCACATCCCTTTTCAACCGCCAAGTGCGCCACCTCGTGGTCCAGATAGGATATAACGTGTTAGAGTTCACGGGGAGGTCCCAGCTGTGCCAACCTCTAACCGTGACCAGCTGGTCCGGAGTCGTGGAGAGCAGCTGCAACACAGTGCAGAAGAGAGACGCAAAACACAAGGCACCATTAAAGAATGAAGTCACCAGTTTTTAAACAACCCTTTAAAAAAACAGAGAAAAATCACACATTATAATATTTTTGCAGCAAAAGCAGTAAGACAGGAGTAATTAATACATTCTTATCACAAATCATGTTGGTCTTGTCTTCTATGTTGTAGCAGGCCAACTATTCATTTCCCTAGGGCATAAGCGGCCTGTCCAGGCTTGCTCGCAGCTGGAGCGCGAACATGTGGAATGCTCCAACAATGACATTCACATTCATTACCGACAGTTTGACGAAGTTTGCTGTGATTCACAAACTGTGCAGGCATGGCCCTCAGCTACACTTTTAAGAGAGGCTGAGACATGTTATGCAGCGAGTAAAACATGCAGGAAGGATGCTTATTTTAGGCCTGCACAGAAGCGTCTGCTCAGCATTTACAGACACACCCGATCAGCGTAGTGTAAAAAGCCCCCGACTGTGTGACACAGTGAACGAAAAAGAAAAGCACTGTTTGAAAAGTCACTTTTTCTAGTTTTGAATGTACTGACTTGAACACAGTCTCCAGAATATTTTAAACCTGAAATAACACACTCAGCATTTTAATACGAAGATCTTAGGCAGATTCAACCATGAAGCATTAAGTAGAAGATGAAAACTGCTTTGTTTCTTTTTCAGGTTTTGCCCTAAAATTATTATTATGTTCTAACGGCGTATTCCCTTTTTCTCTCCCTGCCCCTCTCTTCTGCCTCTCCCTCCTCATCCTCATCTCTACAATGCCACAGTTGCGGTTAGTACACCTGCATGCTACCATGAAAACAACATACCTTAAAGTTTTTTCCGTTTTTCTTCCACAATCTCTGAAATGCCCGTGAATGAAGGTCTCTGTCGTCTTTTAACGATTCAAGCAATCTGAACTATGGCAGAGGAGTGCCGTTAGGAATTTCAGACCCTGAGCTCAGTTATTTCTTGCAGTTTTCTCCCTTCCTGTCCATGAATAGGTGAGGGTCCTATTGGCTTAAGTTTGTGTCAATGAAAGCTAAAACCACAGGGCTGAGGCACCCATGGGGCCTGGTACAAAGGACCTTTTCTGAGGACAGCAGTGAGGAACCAGAGAGGGAGGTTTGCCCCTATAACAGCTGGCTTTGGCTCCGTTTGGAGTCTCCCTCTGATCCTGATTTAAGATTGAATTTGGGAATTCTTCTGCTCATAGCTGAGATTGCCTGAAACTAAGCACCCACTGCTTTTGGTGTTTACAGCTTCACCACGTCCAGGCACCACTGTGCGTGGTGTGATTGCGGTAACTTGATAGCTGTTCCATAGACTAACATGCTCATACTCCTGAGTGATTGTCCAGTCTGGTTTTGAATGTTTCATTTTGTTGCCTCTCAGCATCTCTGATGTGCGCATGTTGACCACATGCACATTGTCCTCCTGGGTTCTCACATTAGTTTATCTGCACGAGCGTGATTCACATGTCACTGTGACAGCACGTCTGCACGCTGCATTATTTTAGAACAATGGCCAGTCCTCGTTACAGTCACACACAAGAATAGAAGGCAATAATCTGAATGAATGGGATTGCCAGCTCATTAAATTGTTGCATGGAACCCTGAAAAGACTGAAAAGATCTTCTATTTATCTTAACCGAGGCAATAATGCATAATGTTGGACCTCTGGCTTGTTTGGATTGTGTCTAAGATGCATGAAGCATAGTTTATATTAGGAAAGTTCAAATGCCACCTTCACGATGACTGGTTCAATCACTCAGTTTTTCTGTTTTCTTTTGTTTCCCTTTATTTTTCTTGACTTGCTTAGCCTCTGAGGATACAAGAAATCCCAGATTGTTTTAAATTACAGTTTAAGTCCAGGTTGCATGCATCTGGTTTTCAGATCAGAAGCGGTGGCCCGCTTTAGTGTGGGGATAGTTTTGAAATGAAATGCTGTTGAAGTAACAAACTGAGGCCATCTGCTCCATGTTTTTGGTCTGACTGAATGACTTTTGTGCCGCAGGGTCCAGGAGGAGCGAAAGGACCTCGAGGTGACCGGGTAAGCAGATGCAAAACTGCTCTCTCTGTGATAAACACGCTAACATGCCACTGAAGTATTTGATCATTTACACTCATGAGGCATCTTTGGCAACGTTTTTGTCAACGTCACCTGACCTGTTAACCTTGGCAGGCCACACCCCTTTGTTTACATTTCCAATGGCACTATTTTTCTTAATTGTAACATATGAGAATGCCTCTGATATCTTTGATACGACAGTGTGGCAGACTTATTCACTGATTTATTTTTACAATTTAAAACACCTTCGTTTTTTCAAAATAAGAGCTTGCGAGATAAAAACAGACAAGCGTCGCCTCCTTAAATCTCAGCAGCTCATCGTTCAATAATAACAGTGTTTACCAACTCATGTCATCTCTGTTTTACAGGGTCCTCCCGGCCCAAATGGAAAAGATGGTTTACCCGGACTTCCTGGCCCCGCTGGCCCCCCTGGTCCCCCTGGACTTGGAGGAGTAAGTAGAGAATAAACAGTCTGCGTAGATGGTGTTTACTGCAAATGTGCTCTAAATAATGCTGATAAAGCATCTTTGAGGAAAAAATGACAAGCCGTTCATAGGAAACAAACACGAAACCAGCCGTAAAAAGCGTATAGCTTCTTTTATTTTTTTGACCTCTGGTTGCCCCTCTCTGTCTCCTTAATTAACCCTGTAATCTTTGACCTTTTTGTCATTTATCCATTTTGGATCAAAGCATTTTAAAAAAAGAGATACCACATGCCTGGTTACCACTCATTTTGCTCATTTTGTCTGTGTTTAATCCATAAAGCTGCTCGGTGAAAACTTTAGTGTTTTAAGAAACTCTTCAGGTGAATAAAGCGCATGTTTGCAGTAGTCTGTGGCTGCTGATTGTGAGACAAGTTTGAACTACAGGAACTACTGGAACTGGAAATCTAAATTACTTTAGTCTTAATGCCCTTTAGCTATAGAAAAGTGTTTATTATGCATACATAAGTATTAATCTGTGCTTTCTTCTGTTCAACAGAACTTTGCTGCTCAGTACGATGGTGTAAAAGGCCCTGATCCTGGCCCTGGACCCATGGTGAGGACCCCTCTCTTCATTGCCACACAACAACACTAGCCCATATGTCACAAAAACTAATATTTTTACATATATAATTTGGGATGACTACAGTGCATGGAAAGTTTCGTGTATTTCACGTGTTTAAATTTTGATTTCAGTCACCACAAAATGTTTTAATGACAGTCTAACTGAGAGCTGATGATTGATTGTTTACTTCTTTTCTTCTTTTCAGGGTTTGATGGGACCAAGAGGCCCTCCCGGACCTCCTGGAGCTTCTGTAAGTATAAATATGTGCGAAAATTAAACCTATACAACTGTCTTTTTAAAGATTTTTATGACTAAATGCTGCATCTCCTCTCATTCAACAGGGACCTCAAGGACACACAGGACACGCTGGTGAGCCTGGAGAGCCCGGACAGGCCGTAAGATCATCCTCCTAAACATTTACACTTCTTTCAATGTCGACTTAAAAGTTCATCCTGGAGATCTTAATGCTCTGATTTTCTTTCCCAGGGCGCTGTTGGTCCTCGTGGCCCTCCTGGACCTCCTGGCAAAGCTGGAGAAGATGTACGTACACATTAGTGTAACTGCTGTTCAAAATGCAAAATCATTTTTGTTGCCACTCTTCTGTGAATATTTTGCGAGTGGCTGCGGTAGTTCTTTGTTGTGGCCTAAAGTCTATTTCACTGATTCACAGGGTAACAATGGCAGACCTGGCAAGCCCGGAGACAGAGGTGTCCCCGGCCCTCAGGTAAGAGATTTGCACCACGATAACCACAAACAGATATAAGCAAGAAATGGATTTGCAGATGTGAAGTACTTAATATGTTCTTTGTGTTTGATTTGCAGGGTGCTCGTGGATTCCCTGGAACCCCTGGACTTCCAGGAATGAAGGGACACAGAGTGAGTGCTGATTTTTTTTCCCTCTGCTTTAACTTTACCCGATCCTTTGTGGACACCTGAGAGCTCAAACAAAGTGCTAAAAAGAAGAAAGTGGAGGTGGAGACACACCTGTGCTCCTTAGAAATTGCATTGTAATTACCTCCACAGGGAGTGATTATGGACCTAACCTCCTGAATTCCTAATGGATGCCTTGAAGTTCTTAGCCTGTTAACATAACTGGATTGCAAAAGTGCTTCACAGAAAGGTGTTAGGTATTGAACATTTCCTTCCTATGATGGATGGAGACAGATGCAACGCTTTCTATAACCCATGTTTGATTTTATAAATAGCTTTTTTAAGACGTTTTTTAATGTCTCCTATAATATAACCCCTGTTGGACTCTTTTCCTTGTTCTGTTTTATCTCTGGAGCAGTGCACTACAATTTGAATCTATTATCCTTCTCACATGTTGATCTAAACGGTTATATTTATTTATATTTGTATCACATTTCTCATATCTTCACCTGCCTTCATCACTGTGCTCCTATGTTTCAGGGATACACTGGCCTGGATGGACGCAAGGGAGAGCCCGGTGGTGCTGGCCCCAAGGTAAGGTGACAACTAGCTGCTCTATGAATGTATCAAAAACTAAAAACTGTAATTCTTAATAGTTCCCAGTTAATTATTAGTGATAAATTTGAAAATGTTTAGACACATTCCTCATCGTACCATTTTCCCTCCCATAGGGCGAGCCTGGTGCTCATGGAGCTGCTGGAAGCCCTGGACTGGCTGTGAGTTTGAGATTCACCTTTCATGCACAAAAATTTTAGTAAAGACATCTGACTTGGATGTTTGTGACTGTTTGCGTCAGTCAGCATCATGTTCATGGGATGATAATGATGCTGTGGTATAAAAACCTGTACAGGTGATAATTGTAGGTAACTGTCTTGCCTTCAGGGAGCTCGTGGTCTTCCTGGTGAGAGAGGCCGCCCCGGCCCTGCTGGCCCTGCTGGTGCTCGTGGTGCTGATGGCAATGTTGGACCTACTGGCCCTGCTGTGAGTACACACACACTTATAACCCCTTTATCGGTGTTAGAGTGAGAAGATACCACTGAGATGCTTTTTCCTGATTGGACTTCAGCCTGTCTTCATATATAAATCACGATGAATACTGTAATGTGCCATCCTGCCAAGTCAGAAAAGGTTCATTCTTAAATTTTGGACTTTATTATGTGTTCCTGCTTTTCCTTTATTCAGGGACCCCTCGGTGCTGCTGGACCCCCAGGATTTCCCGGTGGCCCCGGCCCCAAGGTGAGTGTGATGCCACTTCCTGTTGCCTCTCAGAGAGGTTCACGATTAGGGTGAAAAAAGGCAGTTTTTATTGCTGTATAGGACAAGTACAACCAGTGCCTGCAAGCTCCTGCCCAATCACATATTCTTATATAGTAGCCCCCAGGGGAATTTTGACTGTTAGTACTGCAAACCAAAACAAATACTTAATGCTGCTTAAGCTGCTTTAACTATAAAACCAACAACCACTAGGTAATATCGGCACACTGTTTGATTGTGGATGTATTTGTGCTGCTGACAGGGAGAGACCGGACCCGTGGGAGCTACTGGCCCATCTGGACCTCAGGGATCTAGAGGCGAGCCCGGACCCAATGGTGCTGTTGGCCCCGTTGGTCCCTCTGTAAGTATACAAGGTTGTTTCCATCAAGGTCACTCTCCGGTCACGTGTAACCACTGTTTCTGTTATTAGTCTTTTAGTTGACTCTGACTCCTATAATTTAGTCATGATTTTAGGGAAGATTGGTGTTATGTTAACATGATCAGTTGAAAATGTGTTTTCTTTAAATAAAATGACTTGACTTTGTTTTCTTGGTCTTTCTCTCCAGGGTAACCCTGGTGCTAATGGCCTGAATGGAGCTAAGGGAGCTGCTGTAAGTATTTGACTTGAGCCAAAAGTGCATACAAATTTCCAGGGTCACACCAAGCTATCTTTATTTTGATATGGTTTGATATAATAGGATGCTATGCTGACCTGTTGACCATACCTGCTGTTTAGGGCACCCCTGGTGTTGCCGGAGCTCCTGGCTTCCCTGGACCAAGAGGAGGACCCGGACCACAGGGACCTCAGGGTGCTGCTGGACCTAGAGGCCTGGGTGTGAGTACACAAGAAACAAAATAGCCACCTGGAAACATTCTCTGTCCTTACGCCCCAGTACTGTCATAATTGTTCACAGATGATTGCTCTTCTGATTAACTGTGTCTGTTTATCTGTCTATTTTAGGGAGATCCTGGTGTTCAGGGTATAAAGGGAGATACTGGTCCCAAAGGAGAACCTGTAAGTTTATGTCCTTATAATCATTTAGAATTTGATCCAAATAAATCTGAAAACCTCTCTGTTGCACATTTAATGACCGTTTTGCTATGTTGTTTCCCTCAGGGTAACTCTGGACCTCAGGGAGCCCCTGGACCTCAGGGTGAGGAGGGCAAGAGAGGACCCACTGGTGAGCTCGGTGCTACTGGGCTTGCTGGTGCCCGTGGAGCTAGAGTGAGTTCCAGCCCGTCATCTTTAATAGTTTGAGCCATAAATGTACTACAGCCGGAGACATTTTACTGGGATCAGCCATTAATTCTATTTGTCTCCTTTAGGGTGCTCCTGGCAGCCGTGGCATGCCTGGTGGTGAGGGAAGAACTGGCCCTGTTGTAAGTATTCAATGATTAAAAAAACTCTTTTTTGCTTGAAATACAGGCAACATTAAGTCTCATAATTTGTCTCATCTGCCCTTTTCATAGGGTATGCCTGGTGCCCGTGGTGCTTCTGGTGCTGCTGGACCTCGTGGACCCCCTGGAGATGCTGGCCGTGCTGGTGAGCCTGGCCCAGCTGGTCTCAGGGTGAGCTTTTTACTAAATCCTGTTCTTGGAAGGTTATAATTCACAGTTTCAGTAAGTTACAGAGACACCTCAAAGTGCAAGTGCATATTTGGCAGTTGTAGTTTTAAAAAAAATATGGAGCTAATGTGGAGATGGAAAAAACTCTGAATTTCTAAAGTGAAAGTCTTCATTTCAAGTCTTAATTTTGTAAGAAATTATTAAGTGTTAGATTTACATGAAAACCCTGGATATTCACTGAGAATTTACTTACAAACGTCCATGATTAAAAGAAAAAGAAAACACAGGGCTTCACCTTACAAGATTATAAAAACCTCATAATGTGTAGACTCAGAGTATCATGCCTGCCTGCCTAATCAAGTTGTAGTTGCAAAGTCTGAACTTTCTATGCAAATTTCCATAAGAAAACTTTAATGGAAAATTCATGGCAGCTATTATTTTCCACAGGGTCTCCCAGGAAGCCCTGGAAGCTCCGGACCCCCAGGAAAGGAGGGACCTTCTGTAAGTAAACCTCAATTTTATTTCATCTATTGTTCCTACTGTTTTTTTTTTTTTTTTACAGTAAATATAATTTCCTGCTGCAATCTTTGTTTGTCGCTCCAGGGTCCTTCTGGACAAGATGGCCGCAGTGGACCTCCAGGCCCAAGTGGACCTAGAGGCCTGTCCGGAAACATTGGTTTCCCTGGACCCAAAGGACCTTCTGTAAGCCTTTTTCTTTTCAAGAATTAAACATGGAACTATATCCTTCTTTGTTTTTCAAGTTAACCTAAATCTGTACTTATTAACTTGCTAACTGCTTTTTGTTTTAGGGTGAGCCTGGCAAGCCTGGAGAGAGGGGAGCCACTGGCCCCACTGGACTGAGAGTAAGTCACAAATGTTATAATATATAAAACTTGAATTTAATTTGGTAATGGCTTCAGTAGTTAAAAGGCATCACTCTCTTTATCCTTGTGTCTAGGGACCCCCTGGACCTGATGGCAACAATGGAGCCACTGGTGCTACTGGACCTGCTGTGCGTGATCTTATGTGCAGCGCATGAGTAGATCTTGATGAATAATAGCCACTGCATTGTCTTTGTCTTCGACTCTGATAACTTGTCTCTTTCTCTCTACAGGGAGGACCTGGTGAGAAGGGAGAGCAGGGACCTTCTGGTGCTCCTGGCTTCCAGGTTTGGATCCATAATTTTCTCTAAATATAGAAAAATGGTGCATGATTTTACAGCCATTTTAAGCTGATTGCTAAAATTTTTGATGCAATTGGAGCTGATGTAGAGTCTTGATATTTTCAGGGTCTGCCTGGACCCGCTGGAAATGCTGGTGAGGCTGGCAAGCCTGGAGACAGAGTAAGTATTTGGAAAACTGTAAAAGCAGCATTATTGAAAATTTAAGTCCACGTCTAACCAAACAAAAATGCCTCTGTAGGGTATCCCAGGAGAGCCAGGACCTGCTGGAGCTGCTGGTGGCAAGGTGAGATCACCTGTCAGTGACATTGTTTTCCAAAACAAATGCAGCAATATAGGATTTTTACACAGTAGCAAAGCCTGTCAAAAGTGCATATGTGTCCAGGTCTATGTGCACTAAATGAATCAAGACCCTTTAATATGTTGTAGGCTTTTCAAACCTTTAAATCTATTGCTATAAAAACATACTCAGAATCAAATATAGAGAACACAAATTAAAATATGCATGTCTGTTTCTCCAGGGAGAGCGTGGTAACCCTGGTGCTGCTGGATCTGCTGGACCTCAGGGACCAATTGGAGCCCGTGGACCTGCTGGAACCCCTGGAGCTGATGGTGGCAAGGTAAGACAGTTCTATTTTTACAGAAATTGATGGAACTTCTGAACATATGTCATGAAACCTGACAGTTCATGGATGTTCTCTGGCCTGTCACGGAATGGTCTTTAAAATGCACTTTCACAGCAATTTCCAGCATTGCTTACTGATCAAAATCTCACTGTTTATGCAGTGATAGCTCTGAGAAACTTTAAAAATTAAGAATTATGTGATAATAAAATCTGTATATAGCTGGAAAATTGAAAACATCAATATTTATGTTGTTCAAATATGAACCCAAGTTTATCCTCTTTGTTTCCAGGGAGAGCCTGGTCCTGCTGGAGCTGCTGGTGCACCTGGACATCAGGGAGCTGGTGGCATGCCCGGAGAGCGTGGAGGTGCTGGTACTCCTGGACCCAAGGGAGAGAAGGTAAGTTCTAGAAATCTGCCACCAGCAAATAAAATGGGTGTAAATGAGGGAGTATTGTTTCTTTGCTGTTGTGCGTCTTACACCCTCTTCCCCTCTCCCAAGGGAGAGCCTGGACACAAAGGCCCTGACGGCAATCCTGGCAGAGATGGTCCCCGTGTAAGTAAAACTCTCCCGTCTTTGTTAGTATGCTTAATGTAAAAACTTTACACATTTATTTCCTCAATTTGAGTGTGTCAGTCATAACCCTGATCTCAGTGTGCTCTCCTCACTTAATCTAGGGTCTGCAAGGACCTGCTGGACCTCCAGGACCCACTGGAGCCAACGGTGATAAGGTAAGTTGATAAAATAGTTGCCATTAAATAAATAATAGAAAGAAACCACCAAATTTAATGTTTTTAGATTATATAGATTCTATAATGCAAACAAACTTTGTTTGATTGGGGTTTTTTAATATTTAATTCATTTTTACAGTATTTAAAAAATGAATGCCAGCAAAAGTATTGAACATAACTCATCCACTGTAGGACCAGTTACCTTAAATAAAAAGCCATTTGCAGACGTTCACACCACTTTCATAATTTTATTGCTCAGTACCTTTATGTGGGACGTCCCACCCCTCTAAAACAGAAATTTTAAGTAGCCGAAACACTGTTATGACTAAAGCTAGAACCTCAACACCGCCATCTAATGGCTATTATGCAAAATAACAGCAATGAGCAACCTGCAATGAAATGTAAGATGACAGTGGTTAACCTAAAAATAATGCAGAAAACAAGTATTCATATTTATTACTGGCATTTAAATATTTATTTAAATCAAAATGTAGGAATTTGCAAGTATTTTTTAAATTTGTTTTCCTGAGTGTTTGTGTATGTTGTTCTATAAACACAACCAACAGAGCCAAGAGTACAATAACAAAATTCTTTAAGAAGGAAAATGCTGACTATTTAGAGCATTCTTATAATATATGGCATATTGAAGTATATTCCCACATAACGGAGCGTGACAAGTCAGTGGATGCTTGGAACAACTGTAAGCTAATAAAATGTTTCCTGTTCTCTCCTCCAGGGTGAGGGTGGTTCCTTCGGACCTGCCGGCCCAGCTGGACCTCGTGGACCCTCTGTGAGTAGCTGCTGATCACTCCTTGTTCCACTAGCTTACATTTGCGTTTAAATATCTCATAGCAGAACCTGGCAAAACACAAGCTTCCATCTTTTAGTTTGAACAGTCTTTTTGACCCCACTGCTTGTTGTCCACAGGGCGAACGTGGAGAGGTTGGACCCGCTGGAGGTCCTGGATTCGCTGGCCCCCCTGTAAGCCCATTTTGAAATTCAGTACCCCATTCCCCATGTCATGTTCAATAGATAAAGATGAGCCAATACTTACATACCACAACCACGCTTGCTACAGGGTGCTGATGGTCAACCTGGAGCAAGAGGAGAGCGTGGACCTTCAGGAGGAAAGGGAGAAGTTGGCCCCTCTGGCCTCGCTGGACCTGCTGGACAGTCTGGACCTGCTGTAAGTACCACTTTCACTGGACATATACACACACAAACACGCATCCAGCAAAGCTAAACAAATTGAGAGAGATCTAACATGATTTCACTGATTTAGCATTACCAGGCATCTATGAGAGTGTTCACAGTGGGATAAAATCAACAGCTATTTCAAAATACTGTTTATGTTTATAGATTAGAGGGGAGCAGTCTTGATATGACACTGACTTTGATTTCTTCTTCCGGTATCTAGGGTCCTGCTGGCCCTGGTGGACCTCCTGGTGCTCGTGGAGACAATGGACCTTCTGTGAGTATTCAAACATACAAATAAACAGCTTTACCAGCCACACACGACACTCTCATGAATGCACTCATTAACTCCGTGGGCTTAAAAGCAACCATAGCATGCAGTGAGTAGGAGTTCCAATCAAAGCTGTTAGGAACTTTTAAAAAAGGCAACATTAAAACATGAGATTAAGCCACTTATCAGTTATTTCTTGTACTGCCCTTTTTAAAATGTTTATATTTTTTAATATAAGCCCAAATAGGAACTAGTTTGTACTAGTGAGTCAATATTGTGTGCATTTGTGTCAATTTATGCACATAACCGCACAGTATCACTGTTTTAACTTAGCAGACTTTGTCAGCTTTTGATCTGTTCATTTTCCAGTGTTTCCTCTAAATCACTCAAATGTATTTTAATGGTAACACCAAAGGCAATTTTATTCATACAGCACATTTCGCTATTCGCTACATGTAAAATCAATCTGCTTGACATTAAAGATAAAAACACAAAAAATCCTTTTATCTTTGGAATGACTTAAGGAAATAAAAACAATAAAACTAATTCTACAAAGACATATAATATAAGTTAGCATGCACACACGCACAAGCATACACACTCATACAGTGTAAGTGTAAGCCTGTAAGAGGTTTTTAGTCCATTTTTGAATGTAGGCACAGGTGTAACTGACCTCAGGTCAGGGGTCAGGTTGTTTTTGAAGAGCATCACATTAACTGAAAGCAACCTCGGCACTCATTTATATCTCATTCTGGGACCAGTTAAAAGATTACCTGAGAGGTACGACTGGTTTATAGACACTAAACAAGTCAAAGATGTGTTGGAGGACCAAACCAAAGAGCTTTATGAACTCATAGATTTAAACGGTAATTTCATGTTAAACTGGAAACCAATAAAGTGACTTCAGTATTAGGGTGTTATGTTCACATTTGCGTGTACATGTAAGGCTCTGGCTGCTGCATTCTGAACGAATATAAGTAGTTATACTGATAATTCTGACAGTTCTGCAAATAGAGCGTTACAGCAGTCTAACCTGTTTGATATGAATGAATGGATCATATCCTCAAAGTCAGTTTGAGAGAAGTATTTTCTAACTTTTGATCAATTTAGGTGGCAGAAAGCAGTCCTGGTGACCTTGTTAACATGACAATCAAAACTGAGATAACTGTAAAAAAATAATGCCCAGGGTTCTAACCTGCTCGCTGTGTTTGAGAAAAAGCGGTGATAAATATTAACAGATTTTCCATCTTGAATTTTAGACCAACAACAAATATTTCCATCGAGTTTCTGCTCAGTTCAGAAAGGTTTCTAGACAACCAGCAAATAATGTCATCAAAGGATCTTATGGATTTGAAGAACTGCTGATTGAATTTTGTATTTGTGCAGATCTAAAACTATGTGTATCGTGTCTTAACTCTCAGCCCAGCTACACACACAAACGTAGACACAACAAACATTTTGAATGACCTCTGCTTAACCACTGTGTGTGTTTCTGGTCAGGGTCTGACTGGTTTCCCTGGTGCTGCCGGCAGAGTTGGTGCTGCTGGTCCTGTTGTAAGTATAGATTTTGCATTTACTAATAAATTACATTTTAGTAATAACCTCAAACATACAAACTGACTTGACATGACCCCTCGTTCCTTCTCTTCCCCTCTCAGGGTATTGTTGGACCCCCTGGCCCCGCTGGTCCCTCTGGTAAGGATGGACCTCGTGGTCCCCGTGGTGATGCTGGTCCCACTGGTTCTTCTGGAGAGTCCGGAATGATTGGACCATCTGGTCTTGCTGGAGAGAAGGGACCCAGTGGAGAGTCTGGCCCCCCTGTAAGTTATAGCCCTCTTGAAATTGTGGTGCACTGAAACTTTGAGGACACTTTAGTGGCATCCTTGCTTATACCACTGATGTGCATATATAGATCTTAAGAACTGCATCCTCAGCTCTTAAATGTGTGACTGATGATGTATTTTAGGGTCCTCCTGGTGCTCCTGGAACTTCTGGTCCTCTTGGACTTCAGGGATTCGTTGGTCTGCCTGGTTCTAGAGGAGATCGTGGTACACCTGGTGCTGCTGGTGGTGTGGTAAGTAGAAACTAGTTCTGATTATACCACGAAAAAAAAATTACCTGTTTGATGAACCACTGAATGTGTATTATCATTCAGAAAGTGTTGGTCAATTCAAACCATGGACAACAAATTTTAAATATGCATGGACAACAGTGCTAGTCCAGACGACAGACCATAATTTCCATTTTGGAGGATGTCTCAGAAAGACCACATGCACTTTTGATAATGGGAAGATCCCTCGTCCCCAAAAGTCTGAACGTACACAGCATCCATGTTATTGGTTGGCTATATTTGACCCACTGATTTTCTCTGTGTCATATCCCAGGGAGAGCCTGGTAGAGTTGGACCTGCTGGTCCCCCTGGAGCCCGTGGAGCCCCTGGCAACATTGGCCTGCCTGGTATGACCGGACCCCAGGGAGAGGCTGGACGTGAGGTAAAGACTTGTAACCCCTACTACCGATCTATGAATGATTTATAGAGAGTGCTAAAATAATATAATTATGTGTTCTGTATTTTCTGTGATATATTTGCTTTAAAAAAAATCACATAACATTTTAAAATAGTAAGCCTGTTAAACTTTTATATAAACTTCTCTGTTCTTTACAATCCACAGGGCAACACTGGTAACGATGGACCTCCTGGTCGTCCTGGTGCTGCTGGATTGAAGGTAATGCCCTGTCGTGTACCTTAAGCCATTATCATGCACAGAACACACACACATATACATATATATATATATATATATATATATATATATATATATATATATATATATATATATATATATATATATATATATATATATATATATATATACTATGTTTTATTAACCAACTTCCACCGTGACCCACCGTGCTTAGGGAGACCGTGGTGAGCCTGGATCTGCTGGCGCCATGGGACTTGCTGGTGCCCCTGGACCTGCTGGACCCACTGGAGCTGCCGGCAGACCTGGAAACCGTGGAGAGGCTGTAAATATTCTAATCATTAAATTCCCAATATAAGCAAAATTGTTTACTGGGTACTTTTATCTACAATCGTCTGCTTGTTTCACTTTTTTTCCTGTCCCTAGGGCCCATCAGGTTCCTCTGGAGCTGTTGGCCCTGCTGGAGCTAGAGGTGCCCCTGTAAGTATAATACACTAGCAAAGCAAATGAAATTACAAAAGGAATGCACCACAATATGTTTATGCCTGTGTCTTTGTTCAATGTAGGGACCTGCTGGACCTCGTGGTGAGAAGGGAGTTGCTGGAGACAGGGGAGAGAGAGGCATGAAGGGTCTGCGTGGACATCCTGGTCTCCAGGGAATGCCTGGACCTTCTGTGAGTGGCTGCACAGCAGCATAATGCACAAGAACTGTATGAATACTCAGCCCCATTATGCTCATAAACAATGCTTCAATACAGATTCCAGTAGCATTTGCAGGGCAATGTAATCACGGAGAGGAAAGACTTGTTGTCACTAAAATGCCACTGAGTGATGTGTTTTCTTTTACCACAGGGACCTTCCGGTGACACTGGTGCTGCTGGAGCTCATGGACCTTCTGGACCCAGAGTGAGTAGAATCCCAGCAGCTTGCTTATTTTTTTTTCTTCTACATGCATCGAAGATCATCTGTGCATGCCCTATTGAAAAGTTTCACCGTTAGTGAGAAATAAGTGTATGTAGCTCCTAGCTCCTAGCCACTCCTACCCACATACACTCCTGCTATTTTTGACAGAGCACCTTTAATTTGTAGATTAATAAAACCACAAATGTTTGTGTGATGTGATTTCTTTAGGGACCTGCTGGACCCCATGGACCCGTTGGTAAGGATGGCAGACCTGGTGCCCATGGTACTATGGGTGCTCCTGGTCCTCGTGGACCCAATGGATACACCGGACCAGTGGTAAGTTTGCCTTTATATCAACAGCTTCATCACCTTCTTAAATACTGCAACTTTTATTTTGCACCCTGGACAGTTTAGTGCTATTACAGAACTGTTCTTTACACATCACTCCATTGTCTTATCCATGTTAGGGTCCTCCCGGACCTCCCGGTCTGCCTGGACCTCCCGGCCCTGCTGGTGGTGGATACGATGTCTCCGGAGGATATGATGAGTACAGAGCTGACCAGCCTGCTCTGAGAGCCAAGGACTACGAGGTTGATGCCACCATCAAGTCTCTCAACACTCAGATCGAGAACCTGCTCACCCCTGAGGGATCCAGGAAGAACCCTGCCCGCACCTGCCGTGACATCAAGCTCAGCCACCCTGACTGGAGCAGCGGTAAGCTTGGCTTCAGCTCCTCAAAATAATAGCAAAGTGCCACTGTTACTATGTTCTGAAGCATTTACAGAGGCCATGCGTGTAACTGACCTACTCCAGTTAATGCGACTCTCTGCTTTTCCTGAAGGATTCTACTGGATCGACCCCAACCAGGGCTGCACCAACGATGCCATCAAGGTCTTCTGCGACTTCACCACCCGTGAGACCTGCATCTACGCCCACCCTGAGAGCATCGCCCGCAAGAACTGGTACAGAAGCACCGAGAACAAGAAGCACGTCTGGTTCGGTGAGACCATCAACGGTGGCACTGAGGTGAGAGAGCAGGCAACTTGCATCATGTGAAATGAAAACAAGCTTAACCTCTACAGGAAACACTCACTGGTTCTTTCCTTCCTGCAGTTCACCTACAACGATGAGACCCTCAGCCCCCAGAGCATGGCCACCCAGCTGGCCTTCATGCGCCTGCTGTCCAACCAGGCCAGCCAGAACATCACCTACCACTGCAAGAACAGCGTTGCCTACATGGACGGTGAGAGCGGCAGCCTGAAGAAGGCCATGGTACTCCAGGGCTCCAACGATGTGGAGCTGAGAGCTGAGGGCAACAGCCGCTTCACCTTCTCCGTGCTAGAGGACGGCTGCACTGTGAGTAGCATTGCTGTTACGTTTCAGTCTGCTTCGCAGCTTTGTGACTTGTGTTGTTAAACCTCTGCTCCAATACTCAACCTCTCTTTTCCTCCGATTTACTCCTGCAGACACACACTGGTGAGTGGAGCAAGACAGTGATCGAGTACAGAACAAATAAACCATCTCGCCTCCCCATCCTCGACATTGCACCTTTGGACATTGGTGGAGCTGATCAGGAGTTTGGTTTGGACATTGGCCCAGTCTGTTTCAAATAAATAGACTCATGATAAATTAACACCGGAAAAAAAAGAGAGGAAGAACGAAAAAAAAAACAAAATCTCTGCCCTTCTATCTGTGTTCGTTTTTTTTTTTTTTATACTGAATGCTGATTTCTCTCTGCGCATCCACTTGCTTACGATGGGCAACTATCGGAGAGGACTGAACGGACTGATCGGAGCGTTGGTGCAATGCAAAATAAATACAGCAACCCAAAGGGACGCGGGAATACACCTTGTTGTGGGACATCATGTCATCCTTTTGTAAAAAATAAAAGAAGTGTAATAAAAACGCTGAAAGTATGCATCACTTTGTGGTCTTTGTATATCTTCCAAAGAGGAGGTTTAAAACCACAATTTCCATGAAAAAAGGTTTAAACTACCTCATGCCTGTACCTAAAGAAAATACTATTACCAAAACCTGGGTCCACAACCGAGATGTTATGATTTCTAATGCTTCAAGCTTTGTCCCGTATCGGAAGGTGCTCGGTTACTTGAAGCAAAGATCTATGGTGCTAATATGCAGCTGTGGAGCAAACCACTTTTTTAACTGTATTATTTTGTATTGACCTTTAAGGAGTCTTGCAATCTTCCCCTGATATTCCTCCATTCTAAGCAGGTGGAATGAGTCTAAACCTGATGTCTTGTTTGGGTTTTTATTCTTTTGTTTTCTTTTTTTCTAGATTTTATTTTTCTTTGTTTGTTTGTTTTTTTTTCCTTCAGGCTTTTTCACTCTTCCAATCCCACACCCAGTGTTCATTCTGACAGCACATAATTCATCTCGTTCTGAATGGTTTTTTTAAGGCGGCCTCTCTCTCAAAAAATGACACAACAAAGTCTATTGTACCTATTTTGTATATGTGAGATGTTTAAATAAATTGTGAAAAGTTCTGAAATAAAGCATGTCCAATGTTCCAAAACACACTACGCAGTGACTTAAGTGCTTTCGTGTTTTAAGGACACCGATGAAGGTGTGTCACTGTAGTTTGGTTCTAGTTTGGCTGATGATTTACATATCATCACTGACTTTAAACATCTTCCTATTGTGGAAGCACAGCAGTGTCCTCATTCACATCCCCCACCTTTTTTTTTTTTTTACCCTGCTTTCCAACGGTACATTCAATTTTAATGTACAGTAAATTTCTGTTTACACTGTCCATGCCAATGTGTGATTACTAAAGTGCATTGTTCCTTGTAAATATGCATCCTCTCATGTTGCTTTTTTTCCTTGCATAATACAGCTTTTGCATCCAAATAAATCTCTGTGATTTGGATTCAAGGCTTGCAGTCATGCGTGAACATAGTCATAAGTCAGTCTCAGTTAAGAATACGGCAGTTCTGGAGATAAATAGGTGTTTCACTCAGGGTGATGGCGTATGAGATCAGCTGCAACACCTTCTACAACCACTAGAAGGCAGTGTGGCGTGCATTTACGAGAGTATCTTCTTCATGTCCAGTTCATTTAGGCTACGTCCACACGTACACGGGTAAGGACACTTTAAATACCTGTAGGTGGCAAGGTTATTATAGTTAACTAAATTTAAACTAAAAACTAAAATCAGATGTGGAAAAAACATTTTACTGAACAAAAATAAAACTAAAAACTAGACTTTTGGGGGGGGGGGGGGGAATAAAACCAATTAAACAATTTTGTGAACTTGAAAATCTGACTAAAACTAAATAAAATAAATGAGTCATTGAAAGACTCTGGATATCTACAATACTACAACAAACTAAGACTTAACTGCTTTCAAAAAGTTATATGTTTTTACTGCAATACCTTTATTAATTTTCCCCAGTCTGGCTTTGACACATGGACTCAATATTGTAATAACAAATAAAAACTAAAACTGACACTGAAACTAACAACTGAAACTAAACATTTCAAACAACAAAAACTAAATTGAAACAAGAATATCCGCTCTGGAAACTCACTGAGACTAAACTGAATTAAAACAAAAAGTCAAAACAAAATAAAAAGAAAAAGAATACTAATTAGAAAATATAAAACTACAACAACTCTGATGGGTGCATGGGAAATTAGACAGAAGAGTATGATTTATACATTATCCAATCATTTATGCATACAATTGATTATTAACAGTACAGAAATCAGGCTGTGGGTCCTTTAGATGTCATGCTGACGTCCAAACAAATGATGATTACACAACGTAAAGTTGTGTAATCATCATTTTAAGAAAATAAAAGTTCATTTACTTTCCAGGTCTTCTTAACATGCTTAACACTTCTATGTCAGTTCAGGATTCTGTAATGTTTCTTCTACTTTATTTAATGTCCCACTTTATTTATATACCAGTTTATGTAGTAAATGTTATATTACAGATAGATGATTAAATCCCGAGACAATCAAACCACTGAGATGTTTATTAAAATATAAAGTAAGCTGAAATTATAGAAAGAAGAAGAAGAAAGTTTTCACACGAATCTATTCAGTGTGGTGAAACGCTAAGTACACCCTTCCTACTTCCAAAGGAGTTAAGAGTGTAGCAGCAGTCAAGTGTTGCTAATCAAAACCACTTGATTACATGATCATCAGCAAGTGTGAGCTCCTCTATAAAGGCACAACTTTAGGCGGTTTGCAGGTCTGGACCGATTAGCTGTGTGACAATACAATGCTGAAATCTTCCCAGGAGCAGAAGTCCCAGCAAATTCACCCCAAGGGCAGGCTGCACAATGCTCAGAGATATTCAAGCATGGTTTCTTTGAAGGGTACCAACAGAATGGATTAAGTTTGCAAAACCAGACATCCGGAGCCATTTCCTTTGGACATACAAGATCATGGTTATAATGCATAATCCAACAGCCCAGTCATACCAGCTGTTAAGCATGGTGGTGGAGGGGTGATGATCTGGGCTTGTTTTGCAGACACAGCATTAAGCTTGTTGTGGACCCCTGGACATAAATGCAGAGCACAATGTAAGACTAAAGGATGTTTTATTAAAAGAGTCTTTCTTTTAGTCGGTCCCTCAGGGGGTTGAAGGCGTCAGCAACAGGCGTCAGGACAGAGGAGGCGAAGACAAGTAGAGCAACAGCAATAGATTGCATGTGAGTATTACAGGAGCCGAGCTTGTTTACTGCATGCTGGTGTCAACTGAGGAAAAACACCGCCCTCTTAAAGTCACGCCCCAATCAGCTCAACAGCAGGTAAATCAGGAATGTCTTCCCGGTGCGTGATTAGTAGGGCAGAGATCCCAGCGATGCGCCGCCTCTGCAGCATAGCACGCAACATTCCCCACACTCATGTCAACTGAGGACGGAAAGAGATCGCAAAAAGAGAGAGAGAGAGACGGGTGAGTCAGCTGAGGACAGTCTGGGCAACTTGGAGGCATTAAGTTGATTGTGAATTCCTCTGTATGCCAAAGTATTCTAGAGTCAAATATGAAGCCATCTGTCTGACATCTGAAGCCTGGCCAAACGTGGGACATACAAAAAGCCAGTGACCCCCAAAGCACAGGAGCAAATCTACAGCAGAATGGCTGAAAAAGAATTTTAAAAAAATGTTGTGTTGCAACTGCCCGGTCAAAAGTCCAGACTTCAACCTGACTGAAATGCTGTGGCAGGCATTTAACAGAGCTGCACAGAGAGCTGTGTAGATAATCGTTGGAGCAAAAAGACAACAACAAAAAGCAAACAAAGAAAACAGAAACAAAAAACCCCAAAAACTTAGCTGTGCACAGGGCTGGACTGGGACAAAAAATCAGCCCGGGCATTTTGACTAGAGACCGGCCCACCAGGTATTATAGGAAAAACCATAAATCCTTTGAATGAAAACAAACGCTGTTGTCACAGTGATGTACACTGTCTTGTTGGTATATGGTAAATGGCCTGTATTTGTATAGCGCTTTTCTAGTCCCTAAGGACCCCAAAGCGCTTTACACAACCTGTCATCCACCCATTCACACACACATTCACACACTGGTGATGGCAAGCTACAATACAGCCACCCTGGGGCGCACTGACAGAGGCGAGGCTGCCGGACACTGGCGCCACCGGGCCCTCTGACCACCACCAGTAGGCAACGGGTGAAGTGTCTTGCCCAAGGACACAACGACCAAGACTGTCCAAGCCGGGGCTCGAACCGGCAACCTTCCGATTACAAGGCGAACTCCCAACTCTTGAGCCACGATCGCCCCCACGATATATGTATCTTAAACTTAAACCTACACCATCCTCCTATTGTGGTATTCTAAACAGTACCCGAAAGTAGACTGCTTGGTCGAGTTAACCTCCTGAACTATCTACACATGGTGAAAACCTGAAATTAAGACAGAGAAGACTAGAGGTGAGACATGATCATTACTGATTACTGATGACAGATTTAGATATATTTTCATAAACCATACATTTGCCACATCAATAAACAGCATGGCAGGGCAAAATATTTTTTCTAACATGGCAACCTTTAAAAAGTGAAAGGAGATAGAAAGACAGGTGAGAAAGAATAAAACTAATTGACTTTTTGATGGCATTTTACACCCAGTACTGGTACAGAATCTAGAAACTGTGGGAAAATACTGGCATCATATACAGTACTTAGCTACTTCTGAAGAAATTATGATGGGACCCTAAAAAAAATTACTATGTACAATAATGGATTTCTATACATTTTACATCAGATGAAAACGTAAGATTCAGATAATTATTTGTTAAAAGCGAGACATTTTAAATGAGAATAAGAAAGAAAAGTATTTCTTTGTGCCCCCCTTTCCCTGTTAATGCCCTACCTGGCCCCTGGCAAAACTTTGCTAGACCCGCCCCTGCACAGTTACCAGCTGTCAGCTACATAAAAAAAGGATCCTGGTGTTATTTGTGTCTCAGAAACAGTTCCTAACTTCCCTTCAACTCGTTCATGTCACCTAAAAGGTAAACCTGTTTCTCCATCACCTGTTCAGCTCTGATGATCCAGTAAGGACATCTCCTGGTTTCATCTTCATGTTTCCCTCTCACCAGATATCCAGACATCATGACCAGCAGCTTTTACAGCTGTGGCTCTAGCAAACATCAGCTGATACTAGGAATTAATATTAAATAAATTCTAACAACAGCTGATCAAGCTTAAATGTGCTGCTATTGTTTAACGCGACCTCCGCTGGTTTTATGTTTCTGACGCAAAGTGGGCGATAAACAAACAAGAGAGAAAAGCCGATCAGCTGATCATTGATCAGTTTCATGATTGAAGTAGAAACAGGAGAGGGAGGGGGAGAGAATGAATGAAGAAGAGGCAGCTGTGCAGCAAAGACAGAATAACTCCAGCTTTGTGTCTTTTTCATTGTAGCTGAAGTACAGGACAAACTGGGTTCCTTTTCACCTCAATACGAAACCCGTAATATTTTCTCTGAATACGAGACGATTCCGTTTTTTACGGGATGGTTGGAAACTCTAATAACTAACCTTATAAATAAAATAAGATAAAACAAGTTTAACATCAGTAACATCAAAGCACCCGCCCAGCTGTATATAAACTCTGTCATGCTAGTTAGTACACAGTACAAGTTATTGTAACTGACTGTTAAAAGTCAGCATAACGAAAATAAACTCCACCTAAACTTGGTTTATATCTGACCCAGATAGACTGCAGGTCATTCTTACCTGAAGTTCAGTTTACCGTCTCAGGTCTCTGCTCCTTCTGCCTTTCCATCATCCACCTGCCAGCGTGTTGCATCTGCTGGCCTCCACCACTTGCTAATGTTACTGAATCTGTGGAAGCTCTGCGATAGCCACCACCAAACAATTGAGTTATTTTTACACATCTCCCAGCATCTGGCCAATCCACCACCTTTCAGTGTTTATACCGTTATGGAAAAAAAACAAAAAACCCATCGTCCCACCGGGCAAATGCCCGGTATGCCCGATGGCCAGTCCAGCTATGGCTGTGCATCAAATTGGCGACCTGTCTGGGACGGCCCACAACTCTGATAAGGATAAGCGGAAGAGAATGGATGGGTGGAAAGAAAAGAAAACTGTTGTTGGGCCAGTTTTGTCTCCTTTGTTGTTCTGTCCATGAGATTCAGAGATAGGAAATGTGCAGTGAAACAAATTCAAAGTGAACCTGAAGCTGCATGTATACTGTAAATTAAACTTGTGTAATTTTTATCAGATATGATTAAATTCCTGCTTTCATCAATGTAAGGTAAAGGTAATTCAACAATATTCATAAGCATGTGTGCCTACAGTGGCACACCATTATGTCGCACCTTTGAAATTGACTGGTTTTCTGCCTGAACTGGCTACATACTCTGAATAGATTTACACCTGATCTTCAGTTTCCCCAGAAACCCGAAGAAGCTCAGGAGACTCAGATGTAAGATTTAGAAATATATACCATGTTCTCAGATTCTTTGAAACCTTTCTATTAAGTAGAGAGACCTTCTTCTTTGTTTCTAACCTCTAAGTTCAGTATGTAGCTCACTGAATTGTAGTAACGTCACTATTTTTTGGAAATAAAAACATATATTGTGCATATTGGGTATGCTGTGCAAATCAGTTATTTAGTGATCATTAATATGTGTTTAGAATTTACTTGATAGGTTAAAAAGTACCTGTAGGAGTATTAGTACTAGCAATACTGGCCCTGTAGTTACTTGGTATCGATCTACAGCAAAATCTGCACTACAGAGCCACTTTGATACTCTCTAATTTAAAAAAAAAACCCAAAAAAAACCCCTAAACTTGATGTCTGGTTTTTGTTTGAACCCATTACTACTACTTCGTCTTTTACTCTTCCACACAGTCAACTGTGTGTAAAAGTGTGTATAAATAAATGTAACAGGTTTGACACACTTGCACAATCATGGATACATGCAGTTAAGCCGGTTTACTTACATCTAACGCATGACACCTAACAGCCCGCCCCTCCACCCTAAACTACAGGTTAATTATTAATTTTTTTTATGCAAAGCCACGCCTTCTTCCAACAGTGCAAACTAATAAACCACTGTTTTCAATCGACCTGATGACAGTGCGCCTTTGCTTTCCTAAAAGTTACCATCTCCAAATTCCTGCTTTTGCTTGTGATCATTCCAGCATAAAACTTTTTTTTCTTCTTTTTTACAGACACCCGAAAGAAACGATTTGCCTCACCATAATATTATTTATAATAATTTTGTTGACAAATTTAGACCCGCTGGAAGGTCTCCTTGAACCGCACCTGACTCATTAAGCAGCAGTGATGGAGGAGAAGGAGGCGGTGTGCCGGGGAGTGGAGCTGGCATATGGTGAGCTGAGCGGAGCGCCGCCGCCGCGAGACTGCACAGCTGCCTGTTGTCATGGAGGAGCAAAGATGGCGGTCCTGGCCTATAGCCTGGGCAAACGCGAAATAAATCAACATTTTACCATAAAAAACGCGAAACTGATATCGCTGGTTGCTGTTCTTTTACTCCTCGTGTTTCACGCTGCTTCGCGGTATTACGAAGGTGAGTGCTGCTTTTATTTGATCAACTTAATGTGGATGCGGCCACTGGAAACACTTGACATTGCTACTGGTAGCTAGGTAGCTGCTTGCATGCCAGCGCTTTTCTTAGCTACTGGGCTCCGTGCTTTTGTCACGGGATGCTTTCTAGATGTTAAAGTTATCGCCTGAAAACGTGCGTGCCGCAAATAGGTGGTTTCACGCACTAAGTCTCCAAAGGAAGCGTGAATTTGACCCGACGTTATCCAGCTGGTTAGCTGCTAACACTGCCAATAGCTGTGTTTACATGTTGCTGACGTTCCTGCTGCAAGAAACGCTTTATTGCTGCTGGAAAAGCCCTGGAAAGGTTCGTGGAAGTGTATTTGATCTGCACCTGGAGACCAATGTCATGTAAATACGCCCGACATGGTGTTTAGCTAGCTTCCTGAATAAATGCACTGTCGGTAAGACTGGCCACAAATGTGCCTGTCGCCCTGCTCACAACTTCAAAAACTCTAGATTTGCTGCTTTGTGATAACATTGTAGCTGCACGTTTCTTTGTTCCAGGGCTGTAACTTGCATATGCATAGTGCACTGGATGTATCAGTAAAGGGTTTGCTCATAAATTGGTTGACAAACAGTGACACGTCCTCAGAGCATAGAGTTGGACTATGAATAAATAAAGCAGGCTTATTTACATGTACGTCGTACCTAGGCTGCTCAGTGTGGACGTCACCCACGAAAAGGTTAGGGAGCAGAGTGTGCTGTGAGCAGCTGCTTTGGCTGAGAATGATGTTGCATGCTGGTCTGCCCACCTTTCATGTTCGCCTGTTTCTGTGGATTGATTCAGCTGCAGATGGCTCCATTCATTTTGCGAACAAATGAATAGCTGGAGAGATTTATGCTCGAGCTAGATCGCTGATGGCTTCATTTTGCACTGTGGCCCCTGCCAGAGCCGTGTATTGTATGGTCCTTTTGACAGCACAGAATGAAAAGCCAGGGCACTATTGAGGCAGCAGGTTTCTGTCATAGTCGGAGCGAAACTGTGAGTGAAAGCGAGATCTTGTTTGTTTCGCCTCACCAGAAAGTTCTCTGTGTCTTGCCTCCAGGAGGGGACTCGTGTGAATGGCTGCTGTCCAGAGGACGCTACTTGGGGGAGGATGTATGGCAGCCTTATGGCTGCATGATGCACAAATACAAAAGCATGTGAGTCACACCACCTCTGAAGTTATTACACTGTATGTTTGGGATAAAGATTTAAATGTGTGGCAGTGATGTTGTGAGTTTTTGTCAGTCACTAAGGGTTTGTGGGTAATTTCAACTAAGGACTTTGGGATAAAAGATCACTCATTGACAAATAAAGGACAAAAACATTATTCACTTCAGTAAATAAATGTTTGTTTGTTTGTTTTTATCTGTGCTTGGCCCTCACCAACCTTTTATGTTTTACAGTGAAGCCAAAACCTGCCTCTCTGAAAAGCGGGTAGCCTTTGTTGGCGATTCGCGAATCAGGCAGCTGTTTTACTCCTTCATCAAAATTATCAACCCTGAACGAAAAGAAGAGGGGATTAAGGTAATAATGAGAAACTGCACTGTTCAAGCCCAGGGTTTTTCTCACAATAGTGATGGTACAAGCCAAACAGATCTACAGATATGAGGCACAAAGATATGCTTTAACTCACTCTGCCCATTGCTTCCAGGGAAGTTTATAAACTGACTAAAAATATTTCAACCTCAAAATGGAAGTCTCTCTTCCATCACAGATGGCTCTAAATTCTGACTGATCAAGGCTGCAACCTAAATCTAATTAGAAGAGCAGACGAAGATTCATGCGTACCTATCGTGGCTGCTTTGAAGGCTGTGTGTCTTCCGTCAGCTCTAATAAATAACCAGACCATCAGGACTTCAAAAAAATGCAGTTTGACTAGTCATTCATATTTATGTGGCTTAATTGTGGCTTTTAAAAGCAATAGTTACTTTGCTCCTCCGTACTTCTCTCAAGTCTGATAATTTAACTTCAGACTATCGATTTTATGTTAGAAAAAATCACCCTGCTGACTTGTCAAATAAATAGTCGTTTTTATGAAAAGATGGAAGTACTTTAAAGCTTGATATAGATGGCATTGTGGAAATGCGATGTTTAAAAAGGTTAAAGTCGAGCGGCTTGCACAGAAACTCAACAAGATAAATGAAGCTATGGGATAACCCTATAACTATACAGTACTAACTGTTTTGGTCTCAAGCTGGGACAAAGCATCACTGACTGTATGTCACACTTCCTCTCTGTCTGTCCACTTCCTAACATCTGAAGCATGAGGACATTTCCTTTGAAGACAAGAGCTACTCTATTAAAGTGGTGAGCTATTTATTTATATATATATTCCTGGTTTTAACATGTTCTCGGTTTATGTTTTTTTTTCTTCTAAACACTCTGCCACAAGATTTCTTTTCAAACTTCATCTTTGTGTTTAGGACTTTCTGTGGTACCCCGAGGCAAATAATTCAATGAAGGAACGCTTGATATCATGGACACGTGTGAGTAACGGTAACAAGTGGGGTAAATTGCGAATCAAGTGCCGCTCGTAAACTTAAGTGCGGCGTCTCTTTTGCTTTGCAGGAAGGTTCAGCAAAGCCAGATGTTCTCGTCCTCGGAGCTGCCACGGTAACCTGCGTAAATGCCTGCATGTTTTATATGAGACAAGTGTGACGTGGTGGCTGCCGATAGTTATGTCAGTCCTGACTGTTTATCCATTTACACAGTGGTCCATCAAGTTGCACGGTGGCAGCAGTGAGGCCCTCCAGCAGTACAAAGTCAACTTGACTGCAATCATGGGGCAGCTGGAGAAGCTGGCTGAGCATGGGGAGGTCTACTGGGTGCTGCAAGGTGTGCTCAGCTTCAGCCACTCACACAATACAAGATCTTTTTATGATCATAGACAGGCTTCTAAAGTATGAGGCATGACTGGAAAATATTAAGACTCATTTGGTGTTAACATACAGAGGAATTAATAGTTTCCAATCCGCACACACGCCTAATAAATTTGCAGCTGTACTTCACATCTGTTTGTTAAACATTTTCCATTTTTAACTTTTTGATTGTTAGAATTTACTGCAAACAACAAACAGGCAAAATAAATAAGGTGCCACACTGACATCTCTGAACCTCCTACTTAGCATTTCACACTCAATAGTCATTTCCCACGTTGCACAATGGTTGTTCACTTCATGTTTCCATGCATGGACCCTCTTGATTAAACTCCTTCTGCAGATCCAGTAAATGAAGAGGTGTTAAGTGAGAACAGGAAAATGATCACCAACCAGCAGCTGGAGCTGTACAATGAAGCAGCAGTGGATGTGCTCAACAGCAGCAAGCGTAATGGCAGATCTCGGGTCAGACTGGTGGCTGCTTCCCGTCAGGCTGCGCTGGAAACCATCATCAAGTCAGATGATGGTTTGCACCTGCCTGAGAGCACCAGGAGTGTGGTAAGTTAATTAATGAGTCCAGCTTTAGTGCGGTTATTTTATCGGTATCCTTGATTAGTACCCACTTCCCCTTCACCTCTCCTTTTAACCATCCTGGCAGGGAGCCATGATCCTCATGAACTCTGTGTGCAACAAAATACTGAGGCCCATCGACGGTTCATGCTGTCAGACGTTACGAGCCCCTAACTTGCTCCAGAAACTGTCGGCTCTTTTCTTCCTTGGCTCAGCCGTGGTCATCATGGTCTTCCACATCCTTGGCAACAATCGCCACCGCCGACACGTGCCCCCTGATGTGGAGAGCCTAGAGGAGAAGAAGCCAGCCACTGCAGCTGTTCCCCCCGGCCCAAAAGCACCTTTTCAGGCTCTCTGCAGGATGGGCGTCATCATGGGCTATTTTTACCTTTGTGACAGGGCAGATGTGTTCATGAAAGAGCAGAAGTTTTACACGCACTCCACGTTCTTCATCCCTCTCATCTACATATTTGTACTGGGAGTGTTTTACAGTGACAACAGCAAGGAGGTGAGACGGTGCTTCTCAGTAAAGTTTTGTTTTTGCGTCAAACAGCACAGTATAACAGTCTCTAAATAATCTGACTATTTTATTTTTTTCTTTGCTTCCACGCAGGCAAAATTACTCAACCGAGAACAAACAGACGAGTGGAAAGGCTGGATGCAGCTCGTCATCCTCATCTATCACATATCTGGAGCGAGCGCTGTGAGTCCCAATTATGTCTACAAAAATCAGTTTGAGTCTCCTGCTGTGTATGTTGATGTCTGAAGAGCCTGATGGTTATTTTTCTGTCTTTCAGTTCATCCCAGTGTACATGCATGTGCGGGTGTTGGTGGCAGCGTACCTATTTCAAACTGGCTATGGACACTTTTCGTTTTTTTGGCTCAAAGGAGACTTTGGACTTTACAGAGTGTGCCAGGTTAGGGGTGCTTTCAGTTATACTTTAACTTTATATTCTTATTGACATTTGTTTCTCAGTCATAGCAGACAATCATGCACATGAGGTGTAATAGAGAAGTTCTGTCCATAAAAAGAAAAACAATTGGACGATTTTCCAGTGCGCTGCTATTTTTTGGGGGGGGATCACCTCCGCTCTGATTACATGCATGTGACAACTTTGATGTCTCAGACTTGCACAAACTTACATCAGCTCTCAAACTTTCAAGTAGAGGATCATTATTGGTACTTTGGTCACCCAAAGACCAAACGGCAGTGAAAGAAACCTCAATGTTCAAGACCAAAGGCGGTGCATAAGGACAACAACACGCACCATGACCTTTTCCTCTAGATTCAGACTGTGGTATCCTGCAGGAGAACATTCATCACTCATAATCTGCCTGACACGCCACGCATTGAACACTCACCTACACAAAAACAGTCCTTGTCCTCCACTCCACACTGGCTCCCTGTGACTTTAGATCTCGTCACCAAAATAAAACTTAAGTTGAAGTGTTGGCGTTTCCGCTCTGTGAACAAAATCCAGTGGTCAAAACTAGGGATTCGGTGACTGAGTGATTTTTAAAAATGGCAGCTGTGACAATAACATTATGATTGTTATTACAGAATAATTTGGGTTCAGATAAATAGTGTGATTTTTGGGTATCTGCTTAGGTGTTTGTGTCATATTCATTCACAGGTGCTTTTCCGTCTGAACTTCCTGGTGTTGGTGCTGTGTGTGGTAATGGACCGACCGTACCAGTTCTATTACTTTGTTCCCTTGGTCACATTCTGGTTTGTTGTCATCTACACCACAATGGCTATGTGGCCTCAGATCCTTCAGAAGACGGCTAACAGTAGGTGTCAAATTACTGACCTTTATATACTCCGCTCAGTCGTGTCCTGCACTGTGTGAATAAACACAGTTGATTAATTCATGTCATAAGTGCAAGCAGCAGGGTTGCGTTTCATATGTCTTCCTTGTTGGACAGGTAGTGGCGTCTGGCATTTTGGAGTCTTGGCAAAGTTACTGGGCCTCCTGATGTTCATCTGCTTTTTTGCCTTTTCACAGGTGGGTCAGCTGAAAGCGTTCTTAAGTGTAACTCTACTTTCTTTTAATTGCATATTTAAGTTTAAGAGATGTAAATGGTCACATGTCCTAAGTTGTTCACGCAGCACCATATTGACCACTAAGCTGTGCTATGATTTATTTTATTTTTTAAATCGGATGTTTACTCCATTTTTAAAATGCTACTTGTTTTATGTAATTTCTGTGTTTTGCATTATGACTCCAGGGCGTTTTTGAGCGCGTCTTCTCTGTGTGGCCCATCTCTAAGCTCTTCGAGCTGAATGGCAGCATCCACGAGTGGTGGTTCAGATGGAAGCTGGACCGATTTGTAAGTCAAATGTGTTTCCTCAAGGTGCAGCCAGGCTTTTGTCCACTCGTGCTTCACATGACAGAACACCCCCCCCCCCCCCCTTTTTTTTTTAATTTTTATTTTTTTAATATAATATTTGTTACCGAAGTGATAACAAATTTTCTGGCCTTTGCTGTAATCTTTTAATGTGTTGGCACTCCTCTGCAGGCGGTGATACATGGCATGTTATTTGCCTTCATCTATCTGGTGCTGCAGAAGCGTCAGGTACTGTCAGAGGGAAAAGGAGAGACTCTCTTCTCTGCCAAGATTTCCAACTTTCTCCTCTTCCTCTCTGTTGTCTCCTTCATAGTAAGTCTGCATTTCACATATTTTGGGTCTTACCAAAATACCCGTGCTGAGCATTAGTTCTTAATTTAGATCAGTTATCATCTGTTACATAATTCTTCTAATCTAATGCTAAATATTTATTTTTTTAAATTTAGACTTCTTTGTATATTTAAGTAATAAACACAATGTGCAAAAGGGAATGCTTAAAAAGGAGCCATGTTTACTTATGTGACAAAGCCTTGGAAAGTTCTTGTTGTACTAACTGGAGATTACAGTATCAGCTTAACTTACTGGCTGTTTGGAAAAATGTGGCACTTAAAATCTTCTCCACGTCATTCTAGACTTACTCAATATGGGCAAGCAGCTGCAAAACCAAAACCGAGTGCAACGAGATGCATCCCTATATCTCTGTGGTCCAGGTACAGTTTTTATCTGTCCTTATCTTTGTTTCTTTGGCTTTTCACACATGAAGTGTTGGTGCGATCAAGTCTGAAAGTTTCTCTGAGTCCGATTAGTTGTTACTGCTGGAAATCCTGCATTTGATTTTGGGTTAAGAGGTGGCACCTGGAGGCAGGACTGATGACGCTGAGGCTTTAAATGCCTCATTCTCACATTAGCTCAGATGAACAATATACAGAGTTTGTGCTAAAAAGCTGGAAGGTTAAAGACTGTTTAATGTCTGAACTGTTTGGGACATCTGCGCTTTCGCCCACTGTTCTGTGTTGATTGGCTAATTCACATGTTTGGAAACAACCCTGACATCAGAGGCCTGCACTGTGATGTTTCATGCATGTAACTTCAGGGTATATTGCCTCGGAAACCTGTACCACAAACAAGATTAGAGATCATCAGGTGTGAAATCGCTGTCTGCTGACCAATCAGTTCTCTGGAAAATAGCATCACCATTCCTGTGCGCCATCAGTAGAAAGGTCTAAAGTTTTCTAATAGTGTCTAATGTCTTTGCCTTTCTCTGATCAGTAAGAAATATAAATTATTAGAGGCAACTTTATTATTATTTTTTTCTGTTGTCTAATTTTAAATTCATTCTTTTACTTTTATTCTTTACTTGCTCTCAAACATCACTGATGTTGCAGCTGAGAGAATAAAAGCTAAAGGTGTCTTTTTAAAGATTCAATCCTGGATTAACTGACGATCTAGCTTTGTGTCTGACTGCTTATCATGCCTCCCAGTGTAAGGCAAAGTGAATCCAGATAACCTGGATATGATGAGCTTTCTTCGTAGTTTTGGCCCATGTCATCTGAGTCATGAAGTTAAATTTACTACTTAACATGATTTCATGACAGTCTGATATGATTGTGAGACCAAGCCTAATAGCTCACCATGTTATCTACAGTCAATTCACACTGGAAAAGATATGTTTTCTACATATATTGCCACCATTACTATATTTAACCATTCGTCTGTTTACACCACTTTAGTGTTTACAGTTCTTCAACAAGCTTGACCTGCTACTTTTTTAGTGATAAGCATGATTTACCTGTTGTAACGTCACACTTGGATTCCTAAAAATGTCTGTGATCTGTTTTGTGGGCAGATTTTGGCCTTCATTCTCATCAGGAACATTCCTGGCTATGCCCGTTCTATATATAGCTCATTCTTTGCATGGTTTGGAAAGATCTCCTTAGAGGTAAGGTTCTCCTTGCTTTAGAGTCACAGTTAGCAATATAACCCTTAAATAAATCTCCAATCACAAAAGACTAGAGTCTTATGAGAGGTATTTTTTAAAACCATGCTTTTTGTGTCCCACAGCTTTTCATTTGCCAGTACCACATATGGCTTGCAGCTGACACCAAGGGGATTTTGGTCCTCATCCCAGGAAACCCCTCCCTCAACATTTTGGTTAGCACCTTCATCTTTGTTTGTGTGGCTCATGAGATTTCCCTCATCACCAACGACCTGGCCCAGGTGGTCATCCCCAAAGACAGCATGGCTCTGCTGAAGAGACTGGGGGCCATGGGGATTCTCAGTCTCGTTATACTGCTGGTGTCCAGGGCTGGCCAGCCCACACCTGGCGCCTGATGGACATCTCCTGAGGGGATCTGGGGGAGGGGCGGGAGACCCACTAAGACCCTGCTGAGATTGAAGTGAGGTACAGATGGAAGTCAGGAGGCAGCCTTGTGTTTTAGCTACTGGTGAGACGATGTTGGCAGCGGTGACCCTTGGGAGAACAAAGTCTGTCCGCTGGCCACATTTGAGCAGAGTCCGTACTTTTCTGACTGCTGTGAAAGTCACACACTGAAGAAAAGACAAATTCCCAACAGAGAAGGAGTCACTCCTTTAACAGCAAAGTCAAAATTGTGGGAAAGGAGTTTAAAAAAAAAAAAAAAAAAAAAACACACAAAAAAAACCAATGAAATGTTTACAATATCTGGTTTCAGGATTTTGGAAATGCAGAATCTAAAAAAACAAAGCACGATGTCCTCATTTTAAGACTCATGCCTGCTGCATTTGGCAGCGTCGCGTCTGTTTAGCCAAACGCTAATAATACGTTTTTGTTACATGCAGAACTTCCTGTAAATCGCTTTGGGAGGGATCACCTGGCACACACTCCGTCCATGTTGTGCAGTAGCAGCTGAAGGAGGGATTTCACTCAGGTGGATCCATAACCTGCATATTCAGATATCTACTCTTTTACAACAAATGCGTTAAATTGTGCTGCATTTTTATCGTCAACATTCGTTGTACAGTATTCCTGGTGACTTCAAACTGCGTCAGATATCTAAATATGAGATATATGGACCAACGACTGGCTCGGATGATCAAAGAGTGACTAGAGTCAGAAAACTTGGAGTGCAATGGTTAATATGTTGGAATATCCTTTGACGTGTTTTTGCTGTGTTTTATTTTTTATTTTTTTTGTGCGTAATTTTGCTGAAAGGCTGTGGTCACCTGCTGTAGCGCTGAAATTCTATGTGACATGTACAGTATTTAATGATTTAAATTAAGTTTATATTTTATACGGTTTTTTGGAGGGAGGGTGGGGCAGGTGGGGGCTGGCTTTGTTTTATTTTATACTCTGCGACTGCTGTTTGTGACGGAAGTGTTCTATAGACAATTTTGTATCCATCCCAGACCCTCATAGACAATTACCTGATGGTGAGGTTGATCCTTTTAGCCGTCTTGTCTCATCTGTAGCTTACTTCCTAGTCTGTGTATATTTGTACAGTAGTGACAGATTTATTTTATACAGCGTTGCTTCCGCAGTAATTTTGGTCTGTTATTGTTTTTTTTAATGTCCATTGAAACATGCCTCATACCTCTGGCAGAAAGTGTACCAAGTTTCACATGCTGTTCTAAGCAAACTGCTGGGTGACAAATTAAAGGAAAACCTTTGACCTGTGCAGAAAGGGGCTGTGGTGGCTCTGAAAGGCTGCAGGGGGGCGCTGTAGATCAACTTGTTTTGAATGACTGCCTTTTAAACCAATGATAAAATTTGTCCCTATGGGAGTGGTTTCTCCCACAAGCAATATGACACCACCACCCCCCCCCCCCCACCCCCCCCCCCCCCCCCTTATAGTCACCTGAGCTCAACCTAACTTGCATAGCCTGAGAGATTTTAGATTTTTATTTTTTTATTTTTTTTCCTTTCCTACTGATCTTTGAAGGATGTGGAGCAAATTCCAAGTACAAGATGATGGAAATTATGTTTACCCAACGCCTCACTAAGACACTTTATTTTTTTTATTTCCATTAAATTGTTACCAATCTGTTTTTCTTGAGGTGCCACAGCCACTGAACTTTGTAGTCAGTGAATGAGTGACTGAAGTGATGTCTTAGTGATGCCTTTTAAACAGACTGTGTGGTGTTTTGTTTTGGGGGTTTTCCCAGTGGCATATACCTACAGTACATCTTCAGATGAAGACTTACATCTGTGATGCAGCTGTGATCATAAACTTCCATGTTTTAGGCACTTTGTATGGGGGGCCACAACCACATCATTTAGAAACCACTAGGTAATGCACTGAGTGAGCTGACATTACTGTTAAGGAAAAATGTCGTACATTTCATCAGGCGGTGTCTGTCCCCTCCTCATCTCCCCCTCACATGTTTGCCAGGACGGCAAACATGTGAGGGGGAGATGATTTTTATTTTAAGATCTGCTTCCCCCCCCCCCCCCCTTTTTTTTTTTTATTTTTTATTTTTTTATTTACTTGTTGAGGTAATATTCAGCGTTTAACGTTGAGTTTAGCACAGTACCAGTGCACTTACTCAATGCACTTTTCTTTTTTTTTGGCTCAATCAAATGTTGTTTGCAGATTTATGACAATATAACATAAGATGTATTGCAAATGATTTTTTTTTATTTCAGCTGCCATCAGGTAGAAAACATTAAGTCATCCTCTATTCATTTATGTAATGTGGGTTCACAGCGGTACAATTTGCGCAAAATGCGCAGCTTTCATCTTTCTTTCTGGTTGTTTGGGTTCTGTTCTCAAACTGGGAGCCAAGTAAATGTTTAATTTTTAACCACTCAGCACCTCACTGTACAGATGAGAATGGCATATAGATGTTTCTATTCTCTTTGGTGTGTTAAGTTTACTGATCTGTATGATGGTTTGGGTTTTTTCTCATCTATTAGTGAACAACCGCGATACAGTAAATTTGGTTAATGTATCGGGCCTTAATTGATCTCTTTGGTTACGTAAAAGCAACAACTATTTATACCCCGTGTAGGGCCTCTTTTGAAATATATTACATGTATTAAAAAAATTGTGATGTCTTAAAAAAATGTGAAATGTATCCATATTATTTATAAATGCCTTTATTCATTAAGAATTAAGTTGTACATTAAGAATATCTTCATAAAAATGTGCTGTTTTGGCTTCTTTTAGTGGATGGAGTGGGAAGGGGGTGTTTTTTCTTGTTTTCCACTGGGACAGAAAGTTATTTTGAAAGAGTTTATTATCATATGACACATTGAACAAATGTTCTAACACATGGCGACGAAAGCATTTCAATATAAAACACCCTTACGCCCCGAGAGGTCCGCTGGGCAAAGCAGTATGACATACAAACATATTAATCACACTTTAAACATTTAAACGGATATTCCAAAATAGTCTAAGTTATCTTTATAATCGGCTAAGCTCTTCGGGTCTTTTTCACACTCACTAGTCAAGGTGCAAGTGCGCAAGTGGACGATAAAATTTTCACTGCTAACACATGCAGGTTGGCACAAATTTTAGGACAAAGGAAGAGGGGCAGCTGCAACACTGGTGCTTCTGGTCATAAATTCAGAGCTTCAGCCACCTTTCTCTCCTCAGGAATACCATTTACCTGGAACACAGTGAAAGCAACAGCTGAACCACAGAGACGTGACAAAACTTCCAGAAATCTAACACTAAATACAGATGTAAGCAGCAATGCTTGGGATCCAAGCAGACTGCACACACTTTGTTAGTGCTTATTGTTCGCTGGTAACTGATGCATGCTATTGACAACTAGGACTGACAGTTTGTACCCTGCCTGGTCCCTTCCTACAGTAGCTGACTTGCAAGCATAATAATTTTATGCTCTGTCTAATTTAAAGGCCTGCAAAAGCATCACAGTTGCAGTTAGTTGCAGGTGTTAAATAGCTTATTAAAGCATGATTTGACATTTAGCAAAATAAAAATGCCTAACTACAATGAGACACTGCACATCACGGTAGACTGATCATGTTTTGAAGTTTATAACCTCAAGATTAACAAAGTCCACAGATGATGCTCACTTAATTTTTGGACAATTGGTCCAGAATTTCAGAGGAGAAATTAGAATTTTACTTCAGACCACTCTCTCAAGAGTAATGTCTTCTGGATTTTGCAACACAACCATTTTTAGCATGGTGAAATAAATATGGAGAAGATGAAAAATCTGAACATTTACAGTTTTTCCTGCAGCTTCTCTGCTTGGATCCCAAATTATCTCAGCTTTAAATCATGAACAGCCGGCAGCACCTACCTCCAGCCTTCGAAATGTTGACATGACATAGTTATCTCCTTTGTTAGCAGTGAACAGAGAGAGGATTCGGTTAGTGCATCATGCAGCTGATACCCGTGCTCACAGGAGGGCGCTCACACGCCAGCGTCACCATTAGTCGGCTCATGCAGCAGATGATAACGGTGCAGTGATGCAGAAGGAACAGACTGAAGTTATAAGAAACTATGAAGCCAAGTGGTTTTATATGGATTCACATTATTGATGCCAGTATAGTCCAAGAACTGAATTTAGTGAGAAGTAATATAAAGGCAAGTGAATTGTAAGTCATTTTTACTGTGAAGGTGCTTAAACCTTCAGAGGCATGCTTTACTGCACTTGAAGTCCTGATGAACATTCGGCAAGAGAGAGTGTGTTACCAATAGCAGACATCCAGGTATGCTGACTCTATGCTATGAGCTGCTGTTAAACATCTGTCATTTCAAAGAATTCCTGGAAATATACTCCTGACATATGTTCCTGAAAGTTCTAATCATTCAGCTGCTTCATATTACAAGACGGCTGTCTTAAGATTCTCACCTGATGGCCGCTGCTGTGGTATCGTAATCTGGTTTTGCAGATTCCTGAAATCATAAACAACAATATTATGCCAAAGCATGTTATAAAAATGTTTGGGTTTTTTTTTGTTAGTTTCAAGCCCATTAGGAGAAATCATGGGACAGCTTGAAGCTCTTAAGCTCTAGTTGTACTTTCCAAAGGCCTGACTTGCTTTCTGTAGCTATAGTTGTAAACACCACATAGTTGGAAAATGCTTGAAACAACATGGCATTGTTCCAACTTTTCCATTTAACACCTATAAGCCTCATATCTGCATCTGCTAATGAGTGTGGGCGTATGTGTGGCTGTACTTAGTCATCCATCCGTCTTATGTTTCCCACCAAATCCCTGAACTCACGCCTGTGTCTGCATCAGCGGCATGCTGGTGGTCTCGTAGTTGTCGGGGTGGATGGGTGGAACCACCTCGCCGCTGACTGGGTTGAAGACGGGCAGCGTAGAGAGCGGCCAGGAGATTTCCCTGTTCTTTGACATGCTCCTCAGTTCCTTGGTGGACTTCTGGATGGAGCTGTGGTGAACCAGCTGGATGCTGGAGGAGGGGAGAAGCAGTGAATTCATATTGCAGCACGTTTCTGTGTCATGGGTAGGGGGTTGTCTCATCAAAGCTTAAGTGATGTGCACTCAAGTTTGTGCATGCACAAACAGAACTATAACATCCAACCTCACCTACTGCTGTTCTTTTTTTCTTTTTTGGGGGTTTGTTTTCCATTTGTTTGAATTAAATTTTAGGTGTAATGCTGAGTACATAGTTCTGATAATCCTACAGCTGGTCATTACATTTTTTTCAGCAGCCCACTGAATGAATGGATGCCAATGCCAACGCACGTATGAGCGTATGAATGGACATGAAACAGCCATGAATGACAACATAAATGACCAAAACTGCAAACCAAAAACAGAGGGAGAGGGAACAGAAATAAAATTTAAAAGAAGAACACAGGAGAGGTAAAACACTTACTCTGGTGTTTGCATGTTTCTTTTTTCCCTAGAAACAAAACAAAATGGATGAATTAAATACTAATATTAATAGGTAAAGCAACATCTGCACACAAGTGAATGAATGGATTGTTGGATAAAGACAAGGTGGACATGATGTGGAACACTGAGTGAAAAAATAAAAAGGGGAGGGGAGGCACACGTCTATCCCAGCCTGTAAACGATGGATGAGGATGACTGATCATCCATGTTGTGGCTATGCTTCAAAACATCAAGATGCAGATGACAAGAGTCACAGAGACCCGAGACAAACAGTGATGAGGAACTTAACTACTGCATGGTAATGACAAGCTGCAGTTAAAGTCCAGATTTCCATTCTTTTTCAGTTATCCTACAGCTAACTGAGCTTTTCAGGCTTATTTTTGTTGTCTCTCATATGGTTCTCGTACACTTTTGGCTGCTTATTGGGGTATTTGGTGCAAAATTTGCATAGAAATGTTAAGACCGAGCACACTTACACCCCTTCCCGCCTGCAGCACATAGTGTAGCCAAGGATGAAGAAGAGAACTAGCGCCACGGCGGAGGGAACAGCCAACGTGACGAGGAAGTCGGAAAAGTAGTCCCGGCTTTTCAGAGACTCAGACGGGGGTTTGTACTCCCCGAATTCGGGCAGGATCCCTGTTCCGGGTTCGGGACGTGTAACGTAAACTGGGACTACTTTGTTGATGTCAACCTTAAAAGAAAAAAAAAAAACAAAGACATAAAGATCAATTAGAGGTTGCATACTTTTAGTGCATTTTAATGCATTTTTAGTGAATTTGTTGGAACGCATCCTCACCAGAGAAATCTTACACCAGTCGATGTGAAACTGAGCTCGGAACTTCTTGTCACAGCTGATGACGGGCTCCATCTCCTGACTGCAGCGCAGCTGGTTATGTGGGCTTTCCACCTCCCGCAGGCACGACGAGAAGGGAACATCAGCACCGACCATCACATAGACGCTAGAGGAGAGAAGAGAAGAAGAAGATGGAGTCTAATTTTACAAGTTTATGCTGAGGTTTGTAATAATCAAGTGTTCTCTCCTGCTGAGTGCTCTGCTAGAGCTAGCTTTCAAGTTCCAGCGTAAATCTTTGATGAACAACTTATGGCAGCTCATGTTGGCTATTCCCATCTGAGTTAAAGGAACTGACAGCATATCGGTGTAGACGGCTACGTGCTTTCATCTAATTTACAGAAAACTGAGGATCCCCAAAGCCCCAATTAAATTAATGTTAACATAATGTGAGTGGGCTGAAAATACTGTTGATTTGTTTGATTTAGAGAGGTGAAGAGGTCACTCATGGAGAGATTTGGCACAGACGAGCTGAACCGAGTAGAGCTAAATCTTATCCTTGAATCCTTGTAAAGGAAAATATGTAAGTAGGGGATTACTTAAAAAAAAAAAAAAAATCACAAATGTTTTCTGTTTCTGCTCAGATGAGACCCACGTCCAGATCCTCACCCTTCTTTTAAGTTGTTAATAGGTAGCGGCACCCGGCCACCGCGGTCCAGTGCCGATGTAATGTTGATGGCATTCAGCCGCTCGGGCTGCCAAACGTTCTTCACCGCTCCCAGGAAGTCTCCCAGCACCTCACTGGCCAGCATCTCCTCCACATTCATATTTTTGATGTAGAACTCTGCTTGGTAAGGCAGGGGGAACTCTGTGCATAGAGACAAAGACACAGTCAGAGAGACAGAGAGAAAGACTTAAAGAGGTTAAAGGCAGCAGGCTGAGGTAACAGTAGCTGACACTGATTTTTACCAGTCTGTCCACCGGACACTGCTTTGCCTGCGCTGCCTTGTTATGACTCTGCTTCCTTCGGGGGCCAGATGGCAGATGACATCACAGCACAGGGAGAGTGATGTTACATTAGCAGTTTGAACAGCTGCTGAGCGTTCCCCCTGACTCAGTTCATACTGTACTGCCTGTACTGTGATGGGTCAATATGGCAGTGAGCAAATCTACAGAAGCGCAGGTGCAGAGATGCTCTCCACAGCAATACAATGAAAACTCAAACTGAGGTAGGATTGTGTGGGGTTTTCACCATGACTGACTGAAGTGGACACTTCACTAGAACTATACAGTCCTTCAAGTATCCTTTCAAGACATTATGATCTTATTAGGGCTGCCACAAACGATTATTTTGATAGTCAACTAGTCACCGATTATTTTTGCGATTAATCGACTAATCAGATCATGCATCCATTGGCCGTACCAGCATGCATCTGCTCTTATATAACTATCATTAGCTTACAGCGTTAAGTGTTTAAGGTATGTGCTAACTAAAAATAAAGACAAGATGATAGTTTATTAAATTTTAATGAAATTTGCAGATTGTTTCGGTGAAGTTTAATAAACTCCTTGCTATCTAAAATATAACAGGACACCGGAGTATATTCTCAAGCATCTCACACTTCTGATAATCAGCTGTCTGCTTGACGTTTATTCAGCTGTGTAAAAACTATAACTTTAATCTCAGCCAAACCGATTTACTCAGGAACAAATAAAATACTAAAAAAAGCCAAACAATAACATTTGTAAGTTATCTAAGTGACTTATATATGTTTAACCTGAGTAGCGAAAGATGGCGGTGGGTTTGAAAACTATTTGCCGGGTGTCCGGTGTTCTCACGGGCTCTAGTGAGCCCTGCCCCCGGCTAGCTATCGAGCTAGTGGGTAACTGACGTCTCCGAAAACGTCAGAGCGCTTTTGCAAATATGTGGCGTCTTGATAAACTGAGCAGATATTTGAGGTTTACACAGCTACATTCTCGCCTGAAAATATGCTAAACGTTTATTTTGTGACCCAGAAAGAATAATAAGAGTAATATTAAAACTAACTAGCTGCCGCCATTGTTGGAAACTGAGCTGGGCTGCGCTATGAATTCTGGGACACAGCTTCTTCTTCTTCGGGCTTTAGCGGCACCTGGCATCCTAGTACATGCAGTGCTGCCATCTTCTGTTTCAGTCCGTTATTACACTTTTAAATCCTGCTACTTATTCCTGCGTCTTTTGGGATCTTACAAAGCTTCAAACAACGCATCGACTATTAAATCAGTCGTCGACGATTTTGATAGTCGACGTAATTGTGACTGGTCGACTAATCGTGGCAGCCCTAGATCGTATCACATAACCTTCATCTGCAGATTTTGACAAGTTGACATGAAATTGACTTATCTTATTAAAGCTTCAGAACAGCTACTCAGTGCAGTGATGTTACTTTAACGTCTGCTGTATTTACATTCCAAGACCAACGATGAACTTTTGGTTATGCTTGATAAAAGTAATCAAAGACAACATTTTCTCTTAAGGGAAGCTCATTACACAGTCCAAGTACTGAGTGTGCTTCCAGGATTTAATCAGCGAAGCTGCGCAATCTGATCTCAGTTTGCTCTAAGCTCTTATGTACAAGTTCTTCTTACCTTCTGCAGCCTTGATGTTTATGACCAAGTTGTGCCGCGCTGTCTCAAAAGTGCGCCTGTTATAGGCAGTAATCTGTAGGACACAGAGGTGAAAGTTTAAGCCCAGATCAGTCCAGCTTATAAGGCAGCAGTTCTCCAGACAAGGCTGAGCTCGATACACGACCCAGGTTCTGTACCCAGCTGAGGCGCCGTTGAACACTTTAAGCCTTTTGGGAAAAGAATTTGTACAGTAGCTTATGGGAAAGCATAACAAGTATAAAGGAATTTAAGTCTAGCATCTGCAAGAGTAACATAGTACTACGTCGCTTCCAAACACATATGCAAATCAGCTGGGCTCAGTGAAATAAATTCCAACTCATCCTTGGACTACAACTTGACAGATTTCATTGAATGTTTTAAATTTACTTAAGACTTTTGGCACAAAAACAAGCAGTCACTTTCCATAGTTGAAATAAGCAGCAGCACAAATTACTTAATCTCCACTCTTTTCACTTTGAAAGCAGTCCAACCACCCACCTCTATGACAGTGGGCTTGCCAATGTGCTCTGCAGTGGGAGAACCATAGAGCACTCCGTCACTATGTGGGGTCCTTTGGATATATCGTAGCCAGCCCGGCCTGTCGGGGTAGCCCTTCAGGTTGGTGTTGAAAGTGATCGGATCGTTGCTGGGGTCACCTGCAGACAGAGCAGAGGAACAGTAAGGGGGCCAATAACGTGCGTTATGAAATAAGCAGCGCTCTATGGAGTTTATATGCAATCACCACCTCTACAAATGTTTCAGATGTATTTAGATATTCAGATATATTGATGATATACTATACAAACATGATAATAACATGTTTTTGATCACAGTGTGAATGTGACAGCGTTATACCTGATTTTGGGTAAGGAGGAAACTCTCCTTTGAAATACTCCCTCTCCAGAACGTGGACGAACAACACGCCTGCAGACGGGTAGACATTACGGTCTGCGTGCGACCTCGACAGGATGGTGACCACTGAAACACACATTTTAAAGACAACAGAAGTAAGCAGAACATTTCCTGTATGCGTACTATTCATCAATAAAGTGGACCTTGGTGCTTTTTCATATTTTGGTACACACAATAAACACTATGTCCAAATGTTTTTGTGTAGACTGTCATATCTATTTTATTTATAGCCTTAACCAATTTAAAGTCCACTTTAATGTCCTGCCAGCAACAGCAAATGGAAAAAAAGAGAAAATGTTAAACTAGTTTAAACGTGAAATCAATAAGTGTTTGCGGTGATCTATTCTATCTGTTTCTCTTGCCTGGCATCTGCATTCTTGTAAAGGTAGAAGCATTCACTTCCCACAAACGTCAACAAGTGTGAAGAGAAAAACTCAGATTATTGCTCAGACAGACTACAGCTCTGTAAATAAGAAGCGCTTGACAAAACCAGTTAAAGAAAGGGAAAGCGTCTGAGGTACTGTGAGTGAAAGCAGCAGTAATGACAGTCACTCATATTGTACAGAGTTCTTTTAACGCCCTCCCCCCCACTTGATCTCCATTGTGCTGTCTTTTTAGCCCCCGCTCCGTTTCAAACACAAACATTTAGTCTTTATTTGTGAAGGGCATCACTAGGGAAATGGTAGCCCCTTAACAAAAATTTACACAATGTAAGACCGGGGGTGATTTACCCATTTCTCTCCCTCTCTCTCTCCCTCCTTTTGTGTCTTTCTCTTTCATTACTTCCTCCTCTCTTGCTTCATCTTTTTTTGCTTGTGTACAGCACGGCTTTTTTTTTAGCACAGTTTTCTTTTTTTCCCTCTCTCGCTCTCTCTTTCCGTTCTCGATTTTTGCCTTCTCTGTGCCACAGTGGGTGGGAACTCAATTTTTAATCACCATGGGAGACTGAGGCCGAGTGTATGAGGAAGAAGAAGAGGGGGAGGAGGGCTTGCAAAGACGAAGGAAGGGAGACTGGACTGGAGATCTGTGCTATGAAGTGCCAGAGAGGGAGAGAGAGAGGGGGTTTGAACTGTTCTTGCCCGTGGACATACAACTCCAGACACATTAAGCAACTAGGTAAAAGCCTGGGTAAAGTCTCTATGTACATATGTGCCTTCCCACGGGCAAAGAGTGGCTGGTTTTCCCAAGTTTTACAACCCTTTCTAATCTGCTAATCAACCCAGCATTTTCTATCATTAGCATCATAATATTAAGTACTCTTCTCCTTCTACACTGAACACAGGCTGACTTTCAAGGAGAATGCACTGAAGAGAGTAATATCAGGATTTACATTTTAATTCATGTCAATGAGAAGGGGAAGTGAGCATTAGATGCAGTTAATTAATAAACCCTCAGCATCTACAAGTACACCAGTGAGACACTGCAACTCTAAAGACATAAAACAGTCCCACATGTATGTTAAACCCTCCTACAGCTGTGGTCAGTGACAGAGATGCTGAACTGACCATGTGTCTACAGCCCCCAAGGGCTCAGTCACGGCAAGATACAATCAATAGCATTTAGCGGCTGCTAAATGTGGTGTTAGATGAACAACCTGAGGTCGTATCCACCACATCTCTTTTCAAGAAAACCACCTGGGCATGACTAATCTGTGCGATGGCTCTTCTCATCGCAACCGCTGCACCCATCGCATTAGGATCTGGGTTAGTCTGAGACCAAAAATAAACCATCATTCAGTCTCAGCAGACCGCTTACTCGCTGATGACTTCGGTCGATCCTCAAAGCTGAATGCACGCCCTCGGATTCTATTATGTGACACATTGGGCCTCATTAATTCTCCGCCACACAAAGGACCACTTTCAGACCATGCCGGTCAAGGTCAAATCCTGGCTACACTGCTTTAGTCCGAGCCCAAAACTGGATGTGCTGTGAACATTTGCAAGAGATTCGGAGATGGGAGATGTAGGACATTCGAACAGCCTCAAGAAAAAACGAAGTGTTTTAACCTACTGATATTAAACCTTTTCATCCAACAACAAAGATTTAGGGATGAAGACAATTTTATTTTTTAGTCAGTGAAGCTTAAGTATGTTTCAATGCAGCAGCTTCCACTTATGGCTCAGCCAGTGTAAGTAGAGATCACTAACTAAGCTACACCGAGGATTTGCTAATAGCATCAGATCTGCTTATTTGCAGCAGGATGACTTTCTGCCAGGCCTTCTCGAGTTGATGACCAGCAGCACTTCCACCGTACACCAATACATCACCAATTTAAGGTTAATGGTAAACTGTCCACTGCATAATAACCCAGCAGTTTCAGTTGGAGGACAAAGGTAGTGAGGCAAGATGTGCATGACAACACATATAAGAAGCTAGATTTCCCCAACAACAGAAATGTTGCACTACCGTCTATATTCTCTATGAATTGCTTAAAATCATTCAAACACTGCTTTTTAATTTTTTAACCCACATGCCATCATACCATAGTAGATGCTTGACAGGCCTTAGGGGTGGTGGAAATAACTAACCAACTTTATGATTTTCTGGGCTGACCTTAGACTGGGATAATGTCACGACTGACATTGGATTAGTTAAAAATGCCATTGGCAACGTGAAGAAAAGTAAACCTCCCTCCTTCAATTGGCTCCAGCTAACTGAGGCCTCAAACTAGATGAGAGACAACAGAAGGATGTCCTTTAGTTCTGCTGAGTCAGCTTCATGTGCACATGTAGTCTGGGTCATGAGGAATGCATGTGCTCCTTTGGTGTTTAGCGGGGAAGCCCAGAAAACAAGGATCGCTACTGTTGTAGTATTCTGCCAACAGAGTCTGAGAATCGACCTGTTCTCAGACATGGAAGTGAAAGTCGCTGCTGGTGTCACAACAAGCAGAAGTCAACGGATAAAGACAAGGGCGGGCAAGAAACCACCGGTTCCATCCTCTCGCGCTCAATAAATGTAAGTAAATAAAAAATGTATCTACAGTGCTCATTAGCTTTAAAACAGTGCTGCAAAGTATCGACATCACGTTAAGCAGAATAAATATTGCTTTCTGTAATAGTTAATGATTTAGGAGGAATTCTAATTCTAGCAAGGACAAGGTTTAGATGACGTTCAAATTCATTAAAGTGCAGCTACAGCAGAAGAAAGTGGGCCAAGTCTGGGGGCCAGCAGACAACTCAAAACAATAATGCCAGTATTAATGGGGAACCAGCTGAGCGTGTCACTGTGTTATGACCGAGGGGAGGGGGATAGCGGGTCAACACATGACGTGCACCACTGCACACACCCACTCACCGTCTCTGGACACGGCTGCTCTCTGCTTCAAGGCCACGGATTGCTCCACACGGACATTTCTCCCGTGTAAAGCGCTGTGTTTCGTGTCATAGGCATGCACAGTGCAAACTACTGGATCAATGGATAAAAGCATGAATGGAACAAGTTTCTTTTTTTTTAGCAGCAATTTAAACAACAACACCCAGTTTTTAAAGCACTCTGACAAAAATCTGATTCAGTCTGTTGCACCCGTCCAACATTAATTAAAGCCTGTTGTCATAGTTATTGTTTTAGAGGAGTTTGAAATGTTTTCTAAAATATTAACGTAGGCGTTTTTCACAAAATGTTAAAACCAATCTAGACAAAGTGCAAAACAAAATGTAAGCATATTGACTTGACAACAAATACTGCACTACAGACTGCCGCATTTATATCAAGCAATTTGCCAGGCTGAATTTAATGTGGCTTGTTGGAGAGGTGGCATATGGTCAGAGAAGAAGCCACTAGATTTCAGTGCAGATCCTGACACTATCTTGAAAATTGCACAACAGGACACTAGCCTTTGTGAAGGATTAGCTCTCAGTTTGAAAGCCCTTCCGCTTTCAAACTCAATAGCACTTCTCTATTTATGAGTATTAGGTCTCTGTGTATAAAGCTATAGTGTGTTTTGACTGTGGAGTAAAATATCCCACTCTCTTCATGTTAGTTAACACTATAGTAACAGTGCTGTGAATGGGCCCCTTAATTTTGACGTTTTATCAAAGCCTGAAAAAACAAACTGGTCAACAAGTGTTTTGCTACTGGGATTCTTTTGCCTGCACTTTAACAAATTCTACTTGCTATTTTCCAAATCTGAAAACTGTTTTCATGTGGAATGTCTCATTTCCTTGTTTTAGTTATAATATCGCAAGTATTTGACAACTAGAGACAACTGGACTGAAAAGATTTGGTTTCAAGAAAAGTGAAGCCAAAATTAAGGAAGGTGTTTTTGTCTGTCCTGAAATCCATCAACTGGTGCTTGAGGATGGGTTCAAAAGGAAGCAAGCATGGGAAGCATTCATCCAGGTTGTTAAGAATTTTCTATTACATTACATTCTCATCCTGACAAAATCCATGTGATGTTGTCGGTAAAAATCCTCCCTCTCTTTTTCAATGCTTTCGCCTTTCATAACTACATGGGAATCTGCCCGGCCCGGGACCCACCACCAGTCCCCTCTGAGTGCTTTCCCAAACCGCAGTCTCAATACATGCTCATGCCATGTGCCATTACCCTGACATATGCCCCGTGGCAGCTGGGACAGGCTGGATGGATGGATATTAAAATTGTCATCATCAGGGTTAAAAAAAAAAAAAAGCAAAATAAAGAGCTGGTCTTAAGTTCCCAGTAGCAAAAAGAATGACGTATATATGCAGACCAGTGTTATAGCAGTAAACTGGGGCACTGAGATGACATTATCCATTACTCAGCACTTCTTTTGATAACTAATTGTTATCAAAAAGCACTTTTTAACAACATTTGCTGATTCCAGGCTATACTGATATGGAAATCTAATGTATATGTTTCTTTTAAGATTGTAACCACAATAATATCTCAGGCTTAGGTCAGTGATTGAACCTTACATCTTTCATGGAGGTGGGACTCATTGCAGAGACTGTATAGGCTATTAGTACCTAATAAAGTGGCAGCTATGAGTGTGCAGACTTTTAGGAGCAGTGTATTGAAATAAACGAACCTATTCCCTACATTAAATTTTGGATAACCTGAGCTGCTAAACTATCAGGAGCTAGGTAATTAGGCATTCATAACACACCTGTTCTACATAAACCAGGCCTGCGCTAAGAGGGGGAAAAGGCTGAAATAACGACCGACAAGAAACACAGCTAGCAAGAGAAACGTTGTTACTAACAGCTGGAAATGTAAGGTACCGTAGAGAACACAATTTGTCACTAAGTGCACTGTGAAAACCCATAACGTGTAACGGTCTAGCTGTCAAATTGGTAGCCATTTTTTCCTCTTGTCTCCTCCTCAGCCTCTTGGAAAAAAAAATGCTCAACGGCAGCTAGCTAACTGGCTAGCTAACTAGCTCGGATACTTCACCAGAGCCGAACCGTTTTCAAAGATGTCGGGATATTTCCCGAGTTCAGTCGATACGTACCCGTACCAAGCCATACCGCGACAGCTGCGGCGGACATGGTGCAAATCATCTCCCCGAATCTTTACATTAAACAGGACCGCTTTGTCTAATCGCCACTGGGTTTGACAGCCATAATAATAAGCATCCTGCAGCATTCCTCCCTCCGCCTCCTCCTGCCTTCACTGGAAAACACAGCAGGACCGCTCATTGGCTGAACATCTGGATGGAAAAACATGGTAAAACATGATGGGAATCGGAATATAGGAGCGCCACGCCTTTACCAAATGTTTCTGTGTGATGCTCTCGGAACGGTTAGATTATATCTGGCTGCTTGCAAGGAGTGGCTGCCTCTGTGTGCGTGTGTGTGCTTTGCTGTTTATCTGTCTGCTTCTTGTATTCAGACTGATGGGATTTGTCATAATAAAGCATTCCTCCCACTAAAAGCCACAGTTTTTAGTGTTTTGGGGGGGTTGATTTATTCTTGGATCAGGACTTGCAAACACAGATACACCCTCTTAAAAACATGCAAGTCACCTCAGCAGTGCTTGACCTCCTGTGCACAGCTGTAAGCAGCAGAGGCATGTTTGGAAAGTCCTGCTCCAATCTGTCCAGCCTCCCCCCCTGCAGAGACAGTCCAAGCAGACAGATGGTCATGTTTTGGCCCCCTTGGCTCCCAATCACATCTACTAAAGGAGCCTTAATTCAACCCCCCCACGCTTCCCTTGATGTCAGCTCCCACTGAGAGGGCACTTTGATATTGCAGAATAGCCTCCTAATTCTGGCTAACATACTAGCAGTGGTCACTGGGATGCTTCTTGATTGATAAATTCGTATTTGTGACTGGATTCTTGGCTTTCTCAGTGGCGATAGACATGATGCCATCCATCCTCTGTGTTCTGCAGTTCCTGGCTGTTTTCTTCTTCCACCCTCCCCTTTTATCCCCTTAAGATTATTTTTAGGTTGCTTAGCAACATCTTCTCATAGCCAGTGTTTGGACTGGGTATGAATGTATCACAACAACCACTATAGGTCTGTGGATGTACGATGATGCTTAGAAATGGAGGAAAGCGCAGAATTTGTGACTTGGAGAGAAGCTAAGGCCCCAGTGTGTCTAATTTGATACGGACTTAGACTGATTTCTGTCCAATCCGGTTCTTTTTGGTAGCAGTGAACATCAGTTTAAATTGTAATTGTCCTCAATTGGCTTGTTTTGAACAGTGGGGTGGGGGGGGGTGGGGGGGGGGGGGATGCAAAATCCTCTCGTCAGCAGTGGTGGGTGTTTAGTAAATGTATGCACTGCATAGACTGTGTTTCTTGCAGTAATGCCAAAGCATAAGACTTGTTTTTAATGCACTTTCTAAATTCAAAACTGATGTAGGCCTATTGAAAATTCATCTGAAGTGTGAAGTGTCCCAAATCAACTTATAACAGTTCATGTTCTAATCTGCGACTCACATTTGTATTAACCGAGTATGGTTTGGTTAAATGTTGACTGAACAAGCAAATGTTTTTCCTCAGAAGGCCTCATCCAAATTCGCACACAGCTTGTGCTTTCATAAAGTTAGAAGAAACAATGCCGTCTATTATAACATAACAACAGCAATTATGTAACTTGGTGCTGTTTGTAAAAATAATCACACATTTGGATGTTTACAAAGCTTCCTTTTCTCTAGCGCTTCATCACATGAATTAAGTCCTGTGCTTTTGGTGGGGTCTGTTGACTGAATGCAACCCAGGCAGATAGTTTTTCTTTTTTTTTTACTCTGATCTTCTTTAATGGGGCTTAAAAAAATGAATGCTCAGGAATTAATTGAGGAGAGAGATGACTAACTAAAGAGATCATTGCAATTTTAATGTAGTTCCTCATGGTGGATGTGTGAGATGGCGCTCAGAGCTGTTTGATTAAACTGCCCCCTTATACATTTCTCCAGTCAGACTTAAAAGCTGCATGTGTATTTATAGTAATACAAAAGATGGACAAAACAGTTTAAGGGTTTCTTCAAATTCTGCCATCAGACTGAACTTTGAGTGAAATCCAACTTTACTTGTTTTTGTTTGTTTGTTTGTTTGTTTCTCTAAACTTAAACCAGGTAAACTCCTCAAGGCCACTTTCTGGTCCTCGAACCACATTTTGGAAACCCTTATTTGAACGCGCATCACACAGTCAGAGTGGTCCTTGACCCTCTCTACCCCACCCAAATCCCACTGATGAACCAGCGAAGTTACAGTTGCTGTGTGTTGGTATTTATGCCAGACTGCAGCTCGCTGAAACCCCCTCCGCGCAGCAGATTATCGGACCAAACCATTGCTGCGCTTCAGGTTTTAACACCTGTCACATGAGGCTTTACATTCGCAAATCGCCGGCTATCGCTGCAGCTAAGCGAGTTCAGTTTGCCACACTGCAGACGGACATCGGACTCTGCCGTCCTGCAAATGCTGCCACAGTGCAGCTCTCAGTGAGATGAGCTTCCCAAATTGCACCGACACCCCCATTGTGCGACTGGCAGCATCACCCACTGCCTGCAATGCAATGGCGTTATAGCGGCTCTAGTTATGTCCAAACGTTTCTAGTGGCGATTCCGCTCCGGGCTGGCTTTTTACGGGCTCGGAATAGAAATGTTATTTTCGATAGCTTTTGCAAGCAGACCATCCGCATTTCTCGCAAGTTTCCCCTCTGGATTACAGTTTATGTGTGCGGCGCGTCCAGCGAAGCCGGAGCCATGAATGTAAGTCTGACTCTTTTGTTTTTGTAACAGTGAAGCAACCTCGATGTTATCTGAGGTTAACTTGTGTTTATTTTGCAATTATTGAGAAAGGTTAGAGGTTGATGTCGCGGAAATTTGCAGTTGGAAGAATGTAAATAAATACGCGTGAAACGGTGTCAGAAGGGGGGGGACCTGAGCTGTCATGTACTGTGCGGTGTGGCTGATGTGCGCCTGTTTGTCTGATCCCACTGACACCGATCCCAATGTTCACAAGCCTCAATTTATATTTCACCTCTCACGTTATCGTCCTCATTATCTTCCTGCGTAAAATCCTCAGAGGGTGCAAAGCACAAGATGATCCCCAAGTTCAGATTAATTATTGTTGTTGTTAATATTTTTAACGCAAGCATTTCACATAGGTGTTAACACTGAGCTGCAAGAGTCCAGCATAGTGAATATTAAATACTGAGCCAGGACGTTTAGTTTTCAGGCACCGCTGCTGTTGCTGATGCATCTATAGCATCCAGGCTGCGGGTTACAGCACAACTTAGGTTAATGGATTCTGTGTCCCAGATGGACCTTATTTTTTTATTTAATAATGTATTTTTATCCCAGCTTTACTGTGTCATGTTTCATTTCACTCTCTGTGGCGTGCATTTCCAAAAAGGATTAAACATTAACGGATGTAGGTGTATATTTAACTCCTACCAGCCGACTACCCTGCTCTAACCCTGTATTATTGCAAATGTGGGCCTTTTCATTAAATGTTTCTTTTTTTTTCTATTGGATGGTATCAACACACATGGTTGAGTGCATCCAGCAACATTTTTTTTCAGCTTGGGAGCTGACATTTAGAAGCCACAACCATAATGTCAGTTATGGTTTAGAGAGTTGAAGGATGTCTTAGTGTACAAGGGTCACAGCTTCATATGGAAAACAGAGGGTGGGGGAGATAACGGAAAGAGAGCAAGAAAAGAAGAAGGAAACAACCATGTTTCCTAGAGCATAGCACCATTTTAAACAAAAAGAAGCACAAATCAAAGGATTTATTATCTAAGAGGGTTAGCAGCGCAGCTCTTCCGTGATGCTAAACACAGCATCTTTGGAGGCCCTTTAGAGTCCGATTGGCTTTTATCACTGCAGTAGTTCTCTTGTACTGAGAGCTTTTACTGCACGCATAAGTATCTGTAATTCGTTTTGCCCTCATGTGTCTGAAGAGTGGTGCTGATGGTAAAAATGACTTTTTTCATGCTTTTTAACCATCATTCTGATCATGAAGCTCCACTGACAAAAGGAGGCACTTTGACTCCATATGGTATTGTGAGCCTGTTTAAACAGTTATCTGTCTTCACTCGACAAAACCATTTTTCTATCTTTATAACATCTCCTTTCATCTTTACAGGTATGAATGGGCCTAACGGAACTATAACAACAGCTGGATCAGACCGAGTGGCACTACTAGTAGAACAAGATACCTCACTTCGGTGCTCTAATGCGGCCAAGGCAATGCTGACATCTCCTCTGAATCCAAAGGCATCATCATGCTGAAAACGGAGGCCTCGGGGGAGAGGACCAGCCTCCGGAGTGCCTCCCCCCACCGTAACGCCTACCGGGCTGAGTTTCAGGCACTCAAGAAGGCCTTTGACCAGCCTCGGCTCGATGGAGACTCAAAGCCCAAAGACCTCGAGCGGGTGAAACAACCGAGGGGACGCCAGTATGGCACACACGTCAGTCGCATTAAGGACATGTTCATGCAAATGGGGTCAGAGAATGCAGCTGCTAAGACTAGGGGTCGTGATGAATCCTCACCACAAAAGCTGGTGAAGCCCACAAACTTCGTCAATAAGGCTGATGGATCAGTGATAAAACTTCAGCATTCCTCATCAGCAGAAAGGATTGGAGGTGCCGGGGCAAAGTTTTCCGAAACCAGAAAGCTATTTGAACAACAGTCACGCGACCAGTCCCAATCACCAGTCTTTCCCTACGGCCGTGATAAAAGGGGTTCCCATGAGCACCTCGATGACTGGCGAGGGGCGAGGTCCAACCGAGGCAGTACAGACTCCTTGGATTCTCTGTGCTCCAGGACAGAGGCATCCTCCCCAACTGTCAGCCAACTCAGTGCTGTTTTTGAAAACGCTGACCACCACAACCAGGGGGTTTCATATAGAGGAGTCAGCAGACGAGCCCTCTACTCACCTGACGGATTCCAGCGCCATGGCGGAGACGTCAGTGAGGATGATTCTCTTCGACAATCTCCAGTTCGTGGAACCTACCGGAACAGGATAGGGGGCAAGTTACCCACATCCTCGTCTTCGGAGGACCTCCTGAGCCCGAGTCCTGGAGTAGAGATTTCAGAGCGCAAACAAGATGCTCCACAAAAGGAAGAAACCCAAGACAAAGCTGGAGAGGCTACAGTGGGAGAAGGACAGCGTTTTTCTGGTGCTTCCACCAATGGAAACCAGATTAATGGTTCTTGTGAAGAAGAGGAGAAACCGCAGGACACAACAAAACAAACTGAGGATCTAGGAACCTCCAAATCCTCGAAACCTACACATGGTGCTGTAATTACAAACAAAGCTTTAGAGGATACCACTCACGAGTTGCTGCCGACCACCAGGGAAAGCCAAGAGGACAGAGATGCTTCAAAGGAAGAAAAATCTTCCAAGGACCAGCTGGACGAGCCTGATGAGGAATACACTGGGAATGAGCGGGTGATTTTTAACGCAGATGGGGACGCCTGTTACCAGGGTTGGGGGGAAAGTTGCACGGATCCCGAGGATGACCTCTACGGTGACGATGACGAGGACATCGTCTACGACCCGGGGTCCGATCTGACAGAGATTCCTGGTCTGGCGGAAGAAAACAAAGAGGACATCCCTCTGAAGAGGAAGATTCGCTTCAGCAGTGCTCCTATTACAGTAAGCCGAATGCTGCACAAAAGTGTTGTGAAAGCCGAAATTGTGTAAACACATTTGAACGCAATCCGGCATAAAAGCATTTGTGCAGTGCTTATCAAAAGTAGGTTAAAACAACAGAGAGCTAATAGTTTAGAGTATTCAGAGCTTTCTTTTTATGGCCTTGTATTTATAGTTACCACTGAACTACTCTTTGTGGTTAGCTTTGTTGTTTGAACACATGAGGTTCATGAGGTTATGCAAACATGACAAATGACATGACCCTAGTTGACTTTTTTCATTTGACATTTTCTTCCTTTAGTGTATACTGAGTTAGGTAAAATATCACATTATTGGATGCTATAGGTGTTGAAGGTTGTGGCCATTTTGTGATGCTAGGGTCAAAGCATTTGATGTTCATGAGCACAACATCTATGCATGTGTTAGTCATGCTGGTTCTGCACCCACACAATTTTCACACAAGATACTGTGTTTGTTTTTTGTTTTTTTATCTTTCGGAGCCTCTTTGCTCGGGGAGTTGTTTGTGAAACTATGGAGTCTTCACATATCTGTGAAATGCTCTGTATATTCAGCACACAGTGGACCCGTAGTGTCTGTATTTGTGTATGTGTGGTTTTGGTTAACCTTGATGTGTTATGCAAGGTTACAGTAGACATAGCTAAAGATTACATGCATTTTTACCATTGATCCCACTCTGCTTTCACAGTGGATAGAATTATAGAAAATCTCGTTTTTGCTAATGGAAAATGGTTATTGTTTCTGTAGACAGTGACTTCTTCTCCAGTAAATACAATTATCTGTACTATGGTATTTGTTTCATCTGCAGTGGAGAATTTTGCTGTTTTCAGTATTGAGTTGGGCACAATGCAGCCAGTGTTGCTTGTGGATTGGGGAGCTGGATTTGGGAGATTATGGAAAATATTTTTCCTTCTTTATCCTCAAGTATTTAGAATCAATTAGCAATGTGGCTTTTGTTACCAGTTTGATCTTCTTAATTCAATTTGTCATACAAATATATATATATTCATATTTTAAGCTTTCTTAAAAACTCACAGTCATGATTGAGAGATTTAAGTTCTTGTATGTAAATCTAACTCAAGCTAATGCAAACAATCCACAGGTTTATAACCACGTTATAATGAACCAGAACAATTAGTCCAGTTATTCTGTGGAGAAAAACGTGATGTTAGCTCACTAATTACCGTGTGCTGTCTCTGAAAAGTTGGTCCTTTTGCTCTTTTCTCTTCTTTCCTCTCAGGTTTCATCACACATGCAAGCATTTCCATGATGGAAATTAATTTAAATTAAAATAATATGATAATAGGTTTATATTTAATTATTATGTGTGTGTGTGTGTGTGTGTGTGTGTGTGTGTGTGTGTGTGTGTGTGTGTGTGTGTGTGTGTGTGTGTGTGTGTGTGTGTGTGAGAAGAAAAAAATGGCATTGCTTTTTTCAACTTGCACTTTCACTAACCAGTAAGTAACGAGTAAATAGAGTAAATACATTAAACAGCTTGTTCTCGTATTCAGGTTGAAGAGGCGTAGATTATGCACTGTTGTTGGCTTTAACTTCAAGGCTTCTGTTTCCCGTGAAAAGGACTGACGCTCATTCATCATATGGAATATTCAAGAGAGAAGCTGCCCCCTACCCCACAAAGACGCACACACACAATTAAACATGCGCCCCTCCCACTTTTCCATCGTACGCCCCACCTCCTCTCAGTACACGAGAAACAAACAGCGTTCTGTCTTTTGTTCATCTCTCTGTAAACTGAAAGAGACAAAGCTGTTTTCTCAGCCCCCAGCCCCACACGAGTCCAGCTTGACCCCTGTGGGAGAAGAGGGTCTTAAAGCCGTCTAATAATCTAATACATAATGTTCCCTCTATTTGTGTAATACTGCTTAGACATGCCCATCAAGTCATTTCAATGGACCTGCTTATAAAATCTTTAATTTTTAAAAAAAAAAATCTTCGTAGTAGCTACAGAGAATAGATGACACGCAATCAATTTTCAGTCTTTGTGAATATGCAGAGTGAGTTAAGAGCAGCTGCAAAAAAGTATATTGTATCAATCTCTGTGAAGCCGGGAAAGCAGGGTCTGTTTTCCAGTTCCGCTTAAGTCCGGAAAAAGGATTTGTGAATTGCCATGAAATTTACACCAGATATTCATGTCTGGCTTCGGATAATGACTTTAGTGATATTCCCGAAAAAGTCTAAGTGTGTTCAGTTGGTGTATTAACAAGTATTCTCAGACGAGTGGTATTCATCCTCAGATTTCTTTTGTATTTTTCATAATGAATAACTTATCATGCTACAATTTTGAGTGCTACAACAGAAAACAAGGCAAACATCATGCCGTTAGCATGAAGTTTGCTGTGTCTACAGTAAGTACCGCCTCACGGAGTTGCCTCCATGGCTGCAAAGTCTAGCTGTTACATCCTCACTGCCCCAGTGAGAAATGGCTGCTTTGAGCTATCCAAGGCGAACACAGAAGAAAATCAGGTCTTATGTTCATTGAAGTGTAGGTGGTTTTATCCTTGACGTTCGAACCTGTGGTTGGGTTGTCCAGTCTGCAGACAGACTTCTGTATTAAAGTAGATCCAGTTTTCTAATGCACTAATCCACTGCTGTGTGTTCTTTGCAGCTGGTGTCATGTTGAGGATATAATGGAGACATAGGAATGTAACTAAGGTTCTTTTAATTTTTGATGACTGCCTGGGGGTGACTGATCTCAACCAGTGTTCACTTCACCTTCTTAGTCCTCTCAGGCTTGAAATGTTCAAGCCTTGACTACATGTAGACCCTAAAAGCTCAAACATCTGTTACATGTTGATTTTTCCTTTTCATGAGTGCATTTTCTTTCCCTGTTTTGTTGAACTGCACCCCAGGAGTTTAACAGAAGTCTTCGACCTCTGTGTGCTGTCTGCTTTGTCAGTTTCCTCTTGTTTACCACTCGTCTGAACGAAGGGCGTTTATATCACCTTTTGATGACTTTTTTCTGCCTTTAGAGGGATTGCATTTTCATTACTTGCAACACTGCAGTATCCTAATATAACTAAACAGATGTGGTGAGTAGAGCACTAGTTAAATGGCCACTGAAGCGTCTGTGTAATCACCCACTCCATTCTGCATGCTGTCTGTTACTGGATCTACATTTTGTCCATTGCTTCTGTACCTTGAGTGGAATGATAGCACAACTCTGACTCAGAGCTTTAATCTTTACGATGGATGTGTGTCACTCCTTTTATGTGTTGCAAAAGTGTTTGTAGATGCATTTTTCTGGGTGCCTTTTACCCTAGTTTGAAAGATGTATAGTCTACAGCATAAAAAGGATGGTTATGTTCAGTATAAACATCTGTGTGTTTCTTGATGAGCACTATAAATATGGAGCTTTTATTTTATGTTTTCAAAAGGATAAGGTATATACATGAAATAATTGGCGTTCTTTGGCTCATTTGCCTCCAACTGATATGTTCGTACTTGCAGATTAGATCCTTCTGCAAACATTTGGTTGCAAAAACCACCTACACACGTTTTCTCTGCGTACTATTGCCGTGTGCGTTTTGCAGGCAAAACCAATTCACACACTCATCTTGTACTTTACTGAAGCATGAAAGAACATAAAGACAAAGTTGCTGATGCTGAAAAACTGAGAAAATACACAACTTACGCTGTCTCGGTGCCATTCGTCAGGCATGCAAGGAATTAAGAGAGGGTTATTTCTCCTGAGAATTTTGGAGCTCATTTATCTGCCCTTAATACAGTACATGACAGTGGAGGCTCCAGACTTTTTGTCACGATGTAATTTCTGCCCTAGTCCTCCCTCGTGTATTAGACAGTTTGTCCAACAATGTTGTTATTCAGACAGATCAACAGAAAACATGCGTAACCCCAAAAACATCCTTATCTAGAGCATCAACTAATGCAGTCTTGTAAGACCATTTCAAATTAGATGGCCTGTTGCCAGGAGCTTTGCTTTCTGACCATGTTTTCTGATAGAAAGGATTACTCTACTTTAGTGCAATCTGTCTTTCTGAGTGATGATATACTGTATGTGTAACAGCATTGCTTGAATTTTGGATCCAGCACTGACATGGATTTAGGAATTTGTAAATACAATTTAAGTCTGCAGCAGCACTGCTACAGCTTAATCTTCCTCAGTATAGTGTTGTGCTTTAGTGGATGTCTTTTTAACCAAAATTCAATTTTTAGGATACTGTGGAATTTAGTGGTACCCCTCATTTCTTTATATTTTTCTAGGAAAATGGGAAATATGTGCAGCGACTTTGAAAGACATACATGGAAAGACAGTAGCTTGAACAAAGCTTGAAAGTCAGTATTTGGTCTGACTACTTTTATTCTTCACCATAGCCTGAACTCAGAAAGCTTCTTTCAGTAGTCTTCAAGAATTGACATTCAAAGCTCTTCTGTGGATGCTGGCTGATTTTCTTACATTCTCTGTCAAGATGATCCCACACTGCTGCAATAATGTTGCAGTCAGGGCTCCAGGGATGCTAATTTGTGACTGATAGTGTTCCACTGTGCAGGTATGCTTTTACTGCGCTGGCAGTGTGTTTCAGTGAAGCTTCAGTGAACAGTAGATGGATCAGCTGAAGAGCCAGAAGCTTCTCTCGGGTCCAGCGTCAGGTCTTTACTGGATTTTTCCCTCGTTCTTAAGGACATGACTTTCAGAAACCGTCATCTGCTTTTTTAGGCCTGACACTTCTTCTTCTGCGTGCCACATCTCCAGTTTCCCCAGTTTTTTAAGGACACGTTGCACATCACGCTGAGATATACAAAGTTTACACCTAACAGCTCTTTGTAATCATTTTGCAAAAATACCATTTTGCACCTGTCAAACTGTTTTATCTTTGACATTTTTCATAGAATCAACTAAAGAAATTTGAACAAATTATTTTGTGACAGGATGCTAATAAAGTGCCCAAAGATACCAATTGAATTTAATTCTTTGCTAAGCTGTCTGTTATGTGTAGACACAGAACTGGTTCATCCTTTAGGTTGCAGACCTTTTTGAAAGCTTGAGTGATTCATAGATCCAAATTAAGTGATTTAACCCAGCGCTCCCCAACCGTTTTTGCGCCACGGACCGGTTTATGCCCGACAATATTTTCACGGACCGGCCTTTAAGGTGTCGCGGATAAATACAACAAAATAAAACTAGTACTGGTACCGAAAAAAAGAAGATTTATTCATAACACAAGTGAAAAGACCCAGGAAAACCGAGTTAACAATAAAAACGATAACAAAATAACGCTGAAAACCAATAAAAACCCTGAAAACCATACATTTCACACCTGAGCCTCAACTCTCGCGGCCCGGTACCAAACGACTCACAGACCGGTACCGGTCCGAGGCCCAGGGTTGGGGACCGCTGACTTAACCAACAAAAAACATGCTCAGGTACTAGGACTGAATAGAAAATGAGTTAAAAAGCAGCCAATGTCTAAAAACAAAGTTTGAAAGACCTTCAAAAAAGCCTGGAAAATAATTGCTCAACCTCACTTAATACATGAAGAAAAGAAAAGAAAATTCTGGCTCCTTGGAAGCAAAATATAAAAAATGGAGGGTGTCTCAAGTGTTTTGCGCAGTACTTTAAGTTCATTTATTTCCAAAACAGGAATGAGTCAAAGTACAAAAATATAACTGATAATCCAGCTGATGACTGGTACTAAAAGGTTTTCTGGTAGGTCTCTTGTTTCTGTGCACATCTCAGCTGTAGCATGCCTCAGATTTCTTCTTATGCCCTAAACTCTGTTGCATTTCTACATAGCTGGGTAAAGCTGTAACTAAACCAGAGTTACAAAAATGTTACATGTTACAAAGTATCAAAACCTATATGAAAGTATGTATCAAGCAGTGTTTTATTCAAACCAAGCTGTCCAGTGAAGTACTGTTTTTCTTTAGCAGTTATGCTGTCCATAGAAAAACAATCATGACTCCCTTCCTCTCTTACCTCTGACAGGAACAACTACTCTTGACTCGGATGTTGGGCATGCGTGTATTTTGTGCGTGCCTGTAGCTTAGTCACTCCATTATTAATGCAGTTGTGTTTTTGTTTGCTTGTTTCGGTGCCACCCGATCCTCCCTGGGGGATGCATTTTTAATGATCCGGGAAAGGCGAGACGTGCCTTGCGGTTTTTGAGGCTGGTCATTTGCCACACGGCAGACTGTGTCATGAACTATCAACCAACCCCCCACCTACCCAATCTGGCCACGTGCTAATGATATTACCAGTGCACTGTCAGTTTTTATTGCTGAAAAAAAAAAAAGCTGCAGAGAACACAGCATCTCAGTGACACAATGTTCTCAGCGTTTGCTAAGCTCGTGTTTAGGAAGGTTCTGACTGCCGCACCATCACCATGTGCTTGTTTATGAGTCAGAAACAAGATTGAGATCTGCTGATACAAACAAAGATAATTTTAGGGTTCTGTGCTTCATTCACAGCAGTCCAGATCACACAGACTAGTTATTATGATTCGTAGAAATGCAGTCCCACTCTCTGCACAGCCATTATCGCAGCCTAATGAATTACATAGCATAGCAAGTGGGCATGTGCTTTAACAAGCAACATGTTGTGTTACTTCTAATCTCTTCCTCCCTCTCGTTGTATATGATAATATGCAGTTGTTTTAAGCTAGTTCTTCTGTCTAGTTTCCCTTTAGGTTTGTCTCCTGTCCTGTATTTGGCCCTTGACTCAGGTGTTGGTGGGAGTAGCGGCCCCCTGTAGTATTGTGCAGTAGCCGATAGAAAGGAAAAGCAAGCCCGCTGTAGATACAGCAGATGAAAAATCAGCTTTTTAAAACGACAACACAAATCAAAAGTTTTGCCCTCCTGTATGAACAGTGTGTGTGTGTCTGTTTTGTATGCAGAAGCGGTGTCTAAAGTTAAAAAAAGAAACGCTGACTTATGTGATTGTGGCATTCCCTGTCAGTGTCACTTCCCCAGATGAGGGAGGATATATGTCAAGAAGATAGAGAGGCTGGCCTTGAATTGACTGTAAATCCCTGTATGTTCTCACCTCTCTTTATATAGAGTTGTATACTGAATGTTTATGTTTCCTCCTCTCTTTTCTCGCTCCCTGTTCTTCCCATCCCCACCTCTTTATTGCTGTCAGTCTGAGTCTGACATTCATTTATTTCCACCATCAGCGACTGTCTTGTCCCCTCAGTATCCAGACACTTTCTTCAGCACCTGTCAGTTCTCCAGCCTGGCGTCGTGCGAATGTGTCTGTGTGGGTGGCCACAGGTAGAAGTAATGGAATGCAAATACGCTGAGGTGTCGCAGCAGAGAAGACTATGAGTTTTTGTGTGTGTGTGTGTGTGTGTGTGTGAGAAAGAGAGAAAGAAAGAGAGAGAGAGCCAGGCTGTAGTTTATCCACTGCAGAGTTTGTTGGGTTCATGCCACACCAGTTGGAACATTTCTCCTGGGTTTTCCAGCCTCGTCTTGCCCTGGGCAGCATCCACTGTCTGGAAGACGCAGGGCGGGTGGCAGCATTGGCACCAATTCACCAAAGGCCCAGTTTAATACCATCAGAGGCTTTTCGCCGTGACTGGGCGCCATGCCGTGCCATCTTAGGCAAGGACTCAAACAGCCCTGGAGCAAATTACCCCTAGCATCACCCACTCCTCAGCTTTTTTTTTTCCATCTTCTTTTCTTTATTTCTCTATTATTGCCTGTTCACTGTTCAATAGCCTCAGTGTCTGCTGCTGCTCTAAACCATGAATCATATGAGTCATTCGGTTTCTCTCTCTTTCTCGGTGGATATAGTCTTTCTTTTTTATTTACTGTGGCTCCAGACTCAGCATCTTAAAGATTCCAGTCTCAGTATTATCCCTTGGCTGATCTGCGGTCATCATAGGAGCTATTAGGCCAACCCAACCGCTATCCTTACAGACCAGCTGAGGTGGCTGACAGGTATCATTTAGCAGCAAAAACCAATGTCTTGGATGTTGATTGAGTATATATGAACTCCCGCCCTTTTCATTAGTGGATGATTCCCTGCCATGTGTGTATGCTTGCATCTACACATCTGTGTGTGTGCAATGGCCTTTTAATCTAAAGCCTACATGAATACTATTCATATTGTTAGGAATCTGTATTCATGTACTTGCATTTGAATCTGCATAAGCGCTCAAATACAAGGACAGATTGAGGCTCTTCTACTAAGTAAGAGGCCTCAGCTTTATCGCTTTACATTTTCCAAGCATCTGCAGTGTCCCGGCGTCTGCAGCAGCATCCACAGATGACTGTAAAACCGTATTTCAGAGTCAAAGTATACTCCCTTATCCTGATGCGAGGACAGGAGAAAAGATAACAAGAGTGCCTGCCCAAGCAGAACCGCTGCAGAGTCTGCACATAACCGCCAGTTGTTCTGTTGCTGGAGGTTTGTTAACCGGCAAAATACAGAAACGCGCGTGTGTTTGATTTCACAGGGCGTTGATCAGTGCGTTGTGCAGATGAAGGTTAAGTCTAAGAAAAGAGGGGATAAGAGACGCCATTTGATACAGTTAAGAATGATAGATTGTACTTTGCGGTTTGTAGTCCAGATCTTAGAGAAGGGATTATATCTGTCTGTATTTTATGTTGATGAATGAGTTTGTGGGAGGATAAGCACTGACACTGGGAGAATTGTGAAAGGTGATATGTTTTCTGGCTCTGTGGACTATCTTCATACAGACTATTCGCATCACCATCAGCAAGCAGCATGACACAGAGTCAAGGAGATTTATAGCTGTTCCAGAATGTAAACTTCTGTCGTGGTTTTTTTGTTTTTGACCCGAGCACGGTGTTAAGCTTGACAGAAACTGCAGGCAGCATAGATGAATATATTTACATGAAAATGGCCGTGTTGTGTTAAAACCTTCAAAAGCTGGCTCCATTTCCAAGGGAGAACCACATGGGGAAACGGTCCCTTATGCTTCAGTCTCCCTTTTTTAGTGACTCTCCTTGTGTGAAGCTACTATAACTAAAGTAAAAATGTAGGGGTTTGTCATTACAGTATGATGAGGTCAAAGTCGCAGCCAGTTTGTTAGACTAATGGTAAATGGACTGCTTCTTACACAGCGCGTTCTGCTCAATGTCTCATACGCTCAGTCACACAGACTTTCATGCAATGCTTTTATCTATACCTAAGCACCTCTGCCTGACAACTGGGCAACCCAGGGTTCAGTATCTTACCCAAGGATCCTTGGACATATGGAGAGGAGGAGCTGAGATCGATTCAGCCACAGCAGTCCCGAACGACTAATATGGGTAAACATATTGATATCCGTCAAACTATGGTCCCAACAGTTTTTCCCACAGCTGTCAGGCTAGTAGTTGCCAGGTGCATGTCTGGTCTTACTCTCTTGCCACTTTACACCTCCCTAAAGTAATAAAAGCAGCAGGCAGCAGTTCTGCCACCCTGCCAAGGTTAAGCACACTCTCACACGACGGTGTACCAAATCATTCTTTGTGCGCCTTTGAGCCTCTTATCGCTCTACTGGTATTTCAGATCCAAAAGTATTTTTTCCCCAGAACAAAATCCAATTATTGTAGGAGAACAAGAAGATATTATACATCCTATCTGAGAAGAGAAGTAGCTGTGAGAGAGAATCTTGACCTTTATATTTCAGATAACCCTTCTACATATTTTATCTGTTCTTAAAGAATTTCTGAGCCTGGAAGCCAGGTGGTGTTTGGACAGGATGGAGATGCATACCGGGGTTTCTGTTTAGAGCCAGATAACCATCGGGTGTCTTTGTTTTGTAGGCAAATGCTTTCTGTTAAATGTTTCAGTCTGTTTCTGGTTCACTCTCTTCCTGCCTACCTATTCTTATTTCCCCTGTGCGTGCTGTTTCATTTATCTCATCACTCCTTCCCTCAGTCACCATTATTTTCTATTCCAGCCGCTTACTATTCAGTTCATCTGCCTCCCAGATGCGTAGAAGTCCCTCGCTTGCCCTTATCTTTCTCCATCACTGAGGCTCCGCCCACTCTTCTACGCTTACCTTCCCTCACAGATCCACCCTCATCAGTCCTCATCTTCCCTCATGACCTCATCTTTTCTCTTTCTCTCTGTCAAGTGACTGGCCACATGCTAATGTGTTTGTAGATAGCACACAGTGACTGAGAGAGGCCATTAGATAATGTACTGGCTGCCAATGGCGGCATCGCGTTCAGGACATCCTGGACAGAGCAAGTGCTGGTGTTAGCATTTGTCAGCAGTGTGCATACGTGGGTGTGTTTAACGGGCCTGTGAGTGTGATGGCGTCTGCTACTGATTGCTGAGTGTTTGCGTGTGTCTGATTTGATATGTTGTAATTCTCTGCACAGTCTATACAGTGCATATACTCATGTGTGCGTGTGCTTCTGGGTGCAAGCAAGTGTTAATAATGCAGGGCTGTTGATAACACTGAATGATTGATTACAGGGAGGTCATGCAGATCTCATGCAAGATCTCACAGAGCAAATCCTGGCAGCATCATGCCATCTCATTGTGCCCTGTCTGTGCGTGCAGCACACTATCTCTTTAACAGAGTGAGTAACACATCTATATGATGCCTTATTGATGCGGTTTTGTGAATAGCTCCAATGATTTAAGTCTAATTAATGGATCCTGTTACATTAATTTTTAATGTCATTTTGTTCTTGAATTTCACCAAAGATCAAGATTCAAAAACCTCCAGTTTATCTTCTGTCTAGAGATGGCACGATACCACTTTTTTATGTCCGATACCGATACCGATATCATAAATTTGGATATCTGCCGATACCGATATGAATCCGATATAGTGTTTTTTAATCAACAAAACTGTTTTTTAAATATCTTGCTGCATTTTGTATAAGTTCATACTCAAGTTTAAAACAACAACTACACTAAAGCTATTCTGTTATACCTGTATGCAAAAAAAAATATTTCATAGTTCAGCAATACTGATCAATCTAATAAACTTAAACCTACACCATCCTCCCTATTCTGGTATTTTAAAGAGTACTTAGCGTAAATATTAAGCAACCTAACTAATAGGGTTCCAACTCCCAGCAACAACAAAAATAAATAAATAAAAAATAGGGAACCACCCCTCACCCTCCACCTCATGATGCTTAATCGACGTAATCAACCTTAATTTGATGCAGTGTGGAAAAAAATGCACAGAAATAAATTATTTTTCAAGAAATATTAAATAGATTCAACATCTTTCTTCAACAAAATTGCAGAATTCACAGATGGTGCCTTCCCAAAGGAAAAAGTACTATAGCTTACTAGGGTATGTTAGACTTAATAGTTACTATATACAGTAATTGACTTCTATTCATTTTACATCAAATTAAAACTTTGGGTGTCAGATAATTATTTATTAAAAGCTAGACATTTTAAATGAGAATAAGAAAGAAAAGTATGTCTTTGTGCCCCCTTTTCCCTGTTAATGCCCTATCGGCCCCCCTGGCTAAACTTTGCTAGATCCGCCCCTGCACAGTTACCAGCGTCAGCTACATAGAAAAAGATCCTCGAGTAGAAAGTAATATTAAATAAATTCTAACAACAGCTGATCAAGCTTAAATGTGCTGCTGTTGTTCAGCTGCTGGTTTCCTCTTTCTGGTGCAAAGTGGGCCAAAAACAAACAAGAGACACGGACTCACGACAGAAAAGCCGATCAGCTGATCATTAAGCAGTTTCATGATTGAAGTAGCAGCAGGAGAGGCAGTCGCTCCATATATCGCTTGTTAAGCTTAACGCAGGCATGCTTTACAAACATTCAGAGATGGACTTACACACTTGCTTTACTTCTCTCGGGGATAACTTTGTCGGAGATGAAATGCCGGGTTGCTAGCGAAGCTCCACATGCTATCCAGACCACCGACAGGTCCCGCATGCCACAGCTGCTCTATCACGTGATGCATACTGCTCCGACGTGCTAACGTTCTGAGGTGAGTTACGGGGTGTTGCAAGTTTTGTGAGGTGCTTTCGTGATATTTAATGGATCGGATTACATTTTTTATTTTTCTCCGATATCCGATCCAGTAATTTAGGTCAGTATCGGACCCGATACCGATACATAATATCAGATCGGTCCATCTCTACTTCTGTCCAAAACAACCAATTTAGCTCATCTTCCTCTCTTTAAGCTGTCTTTCTTCTGATTGGCTGCCCCTCACAAACAGAAGCTTTGTTAGCTGGTGGGCAGAGATATCCACTCTCTTTGATGTGAAACTGATCACAGACTGACCTCAGTATTTGAAACTTTGGCCACAATTAATATAAAGAGTGACAGAAAACAGCTAATGGGTTCACTTCAAGATAAATCTGAGATTCTATTAATAGCGCCTGGAGTCGGGGTTTGCAGGTGCCTGTTTTGCCGGAGTGAAGCTTATGCCTTCATGCAAGCTTCCCTCTGCACTTACATGCATGTTAATCTACGCGCTTGAACACTTTGCATATTCTTACACCTCTTTCTTCGACACCAGCAGACAGCATTCGGCAGAACACCACACTAAAGTCGTGACAAGAGCGTGCACAGCTCTCTCTCCTCTCCTTTCCTTCCTCCTCGTTGCAGGGAGCCGTGAGAGCGCTTGGTTGAGATTTGAAGTGACAGCTGACTGTTGCAAGGGAGGAGAGGCTCCTCTGAGGACCACACAGCTCAGAGAAAGAGAGAGGCATCCCCGTCCTCAAAGCAATTATGTTTCCTTGCATTACAGTTTATTTGTGGTTGCAGTTGTTTCTTTCATATAAAGACCTTGTTTATCCAAGTGCTGTTAGCTAAAAGTAGTGCTGTGTTCCCAATAATTGGGAACACAAAGCTCTTATTTACTCCCTCGCCTAAAGAGCAACCACTGTTGTCAAGCAGAGTAGTATAAATGTATGTAACATTCCCAGGTGTGGCATTGTTAGTGTTGTATGTGCAAAGGCAAAACCTGTTCCTGTGTGAGCCTATTAGTACAGTATGATGTGCCCTTTATAAAGCCTGAATACATTTTTTTTAAATGCAACTAGCTTATATAATTCTGTGTGTTGTTTTTTTTCAGGTGTTTAACACCTACTCCAATGAAGACTATGACCGACGTAATGAGGAGGTGGATCCCGTGGCCTCCTCTGCTGAGTATGAGCTGGAGAAGAGGGTGGAGAAACTGGAGCTCTTCCCTGTGGAGCTAGAGAAAGGTGGGGAAAAATCTAAGAAAATCCTAATGAAGATGGGATCCTGTCAGCTACTTATCATACCCAACAGACAGAACCACCCACACAGGATGTCTTTGTTTTTTGCTTTCTTCTGTACTTTCCTAATTTTTTTCCTTCACGTTTCCTTCATCCCCTTCCCATAGATCATGCCTTAAAGTTTAAATCTCTCCCTCGACCATTAGCAGTATTTTGTTATTATTATTATTGTTGTTAGATGTTACAAAGAGATAATTCACAAATTGCAATTTGACTTAGATTATCCCAAAAAGCAAGGGTTGCTTAATTCATCCTAATTCCCTAGACGTGACACTGCATGTTTTCCACTTGTCTTGTTCTGGACTAAAATTCATTTACACCCAGGATCTAAAATACACTGACTTTACGTTGTGGGACACCACAATCTACTCTCTGTTATGTAACACTAACAGCATTTGAATTATTAACACAGGACAGGGATGAATGAAGGGCATTTCTCCTCCATTTTTCACATTCTTGTAAAAATTGTTTCATGTCTTGGAGGTTGACGTCTCCTTATTCTTTCAGTTAATACTGAACATATTCACATATTCTGTCATATTCCACAATATGGTTGACATTGTTAACAGAAGTCATTTTGGGTTTGATTGACTGGATCTTTGGACACTTATGAAAATGCAGAGAATGACACTTGAAATTTGTGGGGTTTTGTGTTTCCAGATGAAGACGGCCTGGGGATCAGTATCATCGGGATGGGTGTTGGTGCTGATGCAGGCCTGGAGAAACTGGGCATCTTTGTTAAGACTGTCATTGAGGGTGGAGCTGCGGAGAGAGATAGCAGGTGGGTGCTGCTTTCCTGCTGGATATCACACATTTCTTTCAGTCTAAAAGTGGGTCTGGAGACAACAAATAACATGCACGTAGGATTAAACTTGCATATGTTGTGCAAAAAGTATATAAATGTAGTCCCTCCACAGGAATAAATTTCCATAGATGTTTTTTTCCCCCAGCACCACTCCACCATATTGTCTCGCTCGGTCTTACATGCGCAGTCACACTCTATATCTCTCAGATTTAACAGCAGGGGTTCGGATTATATCCACCGAGAGAGGCACAGTCTTACACAGGTCTGTACCTGTGTAGGTGTGTGTGTAGGTGTGACGGAGTCGTTACATTAAATTATATTTCTTTTTCTCTGCAGAGTTTCTCTGCAGAAAAGCGCTGATTTTTAAAGTCTCTGTTTCTATTTATGTCCTTGGATGTTTTACAGTATTGCATTATGTGTTTTTGTGCATTATGAAAAGTGTAAACAGTGCAGAGTTAGCAATGAGTCAGAGATGGAGGAGATGACAGCTCCTCAGCTGACAGACTGGCCTCTTGAGCTGTCACCTTCCACCTATTAGTTTGTTTGTGTGGTTCAGGTTCCCCATAAACAGAAACTGCTCCTCACAATGCAGTTTGAAGCTAGTGAGCTCTTCATAGAAAACAAGCCTAATGCAGCAGGGCTGTTTGCACTAGGTGTTTACTCCTGGGATTTATTCTTATGGCAGAAATTCTGAGGAACATGACAGTGAGATTAGTTAAAATGTAACCAGCAGAGCGACGGAGAAAAGCAGCGGCAGAAAGGAAGCAGCTCCTTCGAAAGTGAGAAAAGTTGATCTGTTCTAAGATGACAGTTTCACTGACTCCAAAAAGCCTAATTTCCCATGGTGAGTGGGAGAAGTGAGAGAAGTTGAAAAGATCAGAGGAACACTGTGCTGAAGCTCGAGTTCACATTTGTGTGACTGTAGAGTTGAGCCTGTTTCTTTTTTTTTCTTTAGTGGAAAAAAAGTTTTTAGTTTAGTTTCATTTTTACAACAATGCTGTAGAAGCTGTTGAGCGTGCTCCTCCGTGTGCTTGTTTAGATTTTTAGCGATGCTAGCAGCGTGGCTGTAGGCATGGCGACAATAAAAACCAACCTCTAATCTGCCTTGAAATGATGTATTCTGAAAAATGTATTTATGGTCACCAAAGAATGAAGTCTGCTTTGTGTTCAGAGGTAATTAACATTAACACATGTGCACTACTGTGTAATGCAAATTTGGTGATCATTACACAGCAGAGGACAGCCACTGTTGCTATTTCATGAATATTTTTAACATCAAGTTTTTGTGATGAGACGCTACATGACAAAAATGTTGTTCATGGACTGTTCAGCTTTTGAGATTTGGGGGTTATTTTTCTTTAGTAACATATCTGCCTTCAGACTCATGTAATGAAATACAATAAAATACAAAAATACACATTTAGGTTGATATTTTACCACTTTACCTGCTGGACATTGATGCAACATTTGCATGTTAAACATGTTTAAAGTGCTTAACATGCATATCTAAACATAAAATCTCAGAACACTTAAAATATTAACAAACTGACTTAATATAAGTGAAGATATTGGTGAAGTTTAATAGTTTCATAGTGATATTTGTAGTTTAGTGGTGAAATGGACATCTGCACTTAATATAAAGACTGAATAAAAGAAAAGAAAAAGGAAAAAAGAAATATTCACAAATCAAATATCTTTTTACAGCTGGCTTTAAAACAGCCAGAGTGCTGTGCATATTTAAGTAATGCATTCACATTTACATAACGCTCTTCTGTTCTTACTGACCATTCAAACTTTCATTTTAACCATACATACAGCACTTTATGGCCAATTTAGAATCAGCAATTACCCCAACACGCATGTCCTCAGACTGTGGGAGGAAGCCAATGTACTAAGTTTTTATTATACTTCAAGTGAATGAATGCTTCCAACATTATATTGCATCATTAGTGTCTTTATTAGAGATGGAAACACAGCTGTTCTTTATTGTGAATCTGTAGTTCTGGCTGTGGCCTCATGATGGATTTCACAATAGACCATGATCACAGTATTAGAGAAATAAACTGTACACTTGAGATGTTAGTGTCATGGCGGCAAAAACTAATCAGTAATTTTTGCATGCTCACTTATTCGTGCACACACACACACACAGATATACACAGGGAGAGAAGGGAGGAGTCACTATCCAGAATGTGATTTCCTTGAGTCATTACCCTCCCTGCCACAGGGCTCTGTCTTTGCTGAGTCTGACTTAATGGTCTAATGTGCAGGAGCGCATTCACTCTCAGGCAGACAGAATGACTTGGCTGTGGCTCGATGTCTCGCCTGTGTGTGTGTGTGTGAGATAGGGGACATGAGGGTGATAGGATGTGTAATTCGGTGAATGTACATTAACTGACAAGGTCCTTTGTTGGCAGTTTTTTGTCTTTCCTGCTGCCTTTGTTTGGAAGTTGTATACCGACTAGGCTCGACCACATACAGCCACATTTGGATGGTAGCATCTATGAAGGTCAGAGAAGCATCTGGACCGCTGACAGACAACCAGCCTGCTGTCTGTCTACCTGTCAGGCCCACGTGTCTCTATACATCCCTGTGACATCTGTGATTGATGCGTCAGCTGTCACAGACATACTAAATTCTGCTCGGCAGCTGGTGTTATGTTGTAACAGACTGGGAGAAGGAGCTGCAGTTTTATATGAAGCCATCAAACACCTCTTCATTTTGATATTATTGTTGCGGTAAATAAAAAGGAAACAGTGCAGAGGATGCATTTGTAGGTAGCTAGTGATTTTGACCATTGTTAAATAGTCTTAGCTACTGTGGCTCTCTCCAGTTTATGAAATTGTAATTGTAGATCACTTGAGAACTCTTTTATCTTTGAGTTTTATTGCTTTTAAATTGAACCTATGGGGGTAGTTCATTCATACAAATCAAGAAAAATCGAGTTAAGAGACCTTCATCTCATCTGCCCATTCTATTTGATAAAAATGTGAGAAATGTACAAGTTTAAAGTTTTCAAGCTTGTGTTCATAAGTATCGAGGAGATGGGCCTTCTTGCACTCTGTTTTGGACCAAATAAAAAACCAAATTGCTGTTGAAGAAGAGAATAATGTGTCTGTTGTGGCTTCCAGCAATTAATTATTAGCACAATTCACTGTTTTGTTGAAAATAATGAGAGCTAGTTTTTGTTTTATTTATATGTTGAAGCAGTTACTCAAAATCCAGATTCAAAATCCCTCTGCATCTTTTTTTTCAGTACAAATGTTCATGCAAATTTAAATTGAATATTCAACAAGGCTGTCTGTTTTAAGCAATTTGTTCGCAGTTCCCCTGAATCCTGTATACTCAAGTCTTATCAGGAGTTTCATTTTAGGTCAAGAACTTAGGCGACCTCCCGTCATGTCCAGAGCAGAGCACAAATACCGGATGTATTGTAGCCGAGGGCGAAAGGCGTCCATGTCCCCATTAGCCCTCATAATTTGTTTTGAGTCTCATCTCCTCTGTCTCCTTGTTACACAGTAGTCTGGAGCTATTGCACTGGAAATTTGTGACCCCAGAAAGTTTTCCGCTGTTGTAGTTCTATAAATTATGTGAACATGAATGATACGCCAGCGTGTTCGTGACTTTGTGCATCTTTTAGCCTTTGGACCACAATCATTTTCGAATGCAGAAGCCCAGCGTGAGGTCATATGTGCATGCAGATTTCAGCTTATATGTATGCACAGTAAAAGTAAAACGCAGACATTTATTCCTGATGTCTATACTATTGATATATTTTTATTTGCTCCTGCACAGTTGGTGTTGGAGCACCTATAATTTCATTGTACATGTACAATGACAATAGAGGGCTATTGTGTTCTATTCTATTCTATTCATTTATTTTATAATTACATGTTTATTACTATCTTATCTTAAGTGCTGAAAGATTCTTCTTCTTGCATTTGCCAGAATCAAAGTGAATGACCAGATCGTGGAGGTGGATGGGACCAGTTTGGTGGGCGTCACTCAGAGCTTTGCTGCCTCAGTCCTCAGGAACACATCAGGAGTCGTCCGGTAATACACACATGCAACCATAAACTATAATGCAGTCTAATGCAAAAAAGTATTGTGAACAGGACATAGTAATGCTGGAGTGATAACTCCATTAGAATTCAAATTTTGAGAGTTGAATTGTGAAAATCAGTTGTAACAGTACAGCAGGATTTCAGGAAAGTGTGTCAAGCCGCTGTCAGCTCCAAAATCCACGACTACTATTATACAGTCAGAGTTATTTTACAGCTCCCTAAAAGCGCTAAAGCGTTCTTTATATTTAGTGATGGTCTCACTAGCCGCAGGAAGAGTATCAATGCAGTTAGTCCAGCTATTATGTTGCAAAAGTCCTACTTAGTGAGAAATACCTTAACATTACATGACGAGCTGTTTTTGACAGGGTCTGCTAACAGCACTGGGAAGCAGAGGAAGTACTCGCACACATAGAGATGTGAAAGAGAAGGCTGCGTTTAGTTGATTCTCGCTCTTGTCTGTCCTGTTTATTGACAGGCTTTCGTTTTTATTTCTCTCTCTCTGGATTCTCGCCATTGTGTGTTATTGAGGATGTTCTCCACTCTTTTCATTCTGCCACTTTTTCACCATTTCTTCTTCAGTCATCTCGGGAGAAGTGTGCGAGTTTATTTTCAGACCTCGACCTTGCTGGTGTAGAGCCCTCCATTCTTTGTCATGGATCTATATTCATATTATGCTTGAACTCACCTGTGGAAAGACAGATAGCTGTGTGGGAACTACAGTGTCTGATGAAAAGCTGAAGGCTGAACAAAGAGATATCCAAAATAATCAAAAGTGTTGGACAGATGATGTTTGCTGAAATAATATTGACAGTGGAGATTTTCCAGGATGTGGCTGTACAGATGAGACAGCCTTGAAAACGCCGACGTATATCATCTGTCCACCTTGCAAATATAAAGAAATAGTTATGACAAGTCTAAAAACTGAAATACACTGACGTACTTGTAAGATATATAAATGTTGTAGTCCAGTATATGAACATTAAACTCTGACAGTGTTTACAGGAAATATAATGATAAATCTCACTCCTCGCTGTTATTTCTTCCAACAAATTATCACTCCTCCTGCCCTCTCTTCACTGTCACTCTTTCAGTCTTCATCCATCAAGTCTCACTCACTCCACCCCCTCCTCCTCCTCTGTAAATCCTTCTCTCACTCCATCTGATCACCAGGGGTTTTATGGCCAACTGTCCTACATTTGCCATTTTGCTATATTTACCCCGGCTTCCAGCAGCAAATCATCCAGGTTTAGAGGTGATCCCAGGATCTTTTAAAAACGTGCTGCCAAGACCCCATCACAGACAGGAAACTGTTCCCAAAATACATGGAACATTGGAAAATGGCTTTAGCACATAATAGATAGCATTAGATAAAAAGAATAAGGACATCTGTGTTTGATTGATTACGGTATTTATTTGTCACAACAATGATTCTTGGCGTTATGCAACCCTGATACGCAACTCTCACGCACAAATGCATCAATGCATCAGAATTATTGTCAAGAAGCACTGTTACAACAAACAAATACGAGTTGAGGAAACAAAATTTCTTATTTTTTGTTAAGTTGAAGTTAATATTTTGTATTGATTAACTGTTTTACAGAGCTTTGGAAGAAGCATTTAAATACTCTGAGTAAAAGTGGCAATGTTACAGTGTAAACATGTTCTTCAAGAAGAAGTCAAGTACACAAAATACTACTTAAATAAAAGTTAAAAAGTGTCATACTATCTATGCCTTTTATCCGTAGCTCATTAAGCGGTCTTATCTTCTGTTACTGGAGTGTATTTGAGTTATTGTTTTAGAGTACATCACTTTGATAATGCATCTTGAGCTAATGTAGTTGCTTTATTCTTTGCTGTGGGTCTAATTCTATAACGAGATATCATAATTTATCAGTATTTATTCTGCTAAATAATTAGTAACTAAAGCTTTAAAATAATGTAACAGTAACTGCCCCCAAACTTTAGTGGAGCAGAAGTAAAAAGAAGCATTTCAAAGTATTTAATCGAAGTAAATACACATCATAGTTATACTTAAGTGCAGTACTTGAGTAAGTGTATTTTTTGCATTCCACTCTCAGACTTAATCATGCTCTAAATTGAACTCAGATTAACTTGCAGTAGATACATTAGATAGCATGTCTCCAACACGGCTGACCAGTCATATCTGGTATTTGTGAACCTGTGCTGACATCCTAAAACGGCTGTCAACCCAGTGCTGCTTAATGCTCAAGACGTGTGTCCTGCATTGCTTCTCCAAGCATCACTTTCTGCATCCTTGCCACGTCTCTATTAATTGGAGTAAATGGAATAAATCAGTGGTGTCTGCAGCTGAGCTGATCCTGCACAGCATCCTGTGTGGCAGTCCCAGATCTTAAGGAGAAACTACGACAGGCTCCCCATGCGTGAGCGGAAAGGCTCTTTTCAGGTCAGCTACTCTTCAGACCTCCCTGCTGTCCAAAGGCTTCCTACAGTAGAGTACTTAGCTTAACCCCTCCAACCCCCCTTCTTTTTCTACTTACTGTGTGTCCTGGCCCTCAGTTGTTCCTTCACATGTAGATCAAATACGCCTCTCTGCTGGAGCGTAAGGCTTTCTCTACATCCCCTTTAGAAATATATAAAAGAGCTCTCGGGAGATGAATTCACTTGATTAGACCCCATCTCCGATCCACTCTCGCTCTCTTTTTCTGTTTTCTTCTCTCTCTCACACACACACACGCGCACACACAATAGCTCGGGCCTCGCTCACACATACACATAGTTACAGGGACCCTGCAGGGTGAGCCACAAAAATCCCCTTACTTGATTGCTCGGCTTCGTTGGTGTTACGAGGAGAATAAATTGGTGATTGCGTTATAAATTTTCTTTTGAGTTGCAGAACTATTATTTGCTTTAAGTTTTTACATTTTGAGCAGAAGCGTGATGAGAGAGATGAGCATCTTTTTGCTTTGTTATCCCCTTATTTGTAGCTCTAATTTGTACTCTCAGTGCTCCCTCTCCCTGTAATATAGACAAACACAAATCTATAAGCAATCTTTAGCTCCTGCTCTTTGTCATCATCGGCATCTTTAGCTGTATTTTAATGTGATATTTTCTGTGTTTGTTTGCATGCGTAACTGCTGGTCTTCTCTGTTTAGTTCTCTGCCAGCTTAATAACAGGCTGCCTGGCCGAGCTGACTGTCGCCTCACATTATTATGCGTGTCCTGTCTCCCAGCCCTGCCCACTACGTCAGCACATATCGCTGCCATTGCTATGTGGCTGTGGGCCTCTGTTTTGCTCTCTGCGTTACTGTTGTGTTCATTTCCTTGCATAAATACACATCACAACAAGAAAGATGGACAAAAAATGAATTTAAAGTTGTTTTCCTCTTCTGTATGATTTTGTAAAAAGGTGCATGTCAGGCTACATTATTAGGTTAAATCATAAGTTCCAGAGAGGTTTGTAGTTACGTTGTAGGTTATGATGTAGATGAAGTATAAATCGAGTGTCAGACAAATGTCAAACCCTTTAAAATATTAAAAATGAAAAATATTCGTTTTTGTCAGATGCTACATTTACGATTAAACCCTTTATATCGAGTGTCTAAAGAAAATAAATCTGATAACTCACAGTGTGAAAGGTCGTGGTTTTGTAATTATAATATTCATACTTGTAATTACAAGATAAATTATTTAACAAATTCAAATAGTCATGTGGTAACTAAAGCTGGCCGATATTGGTCCATATTAGTTGCTTGCCGATCTGTTAATATTTAGTAAGTAAAAGAAGACGTGAGAAACACCCTTCAAACATGTTTTGATGTTTCATTGTTTGTCCACCAGAGGGCGCTGCAACTTCCCTGCTGTGTTTTAAATGCTAAAGACGCAACAATGTGATCCAGGCTTCCATCCATCCAACATCGGCCGACATATCGCAATATCAGCATTTTTAAATCACCAAATATCAATCCTATATCTTTTAGGCTCTACTGTCATGTTGTGTAATCCCGTGCTGGCCGCCTCTGTGTCTGTAGGTCAACAGTGCCTCTTGTTGTCACAGGTTTGTGATCGGCCGGGAGCGTCCAGGTCAGCAGAGTGAGGTGGCCACGCTCATCCAGCAGACCCTGGAGCAGGAAAGGAGACAGAGAGAACTACTAGAGCAGCAGTACGCCCACTATGACGCCGATGATGATGAGGTATTGACCATACGCAACCCTGGCCACTGCCCTGGGTGTCCTCTACAGTGCATTTGAGACTTTGTGAATGATAGTCTGAATATGCAAAGGTGCAGCCAGGGTAAGATGCCAGCCTCTTAATATGAGGAACATTATCTTAATAAATCTCATTATATCTGCATGTATTTGAGGTTCATTTGCTAACACATTTCTCTACATGACACCGTAGTGAGAAAATGAGGCTTCTGGTTGTCACTTAATGCAAATAAGCTCCTTTCTCCTTCCAATGGGCTGGAAGTTATAGCTTATTAGCTTCATAAAACTGAGTGACAGTAGGCTTTGATGCTGACACACAGAACAGCCTCTCTCTCTCAGCCACACATACTAAGAGCCATGCGAGAGTTGGTCCTCGAAAGCATCACTCAGCATTTCTTTCTCTGATTCTGCTGCTTACTTGCTTGTTTAATCCACCAAACACTGAGCTCAGGGGCCTTCATATCTTTGAGTATGTGTGTGTGTGTTCATGTAGACACTCTTACACTGTGTATACACAAGACATAACACAGTGTAGTAACATAAATCAATACCAAGTGTTTCCTCACTTACATACACAGAAACAGCCGCACTCATGCGTAGATATACATGCAGACAAACACTACCAGACATCTTTCACTGTTTTCATCAGTGCTCTTTGAAGCTTTTCATTTCCCTGCAGACGGTGGATTGAGAGCACTCTTCATGCTTAAGAAACTCTTTTCCAGGCTCTGAATGCTGATACTACATGTCAGCACTGCCTAAGCTCCTACAGAGTGTTAAGGCTCAAATGTAATGTAAGATTTCAATGTTGAAAAAGAAAATAAACACTTTAAGGGCTTTTTTCCCTTACAGATCCCCACATGGACATATAAACATAAGAATGGTGATTATATTAAATTTGTTAATCCATACATCGATTAGAGCCTGCTGTAAAATGAATCAAAATCAGCCTCTGTGGAGCACTAAGGCATCCATAACTTGCTGCTGATAGGATAAACGGTTGCAAAAGGATTACAAAGATGCGTGTGGCAGTAAAAAGAGCTCATCAATATTAAAATCTTTATAAATATTAGAAAGAGTCATTGGGTGGGTGGGAGTTATTTCTCAATCTGAGGGCTGCAACAGAGTCTTCAGCTCTTTATTGGTGCTTAGAATCGGATCCCAAGAGGAAGGAGGAGTGCATTTAACAACAGACATGCAGCAGACACATGCATGCCCATCTGTTAACAGTTAAATGGAAGCATAGCCCACAAGTCTTATATTCAACCTTTGGTCCTCTAAATAATCTCATGCAATCTTTGTCATGTTCAACATAATAAATAATAGTGACAGAAAGACAAATAATTCAGTTATCAAAGTTAACAGTATAGTAGTATGTGCTAAAACAATAATAATAATAATAAGGGTGGAGCTGGAGGATTACTGTTACAGCAGCCAAAAAAATAAACACAACATATAAAGTAGAAGAGCTTAGTATTATAAATACATTAATAATTAAAAAATAATAGAATAGCAATAATAATAAAATGAAGCAATAAAGTAATAATAAGTTTGCAAAATTGTGCTAAAGATGGAGTTGAATTAAATATAATAGGTTAAGCTTAATGAGTAGAAACATAAATAAAATAAATACTGATGTCGTGGTGTGAGGCAGGAAAGATCTCCTGTATCTGTCAAAACTGCTTCCAGTCAAAGGTGCATCACATGCTGGGCACCCTCAAAAAGGATTGTCTTTATACATTCAGTAGGAGGAAGTTATACTGTGCAGATGACGGTGCTCTTGTGTGTTTAATGGTCAACTCCACCATCTGTAAATGGTAGCTTAATGTATGTAGATGGCACTGTTTTAACAACCGAGCCTGTTATGGAAATGGGACCATTCGATTGCGATGCATGTGACTGAATCAGGCCTGAGCCCTGCTATCTGGGAGATAGTTGGAGGGATGTGCAGGGAAAGATGAGGAGAAGATGTAGGGCACAGTAATGAGTAGAGCTGAGAGCAGAGGCACAGAAGTGTGTACGTGTGCATGTGGAGCGCGGGTACAAAGACAAGTGTACAAATATTTTCTGTATTTCATTACACAACTGATGATGGAAACTCACAGTATAAGCTAATTGTTGCATATCAAGCCTTTATCATTTCTGAATCATATGGAGATTATAAAATGTATTTGTGATGAGAAAGCAAATTTGCAGGGGGTAAAAGTAAAAGTAAGCTGCAGATGTTTCATGGAGCAGCTTCACTGGAAGTGTTCGAGTCTGTTGGTCATCAGCCAAAGACTGAATCAACAAATCCATTTGGGCCCAGTGCTTAATGGTTTTTGCCAATACTCATTATACAGTGTTTTGGGCATCAGAGAAGAGAAAAACTGCCTTGAATACATGCAGTGTAATGGCCTACATAAATATTTTTCATTTAAGTACTACTAAAAGCTGCAGTAATAAGTTGTTTCCGGTGACTTTCATTAGTCTCTTCATTTCTGAGAAACCCCGGCCTTCTCAGTCGTAGCGTTAGCCCCGCTGGATGCTCATACCTCACTAGTTTTGACATGTGACCTTGTTGCACTTGAGGCAAGATGGTGAGTAATTTAAAAAAAAAAACAAACCCCAAACAGGGACAGATTTTGTCAGCATAACTTATCTGATGGCTTACTTTTAAAGAAATTATAATTTCAGCTCACCAGGCTGTCAAACTGATTTATTTCACACAAAGTTTAGGCATGGTTACCTAAATCTTATGTAACCGGCAGCATTAAAATAGCATTACTTATGTAAAGTAGCAGGTGAAGCGAGGACGGCTTCAACAACATGCTTAAGAGTTTCGGGTAGTCAGACGAAAGAAGATGGAAAGGATGTAAAAGGTGACAAATACAAGGCTGTAACCACCAGAGCATTGCTGGCGAGACCAAATCTAGGTTTGGGTGTCTTGTGTCTTCTACTTGTAATGAAAAGTAAATAAAAGCAACTTCTTTCTGCAGAAATTACTGGCAGGGGCAGTTTGATCATAGTTGAATCCAAGGGGGGATGTATCCCCTCCAACATGATTACAGCCTTGGATAATTAAATGTCACAGTTGGAGCCTGACAGGTTATCTGTTTTGTCCGTTTAGGCTATTCTGCAGCCTGTTAACTTCTCACTGGAGGGTGAATGCTAATAGCTGTATTGGTTTTCACTGTGGCTAATTGCCTGTTCAGTTAGTCATTTCACCTCAGATACCGCTGCTGCGTTCACACTGTACTTAAAGTGACATCTGTCACACATTTCACTGGTTTTGTGCGAGTTTGTATAGATATCAACCTTGACTAAAGTTTGTAGAAGTTCTGCTGGCTCTTTCCTGCTGTGCCTGCAGACTTGTGATGACAGCATGCAAATAAATGTCACTTTTACAAGACCTCGGGGACCCTTTACTAATATAAAACCTCTGTCATTTAAAAATGAATGACAGACAGACTGAAAACCAACCTTGGTTGCTTCTATTTATTCTTCATAAATGTGATAATATTAACCATCTGTGCTTTACAGTAAAGATTAAAAAATAGTGTGTGTGCTACTTGGATTTATATTTTGTGCTCTGTTTTAAATATTCATGCAGATAATTGTCTCCACGTGTGATTTTACATTTCCTCCTAAAGCAGACGGGAGAATACGCCACAGACGAGGAGGAGGCAGGAACAACAGTGGCGGGAGGAGAGAAGAGCATCGAAGTGTTTGACTTACCGGAGACGGAGGATATCTTGTCTCCGTCGGAGCTGGACGCCACTAAACTCTACCAGAAGTTCAGAGAGGTAACCTGAAACGCCGCTGAGTCTTGATTACATAACTGATGGGAGCCTACAGCATTTTTCTCTGTCAGTGGTTTGAAGCGTACATTGCAAATACACCCGCAAAGCCACCAGAATTGCTTAGCTACTGAAAAAAGGTAATTAAATTTAACAACAGAAGAGACAAACACAATAGAGCCTCTGCTTAACTTGGCAAAACGATGCTTTTGTTAAGATCTGCGATCCGCTTACCCTCCCTAATTGCTAATCTGAATGATTAGAGGTGTGAACACAAAGTGATGTAAGTCCTCATTACACCTAATTGCCCGTGTTTTTAGTTGAAACTCCCAGAATAAGAATGAGAGTGAACACCATAAAGCTGGTTTTGAACCAGATCTTGGCAGTGCTTCACACACTGGGTTCCTCAGAATAGAAGCTCTCTTTGTTGAACCTCTGCTACCTTCGCTAACAGTGAACTCACTTTGAAGATTACAGCAATGAAACAGAACATAAATTTACTGACAGTTAACTCATTTATGCTTTAATGCTGCTAAAAAGCTGGTAATATCGATCTCGCGCTCCAACACCGTTACCATCAGCGCTGTGGCACCACCGGCCTTCCACAATTGCTGTATGACACATTTAACAAATGGCTCCAGCTGCACTGCAGGCACTGCAGTGGATATCGAGTGAAAATATAATGTAATCCCTGGGCTCAGGGTGTGTGCTTTTACTCCATTTTGTCATTTTCTCTGCTTCTTGACCTCTCTCCCATAGTTCAGCTTTTCCCTTTCATTCTTAAACGCCTCTGTTTTTGGAGTCTTTTAGGAAGCAGTTGACTATGGGGCTGTCAGGCTTTTGTAAATGACAGAGAGAAAATGTGATGATACAAGATGCTGTTTGAAACAGCAATGATTAATTGTGCTATGAAAAAAATTGGCACGACCAAACTTGTGATGGCGTTGCTTTAAAACGGTCCCAGGTCTGCAACCATCTGCAGTCAGCTGTGACTTTAATGATGACAAAAAATGTTGATAAGAAACAGTCAGTTTCTGATTGAATTGAGTCGAATGGTTAAAGTTTGCAATTGTTGCAATCTTTCACTGATAATATGATGATTAATTGAGATAAATTGTCACTGTCTACATAGATTGACCCACATTGTAAATCTGTATTTATAATTTAGGCAGCAATTATTTTTAAACCTTCACCAATTTTTCTCATCTGACTGCAGTCAGTCAGAGTCCGAGTGCAGTGTATTCGCTTTGTGATCCACAGAGGTTGACGGTGTCGCGCGCTCACCCTCTGCAAACTACTCCTAAATGAAAAAGAAAATCTGCGCTATCACTGAGACACCACCACATTTTTTTTTGGTCTCAAGGAAGTTGCTGTCCTATTTTTACTCCAGTGTGAGTGAGCGATAAGTAAATTATCTATCAGATGTCCACTGATTTGTAGACACAGCCAAATATTCTCCCCCAGTTTTAGTCAAACCTCTTTAAAAAAAGGGGAGGATGACTCTTTATATTAGAAAATGAAAGCTCTGCAAAAATGTAACGCTCTGCAGGTCTAACACAGTCATTATCCCAACATGTACCCACTTTAGTCAGTCATTTCTTTTCCTTTGTTCCCTCTTAGACTTGCTGCATCACTGAGCTTTATTCAGACTCACTAGGTCCAAGGATTTCTAGAAGTTGTTAGAAGATGTTATGCAGAAGCAGATTAACTTTTGCACCAAAAGATTGGAACCTCGAAAGCTACACAACTACCTCTTGCTATTTTTGCACATGCACCAGAGCCCTGAAGTTTTCTTGGAGTTACATAGTAGCCGTGTGTTTAAGAACACACGTCGAACACCTGTCAGTCTCCTAATAAATAAGCTGTGTGATGTTGGATTGCACTGACGTGTGAACAGAACAGCTCATATCCTCTTGCATTCACTACTAGTGAGTGTGCATCATGCACTGCCTCCTATCCAGGCAGCTCCCTCTTCTCAGCCTCACAGAGTATTTCTAGCACTGCCACCTACTTCCTGCCGTGTGTGACATGTGAGAAAGGAGAAGTGTGAAAAATATCCTGATGTGATTCTACCAAAATTATTTGAAGTTGTGTGAAAACTTCTTAACTTGCGCTACTGAAACTTCACAGTAACTTTTGGTAAACTTTAAAGTGAATTTTTAAACAGAAGCAGAACTGTTGGTATTGTAACTAATTTCTGCCACTGGAGGTACATCAGCTCACACAGAGATAGTGAATGATTGCAACAAAGAAACACTTTTTCAGTATATACATATAAGAATTTGATATTTGCTTTCAAACATAATGAAAGAAGAATTTTTCAGGAGGAGTAATTAGAAAAAAGTATGAGTATCAGTATTAGTACTTTAAAAAAGTTCGGCCAGTGCTCTGTGTGTCACGCCTCTACTTTTCTCTCAGAGCTTTCACTTGTTTCCATATCCTGCTCTCTCTCTCTGCATCTCCTCTTCTCCTGTTTATGTCTGCTCAGTCATTATCTAACTTCCTGTCTGCCTCTAATGGACCACCCATATACACTTGTACATCTAACTAACACCTAAGTTTCTTAGATTTTTTTTTTTTAGTTTAGTTTTAGTTTTAACATTGCATTAAAAATGCAAAACGTTATTCCATGTTAGAAAATGTATGACTTTTTTTTCCCTTTATGGCTTCTTTAAACTACTTAGCAATTCATGCATCCCTCAGCTTTCCTTGCCTCTCCTCTGAGAGTGCATGTCAGTGCTGGAGCTGGGACGCTGTCAGGGGGAGGACAGAGTCGGCTGCCTCTGTCCATCACGCTGTATCGACGGCACAGAGAGCCTGCTCAGCCATCCATTTGATTATTGACCGCCCTCTCTTTTCTCTCCTGTTTTCTTTTTTTCTCCTCCTCTGCTACCAACAGCTCCAAATCAAACACACGGTGACCGAGGCCGAGATCCAGAAACTGAAAAACAAGGTAAGGGATTAAAACCGTCTCTGGGCAATCAGGCGACTGGTTGTGGGTGTGTTTTGTCAGTGTTTACATGATTTTTAAATCAATGTGAGACTTGGGTCAGGATAGCCGGTGAGCAGCGGTTCAAGCTTGGTGGAAATGTTTGGGAGATAAACTTTGGTGTTATAAGCGAGAGATGTTTTACAGAAACAATCCACAGCTAAAATACTTTAAATACACTTTATACAACTATTGAAGGTAGTGTTGTCTCTTTGCATGACGCACTCAGTGTTGTCAGGGTCTCTGTGAATGCATTTGTGCCTGCATGCATATAAATAACGGTGTATTATTCATATGCAGTTTGATCAAAGTGGTGCCTATAAAGCTTTTTCCATGACAGTAACGATGTTCCTTGTGATGCAATTTGTACTCTTAATAAGTCTTTGCTCCAAAAAGGCAGTTTTATTAGCTTTTGCTTGCTGATTTTATAACTGTAGGTTTGATTTTGTCTTACTTTGAGACCTTCAAAACGTCCAACAAGCTCGTGTTTTAACAATTAAAAAACAGTCTATAACTTCTTACTTAATATTGGTTACATATCCTGTTAAAAGTGCCTGTTTTTTGGCATGTGTATATGTGTAATATGTTGTATATATAGTGTTGGACATTATTGGACAATGCTGATTTTGTCCTGCAGCTGGCATCAGTGGAGCGGGAAAAGCAGCGCTGGGAGAAGGAGAAGAGCCAGCTGAAGGCCAGCATCGAGGAGAACAAGGAAAGGATGTTGAAGCTGGAGAGCTACTGGATCGAGGCGCAGACGCTCTGCCACACCGTCAATGAACACCTGAAGGAGGCCCAGGCCCAGTACCAGGCTCTGGAGAAGAAGTACAACAAAGCCAAGAAGCTCATCAAAGACTTCCAGCAGAAGTGAGTGAACTCTGGTTAAACTGATCACATTGGACCTCTCACTGTGTTTATTTTTCTCGGTCATGAAATCTCAGTTACATTAAGCATTGGACCAATGACAGTGTTTTGGGTTCAACTGCTAATACAGTTTGAAAATGTAAGTCTGCTGGACACCGGCAGCAACTTAGGTTACTATAACTAATCATGCACTTTCTAATTAGGGTCATTTATCTGAGCTTACAACATTAGTCCAACTGAAAGAATGCTGAATGTACACAATTTAAAAAAAAATCATTGTAATTTATAGTCACATCTATGAGGTAACTTCAGTGAGGCTATTTATAGTCTTTTATATGATTATATAAATTATATATGATATTATATGATTATATATGATCTTGCAGGTATTTATGATGTCACATACTGGCAATCCCAGGTTCGGTTCACTATTTTCACTCAGTTTCAGATTTTAATGTGCTAATGTGTGCTAGCAGTTAATCAGAAATGATTTATGGAAGCTAGTGCATTGGGAAAACTAAAAACTGAACATCCGAGTGATTAAAAATGGGAAGGAGACAAGAATGTCCTAACAAAGTTTCATAGTTTCAAATTCTATGAATATTGCATATTATGTAAGAAAAAAACATTGATTACTTCTTGAGGGACTGAAATCAGGGCAAAAAAAAGACTTATGTGCGATAAATTTTGTCTAGTTAGCCATACTTCATACAAAATCAGTCTGTTTCCATATGTTACTGTAGCATAACTGAGTCAGAAACCTCTGCCTAGGTGCTTTCATTAAATGTACTCTTCTCAGCTTGCTGAGAGAAGCAACAGCTAAGAAGGAAACCTCACATTTATTATAACACTTCAACTCTTTCAAATGAGTACTTTAGCATTAATCCTACAAACATATGTTTTAATTAAAAAAAAACTTGGATGAATTCCTTTGTTTTTCCTTTTACAGCTACCCTCACTTCTCTCAGTGAACCTGAAAAACAATATCTACCTCATTTCCATCTGTGAGCTGGACCAACTATGTTTCTTTTAAGCCTTATCCCAGTTCAACAGTAAGAACTGTGTTTCCATTTTAATGCAGTGCAGCACTCCCTCCTTTTCTGTGCACTGATTTCAGAACCTCTCCTGCTCAGCTTCAGTGTGACTGGATATAATTGGCTGTGCCCCTGCAGGCCAAATGGAAGCAAAGCGGTGAAACAAACTCTCCATGCTGATCTGTACCTTCGGCCTGGGCTGCAGAGGAGAGAGACTGTGTGCCTTTCATTATGCAAACGTCCTCGCGTGCTCTTTCCTCCTTTGACCTGGAAATTGTTTCTGTCTCCCATCACGGAGGTCTTCAGATCCCCTTAAATGCACCTTTAAGGAGAGAGCATCCATCTGGAGGGGCTTAAAGTGAAAAAACACAGGTGTATTCTTCCTTGTGTCTCTCCCTCACATCCTCAGTGGGAGGACTTAAGATGTGATGAAGAAATGAGACAGGAAAGCAAATAGAGGGGGGTAAAGTAGAGGTAAAAGGGAAAAAAAAGATGTGTGTGTTAACCGGGAACAGCGTGATCGGGGTAAAATGAGTCATTCTGGCATCCTCAAACAGCCTCAACTCCCTTATTACCACAGCTGAGCGAGAGGCAAGGCACTATCACACATGATGAAATGTGCACATGCACATATTATAGCTGTATCTTGTTTCCTGTGTTAACACACATCTCCTCTCCCCCGCCTCCTGTTCCTCCAGAGAGGTAGAGTTCATCCAGAAGGAGGATGCAGAGAGGAGGCGGCTGGAGGAGGCTGAGAAAGCTCACCTGGCTGAGATCCAGGGACTGCAAGTCAGGGTAAGCTATCTTTTTTTTTTTTCTATCCACTTTTCATTTTTGCCATAACTGAATAGCTTCCTGCCTTGTAGCTGTTCAGAGTGGGCTTGTAAAATTAAGCTATTTGCCCTTAAATAACATTTAAAATATGCTAATGAGTGACACAGTCTGGCTTTGTGTGAAATTACATTCAAAGCCAATAATCAGCATGGACATAAAGATCTTTAGGAGCACCCCCCTGTGCTTTTTCTGCCACTTGGTGTTTCTTGTAATGTGCTCAGGCCCAGTGGTCACACTTTCTCACATGTCGTACTGCCTCTGCCGCCTCTTGTTTGCCGTTTCACTCTTTTCAATAAAAAGGAAGTGCGACACAAAGATAATCGTGCTGGTGTGAGGTTTAATCATCAACCTTTAGGCCTTTCTTCACAGCTGAATTGTCAATCAAGCCTTTATTTTTTGCATTCGACACTCATTCCTTTACTGGATTTCAAAGGGTAAATAGTCGAGGGTGGCACAGGTAAGAGTTTTGGAAAACAGTAGACTCTTTATACTCTGATACTCCCTCCGTACAACAACACACAGAGTCTCTGTTTAACTACACTGACATACTGGAACAATTGTACTATATGTTCAGATATTTGTACACACTTGGCCAACCCCTGAAACTGATTTCTAGGTCTGTGCTCCTTTGTTCAGCCCCTCATTCATCAAGGATATGAAACAAGCTATTTTAGGTCCACTACCTAAGCCAACTTTCTTCTGATTGGCTGTCCCTTGTAAACAAAAGGTTTGAGCAGCAGAGAGGTGGGGAGGCTTCTGTGTTTACAGCCAGAGCTGTCACTGCATTCCCTTCCCAATTCATGACTCAGGATTGTTTACGGGAAAACCCACTCGATTTGGATTTCCAACGCCGACTATACAATTGAAGATGGTGACAGTCCACATAAACACTGGTAAAACTGTAAAACCTTTCTTTTGTACACTGTTGTGGGCTGCAGTGGCTTATTCCTAGCTAGCTTTCTAAGGAGGAAATCTCCTTTTTCCTTGCTTTTTGTCGCCACTGTGGTATTACTGTGGAACGTGATTAACTCAGGAATTAGCTCACTCTGAGCTCCAACATCTTCTGAGGTGCCAGAGCTGACCATATTAAGGATGTCCACCCTCAGTGACATCATACAGAACCGAGTCTAGTAAAACCTGCCTGAAACTGAGAGTTTGGAGTAATTTGAAACCTGAGCTTGTAGCTCATAGGGATTACATGCACAGATGCTGACCTCTTCATTTTAAACTTTTGTCATGTTTAATTTAATTGTAACAGTAAATATATGAAAATAAGAAAAAGAATTACAGGTCCACTTTTTTCAGATCAAGTATAAATGTGTTTTCTGATCATCTCAGCATGTCACCAATTGTTCCAGCGCTTTAAAGCAGCTGTTTGACAGGTATATGCCTACAGGTGATTAACATCAACCGGTTGGCCCCTCTCTACAGATTGCAACCTTAGAGTCGGAGCTAATGCAGCTGATGAAGCAGAACGGTATCCAGGTCAACAACAACAACAGCAGCAGTTCTGAGAGGCTCAGCGCTCAACAGCACAGCCCGAGCCGAGCTGCAACACAAGCCAGAGGTCTGTTTATGTGGGAACTGCCCTTTATGGAAAAAGTATAATATCTCTATATGTTGTTGTTCTGCTTTTTGTTTGTTTGTTTTTCTTACCAAGAAGCTCAATGTCATTCACATCTGTAAGAATTTTATTGGAATTTAAAGGTGAACCAAGCAGCTAGCTAACTTAGCTTAGCAGTGGTTTTAATTTATCTTTTGATTAAAACTTTATTTAGTTTTAATCATAATTTACGCATCTAAATTCTTTTCGTTTTAGTCTTTTAAATATCACGAGATTATGATGAGAGATTCTCAACACAGTTTAGCATTTCCGTTTCCTTTACATTAATTGCAAAATGTGTCCGTCTGTCTGCTCTTCTCTTCCTCACAAGTGTTAAAAATTTGTCCCATTTTCATGTGAAACAGGGAGCATGGGTCCTAGTTGTAGCATAAAAACCAAAAACACAACTTAATAAATTCTGATTGGATCTTGTCTCTCCAGACTATTTCCATCTTGTTTTTGTCCCTGTGCATTAATTTTATTTAGTTATTGTCAAAATCTATGATGAAAATCACTGGTCAGTGAAATTAATACTGCTTAGCAGGTGTGGGAGTAGTGGGAGTAAAACCAGAGCTGCTACCAGTCCCTCTAAAGCTCACTAATGAATATGTCATATATTGGTTTGTTTTGTATGAATCAGTAAAAAACTGATAAATTAAAAAAGAAAAGCAATCATGGTGATTATTTGCCTTCTTTATTTACACTTCATTGATTGAACAAAGATCTTAAAATGCTGGTTAGCACATTTCGCTAGCTCTGGCTAGCCGTCGCTCTCTTAGCTTTTGTGCTAAGTTAGCTTGTTTAATGAATCTTGCAGTTTAATGATGATTTTGCTTTTAAAGTACATTAAAAAACATTGCATTATCCAGTTTTTTACTGTTAACTCACACACTCCATTGTAGATAATATAGAAATATCCATTTCATTTTAAAAATCCTCACACTTGAACCTCTGACTCCAGTTTCACTCTGAACTACTGCAAATAAAAACAAACAACTAATCAGTCCTGAGCCCATCTGTCAGGGTTTCTGTCAGGCTTTGTTCTCCTCAAGTCTTTTTAAGCTCCGCTGGCTTCATTTCAGTGGCTGTAACCGTCAGAACAGTAGAAGAAGCACCATATCTGGTGCAGTTCAGCGGATAGCAGAGTGATTGCATCAGCAGTGAGATGAATGATGCAGCCCATGTATGCTATATTAAAACAAGAGGGGCCAAGGGATACGGCTTGAACGGAATATAAAGGAGAGAGCACACGTGGGAGGGGAATACAGGGTCTGCTGAAATTATCTTTTTGAAATTTAAGTGATTCAGTCTTTGTTTCATCTGACAGCATCTCCATGCGCACTCAGGGAATGAGGAGAACGATGATAATTGTCTGCCTAATTAGAAGTGTCGCTCATGGGGGAAGTTTGGACGTTTTAACTGAGTTGATGGTTTTTTTTAATAGGTGTGTTTAATGTGGGTGTCGACACGGGGTCAGGGAAAATTAAGAAGTTTAAAAAAAGTAAAATTTAAAAAACAAACGTCACGGATGGACAGATGTCATCATGAAGGGATGTGCTCGGGTATACCAAAAGCTGTTTTTGCTCACCATTTCTTGTGTGTGTGGGTGTGACTCTAGACACGAAGGAGGGCTCTCCCCACTCACCCAGCAAAATAAAGGGCTACGGAGGAGTTCCCAGAGACAGCATCTGCTCCACAGACGAGGTTTGTATTAACATGTTTCCTTTACTCAGTGAAACCTTAACACAGTTACACGATTTCTTATTTAACAACTGTTGAAACATGAAACAGACGTGATGCAGACAGATGTGACTTTTAATCAAACAAGCTCCATTATTCTCATTAGCGTACTCTTACATTTAATATGTCTCAGATTTCACCACAGGGTGTTTGGTATGTGCGTGTTTGTGGGCCTTTAACCCCTGTCCATTCCACTTTATTCCTTCTAATGGATTAATTGCCGCTTGTTGCTCTGCCACTTTAATTGAGTGTGTGGTTCTGTCACAGCTTATTGTCTCTCCCAGTGTGATAATAACAGCTACGGTCTTTTTTTTCTGGATGAAAGGCTCGGGTTTGGCTAATGCTGTCACTTAACTCAGCAAGTTCAGATTAGATAAACAACTCGAGAACTGGATCAGAATTGGCAGGAACACAGAAGCTAAGGCACTGTGGCGCTTCCTGGGGAAAAGAGGGCAAGGAATTAGAAATGGTGAAAGTATGTCAAGTGACTTCTGTCAGATTAGTGCGCAGCTCTGGCTGCTCAGATCTCTTATTCTTTGATTGCACTTAATTTCCTCTTCGTTCTGTGGGAGTTCTTTGGAGGTTTTGCTTGTCTTTTCTTTCGCTCTCTCCTTAGTTACATTTTTCACATTTTTATGGTCTCTTAAATTAACTTGATGTTTCTTCTTCTCTCTGCTGTTAGATCTCTGAAGGTCGTGGAAGTCAATCCCACAGCCACTCTGGTCCGTTTCGTAGTGTGGCCTCTTGCGATGGAGGAGTTCCAGCACTTAGGGTCCAGGCCAGTCCAGAGGGCTCCCCCAGAAAAACACTCCACGGTTAGCACTCCTGGATCCATGCAGAACTCTTTTAAGCTCATCATTTGATGTAGGAGTAATGTCAGTATGGGGCGTTTCTTATCACAGGTTCTCAGTCTCCGAGCCCCTCTCAGAGTTTGGAGGAGCAGAGACCAGCTCTGGACCCTGGGTAAGACAGCAGATGATGCAATGACATGTTAACTTTTTGAGTGAATTGATGCATCGTACGTTGTCCAGAGAAATGTCGTCAAATGAAGTTGATAAATGAAGTTGTTAATCAAACACAAGGATCACGTATAAAAGAGCAGTGCTGTGTACACTCACTGGGCACCTTATTAGGTACAGCTTACTCGTACTGGGCTGGATGCCCTTTTGGTAAGGTGCTAAAATGTTATGTTCAAGAAACCAGTTAGAAGTGATCTGAGCTTTGTGACATGGTGTCTTATCCTGCTGGAAGCAGCCATCAGTAGATGGGTAAACTGTGGTTATAAAAGGATGGACATGGTCAACAACAATACTCGAGTAGGCTGTGGCATTTAAGTGATGCTCAGTTGATGCTAAGGAATCCAAAATATATAAAGAAAATTCCCACACACCATTACGCCACCTGCAGCCTCAATAACTGGTAGAAAGCAGGATGCATCTATGCTTTTTTGCCAAATTCTGAACCCAACATTCAAATGTTGCAGCAGATCATCATTAGTTTCCTGTTCTTAGTTGACAAAAGTGGTACCCAGTGTGGTCTCCTGATGCTGTAAGCTCTAGAGATGCTATTCCAGGAACATCCAAGTTTCTGAAACTCCAGACTACCTGCAGCCACAGCCTACTCTGATGCTCAGTTTGGCTTCAGCAGATTTTCTTGCCATGCCTAAATACACTGAGTTGCTGCCACGTGATTGGCTGAATACACATTTGTCTTAACAAGCTGTTGAACAGGTGTACCTAAATGAACCAGATAAACATTTACAAACATGCTGAGCAATGAACACACATGAGCAGATAAAACATGCTGTATTTATTTACAGCTTTTATCGTCTGCAGTTTTAATCAGAATCAGAAATTCTTTATTAATCATGAAAGAAATTATAGGTTACAGCAGGCAGCACGCTAATGGCACGTGCGCATTTACAAAGGAACCCTCTGACCGAACTTTACACAAACATCACATTGGGAAGACATGTCAGAGAGGTAGGCTGATAGGAAAAAAACAACGAAAATACAAAACATGAGGTGAGAGGAGGAGAAAAAAAAACTCAGACTGAGCTCCTACTGGGAGAACAGTTTGAGAACAGAAAAAAAACACCCCAGCACAAAAAGCACATGACTGTCAATACACCATAGAAACACAAGACAAGCAACTGGGGTGGGTAAGGGTAAGAGAGAGCCGGTGTAGACAGCACATCCGGTCCTGCAGCATGTCTGTGCTGGTCCAGTCAACCCGCCATCTACCCCGGAGAGGACAAGCATCGAAGGCGTTTGGAAATGGAGGGGGATGAGTGTGTATCAGTGTATGTGTGTGTGTGTGTGTGTGTCCTGAGTTTAGCTGAGAGAGTGTCCTTCGCCCTGCCAGGCTAAGTAAACAGTCTTCCAGCCGACCCAGGTGGCCTTGCGTAGGGGAGGAACAGTCTAAACACCGTCTGTTCTCAGGGTGAAAATTTGTTTTGTTCAGCTCCAGCCTTGAGACCACAGCTGGCGCCTATATGGTAGCCGGATGAAATGATGGTAGCATTCCTTTAGTTCGAACAACTGCATGTCAATTTTACAGCCGCTCTAACAGTCCAACACTGGTCTCTCAATCTCCCGTTGGAGAGCCGCGAGTTTCTCCATGATGTTATCCAATTTTCGCTCATAGGTCTTAGTCTGAGTTTTCACTGCAGCCTCAAGCTTCAAGATCTTATCCGTGCAGCGTTCAATGAGCCTGTTTCGAGAAGTCACAAGTCGTCCCATCGCTTCAATCACAGCGGGCAGCCTTGTGGGGTTTTGAAGAGCCGATTCTGCTTTCTTTAATCTTCGATAAACCAGGGCCAAGCCAGCTCCGATCAGCAAGAACCCTGTTATCATGGTTCCGAAAAGGTAGATGTCTTCAATGTCCTCGATCGACAGCCGCGCCAGGCACAGGACCCTCCAGTTATTCCACTCGTCCATCGTGTATCCGGCAGGGAACGTCCCTCCAGGACACTCAGGCTCACCCGAGCCCAGGCTTCTCGTTGAGAAGAGGGTGTCAGTTGCATTCAGGGACCAGTTGATCAAATCCATAATTCCCCTTTTAGGTTTTAGAGAACAGACTGTGAGAGTGTTCCAGGGCAAGAGTAGAAAAGTAGACGAGACTAGACAAGGACACGAGAAGCCAAGCAGGGAAGATAAGGGAAAGGGGGAGGAGAAAAGTGCGACCGCCTTCGTCAGGAGCCAAGAGAGACAATTTAACAACTGATCTTTTATGGAAGTCATTTTGTATGAATAATTACTAAAGGTTCATAGTTAACAAAGCACATGAACAAAAAAAAATTGCATCACATATGTTACTCAACTCCACTCCACCTCCTCACAGGAAAACCAAAGTGAAGGACAAAGATCCCAGAGCTTCACCTGGAAACAGGTATTACTGTTTGCATTTTCCTTGTCTCCCTCCATCTAATAAACACGAGGATTTAAAATGTTTACTTCACGATGGCTGATTTCGGAACTCCCTGCACCTCTTTCTGTCTCTCAGCTCCACAGAGCCGTCAGCAGAGAACAGTCCAGAGTACCTCAAGGCCAAGGTGTGTGAGGTTTGGTCATTGGTACCTTGGTAAATAGTGATTCTCTCTGAATAATAGTCTGCTTTGCCCTTTGTGGTGCACAATTATACATGCACTTAAAAAAGTCTTCTTGGCATCCGTGCAGTTTTTAACAAGTTCTGCATTTTCACTGCAGGTTACTGTTCACTTTGTAGCTTTAATGTACTGTGTAGTTTCTGTTGAACAGACTGCACTCACATGGCCACACTTCTTCTCCTATTCACATTATGTGGTATTGTATTCCTTTATGTTTAATAATAATGCTTCAAACAATTGAAATGGAAATAATTTTGTACCCCAAGATGTAATTTGGGGCTTATATAAAAGGAAATTACCTTGCCAAAGCCATAGAAATCCATAATTTGCTTTATAATTGCCCAATTAATTGTGTAACAGTCGATGAAACTCAGTAAAAAAAAAAACATAATGATTTCGCAAACATATGATCTGATTTTAGGTGTTAATTTAACTTTAGCAGAAAAATCTGATCACAGTGTGAATGAGTTCATTTTCTAATGTGTATAAAATCAGTTAAACCTCATCCTGATACAATAAGATTAAAGTTGTAGGAACTTACGTGAAAACTGGCTAATCCTGTGTAATATCAGATGGGGTTACCATAGGATTAAAAAGGAGATTATTTTTGATCCTGCACCAGTTCAGTCCTCTCTCACTCCCAAGACACCCTCAGCTTAAGAAGAGTGCACATGAGAAGATAAATCTTATCAGAACTTCTTCTTAATTATGTTTTTATGGAGCTTTTAGGTAAGGAGTCCTCCCAGAAAGCTGACAGTCTAAGCCTGAGATTAGTCTCACTTTGACCTCAGATGGTACTGAGACTAAAAGGACTGAGTTAAGCTACTGTATGTTATTGAGCGTAAGAAATAGCTCTACACTCTTAGCCATATATCACCGAAACTATAAACCTGTGTATTTCAGGCGAAAAAAGGAACGTTCAGTAGCTCAAATAAAGTTTCTCTGCAGGGCAGTGTTGTGTCCACGTAAATTCCAGCCAAATTTATAGTTTGCATACTATTCAAGCATCTTTAAAAAATTACAGATATGCACACACTCCTTCTTGGAGCTTGTCAAACACCTAAAACATTTTTTTTTTTAAAAACAGGGCGATGAAGCACATCAGTTACATTCTGGGAGAAAAAAACCTCCATTTTCTTGATTCATTCACTCCCCGTCCGCTCTCTCAGGTTAAAAAAAATCATTCTTAAATACATTTGTAACATCTACATCGTGTTGGGCTTCACATAACGCTGCACAGAAACATCAATAACAGAGAAGCGTTCCAACTAATCGGCTAAATTCAGCCGCAGAGCCAGTTGGCTCGCCACAAGTCTTACGAACGTGTTGTTGATTTCTTAGGCACCCACTTTGTGCGATGATCTGAGTGCCAGCAGCAGCAGCTCAGTAGAGATCAGCGGTCTGCTCAGTGAAGCCAAGATGTCAGGACGCTCACACACGCTGGTGCTGTCCTCAGATGAGGTACTAAATGTTCCCGAAACTTCTTCGTGGATGTTCAATATGGAAACACAAACCATAAATACAAGCTTATTTATCTTCGCTGGTTCAAATCAGCCCATGCATAAAGTGTGTAATCTTATAGAAAACATCCAGAACGTTTTTCTTTTTTTTTCTTTACATTATTGCACGAAAGCTTATCTTGTTTTTACTGCAGAAAAGCACTTTTTTTTTTATTTGCCAGGCTACCACAGAGGTAGCTTTTTCATTTCTGTTCTGTTAACTACCCAATCATTTTCTGTTGTTTTCTATGCTGCAACATTCAGAGTCTGGATATGATAGATGATGAGGTGAGACTGAGGTTCTTTTAATGCATGCGTGTCTCTGTGTCTGTTGAGCTGTGTGTAAACCATTTGTCTGTGTCTCACTGCTACACATCTTTGGTGAGGAACGATCTTTTTTCTCTTCATGGCCCCCAGAATTTCAGTATTTCTACGTGCTGAATGTAGGCATCGGTGGAATTTTTGATGTTGTTGACTGGGTTTGAGCCCATTATTCATCCAAATTAAGCACTAAAGATGGAGCTGATAGGTTTTTTATCGTATGTGCTTCTTTTCCTTGTCATGTATGTTCAGATGCTAGACGAGGGGCAGTTTTCAAAGCAGTACCAGTGGCAGAACCGCAGCATTACCGAATGGACTTCACAGCAAGTGGCCCACTGGCTTATGGGCCTAAACTTAGAACACCATATTCCAGAATTCACTGCCAAAAATATAGATGGAGTGCAGCTGCTTCAGCTGAATAGTGCTGAGCTCAAGGTAACAGAAACCTTTTTGTTATTAAATGCATCTTAATTAGATTTCGAATACAGATCACATCACAATGACCCAGTCAAAGTCCTCAAAGATAACAACGTAATTAAAAGGCTATGCCAGGACCTTAAGAGGGCTGTTTATAAATGAAACCTCCATAAAGAGTAGATAATGAATTCCTTCACAATTATGTGAGAGACTGATACATGTTTTCAGAAAACTATGACTTCATTGCTGCTAAAAGTAGTTCCAAGGGTATAGGCCTAACAATAAAGTGTTTTTATGAGATGAGCATAACTGGTCTGGCAAAAGAAATATAAAGGATAAAAAAAAAATAAAGCGAAATAATTATACTTATGAGATAAATATAAAACAATTTTTGCTAATTTGTTTCAGGCTCTTGGGGTCACTTCTTCCCAGGATCGAACACTGATCAAGAAGAAGATCAAAGACCTCAAAGTTATGATGGAAAAGGCCAAGAGGAACCAAGAAAAGATGGAGAAACAGCGCGAAAAGCTGCGGAAGAGAGAGCTGGAGCAGCAGCAGAAAGATGCACGTAAAGAAAGTGCGGCGGAGTGAAACGAGCCCCCAGATTACCTCCCGCTTTACTGTAGCACCACATCAAGTAGCATCTCGCAGAACAGAACGTCAGCAGGCCCCACAAACGAAACCCGAGGGACGCCCGCTCAGTAGTTCAGTAGTTCTGAAAGGTGGAGCTCCACACCCAGCTGCCAGTTGTTGTTGAGTGACCTTTTCACCAACCAAACGAAACCAAAAGGATCAGTTGGATAACAGAATGGTGCCCTTCATTTGCTTCATTTTACACCCATCCTGTGTTTTTAGCCAGAATTTATGGATTCTGTTTTGCTGTTTATAGCTGTAAATTGGTTTTATTTATTCATATCCAGAGTGCGCCTGTGAAAAGTTTATCTCTGTAACCTACCACATCATCTCTAGAGACTTCTCTTACCCATCATAGCACCTTTAGACATAGACATGTACATGTACAGTGATAAATAAGGATGTAGATGATGTGCCATTTCAATAGACTTATGTATATCCTGCTCAAATCTAAAGATCAGCGGAATCTCTTTATGGCTTTTACGAAGCACATACAGTTCAGGTCTTTGTGTTGGATTACATGAGGCAGTGTTCATCTCCCACCACCAGGTGTCCCCATGCTGCTTACTTTCACTACTGAATAAGGCAACACTGGAACTTCCCTAAAGGAATTGAACTGGAAATTAAAGGTTCGCCGGGAGAAACGAGCGCTTTGATTTCTTGTAAGAACACTGGAAGTGCAACCACTGTAAATTTGACTTGCGTACTGGCTTACAGTGCCCCTTACCGTATACATGTACCATACTCAAGCCGTTTAAAGTATAAATGATGAAGACATACTAAACTGACTGGACTTGTTCTAATAGAGATTTCAGGTACTGTGTAATTATTACATTTGTAACTTACCTAACCCGAACCACAAAAAACAGAAAAGTTGATAAAAATGAAACTTCTTGCTTAAATGCATAATGTTGCTTTGACTCCCCCTTGTAACCTGCTTTTGACCTCTTTTTATATTCTCTCAGTAACAAAGTAATACCTGCCGCTGCCTTTAGAAATTTCAGCTTAGTAGAATTTTTCCAAACTCTGCCCTCTTCTGTGCAAGCGTCAGGACACATACGATAGACTAAACGACGTCCTCATTCGTGTCATTTTATTATCTCCGATGCTTTGTCATGCAGATTTCTCTGGAATGTCCTGAAAATAACATTTTGTAATGCTGCCATAAAGATGCTTTGTGCGACACCTAAAGTGCAGAAACTGTCCTTAAAGATGATCTCACCTAAAACTTTGATGTTACAGTGGAATTGAACTTTACAGCCGGAATATATTTTGGACTTTATTCTGAAATTGGTTCATCATTGTTGGAACGATTTATTTTAAGATTTCAAAGCTCACCGAGAGACATTTTGCCTGTGTTACTTCTTTATCATTCCCAGGAATTATTTTATAGGTTTACATTAAATGTAGAGACACCACAGCCACCATGAGAGATATGCAGGCAGCTGTGATGATATCTTTATCTTAATGACCCTGTCTGGTGTGCTGCTAACAGGCTGAGAAGAATAGATGGGGTATCAGTGCGGGTATACATGATAGTAGATTGTGTTATTATTTATTTATTTCTGTATTTAATGAAGCAGTGTACTATTGTTTATGATAACGAAATAAGAGGATTATTAACATTTAATATATATTTATCCAGAATTGTATGATTACCTACTTTTGCCAAACGTGATCAGAAAGTGATTTCAATTCAAATGGCTGTTATCAAATGAAGGATTTAAAGGTCGATATTGCAACGAGAGAAAAAAGTCAGTAGTATAGTCCCATTGTGCTTGTGGTTTTCCTCTAATACCACCATAGTGCTGCTCCCGTGCTACTCTAATAAACTGCTCATGATGTATTCTCATGAAATGTTTTGTAACACTTGAATCCTTCTATTAATACCCCTCCACACACACCCTGACAAACCAGTCAGCAGACTCTTTTGTATGTATAGTTAAACACTGAAAGCAATATGCTGTAAGAGTCCTAAAGAAGCCTTGTTTTGTATTGTGTCAATGTGGGTGCGCTGTTTTCCAGAGGGCTGAGGATGCTTAAAGGTCAGACCTGAGCTAAATACGGGATTCCAAATCTTTTCTATGTGCTTGACCGATCTTGCCAGGCGTGATGAAACCATCGTATACATGGGACCTCAGTGCTCCCGGCGGGCAGAGACACAGATGAATCATGTCTGGAAGGTTTTTTCTTTTTTATGTATGTAGGGATAGCAAAAAGATATTTGCCACAAACTGCTAGCCATGCTTTCACTTTTAAAAAAAGCTGTGCTTATTCTCCTCCTCCTCCTTTTTTTGTCATTGCCTTGCTGTCACATTCTGAAAACTTTGAAAGGGCAGCTACCTGTCACACTGAATAAAATGTGCAGCCACTGTCCACAGTTTGCTTTTGTTTCTTCTTCTTTTTTCTTCTTCTGCATGTGTCCTATTCAGTCAGACACGCACATAAAAATATTAGAGTTGTTTTTTTTCTCTCAGGTTCATAAAGCTGATTATTTTTTACCACATCCACTGATAGAAGGGATACAATACAATGCCCTTCTGTCACTGGACACCCCCCAGCACACTAACTGGTCTAGAGTCAGCCAGCTTTAGCTTTCCCATCCCACCCTCTATGCTTTCTATTTATGTTCATCCTAATTTCTCTCCAGGACTATTTTCTCCCAGTGACGACGCACTGCTGTCACTTGTTGCCCCTCTTCATCTGCTTTATTTTTGTCTTCTTTCTCTATGCAACTCCTATGGCCGGGCTGATGGAGTTGTTGCAATGGTTGGTATGCTGGAATCCTTCATCGTCAACATTTGTGCGTTGCTTTCCAACATACTCCATGCTTTATGGACAATATTAGCGTCTAAGCCAGACGATTTGGCAGCGTTAGGGCCTTTGGACAGAGATTTCATGGAGGATTTGAGTCCCAGAAAACTGGCTGAAAAACAGCTGAAGCAACGGTTCCTGGAGGCCTTGCAGACCAACAACGCACAGGAAGTCCTTGAGATTTTACAAACCAGCAAACTAGACATTGACGTTGTGTTGGAGGTGGAAGATCCCAGCATGGTCCTCGCCTCGTACAAACAAGGTGCAGGAAAACTGTGTGTGTTTGTGAGTGTGTGTGTGTGTGCTGAGTATAAATGCAGATCGTGAGATTTCTCACACTTCTCCATTGTTGGTAAGCAGTCCGGTAAGTTGACCACTAGGTGGTGCAAAACTTCCATAGAACCATAGTACGTAGGATGGATTATTGCACACACTTTAATGCAATATATTGGATTGTGTGTGTGTAACTCAAACATTACAAAGCACTTAGATGAAACTGCTGTAATTATGAAGAATTAAAAGTACAAAAACTTTACTGTTGCTGAAAGTTACTTCCTCTCTTTTAGGATACTGGCTACCCGGCTACAAACTGGAAAAGTCCTGGGCCATGGGTATCCATGTATGTGTAATGTACAATGCTGTGGAGACAGCACTGGTACTCCTTCAGAAAGGCGCAGCTGTCAATCAGATGCCCAATGGGAAGACGCCTCTGCACGTGGCCTGCGAGGTGTCCAATGGAGACTGTGTGCCCTTGCTTTTGGCTCACGGGGCAAAGGTCAACAGCCTGTCTCTGAGCGGGCACACACCGCTGCACTACTGCATTACCCGGGAGTCTGTAGAGTGTGCCAAGCAACTTATCCTCAAAGGTGAGAAGGCAAAGGTAGAAGCACAAATACAGTCACTGCAGAAACCACTAAAACAACAACCAAATGTTTTTTTTCCCTCTCATGGAGGTGCAAAAGTCAACAAAGCAAGCCACAACAACGAAGAGGACACACCTCTACACACGGCAGCCAGATTCGGTGTTCCGGAGCTGGTGGCTCTCTATTTGGCTCATGGAGCATCTGTGAATGCAGTGAACTCTCTGCAGGAGACTCCTCTGGTGACTGCAGCCTTCTGGGCTTTTGACACTAAGGAGCAAACCTACAGCCAAGACCATCATCTAGTCTGTCGCCTCCTGCTGGACTATCAAGCTGGTAAGACGTTCTAGATAGGTTTCCTTGACTTTGACTTTAACCCCCCCCCCCCCCCCCCTTTACTTCCACTGCAATGTTTCAGATTTGATTTCTGTTGCAGATCCCAACATTCAGGAGGCAGACCACAAAACAGCTCTTCACAAAGCTGCCTGGAACTGCGATCACGTCCTGATAAAGATGCTGCTGGAGGCTGGGGCAGATTCTCGAGCCATGGACATCAACGGCTGTTCTCCCATTCAGTATCTCCTTAAAGTGACGGAAGTCAGGCCTATGGCCATGCCAGACCTCTGCTTTCAGCTGCTGCTCAACTACAATGCAGCACGGATTTACCCACCACAGTTCCACAAGGTAGAGAAGATGATGATGTGGGTTTGTGCTGAAATGATCTGCGTTATACTATATGTTTAACCACAAAGTCTTTAATGTTTTGCACAGGTGTTCCAGAACTGCCATGACTACCCCAGAGTTGTAGAAATCTTGGTTAACTCCTATAGCAGTTTAAAACCCACAAGGAAGTGGAGAGCTGCTCTTCCTGATGACTGCTACAAGGTAGAGCTAATAAAGACTGTTTTCTTTAAATACAATACACACACACTGACTGAAATTAAAAAGGAAAAAACGTAATCCTGTGTAAGAAATCTCATTTATAATTTAAAAAATTGTAAAAACTGAAAAGAATGTTAAAAGATGAAATATTTATAGATTAACAAATTCAAAGCTATCTGATGCCTCTCAACTGTTAATTAGTGTATTGCCCCTTTAAATTCAGCTTACATTAGCTGAATATGACTGAGTGTGCCCTCTCATTGAAGTTAAACAAAAGCGTCTGTTTCTTTTTGTCTCCTCAGCGCCATAAAGACTTCTACGACTCCCTGTTTGCTGTTTGCACTGACGCTCCTCGCAGTCTGCTTCACCTCTCCAGATGTGCCATCAGAGCTGCCCTGGGCAGTTTCTGTGACAGAGGAGTAGCACAGCTGCCTCTGCCATTATCCATGAAGAAGTATTTATTACTAGAACCTGAGGGGATACTGTACTGATAGAGACTCTGGTGTTCTGATGTGCAGAATGAGGCCTAATGACCTGAATAGAAACATTTATTAAGTGCCTCTCCGCTAACTGTGGAAATGAAAAGTGGTGCAAGATGTAACATCATCATCATTAACATTTTATTTATTTAAACCTCAGAAAGCACAGAAAAAGAACAAAAAAAGGTATTTTTTGTGCTTGCAGGATGAGCCATTTCTGTGTTTTAGTTAATAGCTGCTAACATTCCAGGACAGCTGGCGGGTCGGAGGGGAGATTTGTTAAAATAGCTTTAAGATGCTTCCAGATGTTAAATCCTCCTCATTGGTGTTTTTGTTGTATAGATGGCAATGGTGTGTCTAGTCTGAATCTTAAGGCATAGTGATACAGTGGGGCAAAAAAGTATTTAGTCAGCCACCGATTGTCCAAGTTCCCCCACTTAAAATGATGACAGAGGTCAGTAATTTGCACCAGAGGTACACTTCAACTGTGAGAGACAGAATGTGAAAAAAAAATCCATGAATCCACATGGTAGGATTTGTAAAGAATTTATTCGTAAATCAGGGTGGAAAATAAGTATTTGGTCAATAACAAAAATACAACTCAATACTTTGTGACATAACCTTTGTTGACAATAACAGAGGTCAAACGTTTACTATAGGTCTTTACCAGGTTTGCACACACAGTAGCTGGTATTTTGGCCCATTCCTCCATGCAGATCTTCTCGAGAGCAGTGATGTTTTGGGGCTGTTGCCGAGCAACACGGACTTTCAACTCCCGCCACAGATTTTCTATGGGGTTGAGGTCTGGAGACTGGCTAGGCCACTCCAGGACTTTCAAATGCTTCTTACGGAGCCACTCCTTTGTTGCCCGGGCGGTGTGTTTTGGATCATTGTCATGTTGGAAGACCCAGCCTCGTTTCATCTTCAAAGTTCTCACTGATGGAAGGAGGTTTTGGCTCAAAATCTCACGATACATGGCCCCATTCATTCTGTCCTTAACACGGATCAGTCGTCCTGTCCCCTTGGCAGAAAAACAGCCCCATAGCATGATGTTTCCACCCCCATGCTTCACAGTAGGTATGGTGTTCTTGGGATGCAACTCAGTATTCTTCTTCCTCCAAACACGACGAGTTGAGTTTATACCAAAAAGTTCTACTGTGGTTTCATCTGACCACATGACATTCTCCCAATCCTCTGCTGTATCATCCATGTGCTCTCTGGCAAACTTCAGACGGGCCTGGACATGCACTGGCTTCAGCAGCGGAACACGTCTGGCACTGCGGGATTTGATTCCCTGCCGTTGTAGTGTGTTACTGATGGTGACCTTTGTTACTTTGGTCCCAGCTCTCTGCAGGTCATTCACCAGGTCCCCCCGTGTAGTCCTGGGATCTTTGCTCACCATTCTCATGATCATTTTGACCCCACGGGATGAGATCTTGCGTGGAGCCCCAGATCGAGGGAGATTATCAGTGGTCTTGTATGTCTTCCATTTTCTGATGATTGCTCCCACAGTTGATTTTTTCACACCAAGCTGCTTGCCTATTGTAGATTCACTCTTCCCAGTCTGGTGCAGGTCTACAATACTTTTCCTGGTGTCCTTCGAAAGCTCTTTGGTCTTGGCCATGGCGGAGTTTGGAGTCTGACTGTTTGAGGCTGTGGACAGGTGTCTTTTATACAGATGATGAGTTCAAACAGGTGCCATTCATACAGGTAATGAGTGGGGGACAGAAAAGCTTCTTACAGAAGACGTTACAGGTCTGTGAGAGCCAGAGATTTTCCTTGTTTGAGGTGACCAAATACTTATTTTCCACCCTAATTTACGAATAAATTCTTTACAAATCCTACCATGTGGATTCATGGATTTTTTTTTCACATTCTGTCTCTCACAGTTGAAGTGTACCTCTGGCGCAAATTACTGACCTCTGTCATCATTTTAAGTGGGGGAACTTGCACAATCGGTGGCTGACTAAATACTTTTTTGCCCCACTGTATATGTAATACATATAAAGGCTTGATAGTGGAGCTAGGGCCTGCCCAAAAAATAACTTCCCTGTAATATATTGTGAGAAAATTCTTACCGAAATTTTGTTTCTTGTAAATAGTGAAAAATATATAAAGTAAGTTCTTTTTTTTCCAACCCAAACGACTCCTAGTGTTGCCTTCTCTCTGTTAGGTTGTTATTATGAGAACAAACTACCACATTCAGAATTTCTTGCATTCAAAAATAACAACCATTTGGTCTTTTCAAAGATAAGGACCAAATTATGGGGGCGTTAAAAGTTAAATGAGAGCTGTGGATTGACATTTTTGTCTGTATAAAGAGAAGGTGTCCAATTAGAAGGACAGAGCTTCGAACACTGCCTGTCGTGACACAGTGCACCCTGAAAACAAAAGCAGCTTCATGATTAATCAGTAGTGCAAATAACACAGCCAAGGTTTCTACAGCGTCTGAACCCACTGAAAGAGGTTATTAGTAGTTAATTTGCTCCATATCAATTTTTGAGGATATAAATGTAGAATATATTGAAAAAATGAAACTAAACGTGACGTCATGCGGGGAGAGATCGTTTTAGATATATTGCTATGTTGACACCTTTACTAGCCTGGTGAGTCTGAAATTAATTTTATTAAAAAGAAACAGTTTGATTATCAGCGTCTCGTTTCTGCCAACACCCAGAGGAGTCTGAGATAATGGGATCTATAGGTCATTTTTGTAATGACCCAATAAAAGACTAAAAATGAGATGTACGAAGCTCTAGATCACTTACATTAATGACTAAGGTGATGATAACAGAAAAGCAAAAAGAAAGAAGTTTTAAAGCAGTGACAGCATCACTCCCTAACCCTTAAATGTTTAATCGACAAATGTGCAAATGTTTGCATTTACTTTATTCTTTAGAGTGACAGAGGGACCTTTAGCCACCCAAAAAGAAGCATCTAAAGTGTCTTTAGTGCGAGTCTCTTTGCTGTAGCTATTTTCCACCTGTGCAGTGTTGACCAGATTCTCTCTCTATGGACAGCCCATGCAGAGAAGGCTCCAAATCTACCCGGCAACCAGCCTTAATGCGCACTCTCAAACTCATGTTCCACTTTCAGGAGAACAAACACTTGACAAAACCCTCCGGAACAAGTGCTTGTTTTTCCAGTGGACTGCTTGTAGCCAAAAAAAAGGAAAACACTGTCTGCAGTGCAAGAAAGCACCCGACGCCCTCAGATCAGAGATAACTTCTTAAAAAGGAAGAAGAAGAACTTAATATTATTTTCAGGTTTTACCAGAATGAGCACAGTAAATCCTCTCCTAGAGGAAACTGTTCTGAAAGGTGTCAAGTCTGCCTTTAATCCTTTACAGAACATGGCCCAGTCCTTTCACAACAGCATGCTGTAATGATGTCTGTCTATTTCATCCAGATGCTGAGTCACCGGGAGAAAGACTAATGTACAACAGAGGAAAGAAGTCATTAGACTGAGGCAGACTGGAGGAGACGTTAGAGGAGATAAATGAACTGTCAACCTAATGAAACGTTAAGATTAAAGCTTCGTGCTTGGTATTTTTGTGTCGTCTCTAATGATGCATTATAGAGACACACAAAATGAATATCTGAGGCGAGGAGAAGTCATTTTAAAATATTCAGAAAACCATCTACAAAATATTTATTGTTTGGATAATCACACTTTCAGTACTTGAAAGTGTGATTATAATACGGTGTCAAAGTTTTGAGCCTATAATAGTTGAGATATTGACACAACAACTTGGTACATCTTGGCATGAAGTGCAGTGTGTCCTTAAAAATGGGCAGGAAACTGGACAAAAGTAGCACATCTAAAATAAAATTTTAAAAAATCTAGCTACAGCATTTGAAATTATCTGAAAGTCATGTCCTTAAAAAACAGGGAAAAAAATCCAGCAAAGGCCCGACACTGGACCAGAAGCCTCATCAGAAATGAGCAGAAATGAAGCTATTCTTAAAGAACAGTGAGAAAAGGCAGCAGTAGGCCACGGTCAGCCATGGATTGGCCTCCCCAGAGCCCAGACCTCAGCATTACTGAGGCAGTGTGGGAACAAAAGGCAGCCAACATCCAAAGAAGAGCTTTGATTGTCCTTCAAGAAGCCTGGAGAAGTATTCCTTGGCTGCTCCTTCATCCATAAGGGGTCGCCACAGCTGCTTGAAGAAATTACAAGACCGCTTGCCTAAGGGAGCTTCTGCTCAGTAGTGCAGTTGCAAATAAATGAAATGTGAACAAAAGAGCAGAAGTTGTTTATAACCAGTAATTCAGATAGAAAGGTACAGTCATTATGAACCTTACAGCAGTCTATAGGTCATGTGGAGGTGTCTGTACTGGACCTCTGTTTTGTACTTTTTGGACAACCCAGCATTACCAAACATTACCAAAACTTGCAGCTTGAATCCATCCATGAATCCTTTTTAGTACCTGCATATCCAGTTCAGTGGAAGGAGGCCTGGAGATGGTCCCAGCCATCCTGGGCCACTCCATCTGTGAAGTCTCAAAATTAAACAAGACAGTCGATCTCTTTATGCACCAAAAGTGTCTGCCAGAGGTGGGACCAAGTCATTGTTTTGCAAGTCTCAAGTAAGTCTCAAGTCTTTATCCTCAAGTCTCAAGTCAAGTCTCAAGTAATGTCAGGCAAGTCAGAGTCGAGTCTCAAGTCACTGGTGTAAAAGTCCGAGTCAAGTCACAAGTCTGAAACTTTGAATTTCAAGTCCTTTCGAGTCTTTAAAAAAAAAACAAACGAAAAAATAATGTTGCAGTTATATGCTAACATGTAATTTTTAACATGTAATTTTAAAATCTGTGTTTTTCTCAACACATGACAAAATAGTGAACTTAGAAAATATACACAAATTGTGAAATTGCACCTCTTTAAAATGCAGCTCAATTAAACCTAGCTCCAAGAATAATTTTCACCGACAGTTCTGAGATACGCTGCATGTTATTCTTGGATGCGGTTGTAGGACCAGCTTTAAAATCGCATGACAAAAATATCATACACATTAAAAAAAACTGTATCACCAACGTAGCCTGGACAACATTTGCTAGTTAGATGAAGTCAGCTATCTCATCTTAGCATATTTATATGCATATTTATAATTATACGGTTCTTGGAGTGAGTGCATACACTCATGAAGTTTAGTAACTTCAGGTCACTGCAACAAGCCCAGGTACAGTTTACCGACGGATGGGTGCAGGACCTTGAAATGCACCGTGTAGAACGAAAGACCATCGTACGTATCATAAGTTTACCAGTCTCACAAATTGTCGTCATAAATACACATTCCTTAACCGTTTATTAATAGGACCTTTGAGCTCAACGGTAATTAATTAGCAGTGGAAATAATTTCTGGTAGCATCACAGAAATGTAGCAGTGACAACAATATTGTATGCTGTAATCGTACTGGGCAATTAGTGATACAAAAAACCTGTTTTATCCTGTGAATAAAAGTATATGTTTTTGTCAATGTACCATAATAACAGAAGCGAAACGCAATATTGTGTCAGGACAATTCACTATTTATGCACAATAAATAAAGGAGCATAGCGCGACAATTTCTGTTCTTGCTTGTAACCTATATCACCAATTATGTTATGAAAATGACGTATTAACTACTAAAAAACACTGACCTTCGTGTAAATGCTTGGAGCAGACTAACCTGTGAGCTGGAGTGTTCTGGGACGTTATATTTGATCTTTGAATGGCTGCAATCCAGGCCATCCGTCGCGTCTTTGTTACTTCGGAAACATGAACAATTTCTCTTCAACGACGTAATCCGATAACAACCGATCTCTTTACCCGTCGGCTTCCCGTGGCTGTCATGCGACCGGCTATTGCAGTTAATAATACAACAGCTTCTTGACATTTTTGTGTTTCTTTTTATCGCTGTATAACTGATTTTAATTGAAAGCCTGCGTGCGCTAGTACCGCTTGCCACGAGTTCCCAGAATCCTTTGCGGTTCTACCCGTGAATGACGTCACATTTTCAATCTCTATATAATATGCATGTTAAATTTTATATTTGGGGTAAAATATCAAGTCTTTTCAAGTAAACCGGTTCAAGTCCAATTCAAGTCCCAAGTCATTGGTGTAAAAGTCCAAGTCAAGTCACAAGTCTTAGAACATTTTTTCAAGTCAAGTCTAAAGTCATAAAATTAATGACTCGAGTCTGACTCGAGTCCAAGTCATGTGACTCGAGTCCACACCTCTGGTGTCTGCTGCAGCTTTTCAGTACTGGCATGTCAACTTTATAAGTAAACAAACAGTGTCAACAGTAGAAAGGTTAAATCCAGGCGAACTCGTGCCCCGGCACGTTGCACAGTCGAACACGGAACAAAGCTAATATTTGTGCTGTGATATTTGTCTTCACTTGTATTTCTTAACTTTCTATGCCAAGATTCACAGCAGAGATCCAAACCAAGTGTCTGATGTAGCCTTCTGATTTGCCTGTGTTCATATTCTGTAGAGGGAACATTGTTAGGATGACTGAAGGACCAGGACCCGAGTGGCCTAATTCTAAAAATATACCAGTGAGGATTACGTCGGAGAAAAGGTCTTTGCTTTTATTGATCTTATACTTAGTCTTACTCTCTCTTATCTTTCAGATCGACCTTGCATAATCCTGTATTTGTATGATGATGGCAGTAAACTGTAAAACAGAACAGAGTGACACAAACAAACAAAGAGAAACCAAACTAGAAAGGAGCACCGCATTTGTGGGCACACAGAGGAAGCTGCAAAACAAGACAGCCTGTTCTCGGCCTCTATTGGAAGGCGGCCACAGAAAGCCAATGGACTGCGTCTATTATGGCGACTTACAAACAGCAAAGTTTCCTAAAACGAGTTGTGGAAAAAGAGAAGGGAGGCTTTAAGAGGGCGGTAACAAATGGGAGCTGTTTACAGACTGTAAACAGTTTCATTTCTGTTCACCGACTGTTCAAATGAACAACAAAGTGCAGAAGCATGAAGTGGATCTGAAGAAACGATACACTGAGAGGTGACAGGAGTTTATTTTTTTAATTTCTACATTCACTGGTCCTCTTAGTGGTGAACCACAGACTCAGTGCAGGGACACTTGGCCTTTGAGTGACACTTATAGAGTAAAAGGTGAAAACTGCACATCTATGAATTCAAGGGAAAACATCACATAAAGGTTAAAATATTTTCTCAACATTAAGTTCCCAAGACAAACTTAAAACTAAATGGATTGAATATAAAAGTATGTCTGGCAGCTAATGGCTTACATCTTACATAAGGTCCTCTCTCATCTGTTTGTGTTGTTCCTACGTGCCTCCAATACTGACTGTATCATGTCAGGCACAGATAACAGGGTGAAGACTTACAGTGTGTTACAAAACAGGGAGCTAAAGTACAACTTCCTGCAGAAATTGTACTTCCCATTAAACTTCACACATACTTTAACACTTTAAAATCACTGTAAAGGGAACATTCGCAACTATTTTTCACCCATCTGACCAGGCATGATAAATTTCTCCACTCATTCCTCTGCATGACTCGACTTTTCAAACTCCTTTCAGCTCGCATAAAGACATGAGGTACATAATTAGTGACACTGAAAATCCTCCAACACACACAAATGTGGCATCGCAGCAAAAATAATTTCACATTTGCTGTTGTTCACAAAGAAACGCTGAAAGCTGTGTGAACGAAGCAGCGCTGCATATTATAGCTGATCGTTGGAAACAGACTTTGCTCCCTTTGTGTTTATGCGGCAGTCAGCGAACGCGCCCCCGTTCCGCTCAAAGACACAAACACTTCAGTCGGCTGTGGCTGGCCTTTTTTAAAAACAAAAAACAAAAGCGTTTAACCTAATGCACAAACACAAAATACTTGTGATTTTAATAAACCAAACGTTTGGATTGTGAATGATACTAATGTTACATAAACACAAAGAGGACTTTTTTTCTGAGCGTAATCACTGAGGTAAAAAGGAGATTATTAATTGTTCCATTCCCATTAGCAGCACATTTTGTGGGGTGAGCTTATGTTACGTGACGGCTGGTCTGAAATCAGATTCAGGTTTAGGTTTGTTACTGCTTTCTTCATACCAACAATAAACTTTTGTTTTTTCCGCCCTCCCTCAGGGAGAGAGAAGAGTCCGCGACAAAAATCCAAGTCCAGCAACACGCTGAAAGCTTTTTGGTTCCTCCGACATGTGCTCTCTTCTTCTTAATTTTCCTCATTCTCCTTCCTCAGTCTGACATCACCCGCTCGTCTCATACCTGCCGAGCTTCTTTGGATCCTTGCTGGGCATGCACCAGTCATCGGCCTCTGTGGTGGACTGGTAATGCCGCAGGGCCGACTTGTTGAAAACAGGAAGTCTCTCCACAGACTCTGAAGACAGGGCCTAGTGATAGAGCATGGAGGGGAACGCATTACTGGAGTCTAACCACACCCCCGCCCACCCTGCTCTCCTGCCGAGGTCCATGTGTGTCTAATTAGAACTCAGTAGCCTGTTTAAACGACATCCCTCGATCTCCAGAATGTAACCTTGTAAATTATACTAACAACATTTCTGTATTAAATAGTTACTCTGCATCTGCCTCCACTCAGCCTATCCAGTACGTCCGGCTAACAGCATGCAAGTTTGTGAACTCTGCACCAACTTGGCCTTCAACGTTATTTTTTGACATTATGTGTTAAGGTGAAGCTGTTCTCACCTTCAAGTATATGACCGCTGATGTGCCATAACCCTCCATTGAGTAGAGCTGCAGGTCTCCCTGGAAATACTTGGCGTACAGGCGGGAAATGGGCAGGCCATAGCCGAAACCAGCCTGAATAAAGGTCGGGAAAGCAGAAACATAACAAGGTTACACTGTCTTTATAGATTAATCTAAAACTACTCCAACATTTAAAAAAATAGCAGAGTCTCTCATGGTTAGAGTTTAAACCAGTGAACCACTGCTGACTGCATTTCACGGTGTAATAAGCTCATTTGCAGCCATGTTTGTTTGTGTAAGTGGTTAAAACAGGGTGAATTAGACTCAGGTTTACTCCTAATGTCAGGTTTAAAGGCAACACCTTTTTTTCTTCTAAATATTGCTTAACACAAAGACACTGCAAATATTAAAAAACACCAGAATAATCATAAAAGCACCTCCAAAACAAAGAAAAACTAAGAACAATCCAGAATTCAGTGCCACGGGCCTGTAATCCCAGTGGCCCCCAGGATTACAGGCCCGTGGCACTGACCTCCCACATCATGAAGACCCTGGAAAGGCTCATCCTGGACCAGCTGCGACCCATAGTAAGACCACATCTGGATCCCCTTCAGTTCGCTTATCAGCCTCGTCTCGGAACAGAGGACGCCATCATCTACCTGCTCAATCGTGTCTACACCCATCTGGACCAGCCGGCGAGCACTGTGAGGGTCATGTTTTTTGACTTTTCCAGTGCTTTCAACACCATCAGGCCGACCCTCCTGGGTGATAAGTTAGCAGCGATGCAGGTGGATGCTTCTCTGGTGTCCTGGATTGTTGATTACCTGACAGGAAGACCACAATATGTACGTCTCCCACAGTGTGTGTCTGACAAGGTGATTAGCAACACAGGGGCACCACAGGGGACTGTCCTCTCCCCCTTCCTCTTCACCCTCTACACCACAGACTTCAGCCACTGCACAGAGACCTGCCATCTTCAGAAGTTTTCTGATGACTCTGCGGTGGTTGGATGCATCAGCAGGGATGATGAGACAGAGTACCGGGCTGTGGTCGACTCCTTTGTCACGTGGTGTGAGCAGAATCATCTGCAGCTCAACGTGGCAAAGACCAAGGAACTGATCGTGGACTTCAGGAAGACCAGGAAACACTTGACCCCTGTTTCAATCCAGGGGGTCAGTGTTGACATTGTGGAGGACTATAAATACCTTGGAGTACACATTGACAATAAACTGGACTGGGCTAAAAACACCACAGCACTTTACAGGAAGGGCCAGAGTCGTCTCTATTTTTTGAGGCGACTGAGGTCCTTCAACATCTGCCAGAAAATGCTGAGGATTTTCTATGAGTCTGTTGTGGCCAGTGCGATCCTCTATGCTGTTGCATGCTGGGGGAGCAGGCTGAGGGTCGCAGATGCCAACAGACTTAATAAACTGATCCGTAAGGCCAGCAATGTTGTGGGGATGGAGCTGGACTCCCTCAAGGTGGTGTCGGAGAGGCGGATGCTGTCCAAGATAAAGACAATGTTGGATAACACCTCCCACCCACTCCATGACATGCTGGTCAGTCACAGGAGCTCGTTCAGTGAGAGACTGAGATTACCGAAAAGCACCACTGAACGACACAGGAAATCATTCCTGCCTGTGGCCATCTCCCTGTACAACGCATCCACTTAACACACTGTTTGCTGCTACAGCTACACATGTTTCTTTTCCAAATATTTATTTATAAGTGACTTATGTATGTATGTATGTATATATATGTATATATTGTACTATTCTTAGTTAGCGTATTGTCTGTCTTGTCTTAATGTTGGTTTAAAATGGAGCACTGTAACAAAAAATAATTTCCCCCAGGGATCAATAAAGTATTCTGATTCTGATTCTGATTCTGAATTTTGAAAATTATATTTAAAAAACTCTCATAAAAGCTTGTCAATAAAGGGAATTTTTACTCTATTTTACCCCTTGAAAGCATACTGGGAGTGACCCTTTTCTAAACTGAGTGGTTTCTGTGATATTTCAGGCCTGTTTGCAGAACCAAATGACAGGGTTTGCCACAAACGTTAGTGAGGGTGGTCTCTGCCTCTGCAGCTATTCTTGGAAAAAACCCAGTCGTTAAACAGTCTTTATTGATTTGTGCTGTCATTAAGGTTTCAGAACCTATCATTAAAGGTACAGGCAAGGTCATCAAATGTTGTCTTTAGCAGAGATTTAACAGACAAAAAAGTTTCCATTATAAGTTACTGGACGTTTGTAGCCTTCCACAGTTGTGCAGGTCTAACATCACAGGCCCAGTCACCTTTGTTGTCTAGCTGAGACCCAGCAGAGCTCCATTCACCCACATTGAAGTCCACAATTTGAACGATAAAGACACAATTTTTTGTAGTTTTGCCTCTGTGCACCACCACAGTGCAGTTTAAATTAAATTATCGAGATGTCATTGATGTGCAGACTTTCATTCACTGCGGTTCACCGAAGAAATTTGCATTAACTGGTTAGGAATTACAGTCATTTTCATACATAGTATTGCATTATAAGAGGCCTAAATTAAGTGGATAAAGCTGTTTAATTTTAAACATAAGAAATGCTTTTAAAACTCCTCTGTAGTCAATGACAGCCTGAAGTCTTGAAGCCATGAACATCACTAAATGCTGTGTTTCCTTCCCTGAGATCTGCCAGGACCTTATTGCTGCTGTTTTCAGTTGCTTGTTTTTTGCTTTTTGGTCTCTCTGCCTTCAGTTTTTGACTTCACTAATTATAAAGCTTGCTCTGCTGGACTGAGATCAGGTGACTGACTTGGCCATTGAAGAATATCCCATTTTTTTGGCCTGAGAAACTCTTTGGTTGCTTTTTGCAGTCACTTCATCAATAAATGCTAGTGACCCAGTTACACTGGCGGCCACAGATTCCTATGCTATGACATTCCTTCCACCATGTCTGACAGATAATATGCTATACTTCGGAATATGAGTGGTCTCTCCCTCTCCATACACGTCATGTTGATCTTGGTTTCATCTGTCCAAAGATTTGTTTAAAACAACTGAGAAGGCCTTTTTTTAATAGATATTTTCTGGCAAAATCTAATGTGGTCTTTCTGTTCTTGAGTTTAAACACCAGTTTGCACCTTGTTGTAAACCCTGAGTATTTCAATTCAATTCAATTTTATTTATATAGTGCCAAAGCACAACAAAAAAGTCGCCTCAAGGCAATATCATGAAGATATGTTAATTGTAGACTTTAATGTGTATAAAAATGTGTATAATTTCATTCTAAAATTGTTGTTAACCTCCATTAATTAAAGCTGAAAGTCTACACTTCAATCACATCCTGACTGTTTGATTTTTAAATCCGCAGTTTTGATGTACACAGGCAAAACTGCAAAAATTTTGTCACTGTTCAAAACCTATGGACTTAACTATATTTGGAAAATGACAGTGGGACAAGGATAGAGCTTTGATGAACACCACAATTTGAACAGGCAAAAACTGGCCACAGTACAGGTTCTGTTTCAGTGGCAGAAACAGAGGTAAGGTATTTTTTTAGTTTGTTTAATGGAAAACAAGAATGTTGTACTCTTAAATATACATTTATTAGTGTTTAATTGCATCTTCCAATAAATTGTTGGATTCTTAGACTTAGAATGAATCCATTAAACATACATAGAAGAAAGCACCAGTTTTTGATGCCACCATGTTCCCCCACCATCTTGAATACAGTGGCCAAGATGGAGAACACCTTTCCAACTAATCACATTTGATGTATGTGGCTAGAGACTGAATAAATTTCCACCTCAGCCTCTTCCTCCTTACTTCCGGCACCACTTCCTGAACTGAAGTCAGGGCTCTAACACACAAACATGTGCATAAACATGCTCATTTATTCCAGATATTGTTGCAGCTACTTACTGTCAGCACATTATTAGACATGTAGCCCTCCTGTCTCCAGACAGCAGACAATGTTATAACAGCTGATTTATAGCTGATTATAATCTCATATTATGACAGCAAATGTTAGGCTTGAGTGTCCTAAAAATCTCACTTTTCCTCAGATAATCAGTTTGATTAAATTCTCACATTGAGTTTATTTGCTAAATCTAACAATGTTAGATCCACTTCAAGAAACGTTTCACTGATGCTGGCTAATAGCAGCTAACAGAGGATGATAGCTGCTAACAGAGACTAACAGCAGCTAACTGAGATTAACATAATAAATCGCAGTACTCACAAAAAAGGTCAAGATATCCTGAAAAACTCATTGAGTTTTGTGGGAATTTATAGGGCATCTTCAGAATAAATAGCCAGGGACACCGAGCATACTGACAGCTGAGCTAAACAGCAGACTAACAGCCTGCATCACTTGCTGCAAATGAACAGCAGTCAGAGTTCCTACAATAGCCACCATAGCTTCAACCCCACCACCTTCAACTTTAGGAGGAGGGGCAGTGCTACTGAGTTCTAGTAGTAAGATTTGCACCTTTAAGGACAAAAAAAAGCCTAAAAGCAAGTGTGACAGTGTTAGTCTCACCAGAGGGGCATTACGACCATTGTCTACGCGGACTGGACTGGGAGCTGTGGAGTACATGTAGCTGAAGAGACGTTCAATCTTCCTTAGAGGGACTCCGCCTCCTCTGTCAGACATCTAAAAATAAAACACAAGCATTCTGCATTTACAAGAGTTCTCTTAGTGTTTTGCCTGTGAACTCTTTATCATTTAAACATAATCTAAGAGTGTGGTACTTTGCGTATCAAGTCTGCAGGTTAGTTGTATTTATGGTATACACCCAGAGCAGACTTAGAACAAAGTACAACACGTACAGTGCTGCCTGAAGCTTAAATGTTCCAGCCTATCATCACGCATGGTGTCCTCATTTACCTTGATAGTGAGATCCTCAGTGCCCAGTGAAACACGAACTTTGATCAAGGGCAACGTCGTGCTCGTCTCGTGCATCTCTACTGTAGCTCTCATGGCATTCTGACAGAGAACACGGAGTCAGAAAAACAAGTGAGGAGACCCATGAGGAACAGCATTAAATGTCCTGTTTTTAATAGTGCGTGTTTAATACTGTACCTTGAAGAGCTCAAAGAGCATATGGTAGAGATGTGATGGCACATATACAATTTGGATGGGCTGGCCAGGGATTTTGGCTGTGAAACATTTCAAAACATTGACCACAAGAAAACCCAAAAAACACTTTTTAAATGTATTATAACAGTCACAGATATTTAACCATTAGGGTCTTATTAAAAGGCGTGCAGCTGGTCTCTTGAATCTCTTCCTTGATAGATTAAACTCTATTTGATCAACTCTCACCATACCATGTAACAGAACAGGTGTATCTATATCATCTATATATTTAAAGAGCAGTTTCTTTTTCTGTTAAACGGCATACAGCTATCTTTACTATGTAGATATGAATGTTATGGTTCAAGTTTGGGAACCTCTAGTGTCGAGGTTTTGGCAGAGCCAGCAGACAGGTAACAGATATCTTCAGTATAAAACTAACAAAGATTATGTTCAGGAGAACAGCAGGGGCTTGTTCCGGTTCAAAGGGCTCCACGTCTATCCAAAAACTTTGGCACCTTGAGAGTTCATTCTATCAATTCTTGGTATGTCCACTCTGAGTTAAATACATGCATAAGTAGAAGAAGAAAGCCAACAACGACGGTGCTTCGGTATCAGGATTTGCAACAAGTAATGAGCAGAGCCTTTCTTATCCAAATTGTGACTCTGTGCCGCAGAGTTAGAAAAACTGAGACTACAGATTTTATTCTGAGCTGAATATAACCCTGTGAAATAACTTCTGTCTCCGTCCTTATATATTAACGACAGAATGATTGTAAAGGTGAAGCTAAAGGTGTCTACAAGTCTCAATAAATTGCTGCAACTTTTTCTCATTTTCCTAGCAAAATATAAAGAAATGATGGATGGCTCAAGACTTTTACACAGCACATTTTGACTATCTGCAGTCTGCATTCAAAAGTCCACAACAATCCTAAAGTCATTACACTCAAATGTACTCACAAATATTTACCTAATCAGCAGGTATTTTTTCCATCATTTGGCCCGAGTACGCCAAGTCAAATGATTGTTCATCCTAAGGCTTGCTACAGATTTGTTCATTTAAACATGGATTACAACAGTAACATGCAAGCAATGCTTTAGCACCTTCATGGAGTCACAGTGTTGTAAAGATGTGACCTGCTGATTTTATTCTGAGCTGATAATAAATCCGCAAGGTCCAGTGATCCCTGTTTCTACGCTCATGACAGCTTGATTATAAAACTGTCAAACATGCGTAAACAGCAAACATGCAACTGGGATTTCAGTGTTTGTGAAGATGTAAACTTCTGCAAGTGACCACATTCTTATACATGTTCTAGTATCAGCCGTACATTTGAGGAACTGAGTGTCAAAAGGCGACTTCAGCTGCAGCAGAAGGGGAGGAGTCAAAGATAAGAAAACTTGCCAGTGATCGTGATTGGTTAACAAAGCCTGTCACCCTGGTAACTGACTTAGAGTAACTTTCAGTTAGTTCTGTTTCTGGAACAGGAAACCCAGCAAAACTTTCCTCTCACAGATGGCAACGAGCAGAAAATCCAAGCAGCGCTACATCCTGAATTATAAAGTAAACCTTATTTTTTTAAAACACTTACAATTGACTTCTGTGATCTTCATATCTGGAGAGGTCAGGTAGTACTGCTCACACAGCATCTTCGAGGTTTCGTAAGCATCTGCAAAGTGAATCAAAACGTGACGTTCTCGGCGTCAGAAACTGTTACCACAACAAAAAAAAACCCAGACCTGCACATCCTGAAATAACAAGGGTATAGAAGTCCTCGCTCTTGTTCTCACAGTGATCATATGTGCACACGCACTATAACAACACAACACCGCTTACACACACTATGTGTGTTGACTCAAAACATCAGAGGTCAAAAGGTCACGAAGCTGTATGTACAGATGAGTGGTGGAAAACAGATAACACACAGCGTGCATGGGCGTGAGTGTGTGTGCATAGCTATGAGAAACATCATTATTTACCTTTTATTACTTCCACAACGTCACAGGTGGGGTCAATGCTGCCAATATGCTTGGGATGGGCCGGATTTACACTGCCGTCAAATATCAATGCTAAAGTAGACATATTTAAAAAAAATATATATATATGAGAGGCTCATCTGTGATACATACACAGTATACATGCTTGTTCAGCTGGAAATAAAGCCAGACTCATTAAATAGTCAGTGTGACAGCAGTGCTACACCGCTGTAAAACTGTTGTTATCAGGTTGGGCCTTGATTATGCCATACTGGTTAAAGATGTAGTAGCCAACACTAGTAGTGGAAGTCCATAATCAGCACATTGTAATTCAGGTTTTCCTCCCCTTTGCAAAAGCAGGGTCTGAATCTTTTTCTGCTACTGCAGCTTTTTAAAAAATGCTCTTAAAAATACACGAGAACACAACTTGGTGCTGAATCAGCTCATCAAGTGTAACTTAAAGCTTTTGGTTTTACTTCCACTTAACCTTCTTTTTTATTTTAGTTCTTTTTGTCTTAACTTCTAGTGATGTATACTAGCCTGGCTAAATAAGTACTGCCAGCTTCCTTGGAAATTTAGATCTCTAACAGAGCTTCAGCTGTAAAAGCTGATTCCCTTTGATTTGTTTAGCACTGACCAACAATACAGAATGTAAAGGAAGTCAATGGGCTCAATAGTATTTCTTATGGTGTTGTCAACACCTATAGTATGTCTGGTATGAATCTTTATGACTTTTTACCTGTGATCTGATTTAATTTGCACACAATAACAGTTAACTCCAATGAAACGGGAACGTGTCACTACAAATTACAAGACAACATTCAGTCTGCTTATTGGAGCAACTGAAATAAACACAGAAGGAAGATTTCTGTGCTCTGGACTATCGGAGAACACTGAGAATTTACGTTCATTTCACAGCTAGCTGCTTGCCTGTACAGACCTTTGCAAATGTATTGTACCTTGCTGCATCCCAGAATGCAAAGCTTACATGGCTACAGGAAGTTTTTTAGCTCACATTCACACCATAAATGAAATGTACTGCTGTTCATTAGGAACCAGACTGAGACCAGCACCTGAGTGCGATTACCGTGTTCACACCAGACTAAACCTGGCAGGTGTGAAAACACCCTTAAACCTCATTTATTTCACTTTTATTTAAATGAAAACTTCAGAGGGCTCCTTTAATGACATGAACTGTGAATGATAACAACTGTGCGGATTAACTCACAGTTAATCACAGGTAACTATACTGACTGTGCTGGTTCATGAGCATGCGTGTGGAGATGCGGCTCATGTAGAAGCGGTCCAGGAAGTACTGAACGTTCTGGTTGGTGACGGGGTCCACGCCGAAAGCCTCCTTGTACTCCACCACCCCCTGAGCCATGGTGGGCACCACGTTGTTATGCCGGTTCCTGATGTTTACTAGAGTCTGTGTAAAGCTGGAGACAACAACATGATAAATGCATGAATATGTGAAGGGACACGATGATTGTGAGAGTTACTGCACATCAGCATAGACAGCACATCACATAGGTTAGCCATATAAGAAATCAGCTGTAGAAGTGAGCTATTATAAATGCAGTTAGTAACTTTAAGGAACTGCTTTGAGTGAAGCAATTTCAAAAAGATGGCACCTGACAAAAAGTCAAAGCAAACATCAGACGGTGAATGCACTGAATGAATAAACCAGGTAAACAACTTGTGATTAAACGTCCACTGTCCCACTTTTTCTTGCACAATGATGCCTTGGTTTTAGTTTTCAAATTCCAATGCATTCATTTTGCTCCTCCCTTAAAATCCAGTTCACTCCCTGCCAGACCGGGGTATATTTAGTTCAGCTCGAGCAGATATGACAAAAATGAGACGTCATATCTGCTCGATGCAATGCGGGGTATTTGTGATTTCATGTGAGCATGAATAACGGAACCGTATCAGGGATTCAGACAACTGCACTACTGATTAATTAACGTGTCATTACACAGATGTTGAATTAGCATTGGCCATCACTCGCCTAATAAATAATTTGATTTGTAACACACACAAAAAGCCTGGCAGAGACATTTGTTTACAGTTAGTACACATATAGTGAATAGTTTCTGCATACGACTTACTTTTTCAGGACATCCTTATCGTCTGGATCTTTTTCTAAAAAGTCTATGAGCTCCAACAAACTCTGAGAATACCTGATGGACACAAAAGAATAGATTTTTAAAGCAGCACAGTTTAATTTATCACAAATCAAAAGGGCAAGAAAGGCAATATATATTGAAAAAGAAGCATGTGAAAGAAGCTACTCTGGGCAGAATTTTGCTGTAGCTGTTGGAATATGACATAACAACATCCTCTCTTTAAATAAAAGATGATTGTTGTTGGTCTAGACCAGTGAATGAGGAAGTGCTGAGCTCATCTAGTCATGCTCTCTTGCGCCGCCTCACTGCACAAAAACTGGGTGAAAGGTAACCAGCAGTGTAGCTTCAACTCAACACACTGAGCGTGTCCCTCAAATGACCTTCCCGGCCCTCCACACTCTGCAAACAGACATCCTGTAATAGATGTTTTATGCAACTTTCCCCCAAATGCCAAAGCCTCAAGTGTCTTGACTCGTCAACACCAATAACAAACAACAGATCGATGATTTTTGCAAGCAAAGCTCAGTGGAAAAAGGACGTTACTGTCCATGAGGTACATGGCCAAATATAGTTGCTGCTGTGACTTCTATTTAAGAGTGGGGTTGTTGCCTGGGCTTGATAAGTTATACATCATCAACATGGTTAGCGTACCATTTGCAGTGTGTGATGCTGCTTTGGTGGAAAAGCAAACTGCTATTTTAGTTTTTGAGAAAAGCTGGCTGAGCTCTTCAATCATGCAAACAAACAAGGCTGACTAGCCAACATCTGTAGTGTTTGCTTTGTGATGCATACAGTAAAATCTAGAGGCAGAACACACGACAGTAAAACTCCAGTAAATGGGGCCTTTTCCACTACAGGAACCAGTGCATTCCCACCACAAGGACTAGAGCTTTCTATAAGTTCAGGAACTCTAGAGGGCTAAACATGCCAAAGTGGTAACAAAGCACTTTATTTTAGCCACCATGTGAATGAAGGACATTTACAGAAGGAAGTGAACCACACCTGGCCCAACCTCTTTAGACTAGGAACAAACGTTTCAGCTGCTTTGGTCAGAGACATAGCTACAGTATGATAACAATAAACAATAAAGAGATCACAGCTGTTCTTCTCACAGTCAACGTTCTAAAAAAACAACATGGTTATGAGTTCTCCTACACCTTGAAATCGGAGTGTGCATATGGGTTCACGCAATATGGAATGCTGGTACAGCTCCTCTTTGAAGGTTGTGACAGCAACAAAGCACCAAGTAGCATGCATTCCTCAAAAGTCAAAAACAGGTGCTGCTTCCTCACAGAGCACCGCTGAAGCGAGACCAGGCATATGCATTAATAATTAAGTCATAAAGCCCCATTGGGACAACACAACCATGTGAAACAGGGACTGGCTGTCTTATCTAATCCAGAACAGATCATAAAACATGTTCCCAGATCAGGTGCCAAGCGAGTGCACAGAAATCCTCTGGCTGAGAAAAGAAGAGATTTGGTGCACATCTAAAGTTAACAGTCACACAACCTAAGGTGCAGATTAGCAAAACTACAGGATGGCTGCGTGTGTGAAGTCACTGTAGATATGCAGATGCTGTAATGTGTGGGAAGTAATATTATGAGGTGATAAGCAGAGGGCATGAGTGAACTGCATGCTTTGAATGACCAGTTGAACAGTGCAGGAATCTGGGATTCATAAATATGATTTTTGTTGCTGTGCATCTGAATTTCTTACCAGCTGGTGAGGAGCCTCAGTGATGGAGTGCCGAGGAGTTTGTCAGGGAGGAAATCAATTTCCTTCATGATGTTGGCCAATCTGACAGGAAGCTCCTGGCGGAGGAACACAAAGGAGGTCTTCTCACATGCATTGGCCGAGCCTGCAGTCACATGACAGCCAACATCAGGGAGAAGAAGAAGAAAAAACACTGAGCAAGCACAAAAACATGACCTCTGTGTCATCTTTGTGGGCATATGCTTCCTTCGGGCAGTTTGTTTCGCACCTGAACTGAACTCTGACCTACGATTAAAATCTGGAAGTGTACCACTACCACAGACACACATACAAACACAAAAATAAATAAATAAATAAATAAAATAAAAACAACAACAATTTGCTCTAGTTCACTTACCAAAGTCGATGAACTGCTTCATAGACAGGGGAGATGGAGAAAACTTAGAAAACCTATCCACTTGTTTCGGTATCCCAGCCACAAAGTTGTTTTTCAGCAAAAACTGAGCGAACTTCATTTTTCCCCTCTCCCCTTTGCAGACCCCAACTCAGAAACAAACAGTCCTTTCTCTCTTCAGCACGGCCCAGTTTGACGACTCTCAGCTAGCTCGGTGTCATACCTCTGAAGAGCTTCGAGGAAACTATGGGTTCCCCGGTGTTTCTGTTCTCTAGCAGCGTCTTTGCATTTTACAGGCTGCTTTGTGCCCCTCAAATTCAACTTCTGTGCTGTGCTACGTGTGTTGTTGACTGTAGACGGGGAAAGGAGGGGGGGGGGGGGGGTGCAGAGATTGACATCAGAAACAACCAATCAGAACCCGTGTTGTCCTCACTTTGGGTGGAGTCATTTTAGCATCGAGGGATGCTAAACGTGCTCTACGCGCATCCCCTACCGACGAAGTCTCTGAATTACTTATCTGATTTAAACTTTTTTTATCCTTAGAGTAAAAAAACCGACTGATTACGTACATATATATGGATGAAACCCTCAAATATCCAAACCACAAATTAAATCCTCTTTATTTGTTAAAGTTATGCGTCCGAAATGCTGAATAATTCCTGTTCACCTTTTAGATCTAGCCGTTTAAAACGCACTTCTCAATCTTGACCACACGATGGCGGCGTTCGCAGTTGTGGTCAAATAAGGTGGGATTTCAACCCCTCTTCCTTCTCAGCATCATCCTGCTCGCTCTTCCTAGGGATGTATCGGCGTGCCGTGCACCTGTTCCATCTGTTTTAACCCATTTTGTCAGTAACCACACGAAAAGGCTTAACCGACCTCTTCGGTGGTACCACGGCGGCTTTGATACGGTGCCATTTGGACAGCGGTGGAGGATGTGTTGATTTGTCTTTCCCGAGGTGCAGCAGTGAGACAGCATCTTTGCCGGTGACACTTCGTTATCACAACGAGTGGACGAGGAGGTACGAGTGAAACAATAACACTATTCGCTGTACGGTTGTTTTCGGTAAATTAGGCCCCTTTTGTGTTGTTAAATGTCATTGTAACGCTGATGACAAGGCCTTAAAGGCGTCGACGTTTGTATAAAAGCTGTCACATTTGCAATTAGCTAGCAGCGAATGCCTTAATGGCGATAGCCGTCAATGGAGCACAGTAAATTTTGCTTTTCTTCCTGTTGCATATGTAGTTGTGTTTTTTATCTTTTCTGTTATGACTCTGTATGTGTCAGCTCTGTTGTGCTAATGTGTAAGAAGATAAAACGACCTACACAGCGGCAGATAGGCTTAATTGTGTGCTTAACACTCAGGTTTGGTGATAGTTTTGAACCTCTGCCTATACACTCACAAACCATTTCATTAGGTACAGCTTCCTAATACCACGTTTGACCCAATTTTGCCTTCAGAGCTAGCTTAATTCTTTATGACATACATTCAGTAAGAGATTCAGAGATTTTGATCCATATAGATATGATAGCATCTCACATTTCCTGCACATGTCGGCTGCACATCCATAATGGGAATCTCATGTTCCGCCACATCCCAAAGATGCTCTATTGGGTTGGGATCTGGTGATTGTGGAGGGGATTTGAGTACAGTGAACTCATTGTTATTTTCAACAAAGCAGTTTGAGATGATTTGAGGTTTGTGCCTCGCCATGTTATCCTGCAGGGAGCAGCCATCAAAAAGCTGATCATGCCCATCATAAAAGAATGGGCAAGGACAGCAACAATACACCAGCACACTAAATGATGATCAGCTGGTAGTAAGGGGCCCAAAGTATGCTAAAAAATATCTCGAACACTATTGCGCCACCATTGTCAGCCTGAACTGTTGATACGAGGCAGGATGGATCTATAGTTTCATGTTGTTTAACCCAAAGTCTGATCCTACAATCCGAACGTCACAGCAAAAATCAAAATTTGTCAGACCAGGTAATAATGCTTTGTTCAACTTTGATCTTAGCTGACTGGAGCGCCACCTTGGTGTGGTCTGCTGCTGGTGTGGTCATCAACAAGGCACTTTCTCCCTGAGAACTGCTGCCCACTGGATATTTTTTCAGAAAGTTTTCTGTAAACCCCAGAGATGGTTTTGTGGGAAAATCCCAATAGATCAGCAGTTTCTGAAATACTGAGTCCAGCCCGTCTGGCATCAGTTACTATGCCCTGTTCAAACTGTCTTAAATTGCCTTTTTCCCCTATTCTGATGCTCAGTTTGAAATGCAGAGGGTCATTTTGACCATGTCTGAATGAAACTGAACTGATGGTATGTAATTGGCTGATTAGATATTTGTGTTGATGAGCAGCTGAGCAGATGTACCTAATAAATTGGCCAATCACTTATATATTGTTGCTACCACGTGCAACAGCTAATACAGGCATCAAATTAGCAGCCTGTAGCAGGCTCATAGTTCGATGAGCTCAACCAGTAGATCACATGGTGCAGCTCTAAGGGATGAGTTAAACTAAATGAAAGAATTAGAACAGGAGAGCATAATTATACAAAGGTTTTAAGAAAGCTTTGTTTTGTTAAGCCCTGGCTTTAGAACTGCACACATGGATGCCCCCATTGGTTTGACTTGGCATAGGTGGGTGGGGCAAGCATCAAATAGGAAGTTGATCCTGAAAAGCATAGGCTGAGTTAATTTACACAAGGCAAAGCTGGTTTTTCTCAAAAGGTAAGAAAATTGTTACAGGAAGTATGCTTTAAATTCCATTGAGAGCTATAGAAATGTGATGTACTACTGCAACAAAACAGCACTCTGAATGTGGTAATAATGTGGTTTATATGTTTGAAATTAAGCCCATTCACTCAGCTGTGTTTGGGTAAAGAATAATGAAAAAATTAAATAAATCCATTTTCAACCTTGTAATAGAGAACCATTGTGTATGTTCTCTGTACTTCACTCTGCCAAGATTGCTCTCTTCTCAGTATTGACCCACTTATCCCAGACACCTGGAGCTTCTACAGCTCTGACTGGGCCACTTCCCAGGTGGCATCCACTAGTAGCGTAAGGTGGGTTCTTTGAAGAGCCCCACTTGGCTCAGTAAGGGTGGCAGCTGTTCCATGACACAAGAAATATATATAAAATATATGTATTTTATATTCATATTTGGTTATGCTAACCAATATTGTTTTGGCTTTCAAATCAAAAATCCAGTTTTGAACTTAAAAATACGTCAAAACTTTTTTTTTTATTCATTGTCTCATACAGATTTATAGCTGCCACACAGGAGATTTTCTAAATCAATGCTTAATAGAATCATATGTAGTTCATTCTTGTTTGGTCATCTTACTTTAAGCCCCACAGGACACCATGTCGGACAAAAGCGACCTAAAAGCTGAGCTCGAGCGCAAGAAGCAGCGCCTTGCCCAGATCAGGGAGGAGAAGAAGAGGAAGGAGGAGGAGAGGAAGAAGAAAGAGGTAAGGAAAAAAGTGAGTAAATTCCCACCATCGTCACTCATTTTGTATGTTTTCCTTTTTTGTGTGCGGTTGACTGATTTTTTTGTCAGGCTGTGACACACGAACAGCATCTATGCATGTGCACAAGGTCGGTGTTTTAAGTATGGATCAAAATGTGCATGCAGCTGCATGTCTTAATCTATGATGCTAGAGCAGTGAAGCTGTTCTTTGAGTTATGATGGATAAACTGGTGTTTTTTGTTTTTTTTACTTATCCGGAGCAGACAGAAAGCCAGCAGAAGACAGAAGCGACCCCAGAAGATTCAGATTTAGATCGCAAGCGTAGGGAGACTGAGGCCCTGCTGCAGAGTATTGGGATCTCACCAGAGCCTCCACTAGGTATGCAGTATTGTAATAAATGAATACTAAAATGTTCTTTGACTCCTTTCACTGAAATGTTTACTAGAACACTTACACCAGAGAATAGCTTTTTTGTTCAAAAACTACACTAACCTTCATTATTACAGCCAAAAACCCTCCATGCATCAGGCTAAGATGCACACAATCACCAGCTATGTGTTTAATTTGTTGTCTCCCTTTGATTATCTCTGTTCTGAAATTTGGTAGAAATAATTGATCAGAAGTAATCAAACAATTTCTATTGGACCCATTTGAGTTTACAAATGAGTGTTGCTTTCCTTTTATGATAAATCTTCAAATATCAGAGCAGGTTAAATCCTCAGGGTCACTTGAAATGAGCTTTTGGAAGATCACTGTTCTCTAGTGGTCTGAAATTGTAATAACACCCCCTACACCTCAAAACTGGGTCACTTCCAGTGCTTATTATAAGCTTAGGTTATTTATAACGTGTCTTCAAAAGCTGCTGAACATAAATAGATAATAATGAGTGATAGTCTTTTTGTTTTAGATCTTTTTTTTTTTATTTGTCAATGACATGCAGCTTATAATGTAAATTTTTTAATTATTTTTCAGTCCCGACTCCTGTGTCCCCCTCCAAATCAGTAAGCACACCCAGTGAGACAGGGAGCCAGGACTCGGCCGATGGAGGAGCAGCAGGCAGGTGGGCCAAAATCAAACACTGTATGCCGAGCTGTAATTCCAGAAGCCTTAGTTCATCACATTTGTTCAAATCAATACATTTCTAAGGGTCAACACAAATTCATCAAACATTTTTCACCGTCTCATATCAAACAAAAATTACATTTTAAGCACACGGCTCAAAAAAATTAAAGGAACTCTTTTTAATCAGAGTCAGTTAAACTTGTGGGATATTGATTGTGTCAGTTAAGTAGCGGAGGGGGGTGTTAACCAGTTTCTGTTGCTTTGGTGTTCATGAAATGAACAACAGGTGCACTAGAGGGGCAACAATGAGACATCTCCCAAAACAGGAAAGGTTTTACAGGTGGAGGCCACAGGTGTTTTTGTCCCTCCTCATCTTTTGTTTTTTCACTAGTTTTGCATTTGCCTAGGGTCAGTGTCATTACTGGTAGGGTGAGGTGATACCTGGAGGTTGCACAAGTAGTCCAACCTCTCCAGAATGGCACATCAATACGTGCATTGCCAGAAGATTTGCTATGTGTCCCAACACAGTCTTGAGAGCATGAAGGAGATTCCAGGAGTCAGGCAGTTACTCTATAGCGCTGCACAGTGTCGTATGAAGTCCTTAAACCATCAGCAGGACCAGTATCTGCCCCTTTGTGCAAATTGGAATAGGATGAGGACTGCCAGCAGGCCACTGGTGTGAATGTCAGCCATGCATGCAAGCACGCTGGAGCTATACACACAACTGAGAAGCATTTTAAGTTACTGCGGTGATGGACTAGCCTGCCACATCATTTTTCACTTTGAGTTTTGAGCGTTTATCATTTTCATTTCCATCAAATGAAATGGCATCCTTTGGTTTCTAACATTACTCAGTCCATATCATTATAAATATCCAGCGTAATTTTTCCCCAATCTGAGATCTGATGTGCTTTAAAAGTGTTCCTTTAATTCTTTTCAACCAGTGCATTTGCGTGGGAGACACTTGAAAACCGTGACAGAAGTTTTTATCCTCACATGTTTGGTTCTCTTTGAGAACTATACAACAAATTGTATAGTTGTGCACCGATGTAGGGCTTCTTGAAGACTTAACATCTTAAAAGGATAATAATTTTAAAAGGCTTTTGGCTGTGGGTGTTTATGGTTCATATGACATATTTTCTTTCTTTCCTTGTGAATGGCTCAACAGGTTTAGGTAAGGATGAATGTTCCTAGTGGTGAGGTTAGGATTTGAATTTGGTGTCTTTCATTTGTCATGGCATCCAGTGCTTTGATGACCACTTTACAGCTTTTCCTTTCATGTCTTTCCTGTAGAATAAATCCAGATATAAGCTGTTGAAAGCACGAACCATAGTGGAAAACCTTTAGAAAGCAGCCACAGTGAGCCAATAAAACTAGCTCTTGTATGAAGCAATGGACATGAACCATATGTTTGTCTCAAAGTGGCTCATTTGAGCGTAAGTGACAAAATATAAGCATTTCCCCTTCCACAGGCTGCAATCACAGCGCGCGTTCATCATACATGCTCAGGCTACTGCAGGATTTACTTTTACGCCTGTTCATTCATTACTCACCCAGACACGTGCTGGAGCTCTCTGAGTTCTGCACATGGCGGCTCTGGTGAATGCTGTTGAGACACGAGTGGTCATCAAGCGCTTTCCATTGCTTTTTAACGACAGCTGACTGTGAGGATGATGTGTGAGTGATGCCTTCAGGGGTCATTAGTGATGTGATGTTCTGGTACAGCCAGGGGTGGAATTGGGGCTACAGAACATGCAAAAGTTTGTATTAGACAGAAATTGCCTTATGTAGGATTTTTCATCTCTTTTTAGCTTTTACAAATTGGATTTTACAAATTGGTGAGTTAGTGTTAATTCCTGGAATGATTTGTTTTTCTTTTTTTCTTTCTTTCTTTTTTTTTTTTACCCCCAAATCCACCCTGAATGATGGCATGCCATTTTGAGCTCTCCATTTGTGGCTGTGTATGTGTGTGTCCCTTCTTAGGTCAGGTTTCTCTAAAAACAAGTCCCAAGCACAGACCTCAAGGTAAGCATTTTCATGTTAAACACAGGAATCCCCCTCACCCCCTACCCCCTTACCCCAACCCCCAACACCCTCTCACCTATCTTTGGCTGAGGTTACCCTCATAGGGAGATTAAACCCACAGTGTTGTCAGTTGTCTTATTTTTGTGTCCTCAATGTGATTTATAGGATCAAAACAGTGCAGTGCCCCAGCTTCTCTGTTCAGCTTTCCTCCACTCTTTGCTGGTGTTCTCATCTGAAGCTTACCTGTCTCCTCTAATACTGGGGTGAAAGATTTCTGCTCTCATGAGCTGAACCACAGAAGTCATTTCAGTCTTCAGAGAATTGCCAGTGCTGCTTAAAGTGTCATCCCCGTTACTGTAAAACAGCCGGCCTGTCAGGCTAAAGAAATGCCTTGCCACTCTCACCTGGCGCTTTGTAGCGCAAGCTGAATGTTAACGGGTGTGCTCGCTGTCCCTGAAGGTATCATCAAGAAGTGTAGTGAAGGCTGGAAGCATTATCCTTTTATGGCTGCCAGAGCTCAGCCAAGCTGCCACAGAACTCCTCGGGTTTCTGCAGCAACTTTTTCACTCTTAAATCCCCAAAACCAATCTCAGCATTGAGCTCAGGGATGTATTCAATATTGATGATGTATAGAAAGTACACTGTCATCATGTATGCAAACCACAGCAATTTTCAAACCCTTATTTTTTCCATTAAAGTGTATGTGTGTGTGTGTGTGTGTGTGTGTGTGTGTGTGTGTTACATGATTTCCATGTATTGTTTGGCACTAATTTGAATGTGAAACACTGAATTTTTCCTAAATATGTTTAGAATAACTGCACAGTGGGCGAGGATAGGTATGAAAAAAACTACAGGAGAGCAGCCCTTTAGTTTTAGATAAAAACACCATGTGAGCCTGAACTTCGACATACCCAGAATACCTTTCTGTTATCTAGATTCACTTACCGTCACATTTTCGATCAGGATAAAAGGTCAAATGCCCCTGGTTATCAACTTGCTATGTTAACCCAGAGTTTCCGCTGCACGCTTACATGAAAGGAGTGACCGCATCTGACCAATCACAAACATGCATAAATGTACTGTCATGGATTTTATAAACAAAAACCCTGCACAATTAGAAAAGTATGACGATGTTAAACACATAATGCAGACTGAAAGTAACACAGCTGCTACAGATAAAGAAACATTGTGGGGGAGTCTGTTTGGAAATGCACTGTACTGCGGTTTAGTATTAAAAGCATTGTATGAATGTGTGGGTGCTTTAAGTGCTCAATAAGCCTGGAGGAGAGCTGTTTTATGAATAAAGTTGAGCCTTTTTGAATCCAGGAAAGAAAGCCAGCAAAAATACAGACTCTACCATTAAGACATGAAAGGATTTAGTTGTTACAATCAAATATTTCATTAAATGTTTAAAAGACAGTTTTTTCAGCTGTAACCTCGGTGATGTTTAACAGTAAAGAATGAATCTAAAAACAGAATTCAAACATTAGTCTACCTGTAAATTTGATAGGTCAGTAAGTAAAAATAAATTCCCTGATTTAGGATCATAATGCTTACAGAACAATAACATTGTTAAAATTGTTTGCAGCCAACAAGAAAAAAAAATCAAAAAATAAAATTGTGTCTAAGAATCTCTGTTGATCACTGATGACTTCAGATGTTTTTAGAAAAACTTCATTAGACTTTACTGCTGAAAGAACTTCTCATAATGGTGACGCTGTTTCCTTGAGAGCTGATTGGTCAGTGGGCGGTGATTTCATAGCTGTTGATCTCTAATTTAGACCATAACCAACTCTGGAGCAGGTTAGATTTGCAGCAGGGATTTACCCCAGGAAGAAGTGAACCGTGTTTGCAGTATTGAACCCCCAGAATTAAACCTGAAGTTACCTGGATGAGACCACTGCTTTGTAGTACAGGCTTCTAGTCAGTCATGCTACAGATGTATATTCACTCGACACATATATGTTTGTTTTAGCTGGATGTAGTGTACATAGAAATATTTCTGCAGTCACTAGGACATCAAATAGCTTTTCCACTGATATAAATCAATCTTTTTCTTCCACAATGACTTGTAAGCAGAGATCTTTAAAATAACAGAGCACATTGATGTTTAATGAAATCTAATATATCTGCCTCATCTCCTTTATCTGTTTAAATTATTTCCAGTGCCATTTTTGCATGAAAATCAATGGGAGTTCCTGTGATAGGCTATTATAAGTGGTGTCAGTGCATAAGATTGTGCGCACATTCATGTGCTAATGTCTGTTTGTGCACGACACGTGTGTTTTAGTGTTTTTGTATTTGTTATAAGGTGTTTGTTTGTAAACATGCATGTCCTCTCTTGCCCTCTCCCTCCCCCTGTTGGTGACATCAGGACACTGCAGTGGGACACAGACCCCTCTGTGCTGCAGCTGCAGGCTGATTCTGAGCTCGGGTACAGCTTTTTCCTCTCCTCTTGTTCACTATTAAAACATTCACCTGCAAAACATCCTATTTTGACCGCATGTCATACTGAAAAACCTCTCGACTTTAAGTAATAAAATATTTAATGGTTTAATGTAATTTGTTACTTGAAACTTTGGCGTTTGAAATGAAAAATGATGCCCTGTTTGATCGACAGCTTGGATTTATCCACAGTAGATCAGGAGCTAATGAGAACGTCTTCTCTGCCATCCAGGCGCAGGATGCAGAGATTGGGGGCCTCTAAGATCACACAAGTAGACTTCCTACCCAAAGAGGTCGTCTCTTACAGCAAGGAGACTCAGACACCCACCTGCACCCTGTCTGAAGGTGAATATTTATGTGTGTTTGTGTGTGTATGTGTTCACAAGTGAGCATTTTTAGAGCCTTTTTGGATGCTAAAGGAGAAATACAGTGATTGCTGTTTTTGAATGTGACAACGATTTAGTTACCCAGGTCTAAGCCTGCAAAGCATGGAGCTTATAGATGTTACAAAGGGAGAAGACAGATCATGCTTTGGACTTCTCGTTATATGTGGAAACAGGCTGATATAATTCACCCAAGATTACTTGATAGATGAGGGGCAATTGCAGTGTGTATATTATATGGCATACAAATGCATATCTGCATGGCACTGTTGAAATAATACGTGCTTCTTACGTTTATTCATTAAAGTTTAATATTCCTGATCAGGAAAGCTGTAAGTCCAGTGTGCTTTAGCTTGGAGGAAATTGGTGCAAAAGTGTGTTTTTGTGCATTTAATGGGTGTGAGTTCTACATGTGAAGGTATGTGTGCATACCTGTGAAAATGTATACATGTAAGTGGGAGCTGGCGTGCTGAGTTGCAGCTACTAAACAGATCCATGTGGTTAAAATGTAGCTTTATTAGTGCAGTATGGATTTTGTGGAACATCGATGGGTGCAAGCGAACGACTTATAGATTTGAGTTCATTCTAATGGAGAAGGAATTGAATTGAGATTAGGGTTGAGGACAGTTTGAGTTTTTGCATAATTTCACTTGGGTTTTGTGTTTGAAAAATGAAGATTTCCCATTAGGACATTACAAATGCACACAAATACTTGTGTAGCCACAACTTTAGAGGATAGTACAGCGTCTTACTATAAAATCCTGGAGATAGGTTTAATCATAACCACTACATGTCGTCATCTTAAAATGTAGGGATTTATATGAGGACTTGCTTTCTCATAAGGAAAACAGATTTAAGTCCCCCACAATGTGAGTAATACCTGGTACACACACGCACACACACAGCCTGGCACACATGCACACAACCCCTATCATCTTCTCTATCTTCCTTCTTCTTGTTGCCAAGACAGCTGGCAGCCATGTGACTGTGAAGGGGTTGTACTTCCTGCTTCCTGTCATTATAATAGATGGTCTGGTGTGGATTCCACTGCCCCCACCCTCCACCAGCAACAACCATCTTGCACATACACACGTCTGTACCGATCAGCATCCAAATGGCCTGCTTCAACCCCTACTCCACCCACCCACCCACCCCCATTTCCTTGACAGACCCAGGAATAGATCATTTATTCAACAAGTGCACACATATGTGTGCTGGGAGACATCTACTCACACACACATACACATGTGCCTACAAGTATACTTAATGGAATTTATCGTGGTCATGTTTGCTCGCGCATACAAGGTCTCGACAAACAAACGTGCAACTGCTGTAAAATGTGCAAGACAGATATGGTAGTTAAAGAGATAAGGACTCGGCAATTAAGCAGGCAAACAAATAAACACGCAGCAGTTACTATATGCAGGTCAAGTAGTCTGTGTACACATAAACAAATAGTCGCAGTGTGACTGGTTAGCGCCCGCAGCAGTACAATATGTCTGTCCATTTAGGTTTGTTTGTTTTCAGCTTCCAAGAGCATGCTCAGGAGGTCTCTTTGTGTGTTTGTGTGTGCACGCTTATGAACATCTGGGAACCAGAGCAGAGCTGTGTTGGTCTGCGGGGAGGTGACCTTGGCCTCAGGAGACCCTTCCTTTGCAGACTGCCACAAAGCTTGTGTGTCTATAGAAAGGGGGGAAAGAGGGTAGATGGTAACACCTGCCTGCATTTCTGCCTGTGTGTTTATTCAGGCTTGTTCCTTTCTGTTGATTACCTAACCCGGCTTGCAGCATACGTTTCATTTTAGGTCACATCTACGGATAGTTAAGCTGCGATTTCAAATTTCAGTAAAAATGTTACATGGTTTATTTTCAATAAAAGTCTGTTGAACCTAAAAGTGTGACATTTAAGGCTTCTTGCACCCTCAAGAAGTAAATATAAAAAAAGGCATCACTGATCCTCAAAGAAGTTGTGTGTCCAGTACATAGAAATGTGTGTTTGTGTTAAATCTGCTTCAAGGAATTCGAGCAATGATCTCAGCTTGTAGCCCTTGGTGTTCTCGTGCAGCTGCACTAGCAAATATTCACTATTTCTACTGTCCAAAGGCCTGTTTGTATTGAGTGGATCAGGATTGATATTGCTGGGGTCTTCCTGTGGTAACAGGCTGCTCACTGTATTCATATTTCCTTAGTAATCTTTGAGTTACTCACATTCTTAGTTTTAAGTTCTTCTGAAGTTAAATAGTTTCTTCTCTGTTCTTGAAGTCTGATGTGACTATGGTGGCATCCCCATAGATCCTGAGTCTTTCAGCAGTAATTCTGACTAATGACACATGTCTTGTCAGAACCATCTGATTGAGTCAGTGCGAGGATTAGTATTAAACGTATTAATTTGATAATTCCTTTTCTTTTGTGAATTTACTATTTGATTCATAAAAGCAAGAGGTGTCGTCACATTAAAACTATAACACTGATCTTTTTTGTTTTTATGTTTTTTGCCCGAGTGCATTATTGTAATTGCTTTAAATAATTGACAGATGAGTCAGGAAGTTTCTCATGGCGTCTTTTCCTCGAACTCCTGACCCCTCGTGCTCTCTTATCTGTCCTTGTGCCCAGAGTGGCTGGCTATGCGCGTTTGTGTGGGTGTGACGTGAGCGTGTGTCGAAGCCCGAGTACAGTTTCATGAAATTGGATTTGATCTGACGTTGCGTGCAGCTTGTACACAGGAGTTTGTGTTAAAGTGCCCATGTAGTTTGTGTGTGTGACTCTCATTTAAACCAGTTAATTTTAAGGCTTTTCATTTCCGAGACCAATTTGCGTCTACGTAATTGTAATGCGTCGCTCCCTGTGAATGTTATTTTCCCATTGGCTGCTCACTGATCTGGTCTGTACCGAGTGCCCATTGTGCCAGGCAATCGGATTAGCCCCAGTCACGATTGGTTCCAGCTATTTGCTGCTTTTCTAATGCGTATGAATGGACACGCTTGTTGTGACGGATAGATGCTTTGTTTAAGGTCATAGCAGAGAAATAAACCAAGGTCTACTGTGGTGTGTGTGTGATAGTAGACTGGCCTACTAAGGTCAAACAAAGTACTCGGTTCAGTTATGTCTGTGTTGTAAGACCAATAATTTTCTATATATTTAACATGAACTGTAAAACAAAGCAAAAGAAAAGAACTGCGGTAAAAGAAAATGAACACTAAACTGCTGTTCTTATTTACACATGCATAACATATCCATGTATAAATAAAAATGTCAAGGGACAAGCATGGCAAACCAAATCTTCACACTCGGATACATTTTGTATTTATCAATTCAAACGATATAACAAACCAAACACTGCATAGTTTACAAAATCTTTTAGATCAAAAATTCCAAATTGGTCTCCGACCTTGTCACGTTTTTTCCTTTCACCTTAAGTGCACATATAATTCTTTCTAGTGGAAGGTTACAACATTTGGTCCATGAGTTTTTCCCCCCAAACTGAGGCTTATTATCGATTGTATTTTTTTTATTACTAGTACACGCCCATGTTACAGTATTTTCTGGTCCGTTTGTGCTGTTGGAAAACTGATATATTTAATTACATTGATTAAAAGAAATTGGAGCGAATGAAAAATATTGATGTTGCTTACATAAAAAAAGAGACAAATATGGTTGTGATTGTATGTTTCCATGCAGCAAAATGCATTTTCATCTAAAACAAGAGTGCACTGTGATCAACCAGACAGTGCGCACTCCCATTAAATGTACTGAATTTCTTTTTAATATATGCCAATAAAAGAGGATTTTTTTAAATTTACCTTTCATCATGTTACAAATTTACACGCATGTGTTTACCTATTCATGTCCCTTTTAATTGCTTGGTTGGAAGTTGAGAAAAGCCCACTCGCCTGTAGTCGCTTGTAGTTTCCAAACGTAATTCACTTTCTCTGGTCTCTAGTCCCCACATTCTTCCATTGTGGATGCTTCAGATGTACCTGTGTGCCAAGTTTGGTTATCCTGATTGTGTAGGAGGAGTTTGTGGGCAAGTTAAAAGAGTTTGTGAAGTGGCTGCAGCACAGATTGTAATATATAAGCTCAGAGAGGATGTTAATGGGTGCAAGGCCTAAAGTAAGACATTAACTGGAAATTAAGATACCCATAATTCTTCACCTTCTTTGAGATGCAGCACTTCCAATCTCCTCAAGTCTAACCAAAAAAAGGAAAGAGAAGCGAAAAGGTGAGATTTCACATAGGTGTAGTAAACTCTGGACACCCTTTCTGTCACCCTCTTTCGCTTTTCCCCTTCATCCCTTCTCCGGACCAGCCAGCACCGCTCTGTAATGAACAAAGCAAATGCCAGTACTTTGACAGCCACACTTAAGTCCGCTGAACCCAATCTGGGGATAGCTATCACTACGTGTATGTGCTTACTTGAGATCTTGGCAAGATAAGGAAAGGTCAAAGCGATTGAAGGCATTTTGCGCATGCGGATGTGCACGTATACAAGCGCGCAGGTTTGCATGAGAGTAGTGTGAGCCTTACACCCAGTTTGTAGTAAATTGGCTTTGCTCAGTGGAGCCTTAAAAGACCCATAATAGGTCACAGTGGAAAAGCAGAGCGAAAGAGAGAGAGAGTGAAAAAAGGTGAAGAGAAATTCATGGCCACTAGCAAATAAGCAGGAATAGAAGAGACACAGAAATGGAGGCGAAGCGGCAGGGGCCGCCGAGGGACGACGAAGCACTTCTGACATTAAAGCAGTAATTGTTTGCAGTGAACCAGAAGCAGGCCCTCAGAAATACAACTCTTTGAGTATTTGTGTATAATTTGATATTGCAACTTTGGAAAACCCCCTTCTCAGGGTTACAAGTTCATGGGGTCAAGAGTGTACATAATCTTAATGTTTACACGCCCGTATGGAAAAAAACTAGGGGTACACAAGTCTCTCTCTCTCCCGCCTCTGTAATATTTTCTGGCCCATTAGCTCTCAGGCTCTGTACAGCTTGAGTGTATAACTGGTCAGAAATTTACTCCTCAGGTCCATTTGGTGGGCCGGTAATGGCTTTTAATTGCAAGAGAAACCTCATGTCCAGACACTAATGTGAAAATACTGAGTGTGCGTGTGTGTGTGCTGTTTTGGTTTTTTTTTTGGTTTTTTCCACACAAGCATTCAGACTCATAAATGTAAACACAGCATACACTGGAATAAACAAACAAAAAACAGACAGCCACAAAATGCACACATACGAACGCCACGCATGCACACATGTCACTCGAGCTCCACATAATCCCGTAATAGAGCAGTTAAGAAACCAAACTCCAAATTTATTAAATGATCCTGACCACTGGCAGCACACTGGTCCAATTAGAGTGTTTACTTTGGTGTGTGTGGTTTTTTTTCCACAAACTCCTAAATGTATTAAATATGGTTCAACAGGTCCTGAACTTTAGATATTTATCAACAGTTTTACAACAGATGTCTTTTGGGATTTTATCCAGTCCAATCCTGGATTTTAAATCGGCCGAATTACTGGAATCCAGGTCTGACACTTATTACTATAAGAGTTGAAGAGTTTATTGCGCTCGTTTATTGAAGTTCTTGCATTACACACATGACGGAGACACACTAGTATGGGACTGGTTTTTATTTATTTATGTATTTATTCGGTGTGGGTCCAGAGTTGGTATGTGTTACTGCTGAACTTTGATAATAGTAACAGTAGAACTGAGAATAATGCCTTAATATTGTCTTTGTTACCAAGCGTGTGTCTACAAGTTAGAAAATATCAGAAACATGAGATTTCTTTTCTAGTCATGTTTATTTTTTCTTTAATCAGATATTTACTGATTAAATATTGTTTTTCATTTTTTTTTGATCAGGCAAAATCCAGGGCCTTTTATTAAAGCCATACTTCACATTTGAGAAGAAGAAATGGTATTGAATAAAGTTTTTACTAAAAAAAAGTCAAAGAATACCCAGAGACGTGCTCTGTGTGGAGTATTTTCTTCTATATCTTTTATTTCTTTAAAAAATGTTTACATAGATAATGCACAGACTGGAGAATATGTATGTTGCTGGTCACAGCATTACGATCGCTCACCGGTGACGTAAATAATGTGCATTCATTTACAAAAGTGCTGAGATAAGCTAGCTGTTACATTCAGCATGTTCAATGAAAGGAAAACAGGCAGGTGTGAAGACAAAAGTAAAACAGGCTTAAGTTGATATTACCAGAAAATTACAGCCAGATGCCTTAAACTGTGCATACACACAGGGGTAGAAATGTGGATCTGCATACTTTCAGCAGATTTTTAAAGCAGATTTTATAAATTCCAGTCATAGTGAAGTTGCATGCACGTGACCAATCCTTATGTCCTGTCCTGTCTTTTGCCACGAATGGTTTTAGATACACCATTAAATATTCATCTGCATACTCAAATGCTCTTCGTATCACGTGGTCCTGGAAGCACGACTAGATCAAAAACTACTGGATGAAAAAGGTAATAAACTCTGTTGTTGGCTCTGGCATTCGCCTCCAGCATGCCAGAGCAGCTATCCATCAGTTTAAGAAGCCTCATAAAACGTAACACACGTTGATTTATGTGTGTGTGTGTGTGTGTGTGCGTGAACAGAAAAAGAAAATTATCTGTGAAACTGCTTCTTTATGATGATAAATTCTTCCCCTGCCTTATATTTCATCCCCACTTCTCTACTTTGAGCCTGATTGGCTCTAAAAAAAAAAACTCCACTCAAGTATCTGTGAGGTACACACTTTCCTACTGCACTTTATGCCTTTTGAAAAACCAATTTATGTGTAAGGGAGCTTCCGTAGTGACCATGCTGTGACTGAAGGAGGATCATGGGGCATTTGCTGCAGCATATGCAGTCTGTCCCTCTGCCCTCCAACTGCCAAACAAAAAAAAAAAAGAAATGGTCTGCTGCTAAAATCTTATCGCCAGGTACATCTCAGCATGTTAGCGTGTATGTGTGGACACAGATGTGGACATTACGGTGATATCTGTAGATGATTTGAAGAAAAATAAAAGGCATAACTTCTGTAAAAAAAAAAAAATGAAGGTAAAGTTAAAATATTAACAGTCTACAAAAAGAATTGTACCAGAGCATATGAAAACAACAATAACACAGTTATTTACAAAATAATCACGTGCATAATTGACGAGATATTGTTAATATATTTTTTTTAAATATCAGTAACTACACGGTTGACATGCCAATCAAAAGTGGATGTAAAGTTCTGGTTCATCAGTGTGTATGTCAGCTGTGGGAGAAAATGAAGCATGTTGGAGTTTTGAGAGTGTAGTGCATGTGCTTTTATCCAGGAGGTTAAAATCAACAATAGAATCACTGCTTGTAAAATCTAAATTAACAGCATTATTTTCTTATTGGCACATTTTAAATAATAGTGCTTTTGCTTTGTCCAGTTTCTACTACCGATCGTTAGCAGGGAAAGTATTGCTGCATTAGCCAGAGGCTCACACCAGATACTCACAATTCATGTACTTGAAGTTTCCTCTGCCAACCTATCCCGCGCCCTTCATTAGGATTTCACACAGTCCAGTGATTCAAATAAAAACAGTGAATATAACACACTCCCACTCTATATGAAACTGACATGACTGATGGGTTTGTGGGCCGTCTTCAAGGTCCTGGAGAGAGGAATGTGAGTGCACGAGTGTGTATTTTGCATGGCTAGGCACTTGTGTGTTTTCTGTATGTATGTGCATATGAATGTGTGTGTACCCAGCCACATATGGAAGTATTTGTCTCATACATTGTTGTTCCAGCCAGGCGGCTACAACAGGCTGAACAGAGCAGAGGGTTTGTGTGTTTTTTGTGAAGGCATAATTTGTGTAGCGATCAACCACAGTGAGCGCACAACGGAGGACCCTGGGCAAAATGTACTTTGAATTAGTTTTGCTCAAAAGTACATCGAAGACGTGCCTTTTTGCGATCGTTGACTTCTGGACTTTTAAAAGAGTGGCTGCCTTCAGGTAGCAGTTTCTCGTGATGCTGTTTAAACCAAGTGTGTTTCACATAGACGCACACACAGAAGATCAGATCGGGGTTATGCTATTATGATCTCTCCCAGTGTTTTCCCTGCAGACACACTTAATCACCCAACGCTTCTCACTTTCTGTCTTTATAAAACAAGTCTGAGTTTGGCTTTCATCGTCATCGCCCTCCAAAGGGCACAACCTTCACTCCTGTTTCACTCGCAAAATTGATGCGGGGTCCCAGGCGGTTTCTGTCGAAATGGTCGTGGCAGTCAAAACTGAGAAAAAAAGTCTTGATATTAGAGAAAAATAATGTCTTTCGGTGTGTGTAAGGTATTCCAAGTGAGTCACAGATGATTGCAATTTTCCCCCATGACCACCGTATAATAAGGTACATGAACCCCTTCTTCATCTCCCTCCCTCTGGCTTTCTCCCTCTCTTAGGTAAAATGGCCATCATCCAAAATAATATCTGCCATCTGATGAGTGCTCGAGATGAGTAGGAATGTTTAGTTTCACGTTTCCCCTTTTTCTCTTTTCAACTTTTTTTTTTTTTCATCTGCATTGTGTTGAACATGACTTTTTGACATGCACGCCCTACCCTCCCTCCTCTTCTTGAGGTTTTCTTTTTTTTTTTTATACACATGTAAAACAAAAGTGGGTCTTTAACATTTGCTTGGGTGGTCCTCTCTCAGAGGTTTTCATTTTGATAGAGTAGCAGTTCACTGCCACAGCTATCTTCCAGAAAGCTGCTCTCAGTAATTGTTTAGAAAGAATTTTTTGTCAACACTTTCCGTTGCAAGTCTGAGCCTTTTGACTGCTTTATACTTTAGGTCAAAGCTTTAGGTGCCTTTAAAATTGCTCCTCAGATTATTGTGGTTGAAATTCAGCGAGCTTTAAAATCCATTTCTGCCGTACTTGCGACTGATTGAGCCCTTTTAATTTTTTCAGATCATACAGCTTGACAGCTGATTGAAGTGAAATTCATAACCCTTGCTGCTTTTGTTTGGCTGCGTTTGTCATGCAATTCTGTGTTTCTCCAGCAGGGAGCACTCTTGGCACATAGACTTTTGCTCCATCAGTCTCACCAACCAAATGTGACAGCCCCCCCCCCCCCCCTTTTTTTTAACGAAATGGGTATCAAATGATATTGAATGATTAATAATTAATCACAAATATGTGTAGGATATGTGTTGCTAAATTAACGAGCTTTTTCACATTAGACTGCGTGACGTTGTGGTCTTTGCTACAAATCAAGGTTGCTTATGTGACCGCGTTGCTGAGGTGTAGTGCAAACTTTTGTCTTTTTAGCAGAAGGGAGTCAATCTTTAGTGAGCTACTAAGAAAATGGTTATCCCATGTTTTTTTTCCTCCATCATTATATCAAATCAAACACCACTTTATATGTGTGTGTGTTTGTGGCATCAGAGTCACACAAAAAAACATAGATGCAGACAGCACTTTCTCTGAGTGACACAAATACCAGCTCAGATGACGCGTCGAAAAGCAAGTCGATGCCACAGCAGCAATTTTTATTTTTATTTTTATTTTATGTAAGACCTTTTCTTTCTGTTGGTCTCGCTCTCCTTGACTGGGTTTTTGACAGTTTGGAAAGTTTGAAGTCATGGGTTTTAATCAGAGCCTTGCGGTGGGGCTCAGAGCATGGCATGGCGTGGCATGATGGCTCATTTTAAAGATGTGGGTCTGGGTCGCGGCCAGACTTGGGTGGCATTGCTAGAAAGAATGGGGGAGGGCGAGTGGGACAGGGAGAGAGAGAGAGAAAGAGATGGAGGGAGAATCTACCAGCCCACAGCGCACAGCGAAGTTAGCCACAGACCTCCAAAAGGCCTGTATGGGCTGCATTAATGAAAGCGGATTATGTGTGGGCATGCATGTGTTCATACGGTGTAGACTTGGGTGTACACAGGCTTAGACACACACACACACACACACACACATATACACAATGTTTGATCAGTGTGGGGAAGTGTGGTGAAGAGATGAATTAATCTAAATCATGCTGCGGGTTTTAGCTTTAGCAGTTTTACATCAGGCCCTGCTGCTAATGTGTGGGTATGTGGGGAATATTTACTTACTCACCCCTACTGTGCCAATCATGACTTGATGAACTATGATGAATTTTAAACATGACTTTATATTAAGATAAATTAATACCCCCTACCTAAAAAATGAAAAAAGAATCAAATTGCCAGAGTTTGGAGGACTTTTTATGCAGTTTCACTAAAATCCAAGTATTCTACAAATAATTACTACTTGCAACTGTAGTGATTGTGTTCATGCCATGCGTGGGTTTTTTTTTGTTTTTTTGTTTGTTTTGGACAGTGTGTCACGTCTGTCTCGATCACTGAGATTTCTGCGCAGGTTGGACTTGCCCTCTCACCTCTGAGAAAAAGATCTGTTCGACTTTCCTGCATGGCTGGCTCTAAACCATCAATTTTCTTTCCAACCTGACTAACAGAGGTCCCTAAAATGTTAGCGGTGATTCTCTGCGCTCAGAAAGAGAGTTTTATGTCCAGCTGAGTATTAACAACAACAACATAAAAGAAAACAACTTTCTGATCTTCTTTAGGTTGCGCAGACACTTCACAGACACTCGGTGTGACAAGTCCATCTGTAAAAAAACATTTAAAGTATTGTAGGGTGGTGTGTGTGTGTGGTCTTTTATACTCTTTTACATGAATTTTGACCTTTTATTTATTTGAAAGCTGTGTGATTATTGCTGACTTGTAAAATCAATGTGGTTCGATTATTGTTTTTCTTCTTTTCTTTTAATGGGCGTGGGCTGTTCTTAAATATCAAGGATTGCATTACTGGAGGCAGGACTCATAAAAGTTAAAGAATTCCCCCCGATGTCTCAGGTTGATATCCAAAGAGGTGATGTGGTTGCAGTTTGAATGTATGTGACAATAAGAAGGTTGGAGTTTGACTTGTTCTGAGTGAAGTTAGTGGATAGGAGTGTGTGTGCGTGTGTGTGCGCGTGTGTCATGCCAGGGCCACATTAGAGGAGCCTTTTAAGTCTTGTTGACCTCCTCCTACTCCTCTGCATAGTACTTGTGTTGTGGTCTGCTCCACAGCCAATCCACCAGAACGTCTGTGAAGTCTATATGTGTATGTGTGCGTGTGTGTGTGTATCCATATAAATAATGTGTTATTCCCAGCCCGTGAGATGCCCCCCTCCTCAAAATCTCACCGGATTTCTCTTTTGTGTCCTCCTCCCTGCTTCCGCCGCCTCTCCTCTCTCATATCAGTATCTCTCCTTCTTTGTGATTAACACAATGAAGAACTCTAAAAAAAAATTATGAGCTCTGTCAACTTTGATGGTGTGTGACTCAGCCGAGTAGTCACCTCCATACTGACGTGACAAGTGTGAAGCTCTGCCCCAATAATGGCAGCTGATGACAAACTTAGGGTCTAGTCACAGCTCTTTGATAACTATGCCAATTCCTCCAAGCACGTGCGAACACATTTCAGCAAACTAGCACTTAAAGTTTTGGGTTCAGAATAAAAGTTTGGCTAACGCTTCGATCCTTCACCAAAGAGCGCGTGCTAACACATCACGGCCGTGACGCCACACCGTTCGCGCTTTATGTAGCAGCTGAAGGGAAGCGGAAGACGGCGTACATCATGTTTTATATGCTGTCAGTATCTTTCTCTCCACATGCTCAATAGTTGCTGCCTACTGTGAAGTAATACACAATGGTTAAGCTAATGAAACTCTCAGCAGTAGCTCAGCCTTCATTAAGACTGTTTTCTTTATTCCACAAACAAATCAGCACATTACTCTCACCTGAACTATTTCACTCGTCTGCTGGTCCATAAAAGCAATAATGATGCGTGTGCCGGCTAACAAGAGCCTCATGCACTGAAAACAAGATAAAGTGTTTATTAGTCCCGGTACAGTAGCTACTTACCATACATTTAGTAGCTAGCTCCAGATTTGTCTATATAAGTCTATGCAGCATATCATGTTAGGGTGTAGACATACAGATGTTTTGCTGCGTGGATACAGAAAATGTGAAATAAGCAAAAGGGAAAAGATGTTTTATTGTATGTGATATTTTCTGTGCTTTCCCTTGTGTAAATGATCTACAATATTAATATAGAAGGATTTTGTTCTATGACACAGAATCCATCTATAGAGTGCCACTGTAATCCATATATGGTTCAAAACTGTTAACTATCGCTGGGGCTTAATTTAACAAATAATTTCTCTATAAAAGCATCAGATACTGGTTACATTATCTGTAATGGGAATATTTTCTGTTGTCTTGGTCTCTGAATGATTGTAGCATATGTACGTACACTCCAAAAAATATTTATGGCTAAAATGCTGCCTTTAAATAATTTGATTACATGTAAATCTTCCATGTAATCTTGTTACATAAGTACAATGCAAAATGTGAAATTTAATAAAATTTAAAGATGAATTATATGAATAAATAAACCTCTGATTTTATGTAATTCAGATGCATTTTATTCAGAATTATTGCTTCTTCTTTATGTATGTGCCCTGTCTCCTCCTTAACTGGTGGGTCAAGTTTTTTTTTACAAACATCTTCTTACATACAGCGATTATTAACTTCTAAATATTTTTAAAAAACATTGGTGATGACTCCCAATCCTTTTGAGTTTCCTGTTCATCATCCGCCTGAGAATGTACGTTATGGTCACCAAAATTTGTATCCGCGATGGAATTTTGCTCAACTGTTTTTAGTCCTCGTACTACGAGTGTTAGCAGCCCTAATCAGATTCTCACTATACATGTGCTTCATATTTACTGGGAAATAGTGTTTACACATTTTCTGTCCTGACGCTAATTCTGATAGCGTATCTGCTAATCACTCCTTTTCCCCCCCGTTTAAAAATCTGTCTGATACGTCTTCAGATAAATTAACGAAATATGTTTTATATCCAGTAACAGATTTGTTATTGCTGTTAAAACTGAATGATGACAGCAATAGCTGCTTGAGGGGTTAATATTAGCTGTTTTGGCATTTTATAGGTGACACCCAATCTTTCCAACTTGCTAAGCTGAAGCACATTTCTGTGTTTCTAACAGTCACATTTTATACATCTGCTCTTGTGGGTAGAGTGCATACCTCTGCCAGTGTGTGTGTCTGCGTTAACAAACACTTTTACACATTTGTGCGCGCGCGTGTACGTTGTTTCTATGCCCGCACCGTGAAGCTGAGAGAGCCTGCATACCTGCTGGGCTGCTCTGAATTGACTGGGCCTGGTCAGCATGTGAAAGCAGCCAGTGGAAGATTGAGGCAACCAGATGCGGAGGCCCCAGGCTACAGAGGATATCATTACCCCGGGTGTGTAGTCGGCCAAAACGGGAGCCCCCAAGCAGAGTTTCATCAAGGTGGACCCCCGTCTGCAGTGAGGGGGAGGATACCGGTTAACCGTCGTCCTGCAGCGAGGAGCGGTATTAAGCGGCAGGTGGAAAGAGAAAGCATCCCGTGACTGGAATGAGGTGGAAACAAGAAAGTGTGCAGGATACTTGCAGGGTAGCATGCAGACACGCTCACACTGTGAGAGATTGTCTCTTTTCATTTCCCTTCCCTGCTTACTTTGCTGTGCCGCAGGAAAACCGAGCAGTGCCTCTCTGCTTGTACTCGTGAACATTTTTACATAAAGTTTTAGATTACCATTTACCACAGTATAGGTTTTGTTTTAGCCTGGGCGCACGCAGAAACACATCTCTGAAAATTTCCATTTAAAGGAAATAGTAGTGATATTTTTGGTGCGTACTGTTACAGAACAACTTGATGCATGGCCGTTGGCAAAGACATCAGCAGTATCTTCGGACGGGAATTGGACCGTCTCCCCTCAGTGAGGTAACCCATACACCATGAATCACGCTGCCTTGCTCCACAGTCTTGTGGTCCCGGGGGTTGACAGTTTGACCGCTCCTCGATGTGGTTTCTTTCTGCTTTCCTCACGCTCCTCCCATCCCCATTACCGCACATTCCAACCACCGGACCGGTCACATAAGGTCAAGAAAATAGAGTAGAATAGAAGTTGTGTGTAATATACCTTCCTGTTTTCTTTTTTCTTTTTTAACTTCTTTTACATCCTGTAGCTTTTCTCATTAATGACTTCAGTTTGGAGGAAACAATGACAGCCCAAAAAAAACAATACTTGGAAGAAATCAAACTTCACAAACTGAGTCATGGAGGAAGAGACAAAAGGACCTGGGGAGAAAAAAAAAAAGGGTATCCCTGTTTGTAGCGTGTCTGTTTTGGCAGCTCAGACATGGAGCTAGTCTGGCAGTCTGCCTGTCTGGTTCTTTCTGGTCTCTCTTCCATACTGGTGGGTCACTGGTGTTTGGATCAGTACAGCTGGCTGTTAACCACACACTTGGCTGGAGCCTCACCACTATGTATTTGATATAGCGTAGTCATTTATTATATAAACACAGTATGAAAATTAAAGTCATATATCAAAAACGTTTACTTGGAAGTGAAAAGAAAAGAAAACACAAGGACTGGTAGGGAAGGATCTTCTGGGAATACAGTGAATAGAATAAGGCAGGACATTATTGTAATAGCATCAGTATAATCAGTGGAGTGGTCCACCAGTTGCAATTGTATTCGTAGCAGCGAGTTCATCAAAAGCTTAGGCGAGCCCCAGTGACAAATGGACAGTTCATCTGGTGCAAGAGCAGCCCTCGAGCGAGTGGTTTTAACAGTGCCCCAGGCCATACTCTAGCTGAGTTAAACACACCCTGACATGTGTATGCGTGTGTGTTTCTGTGAGTGTGAGAGAGAGAGAGAGAGATGACATGTCTGAGAGTGTGATGTAGTCACTTCCTCCCACTGGACTGAGCAACTGTTGTCAGTTTGACCCTGCCAGTTAACCCCTCACCACCCCTGGCACTGTGGGCGAGGGCCCGGGTGTGTGTGTGTTTGAGAGAGAGTGAAAGACAGATTGTATGTGTGTGTAGCGTGTGTGTTAGCGGACCACAGGTGTCTGGTGGCCGTGTCAGGGTGTTAAGAGGTCTTCAGAGAGGCCCCCCGACTCTCAGCATCTGTTTCAGAGGGAGGGAGCAGCAGAAAAGAGGAGGAGAGGTTGGTGAGGGTTAGCAACACATAGCCCGAGGGGTGGTGGGGCAGTAGCTGACAAGCAGGTGCCTATGTTGACAGTAACCCTTCATACTTGAACCTCAAATACACACACACACACACACACACACACACACACACACACACACACACACACACACACACACACACACACACTCTCTTCAAGTCAAGTGTAATTGCAGAGACTGATTGGAGGGAATGCAGAGGGAATCCCCTTTTACACAGACACGCATGCACACACATACATCACAGGATCTCTTTGCATGGGGTCAAAGGTGAGGGAAAGAGGGGAGGGCACACAAAACTCTCACATTTCCTGCCAAGTCTGTGTGCGTTTGTGATTTTGGTGCACAGTAACCAAGCTGCCCACACAGATGTGCATGCAGGACAGTAGAGATGGACACGAGCTTCTGGCCTTTACTTACTACGCAACTGTAAGGGAAGTTGCGTGGCTTTGGAATTCGTGTGTTTTGTAAAAAACAAAGTGCGTGTGTTTGTAAATAAAACCCATTTGGTCTGAATGTTAGTCAGTCAGGTGTACCGGTGCATGTCTGGGAATGATTATTTTGGTAAGGAGGAGGGGGGAGGCAGCACGCAGCGGGAGGTCGAAGAAAATTGGAACAGCTGTTGATTAACATGAGTGCTCTCTGTCTCTCTCTCTCCTTTTTTTTTTTTTTTTACTCTCCCTCAGTAGAGGAAGAAGAAGAAGATGAAGAGTTGATGGAAACGAAGCCGGGGCCAGAGTCGGAGCAACAGGATGAGGACGACAACAGGGAAGCCAAAGAAGGTAAAACGAGTTTAGCAACAAAAAAAAAACCCCATTCATTTAATGAAACCCCAAAATAAACTTCCCATTCTTTTTCTCATGTGTGTGACACCCTTTTCAGGTCAGTGGGTGGATCAGATAGGAGGGTGGGGGCAGGTTTCAGCATATCAGGACCATGGCATCTTGGGGTCAGCACTGATTAAAAACCTGTCACTTGACCCCGTTCGTCTTCAAAGTGAAGAGGAATGGAGAAGTGTGTGTATGTGTATGCATGTGCCCGTGTGTGGAAGTCCTAGAAAAAAGACCTGGTTCAAACACAAGCCATGATGGACATATTCATATTCTGAATATGCGTGACTGTAGCAAGTGTGAGTCAAACACACACAGATAGGCAGATGCACCCACGCAGTCGTAAACACACAGTCATCCGTCTCCTCTCCATCCTGGCCTATTACAAGGTCTGGCCTTTGATCTCTGCCACTCGATTCACTGGGTCTTTTCTGACAACTCGTAAGAAATACAAAGAGATGGAGAGGGATCAAAGTCAAGAGGCAGGGTAAAGGTCGGTGTGTGTGTTTGTGTGTGTGTGTTAGTGTGAGGAAAATCGCGTGTGTGCTTGGGGACAGTGACTTCAAAAAGTGGACGCCGTGCTGTGCAGCCATTACGTTCAAAGGGAGGCGGGTCGCTCACAGGGCTTTGTTATTCCGTTGTTTATGAAGTTCTTGCTCTACGTTTTTTTGTGTGTTTTTTACTAGGAATGATGCATTAGGAACTGTTTGTAGTTTATTACGTCCTGCATGCAATTCTGGTTTTGATAGAGATGAAGAGAATGCTAATCTTGTCTAATGTCATAGCCACATGTTGATTCTTTTGCAAGTAGTAGTAGAAGCAGAGTACAGTGTTTGTGTGGATATAGTTGGATACACTAGCTGTTAATTCATATAGTGCGTAAGAGGGGGGAATAATTAAAGGAAAAATGGTTAAGGTGTGGGGTCACTACATGCTGCCACAACAGCTTCAGTGCACCTTGACATTGATTCTACAAGTCTTCCATTGGTTTGACAGGTGGGACTGGCCATAGCATAGACCTATAAATCAAGGGTTCAAACATAAGGCATGGGGGCCAGAGTCAGCCCCCAGTGGACAGCTTTGGAACTTGTGAAGAAAGCTGTAAATTTATGGACTTTTACCTGTATTTTAATATGTTTTACAGCTCTATCTTTACTGAAAAAGACCATCTACATGACTTTTCATGCTACACTAAAGTGATTATAGGCAGTAAAAAAAAAACATCAAATAACAGTGAAAAACCAGCAACAAAAACTTTGTTTTATAGTTACAGGGTTGTTTTTTACAGTCTATTAAGACATCCTAAGGATCAAATGTGTAATTAAACTTCTTTAGAATCACAGAAAGGGGAGTTTCACTGGTACGACCCACTTAATAAAAATGGGCTGATCTGCCCTATGATGTAAAATGAGTTTGACATCTCTGCTATAATCATTTTTGCTCACTCAGTGACGACTTCATCCTGAAAGAGACCATTCAGAGGAACTTTGTGTTGATGTGCAGTAAGCCTTTCCAGAACCACTGGATGCTCTCTCTGTAGAGGTCAAGCAATCAGCCCTGTACCCCTGTCTTAGTGTACAACCATTATCCTTTCACTGTCTTTAGTCATTAATTCACTGGAGACTATTTCTCTTGTCATCTTTTTCTTATTTGCATAAGAAACAGCAGATTAACAGCCTGTCTCCATGGGCAGTTTTTCTTTTTTTTGCACTGAAAGCATCGATGACTGTAGTTTCAGAGTGCTTTCTTCACAACTTGTTTCTGCTAGGTTAAAAAAAATGTATTTTTATTCAAAGTTCGGTCATAACTGATTTGGATTTGATCGCAACTGATTGGATCAACCCAATAGAGCACTTTGCTCTCAGGCTGCAGGCTTACTTCTGGTTCCTAGGATGTTTAAAAGTAGAATGAGAGGGTTGGACATTTTAACATTTTGTTTTTTTTGATGCTCGCCTCATGTGAGATGTTTCAAGTAAAAGTCCAGCTTTTGTCACTTCCACAATAGCTTGATTGGGCAGCTCCAAAGGTTGCCCCTTACTGGCCTATTATTTGCAGTGTTGGCATTATAACTCCAATTCCTTCTTGATTTTGCTTGGTTGTGTGAGACATGCAGTATCGTGTAGCACAGCAATGTTGCAAAAGCTGATTGATGTTCAACTGGGAGCACTGTGGGCACAGTGGGGGGGAAAGGGGGGGGAACTGTGCTCTGAGGATTTTTTTTGCGGTGAAGACTTTGAGCACTGTCAGTATTCAACTTCATAGGATTTGAGTAGGAAATCAGTCCTACCAGTGCCCAAAATGCTGTCTGTGAAACATATCCTAAAATGTTTCCTCCCCCCTCTCCTAACATTTTAGGAACGCAACAAAATTGCTTTCAAACCTTGCCGTTATTTTCTATTACAACAACATTGTGTGCGAAGTGTGGCCGACAAGTCTCACATGTCTCTGTGTGTTTATATGTTTATGTTGATACTTCTTCCAACAGGCTCATTTCCAGTGCTGCGGGAGCTGACCGAGGAGGAGAGGCAACAAATCCTGCACTCCTCTGAGTTTCAGAGTTTTTTCGACTGCAGCATCCGAGTGATGGAGCGAGCTCTGGCTGAAGACAGCGACATCTTCTTCGATTACAGTGGCCGAGACCTTGACGACAAAGAGGGGTGAGCAGGAAGGAGGCAAATGGGAGCATGAGGTTGGACAGAGCATTGGGTCAGGATTTATTTACAATTCAGTTTTTATTTCCATTTTACTAAACCTCCCAGCTTTTGTTCATACCTTTAAACAAGCCTGGTGCATGCCCACTGAGTCACTGCAGTTTCAGTGACATTGTGGCTTTTGTTCTTCCAAATACTTGTCTTCATAGTGATGTCACACTCTCAGTGGGTTTAAAAAAAGCTCCTAATAACTGACAAAAATCTCAGCTTAAAGAGCCATCCGAAGGGTTGCCTCTAAATGGTCATTTGGCAAGGACTCCAGACCATTACAGACTACAGGACCACCAAACCCTCCTCCCCCGCATCCTCTGATGTCTCCTTCCTCAACGAGCTCAACAACTTTTATGCTCGTTTTGAGCGAGGGAACCCAACAATTACAACCAAAGCAGACATGACGCCAGACCACCAACCTCTGACTCTCTCCCCCACCGATGTCGGAGCGGTGCTGAGCAGGATCAATGTCCACAAGGCTCCAGGTCCTGATGGCGTCCCCGGGCGTGTTCTCAGAGCGTGTTCTGAGGAGCTTGCAGGAGTCCTGACAGACATATTCAACCTGTCCTTGGCCCACGCTGTGGTATCGGCCTGCTTCAAATCCACCTCCATCGTCCCGATACCCAAAAACTCCAACCCATCTTGCCTCAATGACTACCGCCCAGTAGCACTCACCTCCATCATCACAAAGTGCTTAGAGCAGCTGGTCCTAGCACACTTCAAATCCTGTCTCCCCCCCACCCTGGACCCCCACCAATTCGCATACCGCCAGAACAGGAGCACAGAGGATGCAGTCTCCATCGCACTGCACTCTGTCCTCTCACACCTGGACAACAACAACACATACGCCAGAATGCTGTTTATAGACTTCAGTTCAGCATTCAATACAATCCACCCCTCACAACTCATCAGAAAACTGACAGACCTGGGCATCAGTTCCCTCATCTGCAAATGGTTACTGGACTTCCTGACCAACCGCCCCCAACATGTCCGGCTGGATAACCACTGCTCATCTACAATCACGATGAACACCGGTGTACCACAAGGCTGTGTGATGAGCCCTTTCCTCTACTCCCTCTTCACCCACGACTGCAGACCTGCTGATGGTTCTAACACCATCATTAAGTTTGCAGATGACACCACGGTGATTGGCCTCATCAGTGACAACGATGAGGCCGCCTACAGGGAGGAGGTGGATCGTCTGGCTGAGTGGTGCGACACAAACAACCTGCTGCTTAACACCGAGAAGACCAAAGAGCTCATCGTGGACTACAGGAGGAATGCTGACCCACATCCACCCATCCACATTAAGGGGACGGCTGTGGAGCGTGTGAGCAGCTTCAAGTTCCTGGGAATCCACATCTCCGAGGATCTCGTCTGGACGACCAACTGCTCCAAGCTGGTCAAGAAGGCTCACCAGCGCCTCTTCTTCTTGAGGACTCTGAGGAAGAACCACCTGTCCTCAGACATCCTGGTGAACTTCTATCGCTGCACCATCGAGAGCATCCTGACCAACTGTATAACAGTCTGGTACGGGAACTGCTCTGCCTCGGACCGGAAGGCGTTGCAGAGGGTCGTGAAAACTGCCCAGCACATCGCCGGAGCACCACTTCCTGCCATAAAGGACATCTACAGGAAGCGGTGTCTGAAAAGGGCTGGGAAAATCATCAAAGACCCCAGTCACCCATCACATGGACTCTTCATCCTCCTGCCCTCTGGGAGGCGCTACAGGAGCCTCCGGACTAAGACCACCAGGTACCGGAACAGCTTCTTCCCCACAGCTGTCAGACTCCTGAACTCTGCCCCCTGACATCTGACCCACGTTAACACATGGACTGAACATACACACACCCACAATGGACAACTGTACCCTCAAACACACAATAATAACATGGACTGAACCACCACTCACAACCACCAGCACTTTATATAGCCTCTGTAGGAATTATCCACATATCTCACTGATCTTAACTGCACTACTGTATAATTCTGTGTAAATAATCATTCTGTACAATACGATAATTTTTAAATCTACAACTCTTTATAAACTGCATAGTTCACATTTCTGTATAGCTCATATTTTTGTATAGTTTTTTTAATTTCATATTCTGTATAGTTGTTCATATTTATATCCTGTACATAGCTTGTACTCACTACAGCCTGTACATACTTGTAGTTATAGCATATTCATAACATACTTCATACCATGTACATTATAACATACCATAATAGACCCATTTCTGTAATATGCTCACATATCTATATTATTGCTAATATATATTTGTAATATATCTATATCATGGCTAAAGCACTTCTGGATGGCTGCAAACTGCATTTCGTTGCCTTGTACCTGTGACATGTGCAATGACAATAAAGTTGAATTCTATTCTATTCTATTCTAAATGGAGGTGTTGGTCGAAGTTGTAAGAGTCATAAGTGCAAAGCTGTTTTAGTATACTGCTCTGCTATTATAGAAGAATGCTGCTTTTACTGACTCACTTCAACTTTGACCACTGCAGCCACAGAGAAACATGAAGCCTGTGGTCAAATAGAGATTAAGTCTAAAACAGGCCATGGCTCAGTGCTCAACATCAGCCCTCCTTTTTTATTCTTTTCTCAAGGACGTGCTTTGAAAGTGTAACAACCTACATTTCACTACCTTTTTTCATTACATACAGCCTCACATAGTACTGCAGACAATACAGATATCATCCACATACTGGTGGGCATAATGCGTGGTAATTTACGCTCCAGGTTTGTCCAGGTGATGAGTCAGCTTTAAGTTTAAAAATGACTCTTTTACATTAATTGTTGCTATGAAGTTTTGTTTTTTTCCCCCTTGATGTTATAAATCGAGCTCACACTTTACCCTTAAAGCAATGTACTTTTGTCTCTACCTAAAACCTGAAACTCACTTGCCACTTAGTGCATGTCAAGCCAAGATGACTAAACGGGAAGCTGCAGCCATCAAGGTCCGTGGGAAGTAAAACTGACAGGTTTCCATAAATGAGCCTGTGAAATTATTAACAGCTGTCTGCAGGTACCTTTTTCTACGGATTGCTCAGGTTATCTCAGCCAGTCTGCAGACATCCCACTGTGGAAGCTCCCAGTCTGGATTTAACTCCAGACATTACTGTGATGTCTCCCACTATCATGATGTGTTTTTTCATTTATTTGTTTTTCATTCATTCAAAGTTCAATGTATCCGTTTTAATAAGATATGGATCATGGTTTGTTAAATTAATCATTAACTGTCCAAACTGACCAAAGAAACCTTAATTATGATTTTTGTTAGAATTTTGTAGCCGTGCCACTCCAATAAGAGACTTCTTACAACTGGAGAGCTGCCCTTGTAGAGTTGATATTAGATATATGGACAGAAGTATTGAGCCCCATCTCTTAATCACTGAATTCAGGCGTTTTTAGTGTCAGTGTCACACGTGTATAAAATCAAGCACCTAACCATACAGACTATTTGTTGGTTGTTCTAAAGAGCTCACTTTTTATGTAATAGGATGCCGACTCATCAGCTTGGTGACCCCGCTCCAAACTTCCAGATTAACATTAACATCAGCACAGAAATTGGGTACCAGGAGCTTCATGGCATGGGTTTGAATGGCCGAACAACCCTAAAATTATTGTGCCACTCATAGCCAGTCCAACACATCTTCATTTATGGTGGTTTCTTTTTCTCTTTAAAACTTTTGTAAACGTTATAAAATGAATGTTTGCCTTGGTTCTAATGCAACTTACACTTTTAGTAAAACAGTACACATGGTACAGTTCAAAAGGGCATTTAATCAATTAATAGTCTCAGCTTTAAAATAGTGGCTGTGCCAGCAGAAAATAAGTTGCTCCCCTTTCACCCTAGTTACTATGGTGTGTACGTTTTGGTAAAGCCCAGACTAGGAGTTACTTTGCCAGTGATCACAAATGACTTCATCAGAATGAAGTCAGTTTTTTAGTTGGCAGGTGCTTATTAACTCTGGCAAGGATTTTGCTATTGGAACCAAGCTGAGTTGAAGCAACCTTTGACCTTTCTCTCCACTGTCCTCTTCCAGAGACTTGGGCAGTGGCTCCAGTCTGTCCTTCAGTAGGCTCTTCTATGACGAGCACTGGTCAAAACATCGTGTGATCACCTGCCTCGACTGGTCCCCTCAGGTTAGGCCTGAAACTTTTCCAAACAGTAAAAGATTTGCCAAGAATGAACCATGTCTCTGTTGGTATTTTTTTTTTCTTCATATCGTTGTCTGGATGTTTCCCATCTTGTAAGCCTTTCCTTTCTCTCTCAGTATCCCGAGTTGCTGGTTGCCTCCTATAACAATAATGAGGATGCTCCACACGAACCAGACGGTGTTGCTCTGGTGTGGAACATCAAGTTTAAGAAGGCCACCCCAGAGTACATCTTTCACTGTCAGGTACGTCAAACATACACTTGCCAAGTCTCACATCTATTTCCAGAACTATTGGATGCCAGTCCTGATGTCAGACGTCTGCAGGTTAAGTTTTGCCACTTCTGTCTTAAATGTCTGGATGGTTATTTCCAAGTATTCTAACCCAGAAAAGTCATGTTAAACAAAAGAGGTCCTCTTATGTCTTTCTTTTGAGTTTCTTTGTTTTGAGTTTTTTTTAATACATTTATGAATTCAACTTTATGTCCATCGAGTAATTTACAGCTTTTACTTCTTTACGCAATAATGGTTGGAATGTTGTGAGATTAAACTAAATATATATTTACACTACCACTAGAGGGTTATTGTAAGCGTCAGAAAGTGGGATTTTCCAGGATGTACTCTCTGGCTTTTAATTGACAAATCATTAGCAAAAGGGCTTGATAGTCAGACCTCGTTACATTTGTTTAAAAAAACCCAAGATGGTGGTGGTGAGAACACTCATTTCACGGCTTCGATATGGGACTTAATGAACCTCTTGACGGTGGCACGTCCAGCTTTTGTTCTGGCCATGAGTCAGGCAAAGCATGAATGTGGGTTGCAAAGTGGCTTGCAGATGTGCAGCAGTCCTAGGAAGGATAAAGCAGTTTAGTGTACTCTGTGTGAAATTTGGCAGTTGTATGGATTTCAGCTGATGAGGGCTGAAAATGACATCAGCTGACCTGCTGTCATTGCAGTTGTACTTGACTTCATGTATTGCCTGAACTGAGACTGTGCTGTTTTTGTTGGAAATGAAACTAATTTATGCTTGTGATGTTAATTGCAAATGAAAATAATACATTTTAGGAGGGAGAATTGGAGATGGAAGGAGGTGGGGAGGTGGAACGATTGACTGTGGGGACCTTCACAGCTCCCACAGGGCCACGTAGAGATGTGTCAGTAGTAAAATGATGTGGCCTACCACTTCCTAATCCAGCACTGAGTGTGTTAGCCCACCCAGGCTGTGCTCTATTTTGAGGTGAAATCTTCCTTACGCACATTACAGTAAAAGCAGACATACATCTGTAATAGTATAAATGCTATAAGCGGTTACCTTTCTGTTTAAAGTGATGTCAGACATGAACGCGCACACTCGCACATTCAAGGTTTATTAAAAACTTAAAGCAAAAGAAACAAACAGAGCAACGTAGTCCTTCATACCACACACTGTGTGCAAATATTTCAACATGAAGTCTAGTTCTGTAATGGATTTTTGAAGCACTCCATTCTTTTACTGCACCATAATTTATTCTGCTGCTCAAATTCATGCGGTTGTACGGACAGATTGCAGCTATGCATCTCGTAGCTCTGCGATTCTGTAGATTTTTCCATGTGGCTCTCGGACGTTGTCTGACTTTATTAACAGCGTGCGGTTTCTGAGCATGCTGATCTGCAAGTTGTCGGCACTGAGCAGTAGATGCTTGGGAACAGGGATATTTGTGTAAGCAGCAAATAAAATGCTCTGTGTATTAAAAGGAGCAATAAAACTGTAAAAGTTAAAGTGAGTACAGTGACGGGAACACACTGAATAGCACTGAAAAACTGGGAAATTTCACTTTGTATCAGAAACAGACAAACAACTACAAACAGTGTTGACTTGTCCACACGGAGCGATTTGTTTTATCTGAGCCTTTACTGGAAAGCTGTGCATTACACAACATGATGCTGATGAAGAAAAGAAAACAACTGAGAGCAAATAAAAACATTAAAGTGCCCCCACCCACCAAATTTCACCACCACACCTCATGTCTTACATGACACGTTCAAGGAAGGATTAACAGTGGCAGATTAAGTGGCGATAAAGTAAGAAAGAAACCATTTAACGTCAGCGTTTACTTCTCACGTCACTGTTGGATCTGGATAAAACAAAGGGGGAGAAAGTAGAAGAAAAGTCAGGGGACTGTTTGCTTTTCTCACTCGCTTTCTCTCTGCGGTGTCTTTTGCAAACAGAGTCGCTACTCTAGTTAGCTACGTGTCCGATGGCTTTTAATATGTGAGCATGCTGTGCTCTTTAACCCACCAAAACCACAGGGCTCAGCGCCTCTTCCCCTTTCTTTCGTTTTCTGGTCACCTTTCACCTCCCATCTTTAGCTAGAGTAACAGAGAGGCCACACTCTTGCAGTGCACACATGCTGTAGGTCGGGTTGGTGAACACTGCTGCTGTTGGCAGTCAGTGTTTGGCAACACTTAGCCGGTTTTTGTTTTTGCAGACAGAAGCTGCTGTCGTTTGATGAATGGATAGGTAGATGAATACTGTATATGTGTATGCCCGTGTTTGTATGTTTGCTGTACGCATGTGTAACGACCATGGTGTTTATGTGTGCGCGTGTGTGTGTGTGTAGGATACAAAAGAATGACAGGGCAGGATGGTATTTGAGTGTTTGGGTTTGTGGTTGAGGCTGGATCCAGCAGGGGCTTTATTGTAAAAAGTAGTGGGTTATGGGAGGCTTCATATTTCAGATGGGGTTTCAGTGAGGTCAAGCTCATTGGCCACTTTATTAGGTACACCTGTGAACTCTAAGTGGCTCCAGCACAGCAGCTCCGCCCTTAAGTGAACTATTAAAACAGCTTCTGTTTGTTTTTTGTTGTTGTTTGATGTCACATTAAACTTTATTACTGAAATTGCTTTAGTTCATGTACAGTATGTCAACGTAAACACTTCTATAAACATTTTAAATGTAGTGGAATCTATTCTACCACCACACTCCTCTATGAACGTAAACATAAAGTTGAAATATATCTTTTCAGCATCCATGATCTTTTTCAACAAACACCGAAAGTGAAGCTTTGTAAAAGTGGAACTTGTGGTAATACAGAGATAGCAATGCATTTCATGGGTTATCTATTAAAGTGGCTAATCATTGTTTTTTCATTTTAAAGGAATATGAAGTTATAAAGTGTCAAAATACAATATTTCATGCTTTTCTTTTGGGCGGAATCTCAGTTCTTTTCAATGCCGTTTTATTAGCATCAGGACAAATTAACACTACAGACTGGTGGCAGATTTATTTAGAAATATGCATAGTATCAGCTATGTGTTGCTAGAACAACTTTAATGCACTGGTTTTGGCATTGATTGAAGTCTCCAGTGCTCTGCTTGAGGGAAGAAGCACTATTCTTCCAAATGATAATCCCACATTTACTGTTTTGATTAAGGTATGGAATAAAATTAGGCTGATCATGTTAATGTACAAAAAAAAAATCCTAAAAAAACAGTAATATTCCGGCAGCTGGGGCGCCAAAATAATACCAGAAAATAACAGAAAATAACTTTCACATGAAAATACGGTTATTTTCAGTAATGACAATACAGTTTGTTGCCCTAATTTTACATGGGATTTTGCCTCTTTCAAGTGCTTTTATACATTAAATTAGGAACATTTTAATGTTATTAAACAATGAAATTACCTATAAACAAGGTCAATGAATCCGGCAATATGAATAATAATACTTCAATGTACAGAAATATACAGTTAACAGTTGGTTTAAATAATAAAGGATTGCATTCATATCGCGCTCATTGAGACCCTCAACGCGTTTTACAATTCCACAATTCCCCTCTGGCCATCACCAGTAGGTGGTGAAGTGTCTTGCCCAAGGACACAACGACCGAGGGCTCGAACCGGCAACCTTCTGATTACAAGGCGAACTACCAACTCTTGAGCCACGATCGCCCTAAATAACAATAATAAGAATTATTATTTGATGTAAAAAAAAGTTTATGAGAATCATATATTTTTCCATAGCATTACATTTGAATTTAACAGTTCAATCTTTCAAATAACGGACAAATATTTGTGAAATTATGATACATTTGTGAATGTATTTTAACAATAATACATTTAAAAAAACAAGAAAATTATGTTTTATTACATTTATAGTGATTTTACGTTAATTTACATTTGATATGTAAAATCACAGTCTATGGTGTGTTAGTTACAGCAGGGCCCAAGAGCAGACATGGGCAAGGAGATGTGACATGACTTAACAAAAGGCGAACCTTTATTATGGCTGATGACAGAAGGCAAAAACAAAAGCTAAGACGAGTGCAGGCAAGACAACTAAACTGGAAAACAGACTAAGAAAAACCTATGAAACTGTGATAAAGCTATGAAACTTCAAGAACTAATTCTATGACTGTGAGAACTGTGACGACTATGACAAGACATAACTGGGAAGGTTACACAGACGACGCGACACAGACTGAATGAAACACAGAGACTAAATACACATAAGGGATGATCAAGGGAAGTGGCCACACATGGGAGCACAGCTGACACACATGAACCTAATGACAGGACAGGGGAAGTGAAACTAAATACAATGAAAAAAGAGGACTCTTTCAAAATAAAACAGGAAACATGATGAGACAGACCAAACAACATGGGTTGACAACATGAGACATGGAACACAAAGTGTAAACAAGACTAAGATCCAGGGAAAGGGGAAATGAGGAGATCCAATAAACAGAACTAATTCTGAACAACTTAGGGGTGTAAGAGAGCTAGACGAGCTTAACCCAAACAATAAATGACAAAACACAAAGACTCAAGTTCTAACTGATAACGCAAAAACAACTTAACATTTCCCCATACTAAACAGAAATACACAATATATAATGAACTCAAAATGCTGGGTCACAGACCCAGCCATGACAGTCCAGTCCTGATTCGTTGTTGGTCTCTGTTCTTGATGTGCTGGTGTTGTGAAGGATACTTCCCAGTTTGATTCTGGGAGGAGTCTTAGTGTCACATTGGGCAATGCACTCAGGGAACCATGCACAAATATTTTTGGCAGTGTGCAGCAATACTGTAATATTGCATTCTAATGAAACACTTGTATGTGTAATAAACAGATGTCACAGGAATGTCAAGGATTTGTTTTCATTTTCTGTTTCTTCTTGCTTTGCTGCTGCGTGACCGCTTTTTTAACTCTTCTATCACAGCTATTCACAGTAGGGCTGCTCGATTATGGCAAAAATGATAATCACGATTATTTTCACTGAAATTGAGATCACGATTATTTGACGATATTTATTTAACCCTTTAAGACCTACTATAGAACCAAGTCCACCAGAGCTTATATTATTTTTATTTATTTTTTGTACATGCTGTAGTGCCATTTGTGGGAGCATTTCAAGTTGCTATACATCAATACAACTGTTATAGCCCATATTTTAATAATATGTATGCATTAAGTCCATAGTAATTACATAAATTGCAAAAAAGTGCAATAAACTACAAAAAAAATTGAAAATCGCTTTTGTTTTGTTTACATATATTTCTACTTGGAGAAGTTTAAGAGGTTTATCCCTCAAAACTTTAAATACAATAAAGTTGCAAAAAATAGTTTCCCACCACAGGAAATTTATTTTGAGTGTCTTCATAGTTTTATTTTGGAGATACAGCAATTTTTATATACTGCAGGAAAAACAAAAAACAATCCTATGATGCAAATTTGCAAAGAAAACAGCATGTGCATCATTTCACTGTGGGAAGTGTTACGAACAGCTGATAGTAACGGCAAAGCGTGTTTCTGGAATATTATGTTTTTGTTCCTGCAAGCGCTTTTTATGCAATTTTTGCAAAGCTATACAGTGGGGCAAAAAAGTATTTAGTCAGCCACCGATTGTGCAAGTTCCCCCACCTAAAATGATGACAGAGGTCAGTAATTTGCACCAGAGGTACACTTCAACTGTGAGAGACAGAATGTGAAAAAAAAATCCATGAATCCACATGGTAGGATTTGTAAAGAATTTATTGGTAAATCAGGGTGGAAAATAAGTATTTGGTCAATAACAAAAATACAACTCAATACTTTGTAACATAACCTTTGCTGGCAATAACAGAGGTCAAACGTTTACTATAGGTCTTTACCAGGTTTGCACACACAGTAGCTGGTATTTTGGTCCATTCCTCCATGCAGATCTTCTCGAGAGCAGTGATGTTTTGGGGCTGTCGCCGAGCAACACGGACTTTCAACTCCCGCCACAGATTTTCTATGGGGTTGAGGTCTGGAGACTGGCTAGGCCACTCCAGGACTTTCAAATGCCTCTTACGGAGCCACTCCTTTGTTGCCCGGGCGGTGTGTTTTGGATCATTGTCATGTTGGAAGACCCAGCCTCGTTTCATCTTCAAAGTTCTCACTGATGGAAGGAGGTTTTGGCTCAAAATCTCACGATACATGGCCCCATTCATTCTGTCCTTAACACGGATCAGTCGTCCTGTCCCCTTGGCAGAAAAACAGCCCCATAGCATGATGTTTCCACCCCCATGCTTCACAGTAGGTATGGTGTTCTTGGGATGCAACTCAGTATTCTTCTTCCTCCAAACACGACGAGTTGAGTTTATACCAAAAAGTTCTACTTTGGTTTCATCTGACCACATGACATTCTCCCAATCCTCTGCTGTATCATCCATGTGCTCTCTGGCAAACTTCAGACGGGCCTGGACATGCACTGGCTTCAGCAGCGGAACACGTCTGGCACTGCGGGATTTGATTCCCTGCCGTTGTAGTGTGTTACTGATGGTGACCTTTGTTACTTTGGTCCCAGCTCTCTGCAGGTCATTCACCAGGTCCCCCCGTGTGGTTCTGGGATCTTTGCTCACCGTTCTCATGATCATTTTGACCCCACGGGATGAGATCTTGCGTGGAGCCCCAGATCGAGGGAGATTATCAGTGGTCTTGTATGTCTTCCATTTTCTGATGATTGCTCCCACAGTTGATTCTTTCACACCAAGCTGCTTGCCTATTGTAGATTCACTCTTCCCAGTCTGGTGCAGGTCTACAATACTTTTCCTGGTGTCCTTCGAAAGCTCTTTGGTCTTGGCCATGGCGGAGTTTGGAGTCTGACTGTTTGAGGCTGTGGACAGGTGTCTTTTATACAGATGATGAGTTCAAACAGGTGCCATTCATACAGGTAACGAGTGGGGGACAGAAAAGCTTCTTACAGAAGACGTTACAGGTCTGTGAGAGCCAGAGATTTTCCTTGTTTGAGGTGACCAAATACTTATTTTCCACCCTGATTTACGAATAAATTCTTTACAAATCCTACCATGTGAATTCATGGATTTTTTTTTCACATTCTGTCTCTCACAGTTGAAGTGTACCTCTGGTGCAAATTACTGACCTCTGTCATCATTTTAAGTGGGGGAACTTGCACAATCGGTGGCTGACCAAATACTTTTTTGCCCCACTGTATGTGGAACGAAACCGTGACCGAGGACAAGCTGATGGCATAAGATGTAAGTACAACTCCTCCGGTTTCATATGCAAAACAAATTATTGCGCTAGCTTACACGGTTCAGGTTCTACAGGGATTTAAAAATAGTTACGCAAAACGGAGCGTGCTGCTCTGACCGGCTTTAAAGGGTTAACAATGACTTTAAAAAAATAATATAAAATAGTGTGCAACACCACTGAAGTTTTTTTTTTTTTAAACTCTTTTCAACCAACGGCAGTCACTCTCCTCTCCAAATAACTATAGCTTTCTGAGCTTCCCTCGGGTCCTCTTAATCAGCGGTCTCCACCCTTTTTTTGCGCCACGGACCGGTTTATGCCCGACAATATTTTCACGGACCGGCCTTTAAGGTGTTGCGGATAAATGAGGGAGGGGCTAATAATCGGCTCAGTCATTTTTAATGATCGTTGAAAGCCCAGATCGTAATCGTGATTAAAATTCGATTAATTGAGCAGCCCTAATTCACAGCTTCCTTGGTTCTTAAGTACACCTTTCTGTTTTGAATGTACTTATCTAGTGCCGCTTACTGTTTTTCCAAGTACTTTTTCCAATAAAGAATAATTTAACTGTGGTACTAACTAGCTGTGCTATTGAAAATATGTCAAAACTGTTTCACATTTATGCTGTGAGACATTTTTGGAAACTGTTTCGCTTTTTCATGATTTTTAACATGAAACGGAATTTTTTCTGATGTTTTAAAACCCTGTTTACAGAAAGAGACTGTGGAAATTAGGAAATGAAACAAATGAATAAATATTAACTCTTGTTTTTATAATTGTCAAAACCCGAAGTCACAGTGAAAAACAAAGTCTGACATTTTACACGGTGTCCCAGTTCTTTGGAAGTGTGGTTTTTGTAGTTTGTTCTGGTTTGTGTTTTTCAGCACACAATATAAATGCAGTTTGTTTGTTTTTTTGTTATCAAACTCTGCTTTGGTCAAAAAAGTGAATAAACTGTATATGAAACGAAACGGCGTAGTAGGGATCGGTTAACGTAGCTTCATGACCTCACTTTAGGAGCCACTGATCTATGTAGCTCCTCAGTAAAGGGTCCGCCTCTGCTGGGGATTCTGGTACCAGTGTGCTCTCCCCTCACGACGCCTGTCCCAGCAGTTGGACCCTTCATCACCCCTTCCCAGTTGGGTCCAATCTTGTAACTTCACACCAGCCTCTCAAGTGGGCAAAGTCATACCACATTAAAGAGACCGTTTGACTTAAAGCCTCTGCTGAACCCCCCCCAAACCACAAGACTCCCTGTAACAACCCCTGCCGCTACTGTCATATCCCATTGCACTCAGTCATATTTTTATTAATATCTCGCTGCCTAGCGTTCGTTCTTGAGTCTCTGGCACTTCCAGAAAGGTTGGGTAAGAGAAGTGGGGGAGGCAAAGAGGAGAGAAGGAGGTAGGGCAAGGGTAGAGGGAGTAGGAATGAGAGGAATATGTGACAGCATTATTCATTGTCTTTGAGTGAGTTTGAACCCATGTGCAGCTATACTGGTGAACAAAATTGCTCAGAAGGCTTGACAATGTGCCAGTATTTGATATCGACCGACCAACAGTGTCTGTGTGGAGAGTTTAAAAGTTTTTCCCATTGTGATTAGATGTCAGTAGATGGAATTTCATCTCTCAGAAAGTAAGCGTTGAATTTTATGGAAAATTTGTTTATCCTGTACCACTTTAACGGTATCGATCAGAACTTAATCCTTTCAGCCGTTCT